>NC_062218.1:27363406-27998228 GCF_902686445.1 Sciurus carolinensis | reverse complement strand
AAATAAAAAAACAAACAGGACTGAGGTTAGAACTTAGTGGTAGCCCATCCCTGGGTTCAATCCCCTGAAAAAAAAAAATACTAAACTACAGAATTATAAGATAATAAATGAATAAATGTCTATTGTTTTAAGCCAGGAATTCCATGATGACTTTGTTATAGCAGCAATAAGAAACTAATATACCACATAAATGTTCATCAGAGGGTGTTTCCAGTAGTGAAGTCACTCCAATATCCAGGTCTACAAGATGTCCCATCTTATGGATGTCAATCCATCTCTTTCCCCAGCCATCCTAACTTGATGGACCATGTACAAAATGTGTTTACTTATTTAATTCTCACATCAAATTTATGAAGTAAGCAGTAGTAGTTCCCCCCAGTCTCCTGGAGAGGCCAGGGCACAAGGAGGTTAACTAATTTGGCCAAAGTCATATTGTCAGCAAGTAGTGCAGCTACTATTTGAACTGAGGTCATTGGAATCTAGGATAGCACATATTGGACACAATATGGTAAGCATTAGCCATATATGGACATTTAAATTAAATTAAGTAAAAAATTTAGTTTCTGTCCCACTACCGTATTTAAAGTGCTCAATAGTCACATGTGGTTGGTGGTTGCCATACTGGGCAGTGTAGAGAGAGAACATTTCCATCATTAAAGAAAACTGTATTGGAGAGTATTGCTCTAGACCCTGAGCCCTAAACCAATATACCATTTGGCATCTCTCATTGATAAAATTACCAAGTTCTAAATAAGGTCAAATTGTGGTTAAAACTTTTCTCCAAGCCTTTTAAAAAATATCTTTAATTCTTGTGAGATGTTGGGGCTCAAACCCAGGACCTTGCACATGCTAAGCAAGTACTCTACCTCTTCACACCTTTCAATAATTGTTTCTTATGGCTGTGCTGAGCTCTCACAGGCTCTTCAGATTCCTAAAAATGTGTGTCACAATGAAACCCTTATAACACTGGTGTTGTGTTGAGGCTTGGCAGCAAATACCCCGTGCTAGAATGTCAAGGGAGCTGGGAAGACTAAAATAAGTTGTTATTTGCTATGTGCCTATTGCTATGTCAGGTGGTAGTTGGGAAAGGGGAGAGGAAGATATTAAAGACATATGTCATAAAACCATTGCCTTAAGAAACGGACATGAGACTAATTGCATCCATCACACAAACACTTAAGTGCCTACTGTATTCTAGGCATGGTCCTAGACATAGGAAACTTAGTGACTGAATAGACATAATTCCTGACTCTAGAGCTTAGGTTCTTTTCTGAGGGGAAGAAAGATATCAAGCAAGAAGTGACAAGTCTGCTGGGTGTTAGGAAATGCAAAGTATGTAATGCCAAATAATTAGGCAATAATATGGCTGCCTAGGAGTTTATAAATGAGAAATAGCCCTGTGTGCTAAAACTGGAAACACAAAGATGGCTTAGTGACCCACCAGTGATAGGATGTGTTCTTACTTTAGAAAAATGAGAATCTTTGTAAGGTTTTCAGCAGTGTGGTGACATGTTGGTCTGACGTGTTTCAGGGAGGCAGTGTGTTAGAGAGGATAGGCATTCTGGTCAGATCTACTTTAAATACTGCTTCTGCCAGTTTTTAGTTTTGTGAACTAAGTAATACTGCCTCTAAATGGAGTGATCATATAAGTTTCTACCTCACAGGTTTTTCTACAGAATAATTGAAATGATTCATTATAACATATGCGGTTGTTCATATTACTACTTCTACAAATCTTGTAACTGTGGAAGATGGGTTTGAGGATTAGATCCTTAGGAAGAGAGATCAACTAGTAGGTTGTTGAAATAGTCTTGAGCAAGAGATGACTAGGACAGTGGCTATGGAGAGGAAAAGAATTTTAGATATTTATAAAGTTTAGAAAAAGAAAAAAGGTATACCAGCAATTCCACTCTTTGGTATACACTCAGGTCAACTGAAAACAAATGTCCACACAAAAACTTGTATACTGGTGTTCATGGTAGCATTATTCATAATAGCCAAACAATGGAAATAACATAACATCCATCCAACAAGCAAGGGTTTCCATGAGTACCTCACATGCCCCTGAGGAGCTGAACAGCTGGGTCAACCTTACCGGGTCCTGCTGACCTCTACATGCTGCGCCCTCCTCCACCACCTGCCTATATTAGTAAAGTCCCAGAACGCGTGGTGTCTGAGCCTGCGTCATGACCATTGCCGATGCTTCGTTCTCATTCCTTTATTTATTAGCCCCAAGTCAATGACTGTAATTATCTGTCCTAAAAGAGGATCACAGGTTCTAAACAAGATTCTTGGTCTCTGGCTCCCTCCCTGGGCTCCCAGGAATGAACAACAGCAGTCTGTCCCTTATCTCCCTGCCATTCTCCATGTTGCTACTACCTATCCAGATACCTCTCATTTTACACCCTCAGGGGATACATCTTACTCTTGCCATCCTTTGGCCCACTTTCTGATTATAAGAATGGTGGTGGTTAGAATGGTAGCTCACTCACACTGTGCTTGCAATGAGCCAGGCAACGATTTACAGCTCAACATCTAGGAAGAAGTAAAGCCCCACCGACAACTCCCCGATACAGATTCTACTTCTACATCTCAATTTAGAGAGGTTGTGACTGAGGTCACATAACAGGGAGTGACTGAGCTGGCAACAGCTAGAATCCTTGCTTTTATTTACCTCATATTCTTCCTGATATAGAGTAGCTAATATGATAAACTTTCTAATATCTGTATTTTAATAAGGCCTTTCAAGATACCAGGGCCTTTTCACTCTAAGGTATGACTGATGGTGATTTGATGTACAGAATTCTCAGTTGTCTAGGGACTGCTTTCTCAGGCTAGTGCCACCTCGTGGTTAACAGTACTGCCAATTAAGATTTCCTCATTTGCCTTCAGATGCTAATTGAGGCTCAAAAGTATGACCCGGAGGCACTACAGGTTCTTGACCTGCCTTCTGAATCATCAAAGAAAGATTATGTTGTACATATATGGTTTATTCATTCCTTCAATACTTACTGAGTGCCAACCACTAGGCACCCAACACTGGCTCTCTGCCCTCACAAAGATCATAATTTGATGGGAGAAATGCATATTAACTGAATAATCACAGAATAAGTATAAGTTTGAAGCTGTTTGAAGCTGTTTGAAGCTGAAGGCAACTAAGGAGAGATATCTGGTGCTCTGAGAGCATAATAAAAGTCTGATCCATTGAGGTCAGAGAGGGATAAGGAGGGATTGGCTGAATTGAGACCTCCAAGCATGAAGATTAACCAGGCAGAGAGAAGGAAGAACATGTTAGGTACAGAGATCATGCAAAGCCCTGTGGTGGGAGGAAGGATGATAAATAAAGAGACTAATTTAGCTGACATGAAGAGAATAAGGAGGATGATGCTGAAAAAGTATGAGGCCAGATCATATAAAGTCTTGAAGGCTGCATGGAAGGATTTTGCTTCATCTTGGGAGGGGTGGGAAACACAGAGTTTGATCAGATTTGCAGTTTGAACTATTTCTGGACATGAAGGATACCAGATATTATAACTAGCTGCCTCCAGCCAAGTCTTTCATCTTCTGTTTCATTCCAGAGGATTATGTGCTGCCATATAGCATAGACTGGGTACTCTGGGACAGATACTCTTCTGGGCAGAGCTGCCTACTTTTTGGTTGTAGGTGAGTGACCTGCACAATACAGTAATTTACTAGAAGGTTGATTTGAAAAAGTTTCACAAACTTTTAAAATTTAAAATTTTCTTTTTAAATAAAAAAGTTAGGTGTTGCTTTACATAAATGCCACCTCACAAAACCCCCACCACAATCCTGTAAAGGACATGATATTTGTTATTCCTGTTTTACAGGTTCAGAAAGGTTAAATAACATGTTTGGTCAATTAACTACTAACTGTGCAGGAAAAAGACCTCTCTCTCTCTCTCTCTCTTTTTATTTCAGTTCTCTTCAATATTCTTTTCTTAAATAAGATCAAGTCAGAGGAATGTTCATGGTATTCCTATAGGCTGCATCTTTGAGGAGAGTGTGGTTTTAAACAATTTTCACTACTGCCACACCTATTGACTCCTAAGAATAGCATCCAAGAAGAAGAGGCAAGTCTTCCTCTTTCTAGTTACATGCTTAGCCTGTGCCAATAGCACACCATCCTCTAAAGCTCTGCCAAACAAAATTAGCAGAAACAGCAGGTGATTAACAGGTGATTAACACCTGTCTCTCCCCAACACCTTTTGTTCAAACAGCATAGTAACTAATAGTGCATTTTGTGAAAGCAGTTACTGTCAGTGTCTTGAGGCTTGATTACTCAACGAAGTTCAAGGCAAATTACCTTTAAAATGCAGTTCTAATATCCTATGGGTAGGACGTAGTTTTTCCTAGCAACACACTAGGAGCACAAATAAATTTTGCTTAAGGAAACATTAGTATTCCCCAAAACAATGACACTGTTTTTTTCCAAATGTTCTACATTTTCTCTTTTTGAAATGAGTAAGAGGTCATATCAGACAGGTTCTCATAACCTGTACTTTTGTAGGAGGTGTGGGGGAGCAGGGCTGGCACAAATAAGAATTGAGGCATTGTTTCTGCTCTGAAAGAAAGAAGGTGAGATAAAGCCCTGAATTTCATGGGCGAGCTCCGATTCACCCTTTGAATTTCTTCTTAATGTTTATATCCAACACTGCGCAGACAGGAGTACCAGGGGACCTGGGGGATGGGCACGGAGAACGTAAGGCAGAGGTGAAACGGAGCACTTCCGCATGGATGGAAAACTGGTAAGAGGCAAGGCGGCAGAAAATAGTCTACCAGAAGGACTGCAAGAAAAAAAGGGAATGATTGAAAATGAACTGAGAAAGTTTAAAGGGAAAGCAATGAGAAAGCAGAGGGAAGGAAGAGATGTTTGCATGGGAGAAGAGTATTGTTCCTCCCTTACCACGAAGGTTAGGCACCCATACCAAGCACCTTTTAGAACTGGTTTCCTCGGCAGTTACAGCGAGTCTGACCTCCTGGATGCTCTAGAACATTTCTGAGTTAGGAGCCCACCACTTTCTTCTCTTTCCCCAGGTCTCTACCTCGCTGATTCCCTCACTTCCTTCAGGTCTCTACCCAGTGGTCGCAGTAACTGCATCCTACAAAAAATAGTTCCGCTTATCTTCTTTGCCCTGCTTTATTCTTAGCTTCAATTACCATCCAACAGACTTTCTATGTTTTGGCTATTGCCTGACTCAGATCCCTTACTAGAACATGAATTCCCTGTGAATGTGGACGTCGTTTTGCTCACGGTCTTGTCTCCAGCACTTACAACTGCAATTGACAACTTGTGGGGTCTATATACGCTTGAGTGACTCAAGGAGAGGGTGCGGTGGGACAGAGGGAAAGGCAAGAGGCGTGTATGGCACGATGTCCAGGGTGTGCTTTCGGTCCAGCACTCTTGACATTCTTTTTGTTGTTCTCTCTTCCCCTTCTCTCTCTCTCCCCACTTCAAAGACTGAGGACACACAGCAGGAATGCAGGAAATGAAGCAGAATTCTAATCAATCCAGCTCAAATTCTAATGAAAAGTGAAAGAGTAAGACTGAAACGGATGAGAACAAATGCAAATGCAAAAGTAAACGCGTGAAAAGAGGGCGAAAGGCTAACAGACGTCACACTCTCTGGTCACGCTTCCCGATTACCCCGTGGCTGGGCGAGGCAATTCTCTTTTGCGCCGGTGCGGCCAGGCCGCACTTAGCGGTCTCAGCCACCTGGGAGAGGACCAGGACCCGGATCCCGCGAGGTGCCCCAAGCCAAGGCCCCGCTCGTGCCCGCGGGGGTGGCGAGGGCGTCGGGGACTACAGCTCCCAGGATGCCGAGCGCGGGCGCGTCTGCGCAGTGCGGCCGGAGGCGGCGGTCTGTTCTCCGCTGAGGAGGAGTGGGGCAGAGGAGGGAGGCAGCGGGTGAGAGTTCAGAGTTCAGCAGCAGCAGCCCGAGCCCATGATTCCCATATGCCCTGTAGTTTCTTTCACCTATGGTGAGTCTAATGTGGCCCGCGAGGCCTCTGCCCTGCCTCTTCTCCGGTCCGGGGCAGCGGGGAGGCGCGGAGGTTGGGGCAGGCTCCGGGGAGGAGGCGGCGGCCGCCACCGGGGCGTGCGAGGGAGTGAGGGAGTGCGGGGCGGGAGGCGGACGGCGGCGCGGCCGCGGCCGGGCCGGCCAGGGCGGCTTCTCACGGCGCCTCTCTCTCTCCCCTTCCCTCCCTCTGCGTCCCGGTCCCTCCGCGTCTCTCCTCCCGCCATGGGACCCGACTCTCCGTGCCCGCCGCAGTGCCCAGCCGGCTGGGGGAAGATGCCAAAATGGCGACCGGCAACTACTTTGGATTCACCCACAGCGGGGCGGCGGCGGCGGCGGCTGCGGCCCAGTATAGGTAACGGCTCCCCACTCCCTTCCTTCTCTCCCCCTCCTCGCCCCTGGGCCCGGATCCCGCCGACGCGACGCCCCCGCGGCCGCTCCCGCGCCAGCCCCCGCCCGGCGGCCCCGAGCTCCGGCCTGCGGCAGGCCGGGCCCAGCCCCGCGGCCTCTCCAGGCCCGCCCCGCCCCGGCCCGCCCGGCCCGGGCCGCGGCGGGGAGCGGCCCCGGGTGGGGGCGGGGAGGGAGAGACAGCTGAGGTTTGGGGACGTGGAGGGCCGCTGGGGCCTTCGCTGCCCCGGAGTTAAAATGGCCTCCCGCGGCCTTGGAGCGGAGCCGAGCCGCCCGCCACCGTCGTCCGGCAGGCCCCCAGTCCCCGCCTCCGCCTCTCCAGCCCCCACCTCCTATCTTCCTCCTGCTTGGGAGATGGAGAGGGAATCCAGGGGACCTCATGAGGAGTGTCGAGTCGCAGGCCCATCGGCCTCTCCTGCGACGCCGCTCTTGGTCTTCGCCTTGTGCTCCAGCCCCTAGAGCCCAGATACATGTCGTTGTCTCGGCACCTTCTTCTCCGTCCTGTTTCCCCTGCCTCCCTCCCACCCCCAGTCCTGCAAACCTACTTCTGGCGTCACTGCTTTCATCGTGCTCCCTCAGTTTTCCACGCAGAGAGAGATGTTAATATGCCAACCACCTGTGAATTGTTAGTTAACTGGAAAAGATGTGCAAGTTTTTGGTGCTGATAAGTGAGTGCACAACCTTGTTTTAGCTACTGAGTTTAGGCTTCAGGTGGGCCAGTTAGTCAACCTTGGGGTCTTTCTTCTCTGGGGAAAAGGAAACGCAGTTGAGATTATACTGAGTCATTGCAATGCACTGGCTGAAATCTCTACCTTAAGGGAAGCTGTCAATTCCGAACTGTCTGTAGTTCATTGTAAAGCTTTTCAGAGATAAAAACATAAAACTGGATGGATGTTTTATTGTTATTACACTTGTCATTCTGACAGTCTCTTGATTTAGATCATAAGCACACATGGCTCCTAGTAGTAGTAACCTTTAAAAATGTATAGGTGTCCGAATGTATTAGGCTTTTTAGGTATTAAACCCAAATAGGTTGTTGGTTTTGGTTTTTTTTTTTTTTTTTTCCCCCATTCCCTTCAGGGTACAGGTTGTGTACTGGAAAAGGGCATCAATCTCTTTTGCTCTTGATTTTGTGATTTTGGGGACAGCATACAACTAGTTTTTAATTTTCTCCACCTGTAAAAATTAGTACTGGATCAACTTTGTTTTGGGGTTGAAATTTGCAATTCTGAGAAATTGTCCTATTTTTTGGAATCTTAGGATGCTATTTGTTGCAAGAGGCACCATTATTATATGTGCTCCTGGGAAAAAATTGCTGCCAATTTGAAATAAGATAAAGTGTTTAAGACCCCATTGATTTAAAAATGTATTAGTGTACATTATATTGACAAAATTGGTATTTTACTAATCGTTGAATGCATCAGCATACGTGGCATTTTACAAGTCTCTTATCTTGAGGCCTGTATTGAAAAAAAGAACTGAAAGGGCATTGTTACAGCGGAATCTTGGGACTTTTCAGACATTTTCCTTTGCTTACAAGTTGTAATAATTATACAATAAGTTTCAGCTACTTTAATAAACCCTTTTAGAGTTAGTAATTTTTCTGGAGAGAAAAAACCAAGTCATTTTATTTTTCAGGGAAATGAAATAACTAATCAGCATCTGTGTCATAAATCTACTGTTAGCAAGTACCACGTGTTCTAGAAAGGGCTGTTTTTATGCAGTATTTTTCTGTTTTTTTAGTATCAACTGAGTGATAGATTTGTTGAATCATTAGCTCCTTACTGAAAAGCGATGGGGTTTTTTTGTTGGATTTAGAAATTTTTTGTTTCTATATACAGACATAAAAGGGGAGTTAGGGCTGGGGAGATAGCTCAGTTGGTAGAGTGCCCGCCTTGCAAGCCCAAGACCCTGGGTTCAATCCCCAGCACCGCAGGAATAAAAAAGAAAGAAAAAGAAGAAAAGGAGGGTAGTACCAATTTAAAGATAACTTAATTTTTTTGGTAAAATATTTACATCTACCTGTTTTATCCCAGAATGGAAAACTTACTATAGAATTTCTGTATATTGTTGCAGTTCTGAAATATTTTTTCTAAATACATTTCTACAGACAGAAATAAAAGGAAGAAATATCAATTTAAAGACACTTAATTTTATAGATATTTATATGTATTGTGTTATCCCAGTATAGGACCTTATTACAGAATTTTGTACCTAATATTTTGAGGGTCTTGAATCCATTTCAGTAAACTGTAACAGCAATCCAAATTATTGAATTGATCTGTGTATATCTAATGAGAAAAGACTAGTCTTTGAATGCATGTTATCAAAACAAATTTTTAAGGCTCTTTCTGACCTTGTACATAGAGTACATGAAAATTGCTTGCATTTATTTAGCAAGAAATCAGACCAAATGATGCTAATACTTTGGCCAAGGAAGATGAAAAATAACATGAATAGCAAAAGCATGGGCAAAAAAAGCATTTTATGATGCTAAATTTTTCTTCTGGCTGAAAATAGTTTGGAACTTTCAGAGTGAAAGAACACAGTTAGCTAATTTTGTGTTTGTTAATTTCAAAGATCTGAAACCCAGGGAAATCTAAGTACATACTTGTGGAGGATGTGAATGAGTCGTTTCACTTGTCATTGACTGTAGATAATCAAAAGTAAATGTTCTACATCTAAATTTTAATTCCAGTTCTTAGTTTTCTTGGTTTCAGTTGTGCAAAATATTTGATTAAATTTATTTTAGGATTAGGGATTATTTTTTGTTTTGGGTAACGCTAGGAGTTGAACCCCAGGGCCTGTTGCATGCTAGGCAAGTAAGTGTTTTACCACTGAGCTGCATCCCCAGCTTTAGTTGATATTCATAGTAGCATTATGAAGATCAAGTTAAGATGTTATAGAGAGATCCAAATTCTTGTAATAACTTTTAGGTTTTATTTGTGATAATGCATGTTAAACTTTTTTGGGGTAAGCATTTACTCAGTCTTTGTGTTATAGTACCATCATTTGCTATTTTCTTCCTGTTTTATGTATTTTGTAAATAAATCCACTATGCCATTTTTGCAAATGTAATCTTTTTATTTTCTTACCTTCCACAGATTTCTGCCCCTTGGAAAATTTTTTTAAAAATTGTGTTTTTTAATAGAACATTAATTTGTAGGTGCACAGAACAGCAAATTTCAGGCATGGTGAAATTTCATGGATGCTCTCCTGTCAGAAAGGGAACTTGGGTGGATAACCTACTTGAATGTAGCACCTTTTTGTTTGAGAAGATGCACTTTTAGAAATATAGGACTGATTTTATTTTTCAATAAATTATTGGGAAAAGAACTTTTAACAAATGTGAAGGAAAATAATTCTCAATGGGAAAAGACTTTATAAGATCAAAAATCTTTTTCCCCCCATTCCTTTGACAGGGATACAGAATTTCTCATAGTAGTTCTTGAGTTTTTCAAGGGGATTTGGGGCATATTCAGATAGATGTTATAAAATTTATCCATTCTGCAATTAATAGGATGTAACCGATTGAGAGTTTTAAACAGCCAGTTTCCTTGCACTTATTCTTTAGAAAAACCTTGGACATTCCTTGTTATTTTCCTATTAAGTCAAGATATTCGTTACCTGGGTAACCTAAATCTTTACCTTGTGCTTAAATTATTTTTCTTTGTCCTTTATATAACTCTTGGGTGTGATGTCTTTTGAGACACATGTTCCTTGATGATAAGTGTGTAAATATCACTAAGATAACTTGGGTTGACTAACAGTTTGATTAGCCAGTGAGTTTACTTTTTTCATTTTTCTTTTATACTTTTGAATATAGAGTTAAAAATATTGTATCTTAAAGGAAAGAATAAAAGCAACACTAGTAAGGTCTAAGGGATTAATCACTAACTGACTGAGGAGGTGAAAAACCAGGTGAACAGGTTTTTGAGACCAACTATGGTGATGGAAATTTACTAACTTTATTTAAAAAAATTTTTTCCCAACTTTATATTAGCTCTTCCATTGTTGAATCAAGAGACCCTAGAAAGTACATTGTTTGAATAAATTTGAAATAATGAAAATTTTCTTTCTTAAAGGATAGTTGCAGTTGCTGTTCCGCTTAAGATAGTTAGTTCCCTTGTATGTTTTTAGAACCTTAAGAGTAGTTGAAAAGTGTTGGGGTGTAGCTAGGTGGCAGAGTGCTTACCTAGCATGCTTAAAGCCTTGGGTTTGATCCCCAACACTGCAAAAAATAAAAAATGAGGATTAGGATGAGCCAAAATATCCCTATATAGAATGTTAAGGTATATTGAGTATGCTTTTGTATGCTGCCTTATTATATACTATGTTGAAAAGAACGTGACTTTTGGAGCTAGTCAGACTTGGATTTGAATCCCATCTTTATCTCCTCTGTCATTTGGCCAGGTACTTAGCCTCTCTACCACTGTTTTCTCACCCAACTTGTGTTGAGGTGAAAATTAAATATAAAGCCTTCTATCCTAGAACCTGGCTTTCAGTAAATATTCCTACCAATGCTGTAGTATTTCCTATAAAGTAGAGATTTTAATAACAATGCCATAATGATTTTTAAAAGCCCCTTGGTTGGGCTGGAGTTGTAGCACAGTGGTAGAGCACTTCCTAGCACAAGTGAGGCATAGAGTTTGATCCCCAGCACCACATAAAACTAAGCAAAATAAAGGTATTGTGTCCTTCTACAACTAAAAATATTTTTTTAAAAATAACTCCTTGGTTAATATCTAATATATGCTTACTATGTAGAACTTCATAATCTCACAGTGAAATCTTTAAAAGTAGGTGCTTCTGTCCATTGGTGGCAGGTTTCAGTGTAACAGGGAAGGGAAGAAGATTTTTCTTATTTGCAGACAACATGATTATTAAAATTATCAGACAAAAAGTGAGAACTAATAAGAGCACATTGGCAGGGCATAGTGGCATACAACTATAATCGCAGCTGAGGCAGGAGGATTGGGAGTTCAAGGCCACCTTGGACTGCATGGTAAGACCTTGTCTCAAGATAAAATACAAAAATGGCTGGGGAGTATGGCTTGAGTGGTAGAGTATTTACATGCTTGAGGCCTTTGGTTTAATCCCTGGCACTGCAAAAAAGAAAGACAAGACTTAAAATTCTCTGGACCTAAGATCAGGCAAAAGGTAGTAGCATTCCTGTTGTAGCAGTATTAAATGAGATTATTAAGTTTCAAATAGGTCCTGTTAGTTACAGCCATCAAACCTACTAAGTAGGAATAAAACTAGTGAAATGTGCAAAACACTGTAAGAAAATACAATAGGATATAAAAGTCGTAAAAATAAAGGTTATATTCAAGAAAGAAAACAGTGCCATCAAGTTATTGACTACTAGCAGAATGTAATTCTATGTAGAATGTAATTCCAATAAAAAATCTCAAGATTTTTGGGTTAAGTTAGGGAATTTTATTGTTTGTAATGAAGAAAGTAGTCCTTGACAGTCTTATAAGAAATAATAAGCAAGGACCTGGAATATCACATACCAAAACTTTATTTTTAAAAAAGTAGTATTGGCACAGGAATAGACATAGATTGTTGGATTAAAACAAATTCCAGATATAGACCTATACTTAAATATATAGTTGGTTAGAATGTATATATATATAGCTACTTAGATGTATTTTTTTTTTTTAAAGCCACATTATTACTCTGAGAAGTATGCCATCAGGTTAATCTAGAAGTGTAGTAATTGACAAAGTTTGTTATAATTACTGAAATATATCTTTAGTGATTAAAGGTGAGAACTCACCTACCATGCTTGTTTATAAAGTGCCCTTGACACCACCAAGATACAATATTAGGTTAGGGTACATTTTTCTGAGTATGGCATTTCTTAATATTTCATGAAAGCCATGTGTAGTGCAGCTTCTCATTACTTACAAAGATCAAATGAAGTAAACCCTAGCCTTTTTGTTTTTGTTTTCTTTATACTCTGTGTATTTGTGGGACTGGAGTTATAGCACAGTAGCAGAACTCTTGCTTGCTACTATGTGCTCCCTGGGCTCAACCCCAGCACTTGTGGGCCCAGGAGGGGGAAGCATAGTCCCTTTTCTCAAGAAGTTCACATTTCTGGGGCAGGAGGGTAGAAATAACTGTTAGTACAAATAATTATGCTGTGATAAGCTCCATAACTTTTTATGAAATTCTGAAATGGGAAATTGGAGGATTCTGACTATGGAGTTTGAGATAGATGACATGATTTTACATTTTTTAAATGGAGGGAGTGTCATTTTAGACAAAGGAGCTGTATTGAGCCAAGACAGGAATGTGTAAATTGCCTTATGTGCTTGAAACCAGATGGGCTCTGAAGTTAGACTACTTAAGCTGTATCTGGTTTCTTCTACCTGCCATGTGACCTTGAACAAAATGGTCTCCTGATACTTCAGTATCTTTACCTGTAAACTGGAGATATTTTTTACCTCAATAGATTGAAGTTTTAAGAATATTTTTATTGAAGTGTATTATGTATAAAAAGAAAACTACACATATAAGAAGGTACTGAGTACACCTGTGTAAACTGCACCCAAACTAAATAAAACAAAACATTGTCAGCACCCCAGAGGCCTCTGCATTCTTCCATTGTATTGTTTTGAAGATTCATTGTTGTTCATAAAATGTTCAGAATAGTAACTGGCATACATTGTGTTCCCATCAATTTTAGCTGTTATTCAGTGGGTAGTGGGAAGTAGTGTTCAAAAAGGGATGTTGGTTGGTAGCATCAATCTGGATATCCTCCATGTGATGATGATCCCTAGCTGTGAATAGGAATAAAACCAAAAAAGTACAGTAGCATTTGTTTTGAGTGAATGAAAGAAAAATAAAGAATAAGCTTTGTTTACAAAGTTGGGAAACATCTATGTTTAAGGCAAAGCAAGGGAAAGAAAGAAATACTGTCAAAGAATTTCCTTGAAAATAAGTTAAAGTCATACTTTTTTAGTAAAAAGAAAAACAAGAAAGACCTTTAAACAATAACCATGAATTGCTGTGATTTATGAAGATGACTTATAGCTTCTCTCACTAACCCCAACCCTGCCTTCTGAATCTTTTTTTTTTACCATGAGCATAATGTTCTTTATAAAATATAAGTTTAATCACAACATTCTTCTACTTGAATTACTGTTGGAGTATCTGATGGTTTTTCTTTTTAGAAGTCTCTGATCCTTTACCCACATTTTGAAATCCAGTCATTTCTGAAAATCTTCCAATAAGTTTTTAAAAATATATATATATAAAAAAACAGAATTAACCAGTGACTACTTTTAGTTTTTCCACTTCTGTGAATAGTTGTATCATTTCCCGAAGTGATTTCAGTATATTTGAGAAATAATAAAATGTGTGTTTTTCATGAATACAGTTTCAGAGCACTTTTAGTTAATTTATGGTATCTATTAGCTTTTCCTCCTTTTTGAATATTTCTAACTATTTGCACTTAGTTACAAGGACTTCCTGTAAAAATTTTTAGGCTATTATACAATGTAGATTTTTTTAACCCTTCGACCAACTATTGTTGGACATAATTGTTGTATATGGCAAATGATTATTTAAATTCACCTTCATATTTATCACTTTTTGCTTAACATTCATTCATTATGAGATTATTTTTATTCTTCCTAAAGTAAATCAGAATTTCCTTTAGGGTTGGTATAAGAGTAACAGCATTTTAAATCTCAATTTAAAAAATGTCCTTATGCTTGAGTAGTCATCACTTAGTTTCTGTAGACAGATTTTTCTTCCAGCTGCTTAAGAGTTTTTGTTTACCATTTCACTTGGGCGTATGTTGATGTGAATTCCTTTTTATTTAATCCTACTTGGAGTTTATTGGGATCCCAAAGCTGAAGATTATTTTTTATTAATTTGGGGCAGTCTTTCTTATCAGATATTTCTTTCTTGTTTTTCTCCATTTGCAGTACCACTTAGTTGTAAATTAATACTTTTTATTTTCTCCTCCGGGTTTTCAGTCTCTTATTTTTTTTAATTTCTTTCTTTGTAGCTTTTACAGATGTTTTCCAGTTCACTAAATTTTTGTCGACTGTGTCTAGTTGTTTATATAATACCTTTCTGAGTTTCTGGTTGTGATTTGTATATACTATATTTAATTTTGAGGGGGATTCTGCTTGTTTTAAAAATTCATCTGATTATTTTTTATCTTGTTCCTTGATCTTTGGTAGTCTCTTTTACTCTCGTAAATTTGCTTATATTTTGTACCCAGTAATTCTTCTACCTGTTTGTTTGTTTTCCCAGAAATAAAAATTTCTTTTTAATTCTGTAGACTCTTATACATAGTAGCTTGTTTCTTATGGGGCTTGTGATTTTTTTTTTTAAATTGGTCTTTTGTTTGTTGGAACATTGTCTGCAACATTTAGGGAGAAATAAATATTTTGTGTCGTCTGAAATACTGACGGTGTAGAGTTAGATTAAATTATCTTCTTGGCTTTGATCCTGGTCAAATGTGAATTCCAGAACCTGAACATTGTGGTTAAAGGGAAAGCTTTTCTATTCTTTACACAAAGCCACAGCTGAAGTTTCCTTTTAATCTTTCCTTAAAGATGGAAGAGAGCTTTTTTTCTAATTCACCCATTGTTGTCATTCCTTTTTGGGAGCTCCCAAATTCTAAGCTATTACTTCCCAATTCTTCCATGTCTCTGCTAACACAGAGAATATTTGTACAGCAGTACACTGGATAAAGTGGGAAGGTTTAGAGCTCCCAATGAGAGTAGTCGCTGCTGTAAGCAATAGATTTGGGGTTCTCATTACTCATGCACTGCCTATTCATCCTAAGAACTGACACTCATATCTGGTGGAAAGTTTTGCTTTTATACCACTCAAAGTGTGGTAGACTTGTGCTACTCTATGACCTTTCGTTGACGGTCTATAAAAGGTATTTGTAGGATAATGCAAACCGACTATATTACTAAACATAGTTTAATTCAACTCAGTGTTTTTGGTAATGAAATTCTCTTGGGAAGTGATACATTGATTTAATTTCAGTACTTAACTTTCTTTCCCTGCAGAAAAATAGCAGTTTGAAGACCTGTTAACTTAAGTAGCACTGTTCTAGACCTCCAGGGATCAGCAGATACCATCAGAACAGCCTAGTGTGTGTGTGTGTGTGTGTGTGTGTTTTATTTTTTATTTTTTTACTTTTTTTTTTAATTTGTTCTTTTTTAGATATACATGACAGTAGAGTATATTTTGACATATACAAACATGGAGTATAACTTAGTCTAATTGGGATTACCTTTGATTTTTTAGCCATAGAATTTCCTTTCCTGTCCAGTTTGTTTACTCATATAAGAGAGATAAATTTTAAAAAATATTTTGTCCCCATTTTAAATGTCTTGTAGTTGCTAATATTTTTGAATACTAAATGAATGCTAAATGTTCATTTGTTTTTTCTACTTTGAAAAACTCTTTAAGTAGCCATAATTAAGTCAGAATGTAGGAGTGTACTATCCAGATTTGTCATAAAAATTACCACCTTAGTTATTTTTAAGTATATAGTTCTGTAAGCATTGTGTTCACATTTTGAAACACATCTTCAGACCTTGTTCATCTTGAAAATCTGAAACCAGACCCATTAAACAAGAATTTCTTTTACCCTTTCCCCAGTCCCTGATCACTACCATTCAGCTTTTTGTTTCTATGAATTCTGTTGCTCTAGATATATAAGTATTTATTGTTTGCTACTGTCCAGTTTCACTTAGTATAATGTCATTAAGGTTCATCCATGGTGCGCCCATATGACAGAATTTCCTTCCTTTTTTGAGACTGAATATATGACATTGTATGTGTATAAAGTCTCATGGATACTGTGCTTTTAATTTTTTGGACTTATACCAAAAATGGAATTGCTGGGTCATATGATGTTTACTTTTTTAGGTTTTTATTGTTGTTGAGATACTGGGACTTAAATCCAGGTCTTGGACGTGCTAGGCAGCTGCTCTACCACTGAACTATATGTATATATCCCCTGACAATTTTTAAATTTTATTTTGAAGCAGGGTCTCACTGAGTTGCCCAGTTTAGGCATATCAACAGTACAGAATTTTAATTCCTTTCATATATCTTAAACACTTTAGTTTTCATAATAGCCATTCTTGTGGGTGTGAAAGAATATCTTGTTATAACTTTGATTTACATTTCTCTGATCATTTGTGATTTTGAGCATCTTTTTATATGTTCTTTATGTCCCCTCCCTCATACTGGGAATTCAGTTCAGGGCCTTTCACGTGCCAGGCAAGCACTTGACCACTGACTATGATACAGTCTTGCTGAGTTGCTCAGGCTGCCCTCAAACTTATGTTGCTTATGCCTCAAGCGTCCTGTGTGTGTCACCACATCCAGCTAATTTACAATTACTTTCCTTTGCTTGGTATGTCTTTTCAATATGATGGTTATGCCCTTTAATTCATAGAAGTTTTTAAGTTTGATGTAGTTCAGTTGTCTGTCATTACCAAATCTTCTGTGATCAAATTTTTCCTGTTCTCTGTTTGAAATTTTATAGTTTTATATTTAAGCACTTATAGTTGGATCTTTGTGTGGGGAGGGGGAGTACTGGGCATTGGACCCAGGACCTCATACATGCTGAGTATATACTCCGCTTCTGAGCTGCACCCACACAGACCCTTTCATCAGTTTTATTTTTTGAATATACTGTTCAGTAAGGATCAGTTTTATTTTTTTTGCAAGGAGAAGACATTGAATAGTCTTGGCACCCTTGTCAAAAATCAGTTGACTCTATGCAAAGGTTTATTTTTGGACCCTTTATTCTTTTCCATTGATCAATGTATTTATGCCAGTACCACATTGTTTTAATGACCGTAGCTTATTTTAGTTACTTTAGTTTGAAATTAGGCAGTGTGACCTCCAACTTTGTCCTTTTTAAGGTTGATTGGCTTATTTGGGTTCCCTTGCGATTTCATACAAATTTTAGAATTGATTTTTAAGTTTCTGCAAAAAAAAAAAAGTCATTGGGATTTTGATATGTATTACATTGACTCTCTAGCTCACTGAGTATTGACATCCTAATACTAAGTCTTCCAACCCACGAACATGGGATGTTTTTCCATTTGTATCTTTAAATGTTGTGGCAGTGTTTTATAGTTTGAATTTTACAAGTCTTCCATCTTCTTGGTTAAGTTTATTCTTAAATATTTTTATTATTTTGATTCTGTTGTACATAGAATTGTTAATTTTCTTTTTGAATTATTAATATGTAGAAATGTACCAATGTTTGTGTATTGACTTTGTGTCCTACAACTTTTGGGTGAATTTGCTTATTTTAGTCTTAACAGTTCATTTTTATGGAATATTGTGGGATTTCTACATACAAAATCATCATTAGTAAACAGATATTTTATTTTCTTTCTTATTTGGATGCATTTTTTTTTTCTTTTTCCTGCATAGTTGCTTCAGCTATGATTTCTTTTTTTTTTTTATTTTTTTTTTTTTTCGGCTATGATTTCTAGTTCCATGTTACATAGAAGTCTTGTTCTTTATCTTCAAGGAAATGCTTTGAGTCTTATACCATTGATTATGATGTTAGTGGTAGACCTTTTCATAAATAGTTTTATTATGTTGAAGTCATTTTCTTCAATTCCTAGTTTGTTGAGTGCTTTTTATCATGAAAGTGTTGAATCTTTTTCCTTTTTTTGGTGGGGTGGGAGTTACTGGGGATTCTGAGCCACATCCCTAGCCCTATTTTGTATTTTATTTAGAGACAGGGTCTCACCCAGTTGCTTAGAACCTCACAAAGTTGCTGAGGCTGGCTTTGAACTCGTGATCCTCTTGCCTCAGCCTCCCAATTCCCTGGGATTTCAGGCATCTGCCACGGTGCCCAACAAAAGAGTGTTGAGTCTTAATACATGCTTTTTCTACATCATTTGATATGATCACATCGATTTTGGCTTTCATGCTGTTTTTGTGGTATATTAATTACATTAATTGATTTTTGTCATGTTGGATTTATCTCCATGTTGTAAACTATTTCAGAATACAGGTTTATAGAGTAGACGTGGTAGCTAAGAGTATATACACTGGGACCACACTTTTCAGGCTTTGGTCCTACTTATTATATAATTCTTGAGTTTAGGTTAAGTAATTTCCTGGTAGGTTCCTGTTAATTATAAATCATACTTCACTGTAAATAGTTATTAATAACCCGTGCAACTTTTTATTGTTGCACAATGAAAAGAATCTTTTTGCTTTAAGGGGTAATAAATAGCAGGAAAACGAGTGCTGAATAATCATTACAGACTCAAAGTTAGTGGACTGTATCATAAAAATAGCAATTCTCAAACTTTTTGATATTAGGACTCCCTCTGACACATCTGAGGATCCCAAAGAACTTTTGTTTTGGGGCTTTATTGATATTTATTACTTTAGAAATTATATTTAAGAAACTAAAAATATTAAGTCATTTAAAATAAGAATAATATATTTGCATGACAACCAAAAATGTCTGAAAAATAAAGAAATTCCAAATAAATCAGAAGCCTTGTTTTACATTTTTACAAAATTGTTTTATTGTCTCAGTCAAAGCTATTGGATTCCCAAATCTGTTTCTGCATTTTACCTGTTGCAGTAAATTGTTTGGATTAAAATTTACAAAGGCAGTCTGGTCTCCATAAGTTTAAATTATAAAAAGGGAGAACCTCATGAACCCCTTGTAAAGGTCTTAGGAATCTGTGGATCACATTTTGAGAGCTACTGTCATGTGGAAACTAAACACTTACCCTTCCCAAAGTCCTTTGCCCTTAATGCTTTCTAGTTTTCTTTTGGTGTTAATCTCTGTTTGACAAAATAAAGTGCCTCTTTTGCTGTTTCTTAATTTATCAGCTGTATGCAATTATATTTTGATTTCCTGTAGTTACTGTTTAAAATTTAGTGCTTATCCTCTCTTCTCATTTTTCCTCTTCCCAAATTCAGTGGTAGGCTCTTTTTTATTTTTTCAGATAATACATTCCATTTCTAGCCCATCAAAAATTAAACATTCTCTAAGAATCTTTAAATGCTTGTGCTTTGCTTCTTTCCACACCCCCATCTCTCATTTTGTAGTTCTGCTTAAAACATTTATGCTGTGTTCTGCAATCATAGTTTAACTTCTGTAGTTTAGGTTGGTGCCAAAACTTTAAAGCAAAAACTCTTCCATTATGATTATGTAAATAGTATTCACTGGGGATCCAGGTACCGTTAATTCTGTGATTACGATTCCCAGTATGTTCATTTTTACAATCCTGTATTACGTAATAGAAAACCTTCCTAGTCTGAAGTTCAAATGGATTTTTCCTCTTTTACACTGTACTAATTGCCCAATTGTGAAGTCATCTACTTGGATCATGCCTTTCTTGGGTAGTTTCATATTTCCTGAAGTCTTTTCACTACTTTTTTTTTAAACCTGCTGTCACTGTCTTGCTTATATTTTGAGATTTCTAGGCTCCCTATTTCCTCTGTTGTAATCCTCTGTCTTCCTGGACATCATTTTCTCAGAGATCACTGTTCTGCTGATTGCAGTTTAAACCATTGATGTCTGGGCCTGCTGTGTAGCTGCTGACCTACACTTTTCATCTTTCTTCACTGTTTGCATGATCCCAAGATTTCTTGGTATGCATTTTGTTTAGCCTGGAGTGTATCATCTTGTAATTTCCTAAGGCTTACAAGAGGTAAATTTCATTCCCACGTGTCTAAAAATATCCTTATTATGCTGGATAGTTGGGCTGAGTACAGAATTCTACATTAATAATCATTTTTCCCTGAATTTTGAACAGACATTTTCCCTATTGTCTACTAGCCACTAGCATATCAGTTAAGAACTAATTTTCATTTCATTGTAGGTGACTAGTTTTGGGGGTTTTTTTGTTTGTTTCCTCTACTTTTGGCAAATTGAAGGATCTTTTTTGGTGTTGCAGTGTTGTAAAATACTGACTCCAGGTTTGGTTCTCTTATTCTGTTTTACTTGCATCGTGTAGGTCCACCATTGAATTTGAAAACATGTATTCCTGCAGAAGCGGGGAGTTTTCTTAATTCCTTTTCCTTTTCCTTTTTTTCCTTTCATTTCCTTTTTGGTGGATACCAAGGTTGAAAGGATTGAACCTAGGGGCACTTAACCACTGAACCACATCCCCAGCTCTTCTATATTTTATTTTGAGAAGAGTCTGAGTTGTTTATGGCCTCACTGTGTTGCTAAGGCTGGCTTTGATCCTCCTTGCCTCAGCCTCTCAAGATGCTGGGATTGCAGGCATGTGCCACCATGCCCAGATCTCTTTCTTTCTTTCATCTGCTTTTTTCTTTTCTCTCTAGAATTCCTTCTATTGGATATTAGACCTTGTAATTTATCCTTTCTCTTTTATATTTTTCATATCTTTAACTTGACCATATCTCTCAACTTCATCTTCTAAGCAGTGTTAAGTTCTTGTTTTGTAGATACAAATTAGTTTTGGGAAATTCTCATCTGTTACCTTGAGATATTTATTTCCCATAGGGTCATCATTTGTTTTGTAGTTAGACGAGGCTTTTTTTCAATACCTGGTGATTCATTAATTTAATTTAAATTCATTAATTTAATTCATTAATTTGTTGTTCATTAATTTATTTTAAGAAAAAGCAATAGTCTGCCTGGAAGTTTTATTTTAGTAAGGCCTCTAGCTCACTTTTTGATAAGGAGGTAGGAAACTGGTCATTAACTTCCAGGGCAAATCCAAGAATATAAAGAATATTTTTTACTCTTTTAAGAATTCCCTAAATACTGTATGTTCTATTTTTCTTTTTTCTTTTTTTTTAACCAAGGGAAGTATCTTTATGTCTGACAAAGTATTTCTTTACCTTTGTTACACATATTATTCTTGTGTTTCATAATTGTTTAATTAGCTTGTCCAGTTTAAATTTAAGATGATTAGATTTATTCACAAAGGTGATTATTATCCAAATAGGAGTTTCTACTATACAAGATGCTTAGGAAATCAAAGTCCCATATTTCACAAATATTTGAATTTTATTTATTTCATGCCCTGTTTTACTCAAGAAATAATTTAAAGACAGGTACATTTCATGTTTTATGTAGGGAGATAGTTATTGAATCAGTATAATTAATTTGTTGAATCTGATCATCTGTATCATGGTAAAGGTAATTTTTCTAAGGATATTTGTAATTGAAAGAATTTTTCAGATGGATTTAGAATAACATGCCAGAGGACCTTATTCTGAATAGTGTTTACCTGCCCTAGTCCTTGGTGAGCTGGGAATTGTAACTGCATTATCATTCTTCCTAATGCTTTTGGTAGAAGTTATCATTCCAGTCCAGATGAGTAGGTATCGAGCTCTACAGGACAGAGTTGGATTAGGCAGCCTATGATATATGTACAATAATTGCTAATTCAACTGGCATCTTTTCTATAAGCTTTGTGGGAAGGGTGACTATAATTTATTGTTTAAACTGAGATACTAGGGCAAGTTGACAGAGAATACTTTTACACTGTGGCAGTAGGGATAAATTAGAGCATATGATCATCTTCTTGCATCGCATGTACTTTTAGGATTATAATCAGGCAGTATAAATCAAATGACCTGCCTAGCTGACTTGACATTCCCTCTATATTCCCACTTGACTTTTGTCGTATGGGATAAACTTTGGGGACCAAGAAATTTGCACAGATACTGGATAACAAATGGTGACTTGAATGGAAACAGTATAGTCAGCCATCTGTACCTCTGGGTTCTACTTTGTGAATGGAAAAATTCAAAAGAAATTACATCTATATCAAACATGCAGGCATTTTTTTGTCTTTATTCAACATAACAAATATTTACGTTATATTAAGTGTTACAAGTAATCTGGGTTGTGTATAGGTCGTTTGCAAATTCTAGAGCAGTTTATGTAAGGACTTTTTAGTATCTTTGGTTTTTGTTATCCACGAGGTGTCCTAGAACCAATCTCACATAGATACCAAGGGACAACTGTATAAGAATCCAAGACTATCTGAATTTTTATATAACCAAAGTCCTTTCTATACAAGGTAGTTTGGATGTGTGAAATCTTACTCTGTTAGTAAATGATTAATACAGATTTCACAGACCTGGTGTATTTATCTTTTAAATATAACTCTTTTTCTCAGGTATAGGAATTTTGAAGAAGTATAACTTGCTTATGGGCGCTTTTTGAGGATGTGGAATTGCTCATAGAAAATGTCAATTCCCTACCAACTTCCCACTACTAAATATGAAGTTCCCTTTTCCTGTCTTATAATTTGGCATATATGTAGAAAATGTTGGTTAGTTTTATATCAAAATATGGAAACCTCATCCAAATAGAAATTATTAACATTTCTTTGGATTCTGTTCTTTGGACCCTGTTCTAAGTTTTATTTGTTTGTTTGTTTGTTTTGTTTTTTGTTTTCTTTTTCATATTGGACTGAAATCTGCCACCCTGTAACTTCCATCTGTTGGTTCTAGTTCTGTTCTCTGGAGCAGCATGGAGTAAGTGTCTTCTTTTAGAAGGCAGCTATCACCTTTTCTAGACTGAATTTCCTCAAGTCTTCCAATTTTACATGAAATAAACCCTCTTATCTGTAAGATTTATTTTGATTCCCCTTTGACACATCCTAGTTTTCAATGTTTTCCATAATACAGTTAAAATATAATGGCCCCAAATTTTCATTCTAAACTCTATGGTACCATGCACACCAATGCAGAATATCCTATACTATATCCCATGAATCAGATACTCTATTAGTGCAGCTTCAGCTTGTGTCCAGGTCCCCACTACCCCCTTAGCTATTCTTAACTGTCAGCTGATATTAAAACTTGTGGTGAGCTTAAATTTGCCTGGGTAATAACTGTTGGGGCTCTCCTTTATTTATTTATTTATTTATTTAGAAGGTATTTCTACCCTAATTATTCAGCCTTAAAAGTGGAATCATGAGAATATTGAACAACAGATCTATAGACCTTAGATTTTAAGTGACATAGGTTCTCAATTATAAGAAACATTTAAGAATGTTAGGTGGAAATTCATTTGATAACTCGTTAAGGAAAATATTTTTGCCTTTTTTCAGGTAATGATTGCAAATCATCTGATTTAGATCTCCTTTTATAACATTTAAAAACATTGTAATTGTAGGTTGACAGCATGCCTTTATTTTATTTGTTTAATTTTATGTGGTGCTGAGGATTGAACCCAGTGCCTCACACATGCCAGGCAAGTGCTCTTTCCCTGAGCTACAGTCCCAGCCCTATAACATTTTTTTTTTTGGGTGCTGGGGATCGAACCCAGGGCCTTGTGCTTGCAAGGCAAGCACTCTACCGACTGAGCTATCTCCCCAGCCCCCCTATAACATATTTTTAAGAAAAATTTTTATAATGAAACGCTGCCTCTAAAATGGAACATTTATTTAGGTTAATAGTCCAGTGTAAGTTTTCTACCCTAGGACATAATTATTACGTATTTGTTTTGGGAGGTACATTTTAAGGAGTCTTTTCCCTGACCTCTTCTGCCCAGTAAATTAGATGTCAGTAGATACATCACCATTATCTCCTGCAGTTTGGTAATCAGAAATAGCTGCAGCACTGGGAGTGGAGCTCAGTGGTAGAGTGTCTTAGCATACATGAAACCATGGCTTCAATCCCCACTTTGCACCCAAAAAAACCCAGATATGGCCACACGTCCCAAGCGGGGCAAATCTCCTCCAGTTGAGAGCCATAACCCTAAAGCAATGGGAGTTGTTTCTTAAGTTTTAGTTAATAGTTTCTACCTTAAATTTGTTTTGTAATTGAGTTAGAATACCGTATTTTTATAAGATTTTTTTGGTTCAGATTTTAAAAACTATAATGCAGTAAAGACCTTCACATACAACAAATACTTCTTTAAATTCCTAATTTGGTCAGTTTTCTTTTTATTCCTAATGATCCTATCCCAGTTTGCTCTCCTTGCTTTGCAATATCATCTATGATCTAAAACAATGTGTTTGAATATTTAATGTATTGGGATTCAGGAATGGAAATTAAAGAATAGAAACAAATATGATGTGAAGTAGGAGGTTTATTGAGTCCAAATACTTCATAGTCTGTGACTAAGTTACTTGCAGTTGTACTTTTAATTTAAGTTGATGAATAACTTCAGGTTGATGTACTCCTTGATTTTAAAATTAAATTTTATTATATTTATTCTTCTACTTCACCATATAGCCAGCAGCCAGCTTCCGGTGTAGCCTATTCTCATCCAACTACAGTTGCTAGCTACACTGTCCATCAGGCTCCAGTAGCTGCTCACACAGTTACTGCTGCCTATGCACCAGCAGCCGCCACAGTTGCAGTTGCCAGGCCCGCTCCAGTAGCTGTTGCAGCTGCCGCAACAGCTGCTGCTTATGGAGGCTACCCTACTGCACACACAGCAACTGACTATGGTTACACCCAGAGGCAACAAGAAGCACCACCACCACCACCCCCAGCTACTACACAGAACTATCAGGTAAGAAAACTACTAGATTCAGTCGCCTTAACGTGAAAGTTTAGTGGGCTCCCAATGTATAATATAATACCCAAGCCAATACTTCTCAAACTTGAGTCTTTCAAAATGTACATGTAGCAATGGAGAAAAGTGAATGGATTTTCTTAGATGTTTTGGAGACACCAAGCATTAAGTTTCCTTTAAATGAATTTTGATAATTCTCCCTTACCATTTTACACTATAATATATATGTTTGCTTTACCTTTTTAAAAGTGCCACATGAATTTTTGGTTAAATAATTTGTACCCCAAGTTTTTTATTTAAAAAAAAAAGAAGACGACATAGGAAAGATGTTCTTGATTGTAGTAGGATGTTATTTATCCATCTGAAACACAGGTATGGCTCTTTAAGAATCACGGTCCTAAGCTATATTGGACAAATATATTATGTATTTTCTCTTGACACTTAACCAAAAGTAGAAATCCTGTGGCCAGTATGTTTATGTTTTCAAGATTTTCTTTTTTAGTAAATAACAAAAATTGTTCATGCTCTTACTCATCCAGGTACTTGTTCATTCTTAGTGAAGTTCTAAATGGCCTTTATATAGTATTTTGTTTACAGACATTACTAGATTACCACTAGCTTATTTAATTAAATTTAGTTCCAATTTATTTAACCCATTTTCTCTTTTGTTTGGATTTATTTATTTAGATGCTAGGGGTTAAACCCAGGGGTGCTCAACCACTGAGCTACATCCCCAGTTCTTTTATTTTTTATTTAGAGACAGAATCTTGCTAAGTTGCTTAGGGCCTCGCTGAATTGCTGAGGCTGGCTTTGAACTTGTCCTCCTACCTCAGCCTCCCAAGCCTCTGGGATTACAGGTGTGCACACTGCACCCAGCTGTTTGTTTGGTTTTAGACTTTAGTTCTGCTGGACTTCCCCCAGATTTTTATATTCTTTCTAAAGCACAGAAACTTAATTTGTGAAAAAATTGATGTTTGCTATTAATTTTTTGGCAAGTTACTAAATTTGGAATTCTTTTTGATGTGTTTGATTATTCCATTATACCCAGAGACAGAGTATAGTAAACTTAGTTGTTTTTAATTGGGTCTATGAAATCCATCATGTTCTCGACCCTGCCTGCTTCTTCAGCCTTTCCACCCCTCCTTTAGACAGCACTGGAATTCACTCAGCTTACCTTGATCTTCCATGAAAGAAAAATGAAGAGAAAACTAGAGCCAATCACAAAACTTAATAACACTGAGATGGTTTAGGTTTTTTATATGTTCTTATTTTGTTGTGCTGAAGTTCAAACCCAGGACCTCAGGTGTGCTGGGCATGCTCTCTACCACTGAACTATACCCCTAGCTCCTTGGGTCATTTTTTTCTAATGTTGTAGGATCCATCTTTAAAGGAAGATTGCCATAAATCTTTTTTTGTTTTTTTTGTACCAGAGATTGAACTTGGGATCATTTAACCAATGAGTCACCTCTCCAGCCCCTTTTTTAATTTATTTTGAGACATGGTTTCATTAAGTTGCTTAGGGCCTTGCTATGTTGCTGAGGCTGGCTTTGAATTTGGTGATCCTCTTGTCTTAGCCTCCCAAGTTATGCCATGCATTTTTTAATGAAATTAAATTTTATTTGAATAAATGTTATTTTTAAATATTTTAGTGATGGTTCTGATTTTAGAAGTTAAACATGCTTTTGGAAGTGTTTTTGATCTTTAGATAAAGTTCAAAATGAATTTTCTTTGTATTGAGTTGATTCACATTTAAGTTGTTTTTCTGTATTACATTTTTATGCAGTAAGGATTTTTTACCTCCCAATTATAGCAAGGTTTGCTTTCATTCCTTTTCTTTAGGACTCATACTCATATGTAAGATCCACAGCTCCTGCTGTAGCTTATGATAGCAAGCAGTACTACCAACAACCAACAGCAACTGCTGCTGCTGTAGCTGCTGCTGCCCAGCCTCAACCTTCTGTTGCTGAAACCTACTATCAGACAGGTGGGTTGTATCAACTTACACAGTTTCATTTTAAACCATCAAAATATATGATTCAGGATATTTTTAAAGAAAATAAACTTATTAGTCCATCTAAAATCAGTGGTGTTATTGAGAGTTAGGTTCTAGCCATATCCTTTGTTTTAACTACTAGAGAACCTTTAAGTCACAGGAAAGTTAATGAAAACAGTTCATAATCATGTCCTTTTCTCCTAGAGATGTATTCCATTTGTGATTTTGGCAGATACTTCCCTTCCTGCTGAAATAAACTATACAAAAGGAGCTGTGGCAATAATTCTGACCACATTCTTACCTTTACCAGAAATGCCTAGAATACTTTACATTGCTGATTGCTTTTGTAACCAATAGAGACTTCATTAACGGGCCCCATATTTTTAATTCATGTTTTCCTCCTTTTCTTTTTTTTTTTTAAATTTGTTCTTTTTAGAAAATACATGACAGTAGAGTATATTTTGACATATTCTATATACATGGAATATAACTCCATTCTTGCGATTGTATGTGAAGTGGAGTTACACTGGTCATGTATTCATATATGCACATCCCTCATTTTTAATGACAGTTCTATAATCAGCCACTCATAACATTAATTGCAATATAGGTTATGTTCTAAATCAGGAAGTGTTTTGTATGCAAAGAAGCCTACATATTTGTAGACTTTAAAAGGTGAACTTCTCATATAGATTCAATTAAGAACCTTTAAAACCAAAGCTTTTGGAAGTCTGAAAAGTGATTTTAATTATTTTTGAAGGACCTGAGGATGGAATAGAGCCCTGAACTCATAGAGAGTGAAATTGGCTTTTAGCTCTGCCTTTACCCCTAGTATGGGCAAGTTTGTGTTTTTGTTTTTGTTTTTTAATCCATCTCTGTAATAACTATAAATGAAGCAGTTGGCCTAGATTTCTGTAGGGTCCTTT
Source organism: Sciurus carolinensis (assembly GCF_902686445.1). Lineage (NCBI taxonomy): Eukaryota > Metazoa > Chordata > Mammalia > Rodentia > Sciuridae > Sciurus > Sciurus carolinensis. The sequence goes on along the minus strand of NC_062218.1, from coordinate 27,970,370 downwards.
CTCATTCTACTGTTTTATGAGTCTCTTCAAAGTAATTTAAAAATATTTTGAATTGTACTGACTGGTACTTTGGTTGTTTTTGTTGTTGTTGTTTTACTTGCCTCTATCAATTCCAGTGTATAATTGTCTATAATGAACTTCTTAGTTAATGACCATTCTAGGCTTGCACATACTTAAGAGTGATGAATTATCTAAGAGAAAGTCTTGGTTTAGTCTTAAGTTCTGATATCAGGTGACTCTTGAAGTCATTTAGGTCTTGAATATTAGTTTATTCTCTGTAAAATATTATCTTTATCTGTGTGTGGCTCAAATTTCATAGGTAATAGGTAAATGTTAAAGGGTATCTTAAGTGATTGGTCCTCTGAGATTTGACTTTTGCAGAAATAACCTTTGTATGCTTTAGTGATTGATAATAAGGTTTAAAAGATTCTTTCAAAGTATACATTTGTTTTGAATATGGTTGAAAGCAGGAGAAAGTTTAGCAGAGACATTAGTGATACTCATTTGAATTGCACTGAAGCTATTGACGTTTGAAGAATTAAGTCAGTAGTACCTTGGGAGTTAAGAGTTACATCAATGTTCACCAGGGTGAAATCAGTTAAAATGCAATGAATGGTATATGAACATGTTCCATAGAGTTAAACCCTGAAATTTTTTTTAAAAAAGAACATCACTATTTTATATACATATTTTGTTGTAGATAGACACAGTACCTTTATTTTATCTGTTTATTTTATGTGGTGCTGAGGATCAAACCCAATAAAGCACTTTACCACTGAGCTACAACTTCAGCCCCAAGCCCTGAAATTTTTAATGTAAATTGAAAAGTATATTGGAAGGCACTCTCTGTTATGTTCCTAACATTAAGTCCTGTTCTCAAGAATACTAGCCCAAATACACATACACCCCTTATCTAAAACTTCTCATCTTTCAGTTAAAAGTAGTACTACTATTTCAGTTATAAATATTGCCCAAGTATAGTTTTGAAAATGTATAAGAAGCATTTGGGAAAAGGTAGCAAATTATTTATATATTTTTACTCATATTGGTAATAAGAATTCACCAAGAAGAAATTGCTAGCATCTATTTTTGTTGGTTTTTAAGAATGTTGTTACAAAAACTAAGCTGACTCACTCTTCTTTTTCTGATGTGTTTCTTACTTTAGCTCCCAAAGCAGGATATAGCCAAGGTGCAACTCAGTATACTCAAGCCCAGCAAACTCGACAAGTGACAGCCATAAAGCCAGCCACACCAAGTCCAGCTACCACTACTTTCTCCATTTATCCTGTGTCCTCCACCGTACAGCCAGTAGCAGCTGCAGCTACTGTGGTGCCATCCTATACCCAGAGTGCTACTTACAGTACCACAGCAGTTACTTATTCTGGTAAGACTGATAAACTGTGTTTAAATGACTAAACAAATTACAAAGGGAAACTCTTGATTTTCTGTGGAATTATCTCATTCCTGATAGCAGGAACTAAATTTAATTCTATCATTGATTATTGATAGGCATTAATATAAATGTATGTTTATCTGTTTGTCTTGTGACAAAAAGACCATACTCTAATTTTGGGTTGTTGTTGGTGGTGATTTCTTTGTTTTTAGTTAACTATTTTAGCAGAATATCCAGTGCTCTTTGGAAATTTCAAAGTAACAAGTCTTCAGCTTAGCATTGCAATTGGAGGAACTAATTCCCAGTCTTCTACAGGACCACTTCCTTTCTGACTTATTCAATTGAGTTTGAAAATTCAAGGACAGCACTAAAGGAATAAATATAAGATGGTTATGTAACATACCTTATTAAAATACAGAGTAGCTTTATTTTTCTTAAATAATCATAAATCTTCCCAATAGAAATATGATCTGTTAAAATCTTGCTGTGTCCATGACTTTTGCTAATTTCTAGCTGAGGTAGTTCTTGGTATTGCAGTAATTGAAATCACACATTTGTAGACAGTTTTATATTACTGCATGGTTTTCTTATTGCTTTGCGTTTTATTTATTCCTTAATACCCTATCTTGTTCCATGGAGGCTCTAAAGTGACATGGGCAATTTTAGTTCTTACCTTGTGGTACTTTGTTGTAGCTTGGGTTTAGAAACCTAGCTATTGAATTTTTTAATTACTTTTTTATTTATCAGAGATTTCTTAACTCTCACTCTAGGATTCTGGGGATACAGCAGCAAACTTGTCAGGCAAGTTTTGCTTGGGAACAGCAGTTCGTTGTGGCTGGAATACAGGGTATATGGGGTAAATTTCAGAAAATAAGACTGAAAAGTCAGCATATGAAAAGCCTTGTATGCTCTGCTATGGTGGCTGTATTTATCTTGTTGGCAGAAGTGTTACCACAAAGGAGATCTTAAGAAAGAGAGCTGTGGGTATCAGATTTGTAATTACTGTGACAAACACATGGAAATTAATTGGAATGGAGAGACATTATTGCCTTTGAGAACTCTGGCTGTACTAGTGAATGTAGGGGGTTAGGGTAGGGATACATTTATTATTACTAATATAATCTATTAAGAGACATAGTCTCTTATTTATATGTTATTGTACATATAAATGTTATTTACATATGTTAATGTTATTATACATATGTTATTATTTATATGTTATTAGGCATTTATATGTTATTACACAAGACTTCCCAGGTATAGATTTGTGTGTCTCTCTGGGTAATTTCTTTTAATTATAACCAAAATTATTGCAGTGAAATATGATTAGACATTTTTTTTATATAACTACAAGAACTCTTTCAGGTTAACTTGATTTTTACCTTACACATAAATAATTATTAAAATTAGAACTGTGTTTTTTTTTTTTTTTTTTAAGAGAAGTTAAACCACTAAGCCTTATATCTAGACACCAATTGTCATTCACATTTTAGTGCATGTCTGTCTACTATATTCTTTATATGTATGACAGTACGCATACATCAATATAATTCTTCATAAAAATGAATTTTTCTTAAACATGCAATTTTGTTAACTGCTTTATTCTCACTGTGAATGTCCTTTTACATTACCGAGTATGGTGATGTAGCTTTCCTTTGATTAATGCTTTTACCTAACTCTATATTTTGGAAATTTTAAATTGTGTAGAAAAGTTGGAAAAATAGTATAAGGAGTACCCACGCACCATTAACCTAGATTCAGTAATTATTTGTGGTTTTTCACATCTGCTTTATCTTTCCTTTCCCTTAAAATCTATTTCCATGTGGTTCAGTAGTATGTTTTTAAGTTGTAGACAATATGGTATTTTGCCCTGAATTCTTCAGAAAGTATTTTCTAAGAATAAGGACATTTTTTTTCACATAGCTACAGTGCCAGTATTATTTAAAGGAATTAAACATGGATATTAACAAATACCTAAATTTCCCCAATTGTTCACAGATATTTTTTTATGACCGGACTTTATATACATTTGATATGTTTGTGTTTGTGCATTTGATTGTCATACCTTGTTAGTTTCCTTTAATCTAGAACAGTGTCCCCTTCCCCACTTTTTCCCCCCTCTGATACCGGGTATTGAACCCAGGGCCACTTAACCACTGAGCCACATCCCCAGCCCTTTTTGTTTTTCATTTTGAGATAGGGCCTCACTAAGTTGCTGAGGTTGGCTTTGAACTTGTGATCCTCTTAGAGCCTCAGCCTCCCAATCTGCTATGTACCACCATTCCTAGATCAGCTCCTTATTTTTATCTCATCTCATCTCTTAGTATAACATTTCTGAAGAATTGTCTCATAATCCATGGATTCTTTATATTTAGATTCAGGAAGCTTTTTAGGCAAAAAAAAAGTCAGTCTGCTTTCCATTTTGTCACATCAGGAGCATATAATGTCTGCTTATTCTTTATTGACAATACATCACTGACTGACGTGGCATCTACCAGATCTCTTCCTTATAAAGGTACCTTTTCCCTTTGTAATTAACAAGTAATTTGTGGGCCTATTGTCCAGCTACTATATGATGTTGGATCCTTTGAGGGGAAAAAAAAATCTGTTTCCATAGTTCTCTCTGTTTTCTATAGTTAACTGCAAGTTTATTTTTTATGTTCTTAGACATTCTTTAAAAAAGAGTCCCCACCTTCTACTTTTGTGATATTACTGTAGACTTGTTCTTTTTTATTCAGCATATTATGATCTGTTACTCTCATTTCTATCTTTAAGGCTTACGCTGTCCCAAATTTGGTCAGTGATATTTGACTCATATCAGCTCTTGAGTCTTTTTGACATGACTACATTAGTCTGAACTCTTCTTTTTTGGCACTGTAAGTTGTTATAGGTACACTTTGAGCTTTTCATTTCACATGGAGTCCTATGGTTTCTTTTCTTTTTTTTTTTTTTTGTGGTGCTGGGGATTGAACCCAGGGCCTTGTGCATGCAAGGCAAGCACTCTACCAACTGAGTTATCTCCCCAGCCCCCCGTGGTTTCTTATAAATGCCAGTGGTATTAGAAACTATTCTAAATAATGGTGTCATAGTATTTCATCGTATATATGTGTACTACATTTTGAAGTATGTATTTTGGGGCATTTAATTTTAATTTAATAGCAATTGTATTAAAATAAGTTAAAATGTATAAAAGACTATAGGGTACCATGTGACATTTTAAAATATGTATGTACAATGTATAATGATCAGATTAGGGTGATGGGTATATCCATAATCTCAAACATTTATCATTTCTTTATATTAGGAACATTCAAAATCCTCTCTATTAGCTGTTTCAAAATGTTTAGTTAATTGTTGTCAACCATTGTTTTCCCACTGTGCTGTATAAAATACTAGAAGGTATTTCTCCTGTCAAACTATACCCTGGTACACCTATTAACTGTCCTCTTACCAACCACCCTCTACCACACCCTTCCATAGATTTTGGCACCACTGTTCTATTTGTATTTCTTTTGAGATCAACTTTTTAGCTTCCACATATGAATGAGAACATAGAGCATTTGTAGTTCTGTGCCTGACTGACTTCCACTTAACATAATGTCCTCCTGTTCTATTCGTGTTGCTGCAAATGATAAATTTTCATCCTTTTTTGTGGCTGAATAATATAAATCCACATTTTTTGTCCATTTTCTGTTGATGGATACCTATGTTAATTCCTTACCTGTATTGTTGTGAATAGTTACAATAACAAGCAGGTACAAATACCTCTTCAACATAGAAATTTCAGTTCCTTTGAATATCTGTATCTATTTGCTGGATGATATGGTAGTTTTATTTCTAGGGTTCTAAAGAATCTCCCGTTCTAATGGTTGTACTAGTTTACATTTTCACCAGTAGTATATGAGACGACTTCTCTCTTCATATCCAGCCAACATTTGTTAGTAGCTATTCTAACTTGATGAGATGCTGATTGTAGTTTTGACTGGGATTTCCTTAATAATTAGTGATGTTGAGCTTTTTGTCATGCTCATTGGCCATTTGCATATCTTCTTTTGGGAAATATCTATTAAAGTCATCCCCTCCAACCTCAGGTCCTGGGAATTGAACTGTGGCTGACCAACAAGTATATATACTATGTTACAACCCCCAAACCCATTTTAAAATCAGATTATTTGGTTTTTTTTCCTGTTGAATTGTTTAAGTTTTGTAAATTAATCCCTTATTGAATGAATAACTTGCAGGTGTTTTTTGGTGGTGCCGGGACTTGATCCCAAGATTTTGTATACGCAGGCAAGTGCTGAGCCATGTCCACAATCTTACACATTGTCTCTTCACTCTGTTGATGATTTACTTGCCATACAGAAGCTTTTTAGTTTGATGTAGCCCCATTTGTCAGTTTTTCCTTTTGTTGCCTGTTCTTCTGGATTATGTCCGTAAACTCCTTGCTCAGACCAGTGTCCTGAGGTGTTTCCCCAGTGATGACTTCTAGTAGTTTCATGGTTTCTGGTCTTAACATGTGAGTTGATTTTTGTGTGTGGTGAGAGAGAGGTCTAGTTTTTTTCTTCTGAATATGGATATCCAATTTTCCCTGCACCATTTATTGATGTGACTTTGCTTTTTCCAGTGTATGTTCTTTGCTGCCTTTGTTGAAAATCAGTTGGTTTTAAATATGTGGGTTTGGTTTTGGGGTTCTCTGCTCTATTGGCCTGTGAGTGTTTGATAACAGTTCCATGCTGTTTTGGTTATTGTAGTAATGTTGTATATTTGAAGTCAGATATTCTAATGTTACCAGCTTGGTTTTTGTTTGTTTGTTTGTTTGCTCAGGAGTGTGTTAGCTATTAGGGATCTTTTGTGGTTCCATGCACATTTTAGCACTGTTTTTGAATTCCTGTGAAGAATGTTGTTATTTGATGGGATTCATGTTGAATTTATAGATCACTTCGGGTAGTATGGACATTTTAACAATATTAGTTCTTCCAGTTCCTGAACAGGGGTTGTCTTTTTTGTGTGCATGTGTGCCCTCTTTAGTTTCTTCATCAGTACTTTGTAATTTTTGTTGTAGAGATCATTCACTTCCTTGGTTAAATTTATTTCCGTGTTTTTGTTATTTGAACTTATTGCAGGTAGGATTGTATTCTTGATTTCTTCCTCATCATTTTGATGTTAATGCATTAAAAAAGTTTACTGAAGCAACTAGATAGAATAGTCCTTGTCTTAGGATAAATTTCTAGACATGGAACCATTATGTCAAAGACAATCCACTTTTTTATAATATGTGATACACAGTATGAAATTGCCTTCCAGAATGCTTAGGGCTTCTGAACTCTTTAATTTGTGGACTTTGGCAGTTAAAACTAGGGTTATTTTTATCTCAGAATAAGGAGTTATAGAATATTACTACCAACTGGTTATAGAAACATGAAGGATTGATTGAAATTATGTTTTTGCTTTTGATACTGCACACTTACAAATATTTCAGTTCTAACAATGTTGCTTAAAGTAAAACTATTTTAGTTTTCAATCTCCGAGCTTTTAGCTGGGTGCGGTGGACCTTGTCCATAATCCCAGTGACTCCGGAGGCTGAAGCAGCCTTGTTTTGAGACCAGCCTCCACAATTTAGCAAGACCCTAAGCACCTTAGTGAGACCCTGTTTCAAAATAAAAAATAAAAAGGGCTAGTGAGGTAGCTCAGTGGTAAAGTACTCCATTTGTTTGCTAGGCATTAACAGGAGAATTTGTTGTTCTTTAGCAGAATTCCAGAAAATTCTATCGATCTTTTAATGTTTATCCTGTTTTCGTAAACTGAGTAGTAACTATAATTAGACTTGCCTTATATTAGTTTTAAACTACCTGTGTGCAAGTGAAGATGATTCAGTGTTAGGCTGGTGATTTTGATTAATAAGTCAATGTTAAAGGACCTCACACACACTCAGTCTGAATTTTTTCATCTGTAAAGTGTGGTACTTGACTCTTCTAAAACTGAACTATCTGACAGACTGCTCCCCATATTGTGAACACTCAAATTCAAAGAATTAGAAGACCTAGTTATTCAATACCGTTGGCCTCTGTTGCCCTTAATCTGTTTCTTTGTAAACAATTCATGAAGTTATATTTAAATGGCAGTTTTACATTTTCTATACAGGACTGAAATCACTTGGGAAATGTCTATTATAGAGAACGGGGGTGTACAGCAATGATAAGAGTGCCTGCTTAGCACATGCAAGGCCTTGGCTTTGACCCCCAGCACCCAAAGGAAAAAGAATTTCATGCAAAAATCATGATCCTGGTCAGTGATACTCTAGAAATAGTTTTGTTCTTAATTTATGACTTTTTGAGACAGGATCTCACCATGTTGTCCTATGTTGTCTAGTCTGACCTCGAACTCCTGGGCTTGATGATCCTAGTGCCTCAGTCTCCTAAGTAGCTGGAACTACAGATGCATGCTATTCTGTCCATCTATCTTTGTTGTTTTCATTGGTCAAATTTGTTGTGTTTCTTTTGCGGGGTGGATGGTAACAGGGATTGAATTCAGGGGCACTCAACCACTGAGCCACATCCCCAGCCCTATTTTGTATTTTATTTAGAGACAGTCTCACTGAGTTGCTTAGGGTCTCACTGAGTTGGTTAGAACCTCACTTGCTAATGCTTACTTTGAACTGGTGATCCTCCTGTCCCAGCCTTCTGGGCCACTGGATTGTAGGTGTTCGCCACTGTGCCCAGCTTTTATTGTGTTTCTTTACAGTGAAATTTAAACTGTATATGTTTTTGCTTGTAAATTTGAAAGCCTTTGGCTGTGAGTTTGTGTTCTTTTTAATCACATTCTTAAGTAACAGAAGACATTGATAGGACTGCCTACTAAAGAGTCTGTTGATTACCTGATATATATGAGGCCCTGGGTTCAATCTCCAGTTTTACTTCCCTCCCCGCAAGAAAAATTTATTGAACTATAGAGTTTTTTTCTTAACTAGTCATATTAATTATTTCTGTTTCTATCTGATTTTGTGCTTGTCACTGATATGAGTCTACTTATTTTTTCCTACTTTGATTTTTAGGTATCACTTGTCTATTACCAATTTTATCTTAAAACTTCTTAAGCATTTATATACTTTAACAGATAACATAGACTTTGGGGGTGCTTTTCTCAAAAGTTGCTTGACTTCTTTCTCTCCTGGATATGTCTATTTCCAGCCTTCTATGATTCTGATTTCCCATTCATCTTTTCCCCTCATCCTTCTAGTTACACATTCTTCCCAGTATGTAGATATGTTTGGAGTCAGTGGGTTTTCTTTTTTCTTTTCAGTATAGTAGTCAGAGGAGCAGAGTTGAGTTCTCCTGGAGTAGTTGTTCTTTGCCATCCTGATCACTTGGAATCTCTCTGCTGAGCCTCACTCTTTTCCTGACTATTCTCACTTAAGAGAATAATGGCCTAACTGAAACAGATTGAATAGGAAGTGTACCAATTTCTGGAGATTTTGGTTTAAGACTATTAAGTTTTCTAGTGTTCAGATAGGCTTATATATAAAACCAGCAATTTTGTCAAATTTAAAAGTTTTACAGTTTTTAAAAAAATTTGTGAATCATTTAATGTAAATATTTATACAGTATGTCAGTAATTTGCATAATTCAGTGGTGCTTTGATCAATGAAAATGGATAGAATCTATACATTTAATCAGAAAACAGTGCTTTTCATTTTGGGGGAAATAGAACAGTGTTAATACTTAAATCCAAGGTCTGTTGTTATCCTATATTTTCATCTAACCTCCAGCTACATATCACAGACTTCAGCTAAGTCTTACTTACCTTGCCTCCCCAAAGTAGCTCCTGTTAGTTATTTGGTTTTATTACTTATATAACCCATCAGTCTTGGAGCTCATAATCTTGATATCATCTTTGTGTATCTTTCTCTTTTTTTAATCTCTTTTATCCTCTTACCCTCTAAGCATGTCATTTCTTATTTTCATGAAGTTTTTTTGGTTTTGATTTTTCTGTCTAGTATCGTAATTTAAAATTCTGCCTCAAATCCAGTGCTTCTCAGATTTTGTTCAGAGAATTTTTGTTTGGGGAAATAAATAGGTTCTATGACCACGTAAGTTTTATCAAACACTATCACATCTCTTCTATTGAACTACAAGCTTCTTCAAGGCAGAGACCAAATCTTACACTTTATACCTCTATAACACCGGCATAAGTCACTGCTTGAGTGACTTATATAAATGGAAGATAAAAATTTTCTGGGTATATATTATTATAAATATTCACATGTAAATCTACCTGTATCAGTGGGATTTATTGACTTTAAATTTATAATTAATATTTAACTTGTTCTTTTATAATTATGTAACATAATTTTTGTTTGATTTTATTTATAAGGTACGTCTTATTCAGGTTATGAAGCAGCAGTGTATTCAGCTGCATCTTCCTACTACCAACAGCAGCAGCAGCAACAGAAGCAAGCAGCAGCAGCAGCAGCTGCTGCAGCTGCAACAGCTGCCTGGACAGGGACCACCTTTACTAAAAAAGCACCATTCCAAAATAAACAACTGAAACCAAAACAGCCTCCCAAACCACCCCAGATTCACTATTGTGATGTTTGTAAGATCAGCTGTGCTGGACCGCAGGTACTTGTGTTGTATGTTTTATCATGAATCTCAGTAGTTATTTTTGATAGTTAAGTATGGTGATTTTCTAACTCTTTTGCCTACACAAAAAAGGTTTACATTTTTTTTTTTTTCCTGTTAGCTTTTAGATAATACATGCGTATAGTTAGTCCTTCACATCTGTGCGTTACATATCCATGGTTTCACCTAACCATGAATCAAAAACAGGCAAAAAAATTGCATCTGTACTGAACATGTACAAACTTTTTTCTTGCAATTTCCCTAAACAATACAGTACAACAGCTATTTACATTGCATTAGGTATTAAAAATAATTAGAGATTATTTGATATATATGGGAGGAAATGTTTGGGTTATATAAAACTACTACGCCATTTTATATAAGGGTATACAGCCTTGGAATTTGGTAACCAGTCTCTCACTGGCAGTAAAGGATGACTGTATTTCTCTTAAACAGTCTTTGTTTGGTAGGGAAAGAGAGTCCTGGGGATTGAACCCAGGGGCACTTAACCACTGATCCATATCTCTGGCCCTTTTTATTTTGAGACAGAGTCTTGCTAAGTTTCTTAGGGCCTCACTAAGTTGCTAAGACTGGCTTTGAACTTGTGATCCTCCTGCCTCAACCTCCCCAGTTGCTGGGATTACAGGCATGTGCCACCACACCTGACAGTCATTTTTTTAGAAGCTATTTGTATTGAAATTTGAGACTATTGTGCAGGGGAAAAAAAACTATAAAATAATTATGAATGTAACTGAAAAATAGGGAAATTACACTTTTTTCAGGATGGCTGCTTTGCTTATTAATTAAAAGCTAAATTCAGATTCAAAGTTTCATACTCAAATTTATAACTTTTCTGAGACTGACTTTTATACATGCTTTATATATAGAATATTACTTATTTCTGTAAACTTCTCTATAAGGTCTATGGGAGTGTTGGGAAGAGGTATAAGCACATGTCTTTTTCAAAAAGATGAATTAATGAAACATGTGAGACCTTTATTTTCTGGTTTTGTTTTGCTCTTGTTTGTAAACCCTAAAATGTGTATTTAGGCATGAATCTCTTTAAACAAGCCAAAGAGTTCAACTCCTTTCCCAACTTTGTTTGTTTTTATTTTAAGAGTGTTCAGTTTTTGTATAAAATTTGGCAATCAGCTTGGTAGATTAAAAAAAGTTCATTTGAAAAGAAAAAAATCATATTTTGACTTTCTGGTAGTTTCTTCACATTATAGCCCTCTGCGCATCCATTGTACATTTCTTTTTAATTTACTGGATTACTTCTATGTTTAAAACAAATTTGGCGGGGGGGGGCGTTTTCAATTACTGGTGTTCTCTGGGTTATACCAGTTTTAATGTATGTGGCTAGATTTATAAAACCATGTGGTTCTTTTTCCTCCCCTGTTTTGGGTATGATAGGAAATGGTGGTATTGTGACCATGTGGTGGTGGGGGCAAGTGGAGTGTTTTGCAATACCCCAAGTAAACATGAAAGGGAGCAAGGATGTTAGTCTTGAGGAGTATATCCTACTCTGTGTTGGCTGTTGAGAGGGGATGATATGAGTACCAAGCACAGACATAGGAAATTTACTAACTGTGTGGGTGCCCATATAGTCATGGAACATGGTACTAAGGAGATAGATAGTTCAACAGCACTATTTGGAAAGGAAGATACAAGGCTGACCATTGTTTGCAGGGAGAGAGGGGAGTGCTAGATGGTTAAACAAGAAGGGGCCAAGGATACTTCTGCAAGCCTTAAGTCTGAGCCTTAAGGGTTAATGAACCTTAGAGAAAAATATCCCTGAGATTTGAATTAGACTCTAGGTAGGGAGAGTTAAGGTAGTTTGAATTTCCAGACCAAGGTTGAATCTTGGCTCTACCACTAATCACGCGGGCTTGGGCAAGTTTGAGACATTGACTTCTTTGAGCTTTTCTTTCCATAACATGGATTTGTCCTGAGTCATTAATAAACTATATATGGAGCCACTTCAGGCCACTGATGTATTGACAGAAGAATCAAACATCTGGTCCTTAAAGTCCCACCCAGCTTTGAAATCCCATGATGAACATAAGAATTTTGTGCTTATCATTTGTGAGTCTTAAAAGTTATTTTAATAATAAAACATGAAAGAAGAGCTATTTGGGCAAACTCAGAAAATAAAATTGCCTAGTGTGCAAAATATCTGCATGGTTTGTTGGTAATTTTACCATAATACCGGCTTTCCTTAGTAATATATACATTTTTTGACTCTTAGGTATTTTAAGTAAGCTCTTGATCAGAGTGGCATGGATTATAATACAGATTATATGTCAGAATGCATTCTGAGTATAAAAAGTCAGTTTTATAAATAAACATGTCTATTTGTAAAGAATCTTATTACCATGCAGTAAATTCTAATTTTTTTCCCTTCCTTCTTGTAATGGTATAAGATACATTTTTCCTACCTCATCTTAATTCTGTAATTAATTTCTTTGTGGAATGATCATTCTCCTTGAACATTGTCTCTTCAGCGTTATACATAAGCAATAAAGAAATGAATTCTTGAAACTGAAAGAAGTTGCCTTATGTTATGCCTATGTATGAAAGTGTTTTACAGCACAGTGTTGGATAAATTAATTCTTGGAGGGATTTATTCCTCATTGATGAAGTGCATGCTTAGCATACATAAGTTCCTAAATTCAGCCCCAGCACCACCACCCCAAAAAAGTAATCTCCATAAACAGTGTAGAGACCCACAGATATATCATATATAGAGTGACTCTTTCTTGCTCATGCTCACATTCTTATTCAGCTGCTTTTAAATTTTTCATTTTTGAGTGAGTACTGGAGATTTGAGAACTGAATAATCTGAAATTCTGTAGAAAGAATATTAGTGAAGCAAAATTTGCCCTTTTTGTTTAAAACAGACTTATAAAGAACACTTAGAAGGACAGAAACATAAAAAAAAAGAAGCTGCATTGAAAGCCTCACAAAATACCAGCAGCAGCAACAACTCTACTCGTGGGACTCAGAATCAGCTACGTTGTGAGCTCTGCGATGTGTCTTGTACAGGAGCAGATGCATATGCTGCCCACATTCGTGGTGCTAAGCATCAGAAAGTAGGTGGATTTTTTGGCACAAAGCCTTAAATCTTTGTTTCCTTTACCTTTTCAGTGGGGGTTTAAGTAAAGGTGACTTCAAATTTTGAAAACATTGTGTTTTAAGCCTTGCTTAGATGCTAGCATTTAAAATGCTTTAAAGGGAAAGACTGGATAACTTTCTTTAAATTGGATTAAGCCACTTATTTCATGGTTTGTAAGTTATATGATCACTTTCTAGTTGGTCTTTCTTAATTTTGATTGACTTCCATGTGACCAAGTTGTTTCAGCTTTCCCTGCCTGTTTCCTTACCTGGTCATAGATGAAATATGTATACATATGTGCTTCACAGAGATTATCTTTAAAGTAATGAATTTTGTGTATAAAAGCATATCACTTTAAAAATATGGCTTTTCAAAAGACTGGGCTTGGAGCCACCATATGACCTAGCTGTACTACTACTCAGTATTTATCCTGAAGAATTAAAGTCATTTACTACAGTGGTACATGCTTGCCCATGTTTATAGCAGTACAATTCACAAGAGCCAAATTATGGAACCAGCCTAAGTGTCCATTAGTAGATGAATGGATAAAGAAATGTGGTATATATGCACAATGGAGTCTTATTTAGCCATAAAGAAAACTGGAATTATGGTATTTGCAGGAAATGGATGAAACTAGAGACCATCCATTTGTTAAAGTGAAATAAGTCAAACTTGGAAGGTTCAGAGTCAAATGTTTTTTCTCATATGCGGAAGCTAGAGAAGAAAAAGGAAAACAAAGGTGGGGATGGATCTCCTAAAAATCAGAGGGAGATCAGTAGAGGAAAAGGACCAAGGGGTGGGGGTTAAGTGCTGGAGAGTGACATTGGCCAAGTTATCCTGTTATATGGTGTGCATGTATGAATATGTAACAACCATTCCATCAGTATGTACAACTAGAATACGCCAATAAAAATGTGGAAAAAAATATGTTCAGATTTTCTTTTATGATGTCATTTAGATAAGCTTAAAAATTTGCACTTTGTGTTTCCTGACAAATAAATGCGCTTTTGTTTTGTAGGTGGTTAAATTACACACAAAACTTGGTAAACCTATTCCTTCAACAGAACCAAACGTTGTTAGCCAAGCTACTTCTTCAACAGCTGTCTCTGCTTCAAAACCAACTGCCTCTCCTTCAAGCATTGCAGCAAGCAATTGTACTGTGAATACTTCATCAATTGCAACTTCTTCAGTGAAAGGTCTTGTGACTACAGGAAATTCATCTCTTAATAGCACATCCAACACTAAAGTATCAGCAGTGCCTACCAATATGGCTGCCAAGAAAACATCTACACCCAAAATAAACTTTGTTGGCAAGTACTGAAGTTTCTCTGTGTTCCTCTTACCTCTGTCAAAGTGATATTTCTTTTCCATTGAAGGATTAATCCTTCTGCTTATGCTATTCAACCCATCCTTTTTCTTCTCCAGATATATGCCCTTTTCTCTATATCTGTCCTCTATTGGTTTCTTCCCTTCAGCCATAGAAATATGACCATATCTTACTGAGTTGTTAAATATACAGAGACCTTTTTTCCCATTTCTATAATTTTCTTAAACTGTTAACCTAATTCTTACTTTCTGGGTATTATGTTTTGGAGTTTTGTGTTTGGTTTGGTATGGGGGTGTTTTCTGCACAGTTTTGGGGATTAAACCCAGGGCTTTGTGTATGTCAGACAAACATTCTACCACTGAGCTACATCCCCAGCTCTTACTTTATTTAACTGTAGTTATTTTCTGTCTACTATGGTTTTCCCATTGTACGCTTTTCTGAAACTGATTTCAGGATTCACTAAAGACCTAATTGTCAAGCGCAGTGGCCATTTATTGGTTTCATCCTGTTGACCTTCCTAACATTCAGTACCATTAACTGTTGTATTATAAAGCTTAAGATACATCTTTATCTCTGTTTATATGTCCACCCATTCTTTTCTCTAGTATCTTTATTGGTGTTCTTCCTGGATGCTCATTAAATAGTTCCTAAGATGCTGATTCTAGCTTTTATCTCACTATGCTCCCAGTATTCCTGGGTGATCTCATCCATTCAGATGTGTTCAGTGACTTAAAATGTTTTTGGAAAATTAAAAACCCCTGAGTTTTAGAGCCATGTTTTATATACTTATTCTCTGTATGTTTCCACAGATGTTTCCCAGTGTGTTCTATTCTAACTCGTGAATCTATCACAAGCATACCACAAAATAATCTCATAAAATTATACTGCTTTTTCAAATGGAAAACTTTACTAATACTTTTCTTCTTATTCATTGCTTCCTCCAGCTATTTCCTGTCTTTTCAATTACCTTGCCTTATTTTTTAGGTCTTAAGTCTCTTCCTTAGAGCTTTGTTTCTTACTGTGTCCAGTTTCTTCATGCTTTTCCACAGTCTGATCAGTCATTTTAAAATACATATCAAATTGTGTTAGTCTTCCACTTAAAATCCACTTTGACCTTCCCTTAGCATATCTATATTCCTTAATTATTTCATGTAAGATCCTTCATAATCTGGCTCCTACCTACCTTCCTAGTTTTATATCTTGTCACATCTACCTAGATAGTGATTTATATTGAATTATTGACTTTTCCTTGAATTTGCAATTTAACATGTTGCTGTGCTTTTTAAGTACATGCTATTCTGTTCAGACATTATTTTCTTCTTTCTTCCTGACTGGTATTATACTCATTGCTCTTCTTTCCAAGCACAGTTCAAGTGTCACACCCATTGTAGCCTTTTTAATTGGATCAGGTTAAAGAGTAGTGACTTCTTTTGCCTTCCTACAATATTTGGTTCCTATTTACTATAGCACTATATCACATGGTAATATAATTACTTGGCATTTTTTTTTTTTAATTATGAGCACCTCAAAGGCATCTACATTGTGTCCCTCCCCCAGTAATAGTGATTGAACCCAGGTGCTTCACCACTGAGCTATATCTCTAACCACTCCCAAGTCCCCATCTGTTTTTTGTTTTTGTTTTTGTTTTTTTTAATTTTGACTTGGGGTCTTGCTAAGTTGCTGAGTCTGGCCTTGAACTTGAAATCCTCCTAACTCAGCCTCCCAGATATCTGGGATTATAGATGTGTACCACCAAAACTGGCTACATTATCTTATTCTTACTGTATTATGAAAACTTAGGACATTGCCCACATTTTGTATATTATTTAAGATATTTTTTAAAGAAAGTCTTTATAGAAAAATTCATAATCAGGTACTCAGGTGTTCTCTTGGATAGTTATTTGAAATGTTAAGCTTAATTGATAGTGGACTGGGGTTGTAGCTCAGTGGTAGAGCACTTGACTAGCATATGTGTAGCACTGGGTTCAGTTCTCAGCACCACATATAAAGGTCCATCGATAACTAAAATTTTTTTAAATTTAAAAAAGTTTAATTGAGGGCTGGGGAGATAGCTCAGTCGGTAGAGTGCTTGCCTTGCAAGCCCAAGGCCCTGGGTTCAATCCCCAGCACCGCAAAAAAAAAAAAAAAAAAAAGTTTAATTGATAATTAAAATGAAAACCATGATTTATGGGTTTTATTTCAGTGTTTGAGATTATTCATACTTTCAGTTTAAAATAACAAAAATCTTTTGTGATAACTGTTGGCGTAAGTTCATATCTAACAGTAGATAATAAATGGAAAGTTTTCCACGAAAACTGATTATTGAACCTAACCTATTTAAAAGGAGTAAGTACTATTTATTTGATGAAGCTGTTGTCTAGTACCTCAGGATACAAACATGAATTGGCCTTAGCCCTTGCCTTTTAGAAACTTGGCTGTTTAGTTTTAGATGCTTGAAATAAGTGCTGAGATGGGGTTGAGGTATAGTTGGATTTTAGAAAGAAGGGGGAAATTCAGAAATATGTTTCATTAATAGAATCTTAAAACCCACTTATGTAGTTCTTTAAAATTTTCATCTTTAGTATATAGATAGGATTTTGACTATTTCTAGGAAATAACTTTCTGTGAAGTTTTGTTGTATCAGATTTGTCCATTTATATAGAAATAAAATTACTGTAATTCTTTGTTCTTCTAGGTGGTAATAAGCTACAGTCAACAGGAAGTAAAACAGAAGACTTAAAGGGAACTGAATGTGTTAAAAGTACTCCTGTCACTTCTGCTGTGCAGATTCCTGAAGTAAAAACAGACACAGTGTCAGAACCAGTCACACCAGCATCTCTTGCTGCTTTGCAGAGTGATGTGCAGCCAGTGGGCCATGATTATGTGGAAGAGGTATTGATTTGAGAATACTATGGTTGTGGAATTGGGTAAAAGGAAGAAATGCGTGACATTGTTGCAAACATGCTCCACATGTAAAAGTACACTCGGTTCTAGTTTAGATTTAAGTCACTTATGAAGGAATATCAAAAGTCTTATTATAAAAAAAGCTGTTAAAGCTTGCCTGTTAGCTTTTTATCCTTTTCCTTTTTACCAGTGTCACTGTGGTGTAAAGTAACTTTCATTTATTTGGCAGATATTGTGATGTTCTCTTTAGCTATCATAAACCTTAAAAATATAAAAATTCTGCCGGGTGCATTGGACACATGCCTATAATCCCAGCAGCTAGCTGAGTAAACTGAGGCAGGAGGATTGCAAGTTCAAAGCCAGCCTTATCTATTTAGCATGACCCTATCTCAAAATGAAAAATAAAAAGGGCTTGGGATGTGGCTGAGTGGTTACATGCTCTTGGTTCAATCCCTGGTGCCAAAAAAATTTTTATTTTTTTAAAATTCTGAACAGCTAAAATAATGATGAGGAGAGCCAGTGTTTCCTTTTTTAACAATTATTTTGATTTATGTTTAAAATTAGGTTGCTAATTTTAACACAACATTTATTTGGTTTCTCAAGTTGATTAGAACACTTCTTGTTTTACAGGTCAAGTAAATTAATAGATAGAGGAGCAAGGATACATCAGACTTGAATTAGGGTTAGAGTTTGCTGTTAGGAAAAAAACACAGTGTTGTAACACTGCTGTTTACTTTCACTTTATTGTAGAGCATTGTTTCATTTTTCTGAACTTTAGTGTCCACATCTATAAAAGAGGAATAGTCCTCAATAAAGTTATGAAAATTAAATGAAATCAAGTACCTGTTACAGTGTCTGGTGGGTTTTAGGTAAATATTTGTTCCTTGATTTGTTATCATGGAAGATTGCACATTATTTGAGTGCTTTATTCACAAGATGGACAGCTGCATTCTGTAATTTATAAGTAGTTTATAAACAAGTCTAACTTAGTTTCATCTTTTACAAATTTGAGCTAGGTGCAGTGGCACATTCTTGTAATTCCAGTGACTAGAGCTTGCAGGAGGATCACAAGTTTGGGCCAGCCTCAGCAACTTAGTGAGGCTCTGTCTCAAAACTACAAGGGCTGATGATTTTTTTTTTTTTTTTTTTTTTTTTTTATTTTTTTTCTAGTTGTAGGTGGACACAATAATACCTTTATTTTATTTTATTCATTTATGTGGTGCTGAGGATTGAACCCAGTGCCTCACACATACAAGGCAAGTGCTCTATCACTGAGCCAGGATCCCAGCCCAGGGCTGATGATTTGGTACAGTGATAAAGCACTCCTGGGCTCAAAATCCAGTAAGATTCGATTTTCTTTTAAAAAAATGTTCTTAACCCAAGCATCCTAAGTTTTGATGATTTGGGTTAATTAAATAATCCTAAATTCCAGAAATCTGCATTTAGAGCCAGTCTTAATACTTGTACAGTTTGATCTGCATATCCATTACAGAACTCATAGTAACATTCCAGCCTACTTAATCTTTCCGATTGTGCAGTAAAATAGTATAGACATATACTATTCTCCTACTAAATTTTAGTTACTCACAGCTATATTAAGTAATCCATGAATATTGTGTGTATGTAAGAATACACAAAATGAATCACAACATTATGTACAATTATGCACCAATTAAAAATTTGGAAGCAAAGAATCTCTGAGGGTTTATGAATGAAATTTAACAACTGTAACATCCCTGCTTTTTTCCTCATCAAGGTACGAAACGATGAAGGAAAAGTAATACGGTTTCATTGTAAATTATGTGAATGCAGCTTAATGATCCCAATGCTAAGGAGATGCACTTAAAAGGACGGAGACACAGACTTCAATATAAAGTAAGTAAATTTTAACCGTTTTCTTACAATTTTTTTCTTACAATTCAGAACATTCTTTATGCAAAACAAAACACCTAACCACACTCACTCAGTCTCTGAACTCACATTCTAAGAATTAGCTTGAACTTTTGATATTCATTATAAGTACTGAATCAGATGTTTGGTTTTATTTAATAGTTATTTTTATCTTTTTAATCTGTTGATTAACCTTTATTTTATTCACTTATTTATATGCAGTGCTGAGAAGCCAGTGCCTCACACATTTGAGGCACACACACTACCACTGAGCCACAAGCCCAGCCCTAATAGTTATTCTTAAGTAAATCTAATGTAACTATATTCTCATCAGTTTTGGTAATTGTGGCAAAAGGAACCAAATGTTGCTTAGGTGAAATAATCATATAAAGATAGTTGTTCCATATAGTGTTTGAAAAACACATCAAATTTTTATCTACCTCCTTTATCTTGGTAGAACTCCAAATAAATGAATTTTGAGATGAATTTTTTGAAAAATTCCATCACTTATCTTGCCCAAGAAATTCTTCATTGAATATACTTTAAGAATTAAGATAAATCTTAATATTTGAAGTCTTAACTAAGTTGGATTAATGCACTAGTTACATGTTTTCAGTTTAAAATGCAGGACTGGCAAAACAGTCTGTTAAAGAGCAATATTTTCATGAAAAGAAATCTTTTAACTCCAAGACAGACTCTTGGAATCATCTAATTATAAATAACTACAATTAAACATTCATCAGTCCCACAAGGATGAAATGACTTTCTTGGTCAGCACTAAGTTGCAATGCTTCTTACTTAGTAATTTTACATTTTAATTAATGTATTCTGAATTCTTTTCTCTGATCTAATTTAGTTATGCTGATTTTTCTTTTTAGTAGGAAATTTTGTGACTGTAAACCTCTATGATCAGTATATGCAGTTCTGTAGCTAAACATGCATGTAGATTGTTGAAGGAGGCTGCTCTTTTTTTTTTTAATGGTTTGTCTACATTTACAGAAAAAAGTAAATCCAGATTTACAAGTAGAAGTAAAACCTAGTATTCGAGCAAGAAAGATTCAAGAAGAGAAAATGAGGAAGCAGATGCAAAAGGAAGAATATTGGCGAAGACGAGAAGAAGAGGAACGCTGGAGGATGGAAATGAGGTAATATCTTTAACTTTTAATAGCATTTTAGTGATTCTGCCTTGATAAAAAGTTTTTCTGGGTATGTTGTCTTCCATTTAGAACAATTTAGGTTTATTTAATGAACTTTCAGTGTTTCATAAGATCCTAAGTCTAGAAAAAACTGTATTAAAGTTAAGTCATTGGGATTAAGAATTTTGTCAAAAGTGGTATCTTATATATAGTAAGTATATAAGGAAATAGTTTCATGTTATAAATGAATAAGTGCCTCGGTTTAAAACAGGCAAAATAGAATGGTTACCTGATACCAATATCCTGAGTATAAGATTTGATAGATTCTGAGCTATAATAATGTAGTTTTTTTTAAAAGACTCCTGTGTTAGAAACTTAGGAGGTTATAGGGGAAGAGAATCAAGAAAAAACATATTCCAGAGATTGATGGATTGATTATATAATTACTCATTTTATATACATGTGTGTTAGGTTTATCAATAATTTTACACAGTTTACTGATTTTTAGTAAATTCCAAACAGGGTTGGAAGTAGTTACCATTATCAATTTTAGAACATTTTTGCTATTCCTTAAAGAAACTATAAACCCATTAACATTCCCATTTTGTCCCCCATACTTCCCTTCCTACCGCAGCCCCAGACAACTTTTATAGATCTAAACCGTTCAGGAGATTTCATGTAAATAGAATAATGTAATATATGGTCTTGTGAGTCCACTTTCTTTCATTCTGCGTGTTTTCAGAGTTTCATCTGTGTAGCATGTTTGGTATTTTGTTTCTTATTATGGCTGAATAATGGCTTTGTTGTATAGATAATTATTAACATTTTGTTTTATGCATTCATCAGTTAATTGGTTTTGGAGTTGTTTCCACATTTGGGGTATTATACAATAATGCTGCTGTATTTTTGTACAAATTTTAAAATATAATTTTAAAAATTAGGAACAGAAAGCATACCGACATTTTGTAATCTTTTGTTTGCATATCTTCAACCTTTGTAAAATTAATATTTCATCTTATTTTTCATGACAACATAGTTTTCTTTTAGGCAGATAAAAATTTTTCTATACAATCAATCCCTTATTGTTAGATTCAGTATTTCCTTGTTATCATGTTGACCCTCCTTGAGGCTGTATCACACATATCATATGTGATCAGTTGCTTATTATAAAATTCCAGAAATAGAAGCATTTCATTAAGGAATACTCACCCTACTCCCTGTACTAAATAGGTAATGTAGGGGATCTCAAACTATCTGGTCTCAGGAGGACCCTTTATTTTTCCATTTTTATTGAGGACTCTGGAGAGCTTTTGTTCATGTGGATTATCTTTTAAGATTTTCTGTATAAACCAGGCATGGTGGCGTATGCCTGTAATTCAGTGACTTGAAAGGCTGAGGCAGGAGAATTGCCTGTTCAAGGCCAGCCTCAACAACTTAGTGAAACCCTAAGCAACTTAGTGACACCCTGTTTGTAAATTTAAAAATTTTTAGAAAGGACTGGGATGTATCTCAGTGGTAAAAGCACCTGTGGACTCAATGTCTGGTACCAAACAAACAAAAAGATTTATTATAATAGAAATTAAAACTAAGAAAATTAAATATTCATTTCATTTATCTTATTGAAGCAAATGTATTTGTTTAATTATAGTAGATTAAATGTATTTAACATATAATGTGAAATTTTACTATAAAATAACCATATTCCCCCAGAATATCGGGGGGACATTTATACTATTTTATATTTTTTTACACATCTCTTTAATGTCTGTCTTAAAATAGCAAAATTCTCACATCTGCTTTTTAAAAAATGTTTATTGTAAAAAATGGGATGCATCTTGTTTCTCTGTTTGTACATGAAGTAGATACATACCATTTGTGTAATCTTAAATTTACAGAGGGTAATGGTTTTTGATTCATTCTGTTATTTTTTCCTCTCCCCCCAACTCATATCTGCTTTTGATTTTCATTACATTGTGGTACCTACATGTTGCATCTTGATAACTACTGTACACTGAGAATAAAAATAGAAAGGGCAAATAAATACTTTAGTGTTATGAAGAAAATAATCTGACCTCATGGATCCCTAGGGGTCCCTGGACCACACTTTGAGAATATTTACTATAACTTACGTTAAATCTCTTCCAATTAGATATTATTAAATATATAGCCCTTTTGTTTCATTTTGGATTGCTTTTATGCTTGACCATTTGGCATATTAACATCCTTTTTCATTTTTGGTAAATTGCTTATTTTTATTATTTACTTACCTATTGGTTTGTACACACTTCTTATACAGTACTTATATGACTTTTATTATGTGTTATATTTAGTTTTTACCATTACATGTATACCAGTTTTTCTGTGTACAATAAAAATTAGTTCTATATCCTTTTGGAGTTTCTGCCCTTGTAATGTGTTGGACATTATTCTCTATACTAGGTCATATACTTATTTTGTTTACTTGTATGTCTAATATTTATTAAGCATTTAAGTGCCAGTAAATGTAGCATGAATTGGCAAACAACAGTTAAAGGTCCCAGCTATCATTTTATTTAAACATCTTTACCACTAATAAACTATCCCATGTTGGACTAAACATGATTTTTCAGAACCTTCAAGCTGTTTTTATTCATTTTTTTTTTCTCAAGGCCTAAATAACATAACAGGATATTTGGTTCCCTCAGTTCTCAGATTACCTAAAAAACAATGCTTATTCCCAATGTGGAGAAATGGGTAATTTTTTATGGTGGTAGTCAAGAAACATAATCCTTTCTTTAAGTTTTGTTTTTAAACAGTTTGTTAATAAAACTTGGTACCAAAATTTTCTTGACACATGGTTTTCTTTGAGAGCTGTTACTATGCTAGTTTGAAGTTGAAAGTGAAAATAGAACCCAGAGGGAAAAAGTAAAAAAAGACCATAGAATAGATTATAAAGATGTCAACTGTACACTAGATGTCCACATTCCAGGTTCAGCTCATGGTGTTTTGTTTGGTATACATAGTAAATTTTTGTCTGAACCAGCAACATAAGGTTTCATTAAAAAAAAAAAAAAAAAAAAAAATTCTGATGACGTTGGCATTGCATTCATTATTCCCTTATGGCAATAGTTATTATGAACTAAGTCACAGCTTTTGTTTCTAGCCAGGATATTTGCTTAGTACTTTATTAGAGTCCTGTCACTCTAAATAGGTCCCCAACGAGAATGTCTCACTGACCATGAGTTGCCATTTATCACTGTTCTACACCATTGGTTTTGTTCATAATAGAGAAATATATTTGTTTTGCTTGTATCACAAATAGGGAAATTAAAGGTATTCTAAGAGGTTCTCTTTAAGGGGGAAAAAATAGAGTGTCTCTTTGTTTTATAACGACCAACAGAATGTCATTAATGTCTGCGTGCACATTGGATCTTTTACATATATTACTGGTTGGGCCCCCTTAGTGTAGATATTTGGGGTTACAGTCTTTGCCTTAGGTGGGGGAGGTTGAAACACTAGGGCTTCTAATGTCTATTTTTTCTACTTTGACCTTGAGCTCTGAAGTTTTGTTCTGCTTTTCTCTTTGTTCTCTCTAGTTCTATTTTTACTTCCGATTACTTTTCAAAGCAAATAAGGGAAATCAGATAAAGTAGGGAAGAATAAAAGTGTTAGGCTGATTTGGGTAGAATTTTTTAAATTGATTTTTTTATGTCATCATTGATACAAGTTCTTGGGATGTGTTTTTCTTCATACCCCTCTAATATTTTTTGTGTTTCAGACGGTATGAAGAGGACATGTACTGGAGACGAATGGAGGAAGAACAGCATCATTGGGATGATCGTCGCCGAATGCCCGATGGGGGCTATCCTCATGGTCCTCCAGGCCCATTAGGTCTTCTGGGAGTCAGACCAGGCATGCCTCCTCAACCACAGGGTCCTGCAGTGAGTGTCCACTTTTTTATGTAAGGGATGAGAATTTATAATTTGAGTATTAGGAGATAGTTTGGAGGGCTAACTTTTAGACTTAATCTCATAATCTAGATGGGATTTTTTTTTTTTTTTCCGTCTGATTTAGATGTTTCTCACAAAGATCTGTGTTTTGAGTTTGTGTTCTGTACAAAATGGGCAAAAAAGTTAAAAGAAACATGTCATATAAGTTCAGACTACTGAAGTCAAGAAGATAACATTCAACAGTTACCCAAAAAACAGCAAACTCCTTTGCCTATTCTTTCTCATTTGTCATTACAAAGTCTTGGCTGTTGTAAAATTTTAGTTTGGAAAGCAAAATTTCAGAATCATCAATTTTTAAAGTTTATCAAAAAGTATTTTCAGTGGTAAACATGTTGCTCAATAGTAGAGGTCTTGCTTGGTGGTGAGTCCATGGGTTTGATTCCTACTGCCACCCCACAGAAAGGCATTTTCCTTGCCTTAGATTATGTTTTTTATAATTTCACTTAGTTTGAGGCAAAGTATGTTTGTGTACATCCAAACGTATGTAGTCTTGCATTTTCATTTCACTGAAATGAAAAGTTGAAATTTGTGTAAGTAGACATTTTGCTTAACTGGTTTTTATTGAAAAGATATGACCAATATGTATATATAAAACTGAAAAATAATATTACTTTTGCTCAGGAAACTTTTTTTTCCTTTGGTACCAAGGATCGAACCCAGGGGTGCTCAACCACTAAACCACATCCCTAGTATTTTTTAAATTTTATTTAGAAACAGGGTCTCACTAAGTTGCTTAGGCCCTCGCTAAATTGAAGTATAACTTTTCTCTCTAGCCCTTACGTCGTCCTGACTCATCTGATGACCGTTATGTAATGACAAAACATGCAACCATTTATCCAACAGAAGAGGAGTTGCAAGCAGTTCAGAAAATTGTTTCTATCACTGAACGTGCTTTAAAACTCGTTTCAGACAGTTTATCTGAACATGAGAAGAGCAAGAGCAAAGAAGGAGATGATAAGAAAGAGGGAGGTAAAGACAGGTGTGTTTTCAGTGTTATTTACGTATTTTTTGTTCTGCTTATGTACATTTGAAATAAGTTACAAAGACTGATAATTCCTGAATGAGTCTGCCTTAACTATGCTTATTAGATATGTAATATTTTCAGCTAAAATGAGAAATACATAGTCCCACTGACAACACAGTTTAAACCTTGTAATTTTACTCATTTTAAGTTTACATAAAAATGTATTAAATCTGTTTCAAAGCCTCTTATAGTTTTCCAGTTGCATTCAGCTGCTAATTTCTCTTTGTGTTGCATGTCCCCCTTTCAGTCTTTGTTTATTATTTTCTAGTAGCACTAATCATAAAGCATGAATAAGCCCAAACTTTAGCTCCATCTTTCATATCGAGTTTGTAGTATGATCTCTAACTTTTAAATTTCCTTTTACCTACCGTTTGGAAATATTTTTGTATTAATTCAAACATGACTTATTAACTTGTAAAAAACAGAAGTATTAGGTATCCTTTTTGCAGTTACCCTTTTGAGAACTTAATTTTTTTAAATTTTTAATTGTAGTTGGACATGATATCTTCCTTTAGTTAGTTAGTTATTATGTGATGCTGAGGTTCGAACCTAGTGCCTTGCACATGCAAGGCAAGTGCTCTACCACAGAGCTACAGCCCCAGCCCTTATTTCTTTAGGGCGGGGGGGGCGGGGGGAGGCAGTGGGGATTGAACCCTGGGGCACTCAATCACTGAACCACATCCCCACCCTATTTGTATTTTATTTAGAGACAGGGTCTCACTGAGTTGCTTAGCACCTCACTTTTGCTGTGACTGGCTTTGAACTCAAGATCCTCCTGCCTCAGCCTCCTAAGCCACTTGGGTTACAGGCATGTACCACCATGCCCAGCTGAGAACTTATTTCTTGATTTATTTTTAATCTATATTGCTTATCTAATGAAGTATAGTTTTAAAAATATATAGTTTTGTAGATGATGAAGATTCTAATAGTATTAAAATAATTTAATATTGTATCATGGTTCTGACTAAGAAATGTCATATTATGGGGGCAGAGGATGTATCTAGGTCAGTGCTAGAGTGCTTGCCTAACATGCAGGAGACCCTGGATTTGATGCCCAGTGCTGCAAAAAAGAAAGAAGAATGGGGAAAAAAGAAAGAAATGTCATGTTATAATATAAGTTGATTTTGCTACAGAGCTTTGAAAGGAGTGTTGCGAGTGGGAGTATTGGCAAAAGGATTACTTCTCCGAGGAGATAGAAATGTCAACCTTGTTTTGCTGTGCTCAGAAAAACCTTCAAAGACATTATTAAGCCGTATTGCAGAAAACCTACCCAAACAGCTTGCTGTAAGTATTATGGAAATGTTAAATTTACCCCTTATCTGGTTCAAAAGTTTTTGGCAGGACTAACTGTGCTTCAGTTTAAACCTCAGCCAGCCTTTAAATTTTTGGCTTGACTTTCTGTATTGAGTTTTTTGCTTAATTGTTCAAACTGATGAAACTATTTTCTGCTTTGTCTTTTTAGGTTTTATAGTGCTTGTTTTTGACATAAAGCCATCTTGCCAATTTATTTTGAAATGTACAATTGTAGCATATGCCCTCCTTTTCCTGTACTTTTTCCAATACAAAGTGTAGGGCAGTTGTTTGGGACAAAAAATGTTTTTTGTTTTTTGTTTTTGTTTTTTTTTTTCCTTAAACCCTGTGTATAGTAAGCTTAAATTTCTTAAATTAATGAACTTTTTTAGTTTAACTTGTTTTAATAAAATGTAACTGAAAGAAAGGATCTCTCTGGTTTTAATTTCTCCAGTTTTACTATGAATGCAGTAGAACATCCTTATCCTCAGGGATGTATTCCAAGACTCCCAGTCAAAACCTGAAATCTCAGACAATACCAAACTGTGTGTATTGTGTTTTCTTTATACATACATACCCATGATAAGGTTTGATTTATATATTAGGCGCAGATTGTCTTTGGTATATTTTAATTGCCAGCATCACTACTCTTGCACTTTGGGGCCATTAAGTAAAATAAGGGTTACTTGAACCCACACACTGCAATACCATGATGGTCAATCTGATAACAACAGTTCAACTAAGGGGCTAATGAGCTAGTACATATATTGCATGGATACACTAGGCAAAGTGATAATTCACATAGCTGGCCAGACAGGAGGGTGGCTTAAGATTTCATCATGCTACTCAGAACAGCATGCAATTTAAAACTTATGAATTATTTATTTCTGGAAATTTTTGTGTAATATTTTCTGACTGCAGTGACCATGTGTAAATGAAACTGCAGAAAGTGAACCTAGTGCCTTGCACTACAGATAAGGGATGACTTACACGTAGTTTCAGTCTTCAAATATTTGTAATGGTAGGAAGTATTTCTCTTGTCTCCAGCAAATCTTGGCAATACACAATTAATAGAACATTCCTCCTTTTTGGGGGGGGGTTGGAGGGAGTACTTGGAATTGAACTTGGGAGCACTCAACCAGTGAACCACATCCCCAGCCCTATTTTTATATTTTATTTAGAGGGGTTCTTACTGAGTTGCTTAATGTTTCACTTTTGTTGAGACTGGCTTTGAACTTGTGATCCTCCTGCCTCAGCCTCCCAAGCTGCTGGGATTACGGGCATGCACCACCGAGGATATTGATACTCCCTTTTGATTTTACAAAGCAACCTTACTTTAAAGCTTGAATTTAAAAGTTTTTTGTTTAAAGTCATGATATCTTTAATAAATATTATTTTAAAATCTTTCAATTTAGCCATTCTGAATTCAGGGATTGAAATTTCACTGTTAGTGTGGATTATATAGTACTAAGTCAGAATACTACCTGACCACAAGATTATACCAGATGACAAAGGGAACAGTGGAACTTAAGTTTGGACCCTCTAGCACTTAACTGTTATTTGTTCTATTACCATTGTTCTAGAGAGGAAGTTTCTTTTTGTTTCTTTCTTGTAATCTTCTTTCTGAGTATTAGAAACCAGCAGAATCAGCATCATTTGTCTTCTTACCTCTTTGGTGATCTCACTAGGACAATGAAAGGGGAAAGAAAAGATTTGGGGGCCTTAGAATAAATTCATAGAATTCATAAGAAACATCTCCATCCTAATGTGGTGCTTAATAAAATTACAACGCAGGAAATTCTGTATCCTAACTAACTGTTAAGCTAAAAGCAGATTGGTCTTTCAAATCCACCTGCTCTTATTATATAAGCAAATAAGCAAGTAAAATAAAAATTAATTCTTCACATCATAGTTAACATTTACATAGTACTATAAGTAGGTGTTTTACGTAGTTAACAACCATAAAGTATTAGGTACAGTTGTCCACATTTTATAGCAGCAGGCACAGGGTAAAAAATTTGCCCATCTTCACATGACTTACAAAGTAGAGCTAGGATTTCAGACTAGATGGATGCTACACTTATAAATAGTTCATGTAATTTTTTTGTCTGAAACTTTCATTTGTTCATTTAAAGTGGAACTTATTACATGTCTACCAAATTGCAGTGAATCTTTGGGTTTGTGTTTTGTTATTAAGTGAGACTTTCTGCTCCCTGATAAGGTGTGCATCTGTTGCATTCACCGAGATTATATACTGGGAATGGTTGAATTGTGACTCCTTTTAGGTCTAGTTATTTTAGTTCCTTCTAAATTCTGTAAATATGAAAAAAAAATGCCAGTATTTCTTTTATCTAAGAATTCATCATATATATATCCTAAGTACAAAAAACATTAAATATTAGCTTAAAGATTCTGAAAATAAGGAGGCACAAGAGATTAATGATATGAACATATATGATAGGTCTTAGATGGAGTAGTATATGATCCTGTCTTCATAGAATGGTTAGGGTGTTGGAAAACAAAGAATCATAATGAAACTGCGTTTGTCTGTTAATGCATACAACATATCTAACTAATTTCTTGTAATCTTCATTACATAGGTTATAAGTCCTGAGAAATATGACATAAAATGTGCTGTATCTGAAGCAGCGATAATTTTGAATTCATGTGTGGAACCCAAAATGCAAGTCACTATCACCCTGACATCTCCAATTATTCGAGAAGAGAACATGAGGGAAGGAGGTTGGAAAGCCGTTAAACATTCTACTTTTCTATTAACTTTTTTTGTTTTGTTTTATCATTATTATTATTTTCAATTTACCTACTCTTTAAGATGGCATTAAGCCCTAGAAGGCAACATGCTGGCATTACATGTTTATTTAATAGATTTGACTTATTTAGTGACCAGTTTGGATTGAGATCACTTCCCACAAAGTAAATGCTCTTCTTAATGTTGTTATATGAAACCCTTAGGATATGATTGGTTTTCTTGATTTTTTTTCTTTTCTTGCTAACCTCAGATTTCTGGAAAATTAAAAACTTCAAAATTATTTTTACTTGGCATAGTTGACTTGTGAAAAAATTTTTAAATGTTTGCTAGTAACTAGGGGCCACAACTTTAACTTCCATTAAGAAGTTCTCAATCTTGCCTTGTCTTAAAATAAGACAAGAAAGTTTCACAATCAAAATTGGCTAAATATTCATAGCACTTACATATTTAGAGGCATTATTATGTATGTAATCATGGATTTGGCTTATTCTGAGGTAAATATTTCTAGTTCTCTGAGGTTGCTCTTTGGTTTGGAGCACTTTCATAAATGTAGATAATCCTAATGCACACAGATTTTGGTATTTGGCCTGAATATCATATTAGAATTAAAAATAAATTAGGCAGATACAGTTAGTGAATTAAGAGTACAGTTCAGCATTTTTAAACTTAATTTACAATTGTAGAATATGAATCCTGCTGGTGCCAGCAATGTTGCTTTAGGGACTGTTCTGTAACATTTTAAAGCTTCAAAAGCTTTTAAGCCAAAAAGCATGATCAGTGTCTGCAGTATGTTGGTTCTTTTGTTTCATGGGTCAGATAAAATTTACTTTGTTTCCTTTCATGTTGTTTTTATACATCTTAACTTGTTAAATATGGAGTTGCACTAATATTTCTTTGTGATATAGGTTAAGAAAAGCCTCTCGATTACTGTCCCTTTAAATTTGTTTTCTTACAGCAAAGCATTTTTTTAAAGCACTGGGCTTTCTACAACCCAGGAAAAGGGCATTTTACCTAAAATGTCATTGGGAGACATGTCTAATCATGCATACTTTGTGTATTTACCATATTAGGATTTGTATGTTGTATCTTAAGCTTTGCATCTTTAAAATAAATGTTTCATGTAAAGGATCTTTTATACGAACATGAGTTTCCACTCAAGGTTTGGCCATGGGTGTTGCTGGAGAAAGAGTCAATCTGGTCAGGTCATAAGTAGCATATGACCTTTCACTTATGTAGCATACAACCTTTAACTTATGTAGCATATGATCTTTTATTTAGGACTGGAAATTTTAAAACTTTCTAATACAAAATATTTATAAATGTTTATATATAAAATATATAACAATTAACTTTGTTTCAGAGTACATTATGTCCAATTATGTTTAGACTGAATTAAATTAGTGCAGTATCAAGCCTTTTTATTAAGTTGCAAAGAATTAAATAGTGTCATAAGTGTTAAGTTCTTTGATAACCTGTCCCTTCTAAAGGAAACAAAATTATATTTTTGTCTGACCCAGACTCAAGTTAGAATTACTGTTCTGAATTTTATAAATACAATCCTGAGGGAAATGGTCAGTCCAAAATTGAAAGATTGTGCTTCAAGACACTGAGCTGGAAAGTTGAATATGCAAAAGTGTAGAAACATTGATAGAGTGTTCCTTGCTGCAGATAACTGCAGTAAATCATGTCTTTAGCTTCATTATGAAGATTGCTTCTTTCTTGCTGCAGAGTAACGGTATGTATTCTCTCTTACTGCAGCTCCCAATGCTCTGTGTCTTAAAATCACTTAAAGCCTACAGCTTGCTTTGGGGAGTTAGTACAGGGGGTAAGGAAGGCTTTGCCGGAAGAACATTGTAAATCTTGAGACTTACTATTTGCACATAGTGTGGTAACCTCTTTAATGTGTAAAAACCCTGTTTAATATGAAAAAATTATTCAATAAAGGAAATTAAATTGTTCAAATAACTGTTAAACGCATGGTGGATCTACTTTATAGTACTGTGTTTGACAGTTAAATATTTAATAAACATTTAATTGACTTAAAGCTTGAAATGTTCAAAATGCTCTAACCCTTGCTACAGAATCGTTTTCTGCAGCAAGTCAAGTATTGTGTGTGTTTTTTTTCACCTATAGCTTATCAGGCCCGGTCCAAAGCCTTCTAGCAGAGGGGATTGATTCCTGTCAGGGGTTGCTGCCAAGACATCGGAAGGATTTTTGACCAAGGTTTTCAAAAGCTCAGTGTCACATCTGCCATTTGATTAAGGAGGGATTTTGGATGCAGAGACTGGCATTTATTGTCTTTCATGTGGCTGTTTTGTTTGTTTTGTCTTTGTCTCCTCTAGAATTGAGCAGTGTTCACACTAGTTTTTAAATGGTTGAGTGGATTATATATTTTACATAACCATGTTAATTTATATTAATATATTCCCATTAACTTTTAATCATAAAATAGTGTGGACACAGCATGTCTTCTAATTGGTGATTAACCCCTTAAAATTTATGAAATATATTCATGTAGAATAATAATTTACATTTTGTTTTTAAATTAACTGATTTTTGTTTTAACTGGGTGTTAGGCAGAAAGTATGATTTTTAGCACAATATATCTAAGGGGTTAATCCATTTGAAATATTTAAAATGGGTGCAAAAATCCACACTCTAAATTTAACAACAATTTCCTACTTATAGTTCTAATATGTTTTTAACTTGCAATAGGTGTCTTGGCATCTTTGAATTTGTGTCATTGATTAAAATTTCGAAAGTTATGAATGCTTGTGAACAAAATTAATTTCTTATGTATTGGAGGAAATTTTAAAATTGCAAATTTACATTAGATTATTTAGAAACTTAGAAGGAGATTGCACATCGTCACCTATTTGCATTTTAGCTTTAGCAAAATATAAATAAGGAACATGGAAAAAGATCCTTTAAAAGCATGTTCTGGATGCTTTGAAGAGTCAGAGTGGTTTGGGGGAATTTTTTTTTTTTAAACCTTAACTGTGTTTTCATGTGTCTTTCTTCCTTATTTCAAAATAGTCTTTTTCTTATTAGTTTCTTGTTTTCATTGGATGACTTGCAAATTTTGAAATTACCTACTGATATTTTGTCTTAATAGTTTCTTTTTAGCACCAAATCCCTCCTTTGTTGCCCATTCTCAAAATACTACATAGTTTTCCTTGATTATCTATAAGACTTCCTTTTTATAGGTCTTTTAAAAATTTTTTTATCTATCTAATTATTTGAGAAATAATAACTGAGAAAAGAAAACCCAGATGGGGGGAAATTCTTCATCAGTTTTTAAACATAGTTCTTTATATTTCATCTGCTTAGAAGGACAAGTTCTCTTTTTCTAAGATTTCTTAATACTCATGATAAGATATACATTGAAGTAATTTGCATCTTACCTTTTTCTTGTTTTATCTTATGTTTCTTCTTTTGTCCCTAATATTCATTTGGGGTACTCAATGAATTATATTCTGAGTGCCTCATGATTTCGGCATTCTTTGAACAAAGGACTGTTACAGTTAACTGATTATATAGAAAACGTACTTTAAAGTCACTGAAAACTGAATTAGATTGAAAAAATTACTATTTGCTTGCTAATAATTTGATTAGCACATTTGATATTTCATGCACATTTTATAGACTTGTTTAGTTGAATATATGGTTGGTCCTTTGACTGCTTATGTGAGTGACTTTTCTTAAAGTTAATTTCTCGTCCTGGTTTACTTTCATATTTTCTCCTCAAGTTTTGTGTACATTTATGTTTTAACCAAGTTAAAAGACCCTACGTATTATTTATCATCAAAATAGTCATCTTCTTTCACCTTCTCTGTTCTTAATTCCATTTAACCATGCTAGTTTCTGTTACCCTCTTCTGCTTTACCCATTGTTTCTCTAGTTACTCTTTGGAATACATTTGTGAAAACTTGGAATTTTAAAGGGCATTTCCTATTCTAAAATCCTCTTATGGAAGAAAATCATTGAACTCTTAAGAGAAATGCCTGTTTGGGGGTCTCTCCCCCCCACTACTGTATTGATCATTCTATATTTATCATCAGTTCTTTGCTATATTAGTCCCAGAATAACCTATGATCACTTAGAAGACTCAAACTCAGTAGTTAATTGTACATTCTCATTTATTAAGGTGGATTTTTGTGTTCCCTTTGTCTTGTCATCTTTGTGCTGGTGCGCTGTGTCCAGTAATCTTTCCTTTATTAGATTTCATTTGGGTGGGTAGGGCTTATTTTTCCAGAAAATATTATATTATTAAGTTAAGAATTTAACTTAATTCTCCTTTTATCTTATTATTGACTTATGTAAATTTGTTGAAAAATAACTCCCTGGGTGTGTTAAAGTGCTGACAAACTTCAAATGGCTCATGTGACACTGATGCTACTTTAAGGAAGTGTCTTGCTCACCTGGTCAAACACCCATTCCTCACTGCATTTTGCCAATTCAATCCATTTTAGATGTAACCTCGGGTATGGTGAAAGACCCACCGGACGTCTTGGACAGGCAAAAATGCCTTGACGCTCTGGCTGCTCTACGCCACGCTAAGTGGTTCCAGGTTCGGAACATCATTTTACTTTTTTCTTGTAGCCTTATGAGAGAGTCGTTCAGTACACATGTTTAACTGTGCTTAAACATTTCAAAAGATTGCCCAAGCAATACTATTTTAAATTAAATCTCAGAAAATGTTAACATAGAAAGCTGGGTGTGAACATTTGCATATTGCAATTACTATTAATTTGACAATAAACTTTGGTTTGGGGGTGTTTTGTAGTTTGGGTTTTTTTCTTTTTTCTTTTTAGTGGCTATATTTAAAGTTGACTTGTTTAGGAACATCACATGTTTGTGTATATATATTATATTCCATAAGGCTGCAGATTAACTTTGCTTTAAATAATGGAATATGTGTTTAAAGCTTTGTGTATAGTTTTTTAAGATTCCCCCCTCCCCTCTTTCTCTAAGTTAATAAGTGTAGGGAATGAAAGGTGAGGAAGCAGCTGTTTGGTTTAGTGACTTTGCAGTCATGCAAAGGCACAGCAAGGAAACCAAACAGATTTCCTTAGCCTTTCAGTCCCTAGACAAACTTTTTAGCTCTTCACTATTTCTTTTTATTTCTAATGTAGGCAGATTTTTTTTTTCTTTTTTCTTTTTTCTTTTTTCTTTTTTTTTTTCTGTTTTTTAGTTTACTGTTTTAAATGAATACAGGTCAAGGTTCACAGGGGATCAAGAAATGTTATTCTTGTATAATCTGTTTACTTTGACCTACATACCAACTTTTATATACTAACCCTGGCATAAAATACTGCTGTAAATGGCAGCTCATTGAATCCAACTTTTAAGTGTGATTATTTTTATCTGAGCTTCCATTGAACAGTGGTATTTTAACTTTTTTTCATCAAGGGATATTTTCTGTATTTCTAAGTTTTAATCCAGTTGGTTTTTGTATTGCCCTCAAGGCTAGAGCTAATGGTCTGCAGTCCTGTGTGATTATCATACGTATTCTCCGAGACCTCTGTCAGCGAGTTCCAACGTGGTCTGATTTTCCCAGCTGGGTAAGTAGTTAGAAACTGCATGGTGTGAAAAAAAGAAACATTTAAGAAATATTTCTGCAGTTACTTTTTACCCTTAGCTTATATTTAGTCATCAGTTTTATTTTTATTTACTAAATACAGGGTTTTGTTGTTGGGGCCTTTTTTTTTTTGGTACCAAGGATTGAATTCCGGGGCACTTGACCACTGAGCCACATCCCCAACTCCTACTTCATATTTTATTTAGAGATAGGGTCTCACTGAGTTGCTTAGTGCCTCGCCAATTACACGCATGCACCACCATGCCCAGCCTGTTGTTGGTTTTTTGTTGATTTTTTTTTTAAATCCCTTCTTATGGGAAATCTGAGGATCTTAGCATGTTTAATTTTTCTCACAAGTTGCTAAATAATTATGTTTCATATTTATTTTGTATTTTTCCTTTGCTCCTTTTTTCTCTTCACTTCAGTGTTTATCGATTTTTTAAAAAATACTACTGCAGTAATTAGTTGGTTTTTACATATAGATATATATAAAAGACTGAAAATGAACTGTTAAGCCCCCTATACAGGATTTTGTTGATGTGGTTTTTTTTAAATAATGTATAAAGTTGAGAATTTTGAAAATTCAGTAATGCACAATGGTTCGAAATAAGTATTAAAAGCCTCCTTGTTTAAAGACAAATTTATGTTAACAGTTTGCTGTGATTTTTTTCTCGGGGGGGGGGAGTTTATACTTATATGCATCATATATATTTGGTTCAAACTGTGTTGCCAGGGGGTGTTGCTGGGGTTGAACCTAGGGCCTTACACATCTTAAGCAAGTACTCCATCCATGAACTGTACCATCCCTGTGTTTCTATTTTTATATTCCTTATTTGAACTTTTTTGGTTCCTGAATAGCAGAGCTTTAGATAGGGATTCATTCAGAAATAACTTTCTTGATTCCACAGGATTAGTGAGACATGGACAACTAAAGTTACGTAAATTATTTTTTTGTTTTTTGTTTTTTAAACTTAAAAATGATTGTACTGTTTATATACTATTTGCATCTTTCATTAACAGAATACATCTTAGGACTTTTTGAAAAGCACCTCATTCTCTGTATTAACTGTATAGTATTCCCTTGTGCTGTATAGTATCCATTTGATGAACACCGGGGTTGTTTGTAGACTTCAGCTATTAAATCCTCATATTATATAGTATTGTCGGGTTTTTGAAGGTAGAATAAATAGCCACAGCTCAAATTCCAAGATCAAAGAACATGTTCTAATTGTTCACCAGAAAGTTGGATTATTTAAAATTTCAAAATATTCTGGGATATCATCATACTTTTTATTTTTATTGTTTTGTTTTTGGTAGTGGGGATTGAACCCAGGGGCATTAAACCATTGAGCTACATCCCTAACCCTTTCAGTTTTTTTTATTTTGAGACAGCGTCTTAAGTGACTGAGACTGTTTTTTATTTATTTATTTATTTATTTATTTATGTATGTATGTTTATTTATTTATTTATTTATTTTTTGAGACTGGCTTTTAATCCTAAATCCTCCTGCCTCAGCCTCCTGAGCTGCTGGGATTACAGGCGTGCACCACTGCACCCAGAACTCATCATACTTCCTAATGCTTAACAATATGATAGGCAAAATAAGTCATCTCATTTTTCATTTACTTTGTTTTTTTTTTTTTTCTTACTGGGAATTGAACCCAAGGATGCTTTCCCAGTTGAGTTTATTTTGAGACAGTGTCTCAGTAAATTACTGAGACAGGTCCTAGACTTGTTAACTCTTTCCACAATAAGAAATTGGCCTCTGTCTTTGTTAAAGGATTTTTTTCCAGTTTCTCATCTGCTCTTCAACTTATGACAATTCTTATTATATAAAAGCTTTCTAAATTTTTATAAGTTACGCTGGGTGTGGCTGGGTGTGGTGATACATGTGTAATCCCAGCAGTTTAAGAGGCAGAGATAGGAAGATTGCAAGTTCAAGGTCAGCCTCAGCAACTTATTGAGACTGTCTCAAAATAAAAAAATTTTTTTAAAGGATTGGGGTTGGGGATGTGGTTTAGTGTTTAAGTGCCCCCCAGGTTCAATCCCTGGTATCAAAAAAAATTATATTTTAATTCATTAGTCCTTTATGATTTCTGGATTTTGTTTTTGACTTACAAAGACTTCTCCCATACTGTAGACTACAAATTGGTTCTTAAAATATTTTCCTGTAGACCTTAATTTTTTCCCTCAAATTGTGTTTTCTACAGGCACATTCATGTGTATTTAATAAACAGCAAAATCTCCTGGAAGGGTATGTTCCAACTAACAGTAGTGATTGTTTAGTGGGAGGAAGGGATGGTTAGGATAAATATTTAATTTTTACCAGGCAAAAACATAAGTATTACTTGTTTAATTAAAAATTGACTTAAAAGCTAGAAATTGATCAAAGATAAATTCAGCTGTGTATTTTCGTAGGCAGATTACCAAATTATTTCTGTATTTGAATGGTTCACTAGGTCTTTATTGAAGTGACTTTTCATTTATTGACTGACTGCATTTTATCATCAGATAGTTCTTAACAAAAGTGTACTTTAAATTTCATACATATTTGAGAATCTGCCATCACCACTACTTGAAGGACAAATATTTTGTTAGGTCACAATTTTTTCCTCCTCATTTGTTGAAGTTGCTCCATTATCTTCTGACATTTAGTATTACTGAATCTAAATCCCAGCTTTTTTTTTTTTTTTTTTTTAACCAGGAATTGAAGTCAGGGGCACTCAACCACTGAGTCACATCCCCAGCCCATTTTTATATTTTATTTAGAGACAGGGTCTTGCTAAGTTGCTGAGGCTGACTTTGAACTCAAAATCCTCCTGCCTCAGTCTCCCAAGCTTCCACTGCACCTGGGAAAAATCTTGTTTGTATTATCAGTATTTCCTAAAAATGTTAACATTTTCTTGTTCTTTGCTTTTTACTTTCTTATAGCTAAGGTTGAAAAATAATTTTGTTAGTCTCTGTCTTCTTTCTTCTTGTATCCCCAACAACCTAGTTTTCAGCTATGTCCTATTTGCTATTCATTTATTAGTTCTGTAACTTACTTTGCATTTCGGTTTACTTTATTAGCTCTATAATCTTACTAACCTCTTAATTTTTTAAAATATTTTTATTAGTTGTTGATGGACCTTTATTTTATTTACTTATTATATGCGGTGCTGAGAATCAAATCCAGTGCCCAGTGCTGTATCACTGAGCCACAACCCCAGCCCCATAACCTCTTAATATCTTAATTTTAATTGCCTTCAGTTACTCATCAGATTCTAGAACTCCAATATTAGCAAAATTTGCCTTTATTCTCACAAATTAAGATTCATTCAGAGCAGGTTTCATAGAAAATCTTCAATAGACTTCAAATTTTACAGCAGTTTTTGGCTCACAGAAAAATCAGGTGAAAAGTATTGATTGAGTCCCCACATATTCTTTGTCATTATACATGCACAACATCTCCTACCATCAGCATCCTGCACCAAAGGTACATCTGTTACAGTTGAACTACTCTGACATGTCATTATCACCTAAAATCTCTACAGAATAGATTTTTCATCTCTATTTTTCATATTATATACCATACAAGTACAAAAATGTCATGCAATTCTATTCCCACCTTTTTAAAATGTGTTTTTTATTCTTAGTTGAAATGTAATAATTGTATGCACTTATGGGGTGTACAATGTGACATTTCAGTACTTGTATATAATGTATAATGATCGGC
Organism: Sciurus carolinensis; assembly: GCF_902686445.1. Classification (NCBI taxonomy): domain Eukaryota; kingdom Metazoa; phylum Chordata; class Mammalia; order Rodentia; family Sciuridae; genus Sciurus; species Sciurus carolinensis. Next base: position 27,931,617 of record NC_062218.1, on the reverse strand, counting down.
TCAGATAAATAGGCATATTCTTCTTTTCTTTGTGCTGGGAACATTCAAAACCCTCTCTTTACTATTTTGAAATATACATTTAGGACTAATAATGTAAGTTGGGTAGAATGCTTATAGCATATATGAGGTCCTGGATTCTATCCCCAGCACCACCAAAAGAAAAAGAAGCATACAATTAATTGGTTTCAACCATAATTACCTCACTGTGTTATAGAACATGAGCAGTTATTTTGCCTATCCAGTTGGATCCCCTGTACCCATTAACAATCCTATCTTCATTTTACCTCATCCCTACACATCTTCCCAGGCCCTGGTAACTACCACTATACTCTGTCTGTAGTTTGCAGTTCTATGAAATAAACTTTCAAGCTTCCACATGTAAGTGAGAACATGCAGTATTAATCTTTCTCAAAAGCCTGATGTATTTTGCTTAACATAATATCCTCATTTTCATCCATATTACTACAATGTCAGAACTACCTTCTTTTTAATGACTGAATAACATTCTGTAGTGTGTATATGCCATAATTTTTTATTCAGTTATCTGTTAATGAATTTTTTTTTTAATACTTCTTTTTCTTCCACTGTGCATTATAAGCTTTGCTTTTAGAAAGGAGTTGGATTTGGCTACATGGAACCTTGCTAGCAGACATGGGCTATGTCCTCTTCTGTATCTGTCTCAGGTTTTAAACCCAAGAACCTTTTCTCTTGCAAAATCTCCATTTGTTCCCTGAAATAGATCCAACATATTCTTTTAGGAACAACTTCACTTCTGACACCAGGGAGGGTGTTTGAGGCCCTTGTGTTGAGAATTCACAACCATCTTTGATGTTATCTTTTCCCTATGTAATTGGTTCTCACTTATTTTTTGTTATTTTACTTGCAATTTAGCCCTGTCTTTTTTTATTGGGAATAATTAAATGTGAATAATTATGATTCTTCTGCTCTTTCTTAATTTACACAAAGCCTTCAGCATTGCAAATTATAATGCCTTTTTTCTGGTGAGGTAGATGGTGGTCAGGAGAGGTTTTTCCTTTCAGGAAAACTTCTTCTCCTAGAACTACCCTACCTACAGCATGACTCATGCTACCCTTCTTCAACTTGGAGGTTATTGATGAAATCTTTTGGATTTTGTTTATTTAGCCAACCCCCATCCCTCCCCCCACCTTTTTTTGTGTGGGGGTTGCCTAGAGATCTCAATAAGACCTACATGAGAGTTGCCCAAACAGGATAAGTGCTTGGGTAAATTTCTTGGAAATGTTCTTCACTGACTGACCTTTCCTCTGTTTGATTCAGGTTATTACAAGCATGCACATTATATTTCTTTTCTTTTTTTTAAATCTCAGTATTGGGCATTGAACCAGGGGTGCCCTACCACTAGACTGCACCCTCAGCCCTTTTTTAAATTTTGTTTTGAAACAGTTTCACTAAGTTGCCAAGGCTGACCTCAGACTTGTGATCCTCCTGCCCCAGGCTTCTGAGTCACTGGGATTATAGGTGTGCACCACTGTACCCAACTTATAATTTACCTTTTTTTTTTTTTTTTTTTTTAACATTTTTAGTTGTAGATAGGCACAGTACCTTTATTTTACTTATTTATTTTTATGTGGTGCTGAGGATATACCCCAGTTCCTCACAAGTACTTTATACTGAGCTGCAGCCCAGCCCTTGTAATTTACTTTTTAATCATAGTCATGTTTGGGACCCAGATCATCTTGGGATTTGACTCTTGTGTATTGTAACTTTAATAACTTTTCTTCTTGATTTTCATGAAGGAAATTGGAAATTCTTATGGACTTTATTTTCAGTTTTATATAGCATTCTGATTACTTACTTTGAACAAATAATTAACAATGCTTACTTTTATGGTTTTTCCTATACATCGCAATGAGCATTGAAAATGGTATTCTACCTTCAAATTAGTTCTTTTGTCCTGAATTCATGGTGATGAAATAAAGAAAAATTAGGTGGAGTTCTTTTGTAAGGTTGGTCTGACATCAGAATTGCTATATAGTATCTACATCTTTAGCATGGTATACCTGCTATAATTTATAAATGGTATGTAGTTAAATTTTTTAAATATTCATTATATATTTTATTTCTAAAGAGTATATTTGGATGATAAATACTTCACAAAAAAGAATGATTTTGGGCTGGGGAGATAGCCCAGCTGGTAGAGTGCTTGCCTTGCAAGCACAAGGCCCTGAGTTTGATCCCCAGTACCACCAAAAAAAAAAAAAAAAAAATGATTTTTTTGTAGTATAGGTGAATTTCCAAAGTTGTGTTTAAAGAACAATAAGCCAGACACAAAAAGTCACATTGTTTCCATTTATATGAAATAATGAGAATTTAAAAAAATTCATAGAAGGAATGTATGTCTTTATGGGAAAGACTGCGTTAAGGGGTAAGAAGTTTACTTTGGTGTTATGGAAATGTTTTAGAACTAGAGAGGGGTGATGATTGCACAACACTGAATAAAATGCTAGTTAGTTATTCACTTTTAAAAATAGTTAATCATACATTATGTAAATTTTACTTGAGCAATATTTTTAAGTCATCTCAGATGGTGGGGAGAACTACTCTAATAATACTTCTCACATAATATTTAAAATATGTGATTTAATATTACTTTCCACATATTTTTTTGGTTTCTTCAAGGTATTTGTAGGTAATTTAGATATTGGTACTATTAGCTTACATAGTAAGAGTTCCTATCGACCACTGATGAAATCAATGAAAAACTTTTAAATGATAGTATATTGATAACCCCAGGCAAAGAACTGGCATTATCTTTGCTTACAGAAGAATCAGCAAATTATACATGGAGTATCATTTCATTCACTTTAATTTAAAAGAGTAACTCAGCATTAACTAAAAGTAAAGTTTCCCCAAAAAGGCATGGCCATTTAAGACTTTTCTACATTTCATCACATTGAAGAAAGTTACTCTGCACAAATTATATTACAAAAGTACAACTTCCTATGATTAGACTTAAAAATGGAACTCTGTCACACATACATTGGTATTAATCTATGTCAACTAGAATATATAATTGACTTTGTATATAAAATTGTTCATAATCTATAAAATCCTATTTTAGTAGCATAAATATTATAATCTGTAAAATATGAATAATAGTTATATCTACCTCCAGAAGGTGGTTGTAATGGTTTAAAAAAAAAAAAATGTAAAAAAGGGACTGGGGTTGTGGCTCAATGGTAGAATGCTTGCCTCCTAGCACATGTGAGGCACTGGGTTTGAATCTCAGCACAATAAATACATACATACATACATACATACATACATACATGTATACATACAACTAAAAAAATTTTTTTAAATGTATATGAAAACTTAGACCAGTGGTTACTGTAAGATAAGTGCTCAGTAAATAGTAGCTATAATGGTGAAGAGAATAACTTATACTATTATTTAATCAGAACTAATTCTAGAGCTTTCTTCTAGTCTCACAAACAACTACAAAGAATATTTTTTGTGCTTTAAGAGGACTTTTTTTTTTTTTTTTTTTTTTCCCCTAGGTGAGCTTTTTACCTACAGTGGTCTTGGACAAATTGCTTAATACCTTTTAAGGTGTTTTTTTGTTTTTTTGGTTTTTTTTGTCTTTAAAATTGTTGACATAATAGCATCTATAAAAATTAAATGAATCATGTTTTAATTGCTTAAGCTTAGTGTCTGCCATGCTAATTAAGGGAATGTTAATTCCACCAATGATGGGAAGGAAAAAATAACACTTCATGAATACTTGCCTGAAATCCCAGCAGCTCTCAAGAGGCTGAGGCAGGAGGATCCCAGGTTCGAGACCAGCTTCAACAACTTAGCAAGGCCCTGCCTCAAAATGAAAAGGGCTGGGGGTTTGGCTCAGTGATTCAGAACCCCTGGCTTCAATCCCTGGTACAAAAAAAAAAAGTTAAATACAAGCAAATATTACAGTCATAGATTTTGAATCATTTTAATATGGAGAGTTTTTCTCTAAGTGATTCTAGCCACCAAGATCCTTTCCTTTTCAGCCTGAAGTGTCATTTCCCTAAAACACATGCCATATCTTATTCTTAATATTCCTAAATTCATAACTGATTATCTAATTTTCTCACAACTTTCTCTAAAAACACATAGTAAAAATCTTAGACATTTGAAAAGCTGCATATTTTATGAGTTCTTTTTTTTTTTTAATTTTTTAAATTGTAAATGGACACAGTACATTTATTTATTTTTATGTGGTGCTGAGAATTGAACCCAGTGCCCTTACATGTGCCAGTCATGCACTTTGCCAATAAGCTACAACCCCAGCCCTCACTTTTTAAATTTTAAGCCCATAACTATCTTGTGAATTATTGCCCTTTATTTTTTTCCATCACTGAGTCATCAGCACTATTCTCACATTTTTTGTAAAATTTTTTATTGTGCATATTTATGCCAAAAATGGGTTTATTTGGCATATTTATATTTACATAAAAATGTAATTTGATCAATTTCACTCCTCAGTCCCTCTTCCCATTTCATCACTATTCTCTACCCTAATGGTTTCCCTTCTTCTGTGGCATTACCTTGTTGTTGGTTTTTTTTCCCCTCTCCTCTCCTGTTTGTTCCCTATAGCTTCCACACATATAAGAGAATATACATAATGTTCTTTCTGAATTTATTTTGCTCCAAATTATGGTCTCCAGTTTTTTTCCTGCAAATGTTGATTTCATTCTTCTTTATAACTAAAACTCCATTGTGTATAACATATCACATTTATCTTTGATCTGTTGGTGGACACCTGGGCTGATTCCATTACTTGACTATTGTGAATTGTGCTGTGATAAACATGGGTATGAATGTATCTTGAAAATATGCTGAATTTAATTATTTTGTGTAAATGTGTGGGTCATTATAGTAGTTCTAATTTTAACCTTTTGAAGGACCTCCATACTGATTTCCACAGTAGCTATACTAATTTACATTCCTACCAACAGTGTCTAATTTCTTTTCCCCCCACATCCTTGCCAGCATTTATTTGTATTTCTTTTCCTTTTTTTAAATTTTTTTTTAGTTGTTGATGGACCTTTATTTATTTATATGTGGTGCTGAGAATTGAACCCACTGCCTCACATATGCTAGGTAAATGCTCTACCACTGAGCCACAACCCCAGCCCTATTTGTATTCTTGATGATTGGCATTCTAACTGGAGTGAGGTGTAATCTCACTATGATTTTCTAGATTTGAATTTCCCTGGTGGCCAGAGTTGTTGAACATTTTTTTCACGTAATTGTTGGCCATTTGTACTTCTGTTGAGAAGTGTCTGTTTAGTTCACTTGCCCATTTGTTGACTGGGTTATTAATTAGTGCTGGGATTTTTTTTTTAGTTTTTTAATATATATTTTCTAGATATTAATTCTGTAGGAAGAGCAACTGGGCAAAGATTTTCTTTCATTTTGTAAGTTCTCTTATCACTCTGTTGTTGCCTTTGCTGTGTTCTTTATTTGCATCCCATTAATTGATTCTCTTTTATTTCCTAAGCTATGGGGGTCCCATTCAAGAATTCTTTGTCTGAACCTGTATGTTAATTTCCCACTCCCCACCCCCCAAAATTGGAAAGTTTCAGGTCTTATACTTGATCCATTTCGCATTGATTTTGTGCAAAGTGAGAGATGGGGATCTAGTTTCATTCTCTTACATAGGAGAATGGATATCCAGTTTCCCACCACCATTTGTTGTTAAAAAGACAGTCTTTCTCTTTTGTGTGTTTTGGTACCTTTGTCAAGAATCATGTTGTTGATTGTGGGTTTTTCTCTGTCTTCTGTACCATTGAGCTACATGTCTTTTTTTTTTTTTTTTTTTTTTTTTTTTTTTTTTGTAAGTACAATGCTATTTTGTTTCTATGGTCCTATAGTACAATTTTAAATCTGTTTCAAAACATTGTTTACAATATGCTGACAACTATGCCACTTTAGGAAATTCAAAATAAATAAAATCTACCTTAACCTCAAGAATCTCAGTCTTTTGGACATCTTTAATTTCTTCAGAAATGAGAGAGATTCCTTTCATATGCGTGGAGTTTTCTAGATGATTGAAACATTCCTTAATACACTGTAACCTTTAAATGAAAATCCTTTAAAAAATGTCAGGCTGGGGAGATAGCTCAGTCGGTAGAGTGCTTGCCTTACAAGCACAAGGCCCTGGGTTTGATCCCCAGCACCGCAAAAAAAAAAAAAAAAATGTCTTCACTAAATAATTATTTAAAAAGACATCATTACCCTATGTGCACATCATGTACAACCATAGAAAACAAAATGATGTACCCCATTTGTGTACAATGAATCAAAATGTAGTCTATAAAAAAGTTTTAAAAATAATTTTTTAAAAATGTCTTTAACTTTCTACATTCTCCAACTGAATAAACCGAACTAGCATTAATTTTTTTCACTGTGGTTTTCACTGTGATTTACATTATAAGCATCTTTCTTTTCCATCTCATTTCTGTGCAGTTTCTATAAATTCCAACTCTCTTGAAGTGTATTCCTGTTTTGGAACTACATTCTTCATGCATCCAAACTTTTTACAGTTAATCTTTTTAGATCTGAGAAATGGGTAAATAGATAGTTTTTACCTCTGTGAGCTTTTTTAGTATATAACTAAACATGGGTTTTTTCAGCTTCCATATCATTTTAAGGATTTCTTTGTAATAGTTCCATAAAAATGTAGTTCCATAAAATGTGAAAGAAACTAGGCTTAATGTGGTTCCACTTATATAAAATGTCCAGAGTAGGAAAATCTGAAGTTGAAAGTGGTTTGTTGGTTGCCAGGGTTTAAAGAAAAGGGGAATGGAGAAAAGACTGTAATGGTATGAGATTTCTTTATGGAATGATGAAAGTGTTCGAGAATTAGATAGTGATATTTGGAGAACTTTGTAAGTGTATTAAAAGCCACTGATGAAGTCCTTTGTTTTTATTTCTTTATTTGTATTTCATTTTAAACGTTCTATACTATATTATGAATTTTTATTTTCTGTTTTTGCAACTTATTCTATGTAACTTTTTTTAACATTTATAAATACCTTCTTTTATTTAACCTTTCTTCTCCCCACACCTCCCTGGTACTGGGGATTGAACCCAGGGGGCATTCTACCACTGAGCTACATCCCCAGTCCTTTTTAAATTTGAGATGGGATCTCGTTAAGTTGCTGAGGGTCTCGCTTTAAATTGCTGAGGCTGACTTAGAACTTGAGATCCTCCCGCCTCAGCCTCTTGAACAACTGGGATTACAGGCATGTGCCACCATGCCTACCAGTCTAAGATTTTTATTGACAACCAGGCATGGTGGCATATGTTTGTAATCCCAGCTACTCGGGGCTGAGGCAGGAGGATCCCAGGTTCAAAACCAGCCTTGGCAATTTAGCAAGATCCTGTCTCAAAATAAAGCTGGGGTCTGGAGATGTAGCTCAGGGGCAAAGCCGCCCTAGGTTCTGTCCCTGGTACCACAAAAAAAAAAAAATGCACCTTATAATTTGTCATTCTGTTGTTTGAAAATGATTTACTTATTCATTTTCATGGTGGCAGATGCCTATAAATCGCAGCTATTTAGGAAGCTGAGATAGGAGGATCACAAATTGAGGCTAGCCTTGGTAACTTTGTAAACCTATCTCAAAGTAAAAATTAAAAAATTTAAAGGAATGGAGATGTAGCATAATGAAAGAACAGCCCTGCGTTCAAGCCTCAGTACCACCTAAAATTTTTTAAAAAATTAAAAAAAGAATTCCTTTGGTCTATATGCTGTTAAACATATTCTTATTTTTATTTTTAGGCTATGGAGTTACTAGTAGAGAAAGCAATTAGTAGTGCTTCCAGTCCTCAGAGCCCTGGGGATGCCCTAAGAAGAGTGTTTGAATGCATTTCTTCAGGGATTATTCTTAAAGGTAAATTTCATTTTGTTCTTAATGAAGTAAAATTAAGTTTGTTTGATAGTTAAATAAGAACTCTTTATCTTACAGATGGCTATTGCTAATGCTTTTGTCTCCCTGTGGTAATTATTGTAGGTAGCCCTGGACTTTTGGATCCTTGTGAAAAGGATCCCTTTGATACCTTGGCAACAATGACTGACCAGCAGCGGGAAGATATTACATCTAGTGCACAGGTACTAAAATTCCTAATCCCTGAACTTTGTTGGATTACTGCCCTTAAAGTTTTATTTTTTCATAATTGTTTTTTAGATGAAGTTACTGTATAATATTCCACTGCTTTAGTAAGTAAATCTTTAAAAAGGCTTACCTTAAACTAGATTTTGCTACTAGAATTTTTAATGTATTATTTAATTATGCAGGTTTGTCCAATTGTGAGCATTATATACTATAAGAACAGTATTTTCAGTGTCTCATTAAATCTGAGTATTAGATTATATATCAAGATCAGCAGAAAGTCATATCCTCTAGTTACACAGAAGTGGTAGGGTATATGGTTTTAGACATTGTTATAATGTAATCTTTCCTAACTGTACACACATTTTTAAGTTATACATAAATTACACTCTGCCTCATCAGTTCTTTGATTCCTGTTTATAAACTTGAGATCAGAATACCAAGACACATAATAAATGAAAGTGTGGATTCTGGGATCAGATTCCTTGGGCTTGAATACCATCTCTGCAATCTTGTTTATAAAATGGGATTAAACAATTTCTGTCTTGAAGAGAATTATTGGGAGGATTAAATAGGTTAGTATATGTAACTATACTATACCACTTGTTATATGGAAGGATCTTAAATGTTAGCATTGTTATCACTTATCAATCTTTTTATTTATACATGACAGTAGAATGTATTCTGACATATACGTAGAGTATGTATACTTCACATTTTTGTGGCTGTACATGATGTGGAGTTACTATGGTTGTATATTCATACATGAATATAGAAAAGTTATGTCCGATTCATTCTGCTGTCTTTGCTATTCCCATTCCCCTCCTTTCCCTTCATTCCCCTTTGTCTAATCCAGTGAACTCTTACTCTTCCCTTCTCCCAGCTTATTGTGAGTTAGCACCCATGTAAGAGAGAGAACATTTGACTTTTGGTTTTTTGGAATTGGCTTATTTGACTTAGCATGATAGTCTCCAGTTCCATCCATTTACTGGCAAATGCAACTGTTTCATTTTTCTTTATGGCTGAGCAATATTCCAACATTTTCTTTATCCATTCATCTGTTGAAGGACACCTGGGTTGGTTCTATAGCTTAGCTATTGTGTATTGAGCTGCTGGGAACAAACCCAGGATTTTGTACATGCTACTGTTGAGCTATACCCGCAAACATAAGATTCACACTTTTAAAGAATGGAATTCAGCCATTTTTAGTAATACTTAGAAGTTGTTAAACCATTTCCACTAATTCCATTATCTTTATTACTCTAAAAAGAAACCCTAGACCCAACAACACTTACTCCTTAACCCCTCTACCTCAGGCCCTAACAGCTAAACTATATTTTTCTCTACCTTCTGAATTTGCCTATTTAAAATAATTTGCATAAAAAGAATCATAGAATAATGTTTTTTGTGTGTCTGGTTCCATTTACTTAGCATTAAGATTTTAAAGATTCACTTTAATGGTTAAATAATATCCTACTGTATTAATATACTATATTTATCCATTCATTCATCAATTGATGGACATTTAGGTTGTTTCCACTTTTCGGCTATTATGCATAGTACTGCTATGAACATTTGTGAACAAGTTTTCATATTAAGTTTTTTCTTCTGATGTTGAGATCAGTGATCAAAATCATGGCCTGTCTGACTCCTGACACTGTGCTTGTGCCTGTGCGAAAGTTCAGGTCAAGATGCCCCAGTTGCCATGGTAACACTGGCCAGGGGGGCTACATGGAAGGCATGCAGCTCTATCAGTCCAGGCCTTGAGTTCAGCACCTTCTCCCAAGGATAGTGAATTCTCAGCAAAACAAGATGACCCTAATGTCTTACATCCTTCAGATTGCCTGCTTTGCTGAAACTTGCCCACAAACTTTTTTTAAGTTGCATATGAACACAATACTTTTTATTTATTTTTATGTGTTGCTGAGGATCGAAGTCAGTGCCTCACACATACTTGGCAAGTACTCTACCACTGAGCAACACCCCTGCCCCCACAAATAAACTTTTGATGAAACCTATATAATAAACTTGCTGAGCTAGCTTGGGAATCAGTCAACCCTCACCAGGGCTTGACTACACACTTGGCCCCAGCTGTTTGTTCCTATGTGTATCTGTTTGTCTCTTTATCCCTCATAGCTCCTGCTCATATGGTATCACCTTAATTAATGGCCACAGCTGAGAGATGAGAGTGTCTTGGCATTCTGATCTCAAGTTTACAAACAGGGATCAAAGAACTGATGAGGCAGAGGGTAATTTATGTATAACTTAAAAATATCTTTATTTTATTTATTTATTTTTATGTGGTGTTGAGGGTCAAACCCAGTACCTCATGCATGCTAGGCAAGCATTCTACCACTGAGCCACAACCCCAGTCCTATGTATAACTTAAGGGACTGTTAACTTATTTTCCAAAGTGGCATACAAGAAGGTGAACACTTTGGAAGGAAAAGAGGAATAGTCCTATACAGAGTCAAAGAAGGGAAAGAGAAACATAAAACATGTACATGGAAGGTCATGAAGAAACAAGTTGAAAATTGGTACAATGTAGAGCTTATTCAGATTTCACAAGTTATAAATGTACAGCCATCTTCAATTTTATTTTATATGCAGCTGTATATTTCTTTTTTAAATTTACTTTTATTGTAAACAAATGGGATGCCATCTTTTTTCTCTGTAAATGAAGTAGAGGCATACCATTTGTGTAATCATACATTTACATAGGGTAATGGTGTTTGAGTTGTACATTATTTAATCACCATCACAATCAAGATACTCAATTGTATCATTACCACAAGATACCCTTTAAAGCCACACTGTTCCCTTTTCCTATCCCTAACTTCTAGGATTCACTAATCTCTTCTTCTGAACTGCAATTTCAAGGATGTTAAATAAACAGAATTATGCACTCTACAACTCCTTCACTCTTTTAAAAAAAATATTTTTTTAGATGTTGACAGACCTTTATTTTATTCGTTTATTTATAAGTAGTGCTGAGAATTGAACCCAGTGCCTCACACATTAGGCAAGTGCTGTACCACTGAATCACAACCCCAGCCCAACCCCTTCACTTTTAAAAACATTTCTAACTACCTCCTAAAACTAGGACAATTTTATTCAAGCCTTTTAAAAAGTACTTTTTTAATATTGTGAATTCTGGTTGGTCAAGGTGGTACAAGCCTTTAATCCCAATGACTTGGGAAAGGCTGAGGTAAGAGGATGTATAGGCAACTGAGAAAGACCCAGTCACAAAATAAAAATGGCGGAGCACATGGCTCAGTGGTAGAGTGCCCCTTGGTTCACCCCTAGCACAAGGTTAGGGTGGGGAGAAGGGAATTGTTAGTTTTCAAATGCCTGATCCTAATCCCAAATTTCTTTCCTCTTAAATTTCAACTAATTCCTTCTGTTCTTTAGAAAATTAAATCAAAGAAATCAAAACCAAAACTAGTTTAATACTTTAGAATTGGTTCTATTTTAACTCTATAAAATATCCCTAATGTTCTAATACTACTTTTTCTTGCCCAGTAAAACATTTACTTACTCCTGACATCTTTGAAATTCCAAATTGTTCTTGCTGTTTGAGGCAATAAATCAAGATCTTGACAACTCTCACTTACCTTTTTTTTAAAAAAAAATATTTTGTTTTAGTTGTAGATGGACACAGTATCTTTATTTTATTTTTATATGGTGCTGAGGCTCGAACCTAGGGTCTCTGCACGTGCTAGGCAAGCGCTCTACCACTGAGCTACAACCCCAGTCCTCTTTTCTACTTTAGAATGGATTACTACTGTTCACAGTCAATATGTCTTTTTTCTCTACTCAGTACATTTCTGGGATCATAAAATTATGGATGGTTATAATAATTTAAGATTGATAAATGATAACAATGATAACATTTAAGATCCTTCATATAACAAGTGGTATAGTATAGTTACATATACTAACCTATTTAATCCTCCCAATAATTCTGTTCAAGACAGAAATTGTTTAATCCCATTTTATAAACAAGATTGCAGAAATGGTATTCAAGCCCAAGGAATCTGATCCCAGAATCCACACTTTCATTTATTATGTGTCTTGGTATTCTGATCTCAAGTTTATAAACAGGAATCAAAGAACTGATGAGGCAGAGTGTAATTTATGTATAACTTAAAAATGTGTGTACAGTTAGGAAAGATTACATTATAACAATGTCTAAAACCCTACCACTTCTGTGTAACTAGAGGATATGACTTTCTGCTGATCTTGATATATAATCTAATACTCAGATTTAATGAGACACTGAAAATACTAGAAAAACATAAGCAGATAACCCATTTAAACAGGTATTAGCATCATCTTTATGTCTTAAGAGTTTTAGCGAGGGGCTTTGGCTCAGTGGCAGAGAGCTTGCCTATCGTGTGAGGCACTGGGTTCCATCCTTAGCACCGAATAAAAAATAAACATATAAAGGCATCCATCTACAACTACAAAAAAAAATTTTTTTAGAAAAGTTTTAATGAGGGCTGAGGATGTAGCTCAGTTGGTAGAGTGCATGCCCCGTAAGCATGAGGCCCTAGGTTCAATCCCCAGCACCGCAAAAAAAGAGAAAAAGTTTTAGTGAAAGAAAAAAATGAGATAAAGCAAAATATAAGAGACTGGTGGGGATGGTGTGTGTGGGTCAGTGAAGGGAGGTGGGGTCAGAATGCAAGAGGCAAGTTGATGTGGTTCAATGTGAAGTTTGCCTTACCGTACAAAAGAAAAAGGATAACTACCAGATACCAAAATATCCAGTAAGCAAAGTGTAATGTCATACACCTGAAATCCCACCTACTCAGGAGGCTGAAGCCAGGAGGATTACAAGTTCAAGGCCTAGCCTGGGTAAATTAGCAAGACCCTATCAAAATAAAAAAAAAAAAAAAATGAAAAGACTAGGGATATAACTCAGTACTAAAGTGCTCCAGAATTTAATCCCCAATACCACAGGCAGGGAAGGAAAGAGAAAGGTCTTTTTAGAAAGGAGGTAAATGTAGTAAGCCCTGAAGGATTGTGTATAAGAAAATTTGCATAATGTCTTTAATCTTAAAGCAAATAAGCCAAGAAGCATATAAATATGCTCACTCCCACCGATTAAAAAATACAAGTTAGAAATAACAATTAGGTATTGTTTTAACCTATTGTACCTGTGAGAATTTTTTTTATTTGCACTTTCCTCCAATGGGGAAGCAGTTTCACATCATATATATTATTAGGAGATACTAATTCATATACATTTTTTTAGAGTCTGTATTCCCAGATTTTGCACGTGCAACAATTCCACTGCTCAAAGTTCATTCTAGAGAACTTTTCACATAAATATACAGAAACATCTTTGTTCAGGCTTCCATTATAACACATTTACAAAATTATTGGAACCAGCCTAATGTCTTCCAATAAGTTTTGAATATAACTGCAGTTCCTGAGTTAACTGTATATCAACTATCTAGGAATGCTGTCACCAAACACTAAATGAGAGCAGTTAACTTGCATTTTTTGTTTTATATAGTCTTGCTTTTTGATGTCATGTGTCATAATTTATAGTTAATGTTTTAGTTTGTTTTTCATGTATCTTCACTAAATAGTAAGCTTCATGAAAGCAGAAATGTTACTTGTTTGTATTCTGGCATAGTAAGTGCTTAGTTATCTTAAATGAGCAAGCATAAGAATAAATGGTTAAATGGGGAAAAAATTGAAGTATGATTCTATTTTATAAAGCTGTATTTGTGTGTACAACATGTGCCTTGAGCCTGTGCTCATGGGCTTCCAAAGAAAAAGTTGGAAAATAGGTGGATATGAACAAAGGAACTGTTTGCTCATTGAGAGAGACACTTTTTTTTCTTTTTTTTACTATATATTGTTTTAGGATGGTGGTATGTTTGTTTTTTCCAATGAATATACTACTAAATTTATTTAACAATTTATTTTTTAACTGGGTGTGGTTTCATATCCCTGTATTCCCTGCTGCTCAGGAGGCTGAGGCAGGAGGATCTTAAGTTTGAGTTTAGCTTGGGCAATTGACACCTTGTCTCAAAATTTTAGAAGGGGTGAGGGACTTCAGGTAAGGCTCAGTTTTTTTTATTTTTATTTATTTATTTATTTGGTACCTGGGAATGAACCCAGGGATGCTTAACCACTAAACCACATCCCCAGCCCTTTTTTTCTAAGTGCTGAGGCTGGCTTTAAACTTAATCCTCCTGCTTCAGCCTCCTGAGCCACTGGAATTACAGGTGTGCACACCACACCCAGCGGGGAATTTGTTTTTTAACTTAATGTTTCAGAAAGCAAAATGCACATAGAAAAGTCTGGAAATAAAAACATCAGAGCACATAGATTTCAGTTCTGATGATTAGTTGTGAAACTGATTCATTCAGGGTGTATATTTCATTGAACATGCTTTAAAAAAAAGTTTTTTAAATGGAGGGAATAAACATAAGAATATGTTAGTTTTAAAAATTAACTATATATTCTGACTCTTTGTTACAGTTTGCATTGAGACTCCTTGCATTCCGCCAGATACATAAAGTTCTAGGCATGGATCCATTACCCCAAATGAGCCAGCGTTTTAACATCCACAACAACAGGAAACGAAGAAGGGACAGTGATGGAGTTGATGGATTTGAAGCTGAGGGGAAGAAAGACAAAAAAGATTATGATAACTTTTAAAAAGTTTCTGTAAATCTTCAGTGTTAAAAACAACAGGTGCCAGTTTGTTGGCTGTTTTTCATTCATAATAATGTCTACTTTGAAAATTTTATCAAGAATTTAAGAATTTCATGGAAGAACCAAGTTTTTCTATGGCATTGAAAACTTAATGTACAGTGTTAGGTATTATATGAATGGAAAGACACCAGAAAAAAAATTGTGCTCCAACTAGCGAAAAAGAGGTTCTGGGTTTTTTTTCCCCATCATTTTGGTTTTATTTACTGATTGCCCTAGTTCCCCCTATTTTTGTGTCTTTTATTAACTAGTGCATTGTCTTATTAAATCTTTACTGTATTTAATGCAGGATTTGTGCTTCAGTTGCTCTGTGTATTTGGATATTTTTATTTAGAGGTTTTGTTTGCTCTTTGATGTTAGTTGTTAAGTTACTTTGTGTTATAGATGATATCCTTTACCCCTTAATATTTTACAGCAGTACGTTTTTTTGTAACGTGAGACTGCAGAATTTTTTCCTTTTGTTACTGTATGTGAAGGATTACAACACAAAAAGTTATCCTGCCATTCGAGTGCTCAGAACGAAATGTTTCTGCAGATCTTGTGGCATTTGTCTCTAGTGTGATATATAAAGGTGTAATTAAGACAGATTTCTGTTAATCTAATCAAGTTTGCTGTTAGTTGTGCATTAGCAGTATAAAAGCTAATATATACTATATGGTCTTGCAACAGTTTTAAAGCCTCTGCATAATTGATAATAAAAATGCATGACATTTTTGTTTTTAATAGACTTTTAAAATTATAATTTTAGGTTTAACACGTAGATCTTTGTACAGTTGACTTTTTGACATAGCAAGGCCAGAAAATAACTTTCTGAATATTTTTTTTTCTTCTGTGTAAGTGGAAAGGGCATTTTTCACATATAAGTGGGCTATTATTTTCAGAAGAAGCTTATCATTGTGCAACTAACAACTAGCCCTTAATTATGGTGACAGTTTCTTTTTGGTGTGTGTGAGATTACTCTAGCAACTATTGACAGTATAACACAGTTGAATGATTCTCCCACACACACACCCTATCACCCAGATAATTTACAGTTCTATTAACAGTGAGGTTGATAAAGTATTACTGATTTTAAAAATTAAGATTATCTAAGGGAAAAAAAAAAAAACAGAAAATTATTTGGTGTGGCCACCTTACATGCTAATGTCTTCTACAAATAACTAAATATCCTAGCAGTGATGTAATGAAAAGTTACATCTTACTGTTGATGTATGTATGCTCTGGTACACAGATGTCATTTTGTTGTCACAGCACTACAGTGAAATACATAAATAAAAACTTAAATTCATATAATGACTTAACTGTATTATATATTAGAATTTATATCATAAACTACTTTTGCTTTTAAATGACTTATGCTTCAGTAAAATCATATTCAGATTTCTTGGGTACTACATATCGTTATTCCTAACATAAGTGCTGCCTTAGTGCATAATTACCAGAAACTTTTATAGTATAATACTGTATTGGTTTTCTATGCTCATGGTTTTCTCCCAGACTTTTAGATGGCCAGGTAATTGTAAAATACTACTGGGGAAATAATCAGGAGTCCTAGGTTTTTCTCCCAAATCTTCTGTCAAAAACTATCTGTGTGACTTTGGCAAGCCTTTTTGTTTTTTGTTTGTTTTTTATAGTTTTCCACTAGAATTTTAGAATTTTTCCCACAGTTCTCTTATGAGGGAAGGAAGAGAATTAAACTTAATTGTGCACTGGTGACACACACCATGCTAGTTTTTTTCTCTTTTTCCCTTTTAAAACTATTCATAACAAAGGCTTTATTGGTAGAGTGCTTGCCTAGTATGCTTGGTGCCCTGGGTTCAATCCCCAGCACCAAAATATAAATCAATAAACCTATTTATGATACGTGAAAGTGCCATACTGCTTATTTTCCACATGAGGAAACTGAAGCCCAGAATGCCTAAATGAAGATCATACATCTTCAGTATTTAATTGTTGAAATCGAGACTCAGATTTCAGCATTTATGGTCAACAACACTTTGCCAGACCGAGCCCATTACTGCAGTTATGTTCTAAATTTTCAGCCCACGTTTCAAAATTTTGCCTTTAGTTTGGGTGTCTTCATCCAGAAGTACTGTTGATGCCATTTACATTTTTTACTAGATTAATTATTTCTGTATTAATTTTTTGTTGTAGTTAACTATGGCTAAATCCACATTAACCATCTTGGACGAAAGAGCAACTTACTCTGTAGTAAAAAGAAGTATTGGTTATCATCCTGCTATGCATGCTCAAACCAATTGTTTTGGTAGTTAATATATTTACTAGTTATTCTCTGCATCTCAAACTGGCTTTCCCTGTTATTAGTGCATGCTTGTGTTACAATAATTTAATGATAAACCAAATAAATTTATTCTTCTCACCTTGCCCTAATGATATAATGCATTCCAAATTAGATTTTTTCTTTGTCCTAAGCACTATTATGTTTCTATTTCTTTGAATACCCTAGAATTAAAAATGCAAAATTATATAAACAACTTAGCAAAGAATCTGTTTTTTTTCTTAAGTCAACAGTATTTAAAATCATTTTTTCATGCTTATTAAAAAAATCTTTTGCCATCAAATTTTTAAATAAAGGGCAAGTATTGTAGTGTCATACAAAGGTGATAATGTTCATAGTCATCTCAAATTTGAGAGTCACCTGAAAAACATTTTAAAATTAAGATTTTTCAGCCCTAATTGCAGATTCTTATTGAAGAAGGCAAGAGTTAGCCTGAGAATCTTCATTTTAAGATGGATTTCTGTCAGGGTTGGTAGTACACACCTGTAGCCTGTACCCCAGCAACTTGGGATACTGAGACAGGTCAAGTTCATGGCCAGCATTAGCAATTCAGTGAGACCCTGTTTCAAAATATAAAAGGCAGACCTATGTGTGAGGTCCAGTACTGCCAAAAAAAAATCAGTAAGATAACTTCCTAATAACTATTTGAATGGATAGCATACATGCTATAAAAGTCAAAAGATATAAAGTGGCATACAGTGTGGTAAGTATTCTACCTTGCCTTACTTTTAGTTGTCATTCTTCTTCCAGGGGCAGTCAGTGTTGACTCCATGCTTCCTTTGTTTTGTACACAAATGTAAATTAGATATTTTTCTTTGATATGGGTGGTTCTCATACAAGTGGCCCATGGTTCATGCTTTAATAAATACTTAATAGTAGTGTTTTAAGTCATTTTACTAAATGACCTTTGTGAAATGCTTTCTAAAAAAGCAATCTTGGGGTCTGGGGATCTAGCTCAGTTGGTAGAGTGCTTACCTGTCAAGCATAGGGCCCTGGGTTCATCCCCAGCACCGCCAAAAAAAAAAAAAAAATGCAAAAAAGCAATCTCCTGTGGAGCAAAAGAAAGAAAGGGCTGGAGATAATTGTTAGTTATTTCATTCAAGATGACAACTGGAAAAGTCTTCTTAAATACATCTTGTTTTGCTGATTCGAAGTATAAAAAGATGATTAATTTGATCTTAAAACCTGACTACTTTTAAAATAAATGAATTTTAAAAAAAAAGCTCAGAATGGGAAAGCAACATACTTTTGACTTGGATAAAAATAAGCCTTCTAGAAATTCAGGATAATTCCAAATAAGAATGTTCCTTATGAGAAAATATCCAGGGTGCTGTCAAGTACCTCAAGCTTTGCTTTGAGCTGTTAAAAAATTAAACTCTAGACCTGAGGATGTGGCTCAGTAGCAGAGTGTTTGCCTATCATGAGCAATCCCAGCACCCCACCAAAAAAAAAAAACACTTGAGTGTGGTCATCCACACTAGCTTATAACCCTAGCTATTCTGGATCCTGAAGCCCGAGGATCCCAAGTTTGCTTACTGGGCTGGGGATGTAGCTCAAAGGTAGACCATGTGCCTAACATACACAAGCTCCTAGTACAATCTTTGTATTATAATGTAGACAAATACTGAAGACCTGACTTGGCAAAGCATGATCTGAGGGGGTCATAGGGAAGTTAAAAACCTGTATTTAGTGAGCTAGCACTGGAACTCTTAACAGAAAAAGTTTCTTGTCTGAATAACATCAAAATATGGGATGTACATAGTATAGTCCTCCTATACTTGGCATTGGTCACACCAGATCTGGAATGTGGTGTTCCATTCTGGGCATTAAGAATAAGAGATATTCAAGAGAGAATGACTAAGTGAATTTGTTTCTCTCCTTCCCCCCTGTTGGGAATCGGGCCCAGGGCCTACTACTACTACTACTACTACTACTACTACTACTACATAACATCTACTACTGAGACCCCTTTCAAAAAATAAAAAGGGCCAGGGGATGTAGTGTGGTGGTAGAGTGACCCTGGGTTCGATCCCCACCCCCCACCAAAAATGGTTTCATGGCACCTAAGATACAGATATAAAATCTGGGGACAACTGGTGCTGTTTTGCTATTGCCTTAACTCTTGTCTTGGCACTGAATTTTCTGGATGTGTGTGTGTTTTGTTTTTCCTGCCTTTTGTGCTTCTAAGTGGTAACTTCCCATTCTTCTGGTACCGCTTCTTTTCTACATGTACATGCAGTTTAATGACCCACCATTCATCTTCCACGTTTTAGACTCTTCTCCTTTGTTAAAAATTATTTTCAAATCCTATTTTTATCCAAACTCCAGTCTATACTAATCAACGTACAGCCCTTGTATATTCCTTCTGGGGTCATCTGATCACTGCTACTCAGAAGCCTTTAAGGCAGGTTCAGTGGTGCATGCCTATAATCCCAACCATTTGGGAGACTGAAGCAGGAGGATCACAAGTTTAACTCTAGCATTGGCAATCTAGCAAGACCTTATCGCAAATTTTTTTAAAGATCTTCAAACAACTTTGCATCACAGCTCAATAGCATATATTACTTCATCCTCACAACATTGCTATAAGTATTCATTACTTATGCGCAAGCTGAGGGTTAAGGTTAAGTAACTTACTATTGACATAAAAGGATTATCTGAATGATTCACATCATCAAAAAGCTTCATAATTGGGGAATTCTGTTGACTTTAAAGCCTGAGCTTTTAATACTAGGTACCTGTTATAGATAGATGCCTTTTAACAAAGCCTTTTTCTGTATAGGGTAGTAATGCTTAAGTATGCAAATAGATATTCCAGATATTCCAGCTTTGATCCAGTCCAAAAGACTACCCATCAGCCTTTTCTCTCTTATAAAGAACCTACAAAACTATATCTCTTTCCAAGGTCAGTGGTTAAATAAGGTTAGGAAAAAGGAGGGGATTCCATATCCTTTGTTCTGCATTTTGACCTTTGGCGGAAAGTCAGAAAGTAAATACTTGAAATTTTAGTGTGTAGCCAAATCTGTTTTAGGCACAATCGCTAAAGTTATTCTCAGTTCTGAAATTCTTCAGTCAAGTGATCTGGTGTTTGTTATGCATGAGGATACTTAATGTTCCTACATTTCATGAGAGAGAGAACCACACAGAAACAATGGTGCAATTCCTTCGTAGGTAAGTTCAAGACAAATGTGGGGAAGGAGTGTTGAAATAGAAGCAAGCTAGAACCTTAAGGAAATCTCATTTCAGAGATGAGACCAAAATCATACATCTCAATAATCTCAGTAACATTGGAGCAACCTGCTTATCTTCCTGTCTGGAAAAAAAATAATTAACATTGGCTATCCCTGGGATATGAGATCCTTCATGACTTTTTTTCACCTAATTCAGATTATTTGAAAATAAACATGGAATATTTTGGTAATAACACTATAATATCAGTTTTTTTAAAAGGGTTAATGTGCAATTACACATCCAGACAATTCTCATAAATATTCTCGAAATAAGTGAATAGTAGTTATATGAAGTCAGTTTTCTAACCTTACTAGTACTCAAATAAGTACAAGTCTTTTGTCATTAGAAAAATATTGAAAATATTAAGGTCTAAGGTAGGAATACCAAGATCTCAAAAACCAAGGAATACCAACATAGTTAACATGAATTAACTTTTTTTTTTTAAATACATAAAGAGCCAGGCACAGAAGCACATGCCTGTAATCCCAGCAACCTGGGAGGTTGAGGCAGGAGATTCATGAGTGCAAAGCCAAGCCTTGGCAATTTAGTGAGGCCTAAGCAATTTAGCAAGACCCTGTCTCAAAAAATAAAACAGGCTGGAAATGTGGCTCAGTGGCTAAGCACCCTGAATTCAATCCCCAGTACAAAAAAAAAAAAATTTTACCGGATACATGTATAAATGTATAAGTTCTAGTATATTTACTGGTACGTTAACAACATAAGATTAGAAACAGTTGAAATGTCTGTCAAGGAGAAATACAGCCCAACCATCTGAATGATATTAGAGACCAGTGATTCTAAAGAAGAAAGTCCCATCCTTGAAACCCATTCCTCATTCAGTCTTTGTTACTTAGAAATGTTAGGAAAAGTTGAAAGAACTATGTAGTATGTTCAATGAAAAAAATAAGGTAAACCCATGTGTAGTCTCTTTTAATATGTATGCATATGTGTGTATATATGTACTGGGGGTTGGACCCAGGAACACTAACTACTGTGCTAGATCCCTGGCCCTCCTAAGGATAGATTGCAACACACACAAAAATTGCAAAATCCTTTGCATGACATTCAAGGTTCATAAATGTACCTCCAACCTGTCCTTACAGTCTTGTTTTCCAGAACTCTCTGCATTATAACCCACAGTGTGACAACGTCCAGAGCCAAGTGCTTGCCCTCACCTCTCTACACATTTGCACATGCTGGTCCTGATCCTGGTACTGGTTTCTCTTTGAGAGTTCAGCCTTTGTGAAGTCCTTTTCTGATTAAGAGTGACAAAAGCCTTTCCTTTGGGTGGGGAGAGGTGCCACCCTGATGATATGAGAAGACCAGGAGAAAAGTGGAGCAGAGACTTCTTTCTGAAAATGAATGGATTATTTCTCTTACCTCGTGATTCTACTGAATTTCTCAGTATTTTATCGTGAGGTGAAAAAATGAATTGATTTCCCTCTACCCCTTTCTGGGCCCTCAGACTATTTAAACTTGTATAAGATATGTACAGTTTGAGATTGCTTGCTTTACTTGGCTGCCCTCACAACCTATTCCAGAAACCAGGTGGATGAATGGTGAACAATAGACTCTAGTGTTCTGGGGGTAGGTATGGAGGTGGGGAAATGGCTACTCATTTAGCAGGGCTCAAGCAGAAAAGTTAGTCTGTAAAAAACATGGAGATGTTTCTTTGCAGCTTAGCAATTCCTTATGTTCTCTTTCTGCCTTTGGACAGAAACTTTTTTTCAAAAATTTTTGTTACGTCTTAACCTTGGGACAGATGACAATTTCAAATATAAAACTGGGCCTTTCAAAATTCCTGTTTTCTTTTAGAGTCACCTGAACAATGAGCCTTTCAGGTTTTCAGTGAGGTGAGTGGGGGTGGTGAGCCATGCTCAAAACAGGCCTGACTGTATTTTGAGCAAAGATCAAATATCCCAGTGGGGCGGTATGCCTGCCCTGGTTTTAGATGAGAAAGTTCTGGCACTTAAGATTGCAACGGATTCCTTCGTCTAAAATCATTAGGCTCCAAATGCCAATGGTCCTCTACTGTAGAAAAGAGGCACTCTCCCATTCATTTTCCAAATTTTCAAGCCATATTGAGTACCAAATGAAACCGGATGGCTGCTGGTTCCTTACTTTCCCCTGTCCAGCAACACTAGAAACTCTTTTTATTTTTTAGATTGTAGATGGACACAATACCTTTATTTTGTTGATTTATTTTTATGTGGTGCTGAGGATCAAACCCCAGTGCCTCACATATGCGAGGCAAGCGCTCTATACTGAGCTACAACCCCAGCCCCCAGAAACTCTTAAGATCTACACTTAGTACTTTGATCTCAGTTAACATTCAAGAAGGAGTAACACATTATTTTTATTTTGTTATACACAGTTTTCTTAACAGTGATATCACCCAGTAGCAGTCGAATGATAACGTAAGTGTTAAACTTAATAATTTGAGATACATCGACAAGCTTTTTTCATTCCTTCTTCCTAGAGATCATCCCCAAATTGGATGCCAGATCTTGACTTCTATCATCATGGAATGAGTCAAGAAAAATTTAAATGGAGGACCAACCAAAACAACAGGTTTTATTGGCCTCCCTTTTGTTAGGTAGTAGCTTGCCATGCAGTGAAATGCATGACAAGGTAACCAGTGTTCTTTAAATTACTTCAGGGTCTTCTTTAAACTATTTTCAAAGTAGACAAGAAAGCAAAGGGTAGTAGTCAATTTGTAGAAAATAAACAGACGCAAAAGAGCTAATGGGAAACTATGTCAAAAGAAAAGGATTAACAGGACTAACTCTTGACAGGGTCTGTTGACATTGATGCGAAGCTAGAAATTATGGCTATAGGTGTCTTCATTTGCCTGGGGAGGAAGATTCCTTTAGTAGCACAAGGGCACTAAGGTAACTTCTGACCAGCTACTGACCCCAGTGCCCACATTAACATAGAATTGACTTATAGAGGAAGCCCCTTAAATAGGATGGCCACCATGACAGTTCTGGAGAGGACCAATTAAGGTCCAAAATTCCACTGCCCCCATGAAGGAGGAATTGAAACCTGATTGGCAAAGAGTACAGAAGGTGGTCCCCAGTTCTCTTGGTAAACATCAAACAGTAGTAAATTTGGAGACAACATTGTCTTCTTGTCATTCTCTGCTCGGAGATGGCCCACTCTCTTGAGAGTGCTCTCTGCTTAAGCCTCACTCTACTTTCACTTGCAATAAAATTCTCTTTTTGGTGTCTGACTTTAGTTTCTAATTTTCTTTTGTCAGAACACAAGAACTGAGATTTGGAGTTTCAGCTCCCCACTTTACTGTGATTCTCCCTCACTTTACTTTGATTCTCCCTCCCAGCACACACACACCCCAGATACTAAGGGCTCTGAGTTAGGGAGAAAACTAGTTCTGGACAAAGAGGGCAGAGTAGGGACCACATAGTGTCCATGCACTTTAATCACCTGCCCTACAGTTTCCCTATAATTTGTGGGAAACTGCAAGAAGAGTGGGCCCAAGTCTTGTACCCCTGTATGGAAATTTAGGAATGTGCTAGACCTGCTGATCCTAGTCCCAGCCGCCAATCAGAGTAGTTGAAATGGTGGCATGGCTTTACCTGGTACTTGCTTCTATGTCTCCCAAGTTTTCCATGGCCCTTCAAGAGAGATATGGAAGGTAATAAGGAGAGAAAACTAAGGTGCCCAGCAGAGAAAATGGATCAAGGATATGGCATAAGCTGCCAAGGGATACGGACTCAGTTCCATCTCTAAGGAAAAACCAGGCTAGCAAGCTGTAAAAGGGCAGGAGGAAGTATCTCCAGGCCTGAGTGAGCACTTTCCCTGTCAAAAGACAGATGAGATAAGCCCCTGGGACTCAGGTCAGGGAGATTGTAACCTCCCCCATCTGATCCCAGGCAGGGATTTTGTGCACTCCTAGAGCCCTCAATTCAGCTCAGTTAATACTCCATACTTTATGTGATTGTGGCTGAGCAGGTGTCCAGAGGAAGCCTGGTGATGGAGGTCAGGAAAGGAATGGGTCCCAACTCTTTCCTTAGTGTTTTCCTTTCTCCTATGGAGCTGACTAGGAAAATTTCTCAGTTGACAGCCAATACCTTCCTCTCACCACTTTTTAAATAGTCCTGTAGAGGGCGCACTTTTCCTGTCCCTGAGGTTTGCAAGATCATTCAAGACCTGAAGGCTTTTCCATCCATCTGACAATTTATTCAAAGTATTGAGGACTGTTCTGGAGAGAATGAAAGCAACAAGAAGCACAAGAGGGGCCTCTGACTTTGAGGAGCTCCCAGATACTCTGAGGAAGACAACAAAGACATGGACTTATTCCAGTTATCCCAAGCATGTTCAAGTGAACAGGGCAAGGCACCATACAGTTCTGGATGCCTAGGAATTCGGAAAAAGTCTAGCCTATTTCGGGCAGTCTTTAAGGAATATGTCAACAGAAGCATTGATATTGGGAGTAGATTGGATGGGATGATAGGGGACTTATGCCAGGAACGGCAGAGACAGAAAATGGCAAAATCTTGAAGGACCATGTCTTTAATATTCAAATTGTTCAGGACTAGGGTTGCAGCTCAGTAGTACAACACCTGCCTAGCATGCAGAAGGCCCTGGGTTTGATCCCCAATAACACCGAAATAATTAAAATTATTTGAATTCTTCACCATAAAATGGCTAATGTGATGTTCACCTCAGAGGGCTGGGGAAGCTATACTGAGATAGCAAAAAAAAAAAAAAAAAAAAAAAAAAAAAAAAAGTTTTTTAAAAATTCATTTTTTTGTTGAGGCTACATAGTAATTCTCATGGTTCAGAATCCAAAGGTAAAAGGGGGTATACATTAAAAACTTTGAATCTTTTCTTGAAATACCCAGTTTCCCTTTCTGAAAGCAACTAGTGTCCTAGAGTTTTTGTTTCTTTTGTAACTATCTGAAGATGTTCTATGCAAATATGAAGAGGTAATGAGATAATTATATGTAGTCTTTTATGTTCCCTTTTTTACATAAAAGGTAACTAATCTACTATGCATACTGTTCTGTTCCTTGCTTTAATCATCTACTGTAAGTGCCAACACTGGGCATTTAACTCATTTATTTGCCACAACAATCATATGAGGCAGATGCTATTAATATGCTCATAACCTCTATTTTTTTTTCCTTTTTAGTCTTTCTGTGTGGGGGTACATGCACACACATATGTTTTGGGAATTGAACTCAGGGTCTTGTGCATGCTAAGCACATGTTCTGCCACTGAGATACGCTCCCAGCCTCCAACCCTCATTTTTGGAGGAGAAAAAAATGAGGTCCAACTAAACAAGTGAAAGCTTACAGATCTAGTAATTCGTGGAGGTCAGACTTGAACTCAGGCAATCTGATTCCAGAATATTTGTCTTTAACCACCCAACTCTACAGCCTCTACCTGAAGAACTTTCTCATTCTTTTTCACAGCTGTGTAGTATCCCATTGAATGGTTGGCCTGTAATTATTCAACTCAAATCTATTGGTAAACATTTAAGTTTTTCCCAATATTCTGCTATTATGCTATAATAAAAGAACTTGGACATAGATCATTTCACCTGTAGGATATAAATTTAGAAGTAAAATTTCTGAGCTATTTTTGATAGACTTTGTAAAATTGCCTTCCTTTTGCCCTATCAATTTTCACTCAAAGACACATATAAAAATAAATCATCACAAATTCTCCCTAGCAGATCCTCATATTATGGCACCACACGGTTAAGAACAATCTAAGTGCTTCTTTCTTCAAATTTATCCCTCACCATCTTCAGAGGAGGATCAGAACGCCCCTTGTTATGGCAAGAGGCTAAGGAATTTTCTATTTCCAGTGAAAGAAGAGGAAGGTCTGAAGATACCAGATCATTTGCTAAAGTTGAAAATTGGCAAGTAGCCACTAAACAGCACTTGCATTTTAGTCCCTGAATATATACATATATATATATACATATATATGGATATATCTTGCTTGCCTGCTTATTAATCAATCACAACCTTGTCTGCTTTTCATCCAGTGCCATTTCACTCACTCAAGTGCAAATATTTATTGAATTCCTACTATATTTAGGCACCTCTTAGATAAAGATGAGTAAAAGGCACAAATAGGCGACTTCAAGTGACTCCAAAGAGGAAGAATTGCAAACGGCTAGGCTTCAACTATGGGCCAGAATAAAACATTGCCCCATCTGGGAGTATGCTGCTGCCTGTCAGTTTCTGGGAAGGAACAGGACTGCCTTTGATCTGGCATACATTTCTATGTCAGCTTTGTTCCTATTTATAATTCTCCTAGAAATTAAGGCAGCATTGGGAGAAAAGAGTTGCCTTCAACTATTGTGTGTAAGTTAAGATTTTTCAAACTCCAGGGGCTACCATCAGTGTTTATTAATAGGTGGTGTATTAATTGACTTCACCATGACAGGAATCTTTCAGTCAGTTGGGTGAGACTTATTCTGAGGAAGTTGGAACTATACCCTACTAGCAGGTAGAGCAAGATGGGAACAGATTTTACTTTGTTCAAAATAACTTATAAATAATGGAAACTTATGTCTCACAGTTATCAGTGCTAGTAAGTTCCTCATCAAGTTACCATCAGATTCTGTCTTGTGAGGGCTGCTTTGCTTCAAAGATGGTACCCTCCTGCTCCATCCTCTCATGGCAGTAGGCAAGGAAAGTCCCTCCAATCTGTTTATAAGGGCACTAGTTTCATTCATGAAGGTTTCTCCCTCAAGATTAAATTCATCCTAAAGGCCCCACTTAATACTGTCACATTGGTGATTAAGTTTCAACATGACTTTGGGGGGATATATTCAGACCATAGCAAAACAGTCTTCAGTCCTTAAAAACTTTCTACATTTGTTGGCTATAGTGTTCTGCAAGTATATAGATCTTATGGTAGTGTCATTTTTCCATAATCATCACATTACAAACCAACTTGACCACAAGTGAATGGTGAAGGTCAGGGTAAAGTAGGTATTTAATGCAGGATGATTTGAAGGGAGGAAAAATTTGCTTGAATTTCTATCAAAACCCATTATTTCTGGTCCAAGAACTGGGCCAGAAGTTTAAAACAAAAACAAACTCTGTTTAATGGGGTCCCAGGCTGATAAACAGGAAGGGGTTGCTTTGCTCTCTTTCTGCCAGTTCCAAAACAAAGTAAGTTATGTCCTGTATTTTAATTCTCCTCTACCAGGTCTCACTCAGATCTACTTGTTTAATTATTTTATTTTGCAGTGGGGATTGAAGGGATGGCTTCACACGTGTCAGGCAAGTTCTCTATCACCAAGCTACATCCCCAACCCTTTTTAAAAATTTGAGTCAGGGTCTAAGTCACCTAGGCTAGCCTCAAACTAGAGATCCTCCTGCCTCAGTCTCGGAATAGCTAGGATTACAGATGTGTGCTACCGCACTGAACTTCACTTACATTGTAAATTTACTTGGAGTGAATTTGGGAAGGGGGAACACATGAAGATTAATTGGGGGAACAAGCAAGGTCACTGATGTGACTCATGCTTGATTATAGCATACATAGTACCTGATACTTGAAAATTTAACTGCAAATATTTATCAGTGTTTTCCACTACGCTGAATTTTTCGAAAGGTGGATCCCATTTTACTCATTTAACACAATGCTTAGTGCCACAGATTGAATTTATCATTATTACCTTACGGTGTTGAGGATCAAACTCATGGCCTCATGAATGCTAGTCAAACGTTCTATCCAAACCCCAAAGGTGAAACTTAAATTTTGAATTTTCTTTGTAACCTTGATAAGGGCTTTTGTTTTTGTGGTGCTGTGATTGAACCGAGGGCCCTGTGCATGCCAGGTGAGCACGCTACTAACTGAGCTATATCCCCAGCCCTCTTAAGGGTTTTTGATATTCTGTTAGAAACAAACGAAAAAGTTTGGGAAAATGAAGTTGACAAAATCTTTTTATGATTACTCAAACCTATTGCTTAGTGTCTGTTAACTCTTGGTTTCTCTCCCTTTTTCTCTACATATAAAATAATAAAGTTTAAACGCTATTGATACAGATTTGTAATTCATACGGTCAGACTCTCTACACTTCTGGACGTTTTATTACAAAGCAACAAGCAACGGAAGGGAGCAACGCGGCTGAATAACTGCTCACACCAACTTAGTGACCGCGGGATCATTGGATGGCAGCGACATACTCACTATCCAATCGCCAGAAAACCCCGAAAGAACGCTCTCTGGATTGGTTAGCGGAAACATCTCTCCAGGTGAATTCAAGAAAGCCGGCAGCACCTCTGGCCAATCGGAGGAATTCTGGGGCCCGGCTTTGCCGCAGGAGGGTAGCAGAGAACTTGTCACCGGGGAAGAATCTCGGCGGTCAGACCGGCCCTCCACGAAGGGAGAGGCGTGGCCTCCGGCGGCGAGTTCCAGGCTGGTGGGCGGGGCGCGAGGGCCTGGGCGGGGCGAGCGGAGTTCGCGGCGGAGCCGGATGCGGGCGGCGCCGCAGCCGCCGCGGCCCTAGGGATGGGCGGAGCCCAGGCCGCTAGCGCTGGGGGCCGCCGCGGCTTCCCAAGCCGGAGACCGAGCTGCCTCCTCTGTTCCCGCGCGTCGCTGCTTCCCAGAGCGGCGGAATGCTGGGGAAAGGGGTGGTCGGCGGTGGCGGTGGCACCAAGGCGCCAAAGCCCTCCTTCGTGTCGTACGTGCGCCCTGAGGTGAGAGGGCGCCGCGCGGGCGCAGCGTCAGGCGGAGTGGCCGGGACCCGGGGTGTCGGAGCCCTGCCCTGATGCGGAACCGGCTGCTTCCTGCCGGTCTGCGGGGTGGGCGAGGCGGTAGGGTCCGCAGGGGCCTCCCCTCGGGCGGGGCCGGGACCCCCAGGCGGGCAGGCAGGTGCTGGAGCGCAGGGCCCCGCTCTCTCCAGATGAAGGGGCCGGAGCCGGGGAGGTCCTGCGGCTGGGACGCCCGGGGTATTCTAGTGGGGAACTGGAGTTGTGGGCACCGCTGAGAGGGGAATGGCTCGTGTTCGGGACCCGCGCGGGGCCACTTCTGAAGCCCCCTGCCCGGTGGGTCCGTCCGGCGCTGGACTTTGTCCGTGAGCCTTCAGGGCTTGCCTGTCTCAGCTGCCTGCTTCTGAATGCCATTTGATTCCACTGGCGGGATACAGTGCACCACCTGCTGCCTCCCATCAGCGCTGCGCTGCGGGGAGAATGTGGGTCGGCCCTGGCCTCAGCCAGTCTCTGTCTGACCCTTGTGAATTCCCCTCTGTCATTTCTTTCCCCTGTCATCTCACCTCTCTTGCGGTCCCCCTGCAGTTTTACTGACAAGAAGTTCATTCATTCATCCATCCATAAAATACTTTCCAAGCTCCTACTGTGTGCCAGCCACTATTCTAAACACTTGTAATACACGTCAGTGAGCAGAACAAAGATCCTTGCTCTCTGGGAGCTTATATGAGAGGGAGAGGAGAAAGTAAGTCATAGATATGATATATATATAAGCAAATTATTTGGTGTATTAGAAGATAAGTATGGGGGAAAAAAGGCATCCTTTTCAACCTTGAAAAGGTAGCATTTGGGCCAAAACTTGAGGGATCTGAGGGTTCAGGTAGCTGGGCCTGACCAGGCCTGGTGAAGGCCATGTAGCTGAAGGCTTGGAGGAGCACCAAGGAAACTAGCGTTGCAGAGGCCCAATGGGCAGGAGGGAGAGGTAAAGGCACATTTCTAGATCTTTTCAGTGGTTTCTTGAAACTGTAGCTTTTAATCAATGCCTAATTAAATGCCTTTTTATTTTGGATTTGTTGAAGGTTTAATCTGCCTTTCCCTACAGCACTTTAATCAGCAACATACACACAACTACCAAATTCCTTATCTCCAGATGTCTTCTACTTTTCACCTCTGTACTGCAGAGACAGGTCAACTGTGTATTAGAGGTCTTAATCAGGGACTGCTTCTGCAAGACTTGTCTGGACTATATAACCTTTGCATATGAATCTTCAAATTTAAGATGAGTGCGTTTTCTCTAGCGGAGAGTACTTTTGTAATGGGCTCTATTTTTAGTCCTAATTTTCAAATAAAAACCACTTCCTCTGTTAGCACTTGATATGGAGTCAGGGTCATCTTAAATTTTCAGCAGACTTCCCTTGTAATCACATGTAAGTAATGTAGTCAGTTTCTTTTTGTGTCTTTTTTTGATAGAACCCTGGTTGAAGGACAAGTGATCTTTAACCTTTCCTCTTCAGTGAGATTAAACTCACAAGTGGAAAGTCTTCTGAACTGTGGCCAGAGTACAGGAATATTCAGATTCCTCATCTACCTGTTGTAATTTAATTAGACATGTTTTCACTTTTTGCCCACAGTTCCTGATATATTTCCTTTTGAGGGATAATTAGGGAAGGGGAGTGGTTCAGCCCCAAAATAAGCCTGAGTGGTTGCATTTTTCAGATCCATATAGTTGGCAGTTTTGTTTTCTTGCATTAAAATAATGCTGCACAGATACTATGCTTTGTTGTATTCTGATTCTAAAAAACATTTTGTAACAGGATAAGGCTCTCACCTAAATTATAGATGATTTTTTAAAGTAAGGGTAGGAGGAAGTGAGAAAGCAATTTATTTTTAAGTATATAGCTTTGCAAGACTTCACATTATGGGAAATGCATGTGAGCAGCATTGAGGCATTGTTTATTTGTCTCAGAGCCCTGGGTCTAGTAGCCTCTACACTCACCCAGTGGGATAGTCCCTTAGAGCACTTAAAGTTGTCATTCACTATTTCTACTCCTGTGTCCTTCATGTTGCCTTCGGTGTATGGCTTGCTATCACTTCTTTCTTTGTATGGCTTTTGCTAGCTGGGAAATTGCAGGTTCTTATGTGCTTTTTTGTTGATAGGTGCCTGAGCTGCCAGAACAACCTTTAGGCCTTACATTGTAATGTTAGCTACACCTGGGGATAAGCTTATTCTTGGCTAATCAGATCCTGGAAGTTTCAGTGGCAGTGGCCTTCAGCATACCAAAGAGTTGATCAAGAGGCAGCACTTTGTGTTAAAAAAAATAAAATAAAATATTTGATAAAGTATTTGAAGATAATGTTGGTAGGGCCGGGGCTGTAGCTCAGTGGCAGAGCACTTGTCTAGCATGGGTGAGGCACTGGTTTCAATCCTCAGCACCACATAAAAATAAACAAATAAAATAAAAGCGTGCTGTCCATCTACAACTACATAAAAATAAAATTTAAAAAAATGGGCTTGCATTTTCTTTGATCAAAAAGAACTGACCTTTGATAGCCTAAAATTAGAGATAATCGTTAACTTCAACTTTTAAATTGAATCTCTGCCAGAGTAACTTGTGTTCTTCTATCATCAATTCTCCTAAGTCAGTAAATGTGACAAGTAAAACTTTGAACTATAGTTTAGAACCTTTGACCATGTTTTGTAAATTATTCAGAAAGTTACTAGTAAGTGGGAAGCTGAAGGCTCTAAAAGTTGAGGTGAACATGAGAGAGGAATCTGGGACTATATTGGTACTTGATGGTAGGTGCCTAAAAACATCTTAGCACCCTTATGTTAGCTCAGTTTCAGTCATAGGATACAAAGGATTTTGGTGCCTGTGTGTAAGGGAACTATTGAGAGCTGAGCTCTGCTCCAGGGAGGTATCTGGTTTTAGTTTGGGTGCCAGATCCCTCTTTCATGTTGAAATACAACACATTTGAATTATTATTTTTTCAGAAACTGTAAGTGTTCATTATAGAAGAATAAGACATACAAAAATGTTATGAATAAAGTTACTAACAACTTATAATGTATCCTATCAGATATGTGTTTGTTTACATATGTGTGTGTATGTGTATATCACCAAAATGGTATTAATACTGCTAATCATACTATTTTGTAATGTTTTTCACCAAAAATGTATATTATAAACATCTTACACCATGTTAGTTGTTCAGCTGCAACATCATTTTAAATTAGCAAGAGCTAGAGATGTAGCTTGGTGGTAGAGTGTTTACCTGGCATGCATGAAGCCCTGGGTTCAGTGTTTACTGCATCAACAAACAACAAACAAACAAAACCTCTGCCTGAATAGAAATGCACAATGTGGTGGAAAGGTTAGGCAGCACAAATGACCAAAGTAGATGATCTTCAAATTCAAATGGTTTTATTAGGAACTTTCTCGGATGCGGAATGACAATTCTGATTCTTCAAGACTATTAGTTCTTTGCTCAGTTACCTTGAAGTTGTTAGCACCTTTTTGGTAATTTATACTGATTAGAATTTCTTAGTGCTTGTACTCTGAAGCTTTTACATAAAGGACAATTTGGTGATCCTATGAGAAAGTTATGATTTGACAAGAATCCATTTCGGTGTGATAGGCAGTAATGTAAGAACTTCAGGGAGTTTTCATGTTCTTTAAAACTGACTTGGAAAAATTTAGCTTTCAAATTGCTGCTGTACTTGTACTGATTTTTGTGTGGTCTTCAAATTTGGTTACAGTGTACTTTCTAACAGAGCTTAGGTCAATGTTTCATTTGAATATACTAATTATCAATGACTTATTCAGTGGAGTTTTGGATTTGAAAGAGAATTTAATCTACTCCACCTCTCTAGCGTTCTTCCATTATATAGATGTGAAAAACTGAGACCTAACAAGGTTAAACATCCTGCCCAAGGGCACGGTAGTATTGCAGAATAGACAGCAGAATTAAGAACTGTCTCCTAAAGATCCAGCAGTGTCAGTGGCTAAGCCAGACCCACAGGAACTCAGGAAAAGTTTTATGTAGATGTGGGAAGAAAAGAGATGAAGACTGAGAAGGGGCAAAACAAACAAACAAACAAACAATGGTTGTAAGATTCCCCCCCCACTTTTTTTTTTTTTTTTTTTTTCCATTTATCCCTCAGGGAAAACTTGCACAGCTCTTATTTAAGCCCATTTCCTTTGGTGAGGAGAAGTGAATTTGTGATACTGTATTCTTCCCAGAGATAGGACTGTGGATATATACCAAAACAAACAAACAAACAAGAAGCAATTCCCAATATACTTATTAGGCACTTCTGTGTCCCAGGATCTGTACTTATTTCATACTTTCAACAATCCTATGAAATGGATCCTATTATTAGGGATGTAGCTCAGTGGTAAATTGCCCCTGCGTTAAATCTCTAGTACCCCACCCAAAAAATGTTTGACTCCCAGGCTCATTCTTTTATCCTTATGCTTATGAATGCAAGAAATATTAGTGAAACTTGCTTACAGTATGCTTGGCCTTGTGCACTAGAGTACTTTCTCATTGGTGTTCTCCAGTAGCCATTTCTTTCTTGGCTTTTGTTAGATGATCAGGTATGTGACTAGTAAGAAGCTGCAGGGACCCCTTAGCTTTTAGACTCTAGAGGCAGTGTTTTCCAAAGATGCAGTTAATTAGTTTAACAGGTGTTTACTTAGCACCTGCTAAATACCAAACATTATTCTAGGTAATGAGTAGGAATATATCAATCTACAAAACAAAATTATTGAGATGTTTTTTTGCTGGATCATTGACTTTGATAACTTTGGTGGATAGATGTTAACAAGAAGATAATGATAACAAGAAAAGATGACTTATCCTAAAACAAACTTTCTCCCTCAGTCCTGATAAATAAAAGTAGCTTTCACCAGTTGTGGTGGCACATGCTTGTAATCTCAGCAGCTCAGGAGACTGAGACAAGAGGATCATGAGTTCAAAGCCAGCCTCAGCAACTTAGTGAGGTTCTAAGCAACTTAGGGAGATCCTATCTCTAAATAAAATATAAAAATGGGCTGGGGATGTAGCTCAGTGGTTAAGTGCCCCTGGGTTCAATCCCTGGTACCACAAAAAAAAAAAAAAAAAAAAAAAAAAGAAAGAAAGAAAAGAAAAGAAAAATCCAGATCCATTGGTTGCTTTTTCTTTCTTTTTATTCTTTTTTTTCATGGTGGTATTAGGAACTGAATTTAGGGGCACTCTATCACTGAGCTACATCCCCAGCTCTTTTTATTTTTAATTTTGAGGTTGACCTTTCTCTGAGTTGCTGTGACTGGTCTCAAACTTGTGATCTTCCTGCCTCAGCTTCTAAGGCACTGGGATTATAAGTGTGCTCGACCACACTTTTTTTTTTTTTTTTTTTAAGAATCCATAACTCCACAAACTTTTTCTCCATTCCCAGCTAATTTTTTTTTTTTTAAATCCAGAATACCCCCATCTCTGGCTTTATCTATGTATCTTATCTACCTACCTACCTATTTATTTATTTATTTATTTTCATTGCTGGGGATTGAGGAAATCAGATCTCTGGCATGCTATGCAGGTGCTCTACCACTGAGCAACCACTCCAGCCCCTTCCCCTTTGACTTTTGAATGCATTCAGTGCTTAACTCGGCACTTACCATGTGTGAGACATACGGCTTTGGTTCTGTTAATAGGGATAGGATGCTAAAATATATAGCCAGACCCCTGTCCTCAGTCTGTCCACAAGTTTGTGTATGTGCATGTGTGCACACTCCTGGTGCTGGGGATAGAGTCCAGAGCCTTGTACATGCCAGGCAAGTGTTCTACCACAGAGCTATATCCCCAGCTCCCCAAATAATTTTGGGGGGTACTGGGGATTGAACTCATGGGCCCTTGACCACTGAGCCACATCCTCAGCCCTATTTTATATTTTATTTAGAGACAGGGTATTACTGAGTTGCTTAGTGCCTCACTTTTACTGAAACTGACTTTGAACTTGTGATCCTCCTGCTTCAGCCTCCCAAGCCGCTGGGATTACAGGCATGCACCACCGCACCCAGCCCCAAATAATTTTTTCATGGTGGAATTTTCTCCTTTGAAAAAGGACAATAAAAGTTCTTCCTAAAAATCACTTTCTTAGCTGTGGCTTTAGCCTGATGATCTGTCCAGAGCTTCCGCTTTTTCTCTCCTGCATGTGCTTCCTGCAGCATATTCCTGGGCCAGATCCAATACCACATAACTTCTGCAGATGGAGCATCATAAAGCATCATGAGGCTCTGCCAAGCAACATTTCCTGTAGCATGATCAAACAGCTGCCACAGGCACAGCCTTCAGCTGAGAGCCAGAAACTCCTCTGTAGCCTTCCATCTCCAGTGTTACAATAAGGACTATTGGGGCTGGGGGTGTAGCTCAGTGATAGAGCATGTGCTTATTAGCAGGTACAAGGCCCAGGCTTGATCTTTAGTGTGCATGTAGGTACGCACATACACAGGACTACTGTCAGAATCTTAGTCTGTGGGACCACACTTTAAAGTTTAAAGTTCTGGATCTTTCTATGAACATCCTCAACAGAATGTTTGATATTTTTTGAATACTTCCACATAAAACTCTCCTATGCAACAGTGTGCTTTAGGAAGAATCTGATTTCAGGGGCCAGAAACCTTTTTATCATTGTAAAAAGTGCTTACCTTATTATGATAAAGTCAGTATAGTAAGGTCAGTATTTGGAAGTTAAAAATTTAAAAATTACCCTAATTTATGGTACCCTAACCAAAACAATTATTCCATTTTATAGTATGCCCAGGCTTTGTCTTTACTTGTATATCTCTGGTGATCTACTCCAGTGTATAAAAATCTTATATGTGGTTGCCATTTTTGGAGATGGTACTGCTGATCCATATGAATGGAGCATGTTTTAATAGCTGGGAACCACTCTCTATTTCTCATCAGTGAGTTTGCAGTCTTTGACAAGAGAACATGTGAATCCAGAAAAGGGCTAAGACTGAGTCCCTGGCTTTGTTAGAGTTATGCCCATGGTAGCCAAATATGGGAACTTTTGTGAAGTTTAACAAATAGCAGAGGTTTTGGATAGATGAATTTTTGGTCAAATACATATTTAGCCATATTAATAAACCAAAGTTGTATCAGTTTGACACCCTGAGTTTACTCTCATTGAAGTAGGTTTTGTGGTGAATGGGAGCCTTATAAAAATATTTTCTAAATCTTCAGTGGAATTGTTTAAAAAATAAACCTCTTGAGATATATTGGCAAGTTGGATTAAACTGGATAATTCTTTTAACTTCTCTGTTGCTTTGGGAGAAAGATGAAAGAAAGTAAAAGCAGAGAAGGACTCTAGAAGGAAGTAATTCTGTAGGAGAGATGGAAAGACCCTAATGTTACACCTTTCCTTTATTCCCCTCTTTATACCTAGTAGATCACAACTCTAAGGAAAGCAAAAACTTGTCAGTAGCTCCTCATATTAGCTAAGGGTTAGGACATTTACTTTAAGCCTTGCTTGTGTTCTACCTGAAAAGTGGGACTAATAATAATAATGCACATCTTACATGGTAGTTATGTATGAACATTTACGTGGGGCTGGGAATGTGGCTCAATGGTAGAGCACTTGCCTAGCATGTGCAAGATTCTGACTTCAATCCCTAGAGCCACAAAAAAAATTATGAATTTATTAACTGTGATTAAGTATGTAAAACTCTAGACAGGGTACTTGGCATATAGTTAGCCTTCAACAGAAGTGAGTTACTGTTATTCAGAAATTGGTCAGAGTTGCTGGGATGGTTTCATAAAGTGCTTAATCATTAATCTTAGAGTACAAAAATGTTTCCCAGCTAAAGTATTAATCAAAGTGGAGTATTTTGTTGTTGTGATTGTTGCCATGGTATCATGCCAGGAAAGTTCACTCCGAGTGGTAATTCTTTCTTAGAATATTTTTCACTATCTCTAAAAGTTTCTTTTCCTCTTTTCTTTGTTCCTTTATACATTTGAGAATGATTTGATTATATTTGAAATTCCAATCTAATGACAGCACTTAGTTGTTGACTTTTTTCATTATTAACATTTGTCCTTTGACATTTTGCTGGTTTCATTATAGACTTATTTTTCCTTTTTCCTCAATTCTAATGGGCCACTGACAAAAGCCAAATTCTGTTCAGTCAACACATCTGTCCAGTATTCATTTATGAATATTGAATGAATATATGAATATTTATAAGTTTACAAATGTATCAAATAGAATCATAATTAACCTAAGTAAAATCAAATTATGTCTTGGAATAATAACTTTATTTCAAAGGCAGTTGCAAGACTCTGGTATTTTGATTTCATATTTAAATGCTTTTCCCCAAATACTGAAATCATATTTTCTTCTTGTGTCCTATCTGTCATCATTTGGTACAGACCTGTCTGGAGGGCACCCTGTCAGCAGTGGCATGCTAACTCCATTGTTTTTTTTTTTTTTTGGGGAAGGGAGGGATTTTAGCCACAAGACAGCAGAGCTTAAGTGTGGGTGGTGGCAAAGGAAGTCCTGGCCACAATGGCAAGATATTTTGAAGTCTACCTTTCTCTTTGGTCAGATCATCAACCTCTGTTTCAGACAGTGGTCCTGAGCTACTGGAGTTTATTGATTTTTTTTTTTTTTTTTTTTTTTTTTTTTTTTGGTACTAGGAATTGAATCCAGAGTCGCTCACTCTTAGCTGTATCTTAAACCCTTTTTATTGTTTTTATTTTGAGGCAGGCTCTCACTAAGTTGCTTAGGAACTTGCTAAGTTGCTGAGGCTGGCCTCAAATTTGAGATCGTTCTGCCTCAGCCTCTCAAGTTGCTGGTGTTAGAGGCATGGACCACCACATCCAGCTGACTGATGATCTTTTTCTTTTTCTTTTTCCTAAGAGAGTTTTAATACCTGAGAATGCCTTGAAGAAAATGAGCCCAGTTTTTGAAATCAAAAATCTCACCACATGCCTGCCTTCTTTGTAGGTATAAAATTGAATCCCTTAAGATCCATCATCCCAGTGTTTCCTTGTGCTTGGAACACATAATGATTCTTTCACTCTTTGTCTCCCTGCAAAGTTGTACCTCCTGCCTAGGCAAAATAGCACTTTCTGTAGTGGCCCAGTCTGTGGTATTGGATATTATGTTAGTTAAAGGAGAGTCTGGGACTCTGTCATGGGATGAGTTGTTTCTCATCAACAGGACCTGTTTTATCTCCCAGGGTGTTCTGGGTGGGGCTCCATGTTCTTCTCCTTTGACCACAAATACCTCTGTTGACCCCTCTTTTTCTCACTTTTACCTACCTCCCTGCTTACCTGTCATCTGTCTGTACTCCCTACCCCAACCCAGCTTGCTTAATTTTTTGCTTCAGTTTCACTTGCCTCAGTAATTCTTTATGCTGCTTTGCTCTTGGGAGGAAAGAAGTGGCTGCTTTTTTCCTTTATATTTTAATGACCTG
The DNA here is from genome assembly GCF_902686445.1 of Sciurus carolinensis. Taxonomy (NCBI): domain Eukaryota; kingdom Metazoa; phylum Chordata; class Mammalia; order Rodentia; family Sciuridae; genus Sciurus; species Sciurus carolinensis. The sequence goes on along the minus strand of NC_062218.1, from coordinate 27,893,060 downwards.
CTGAGTAAAGAAGATGGTCTGTGTTCAAAGGGTAATAAAGGAAACCCCAGTGTACATATAAGTAGTGCCTAAGAAACTCCATATGTCAGATATGATCTGGTGGGCAGACAGAAGAGAGCTAGGGGCATTCTTGGATGCATAAGAATGACCCTCAGAATGGTGAGATTGAGTCTGTCACTGTGGCTGATGCTGAACAGAGGGACATCTGAGGAATAAACTTATCTGTAGGAGGATGTGGTGGAGGTGCCATGATATTATGGAAGAGCCTTAGATTCTGAAGGTTTCCAGTACTGGTTCAACTACTTGATGGTGGCCTTAGATGTGGAACTTCACCCTGTAAGACTTCTCACTTACAACGTGTGGATAGTTTCAATGCAGGCTTATTTTGAGGATGAGGAGAAATAAACTATGTGTACCTAGCTCAGGACCTGACAAGTGGAAGATACTCAACAACTGCTAGATGCTCTTATTATTAATAATCACTTTTACTGGAAGATTATTTATTTGAACAATGTTTTTGTGTATCCACCATTTGCTAAACACTAGGTTAAAATTAGGAATCCAAAGAAACAATGTGTACTTGGGAGTTTCACACACTGTTTGGGAGACTAGATCACCAGATGGCTCTAATGCATGGAGGTAGGAGCTGCCTACTTAAAAGGGAGGGCTACCCAGAATGCTTCAGAGCAAAGAGGAGGAGGGTCCACTACAGAATCCACTGCAGCATCTGGTCTCCTATGAAGACTGTGGAGGACTTGGAAAGGCCAGTGTTAAAGTAGGATTTGGTGTGGGAAGGAGGTAGATAATGTAGCAGGCAGGCAAGAGGGACAGCTTGACAGCTTGAAAGACTCATAGGTATGTTGGGACTGTGTTGTTAGAGCATCTGTCCCATCTCTTATGTAAGACATGTACTCATGCATGAAAATGAGAGAGAAATTTTGAGGAATAGAATCTAAGGAGCACCTCTATGACTGAGATTTGAGATTCCCTGCCACCCCACCAAGGATTCCTTCTTTCTGTAAAATGCTGCTTTACCATTAGGTCAGTCTGGTCCTTAGCGAGCCTATAGGCACCTTCTCATTTGTCCCTGCTTCCTCTTGTCCTTTTGCTCCAAGGCATTGAGCTCCTTCTAGCTATTTGGCTAACTTAAGAGTTTATAGAGCAGTTCTGAGGGAGTTGGTGGAGGGGGAGGTACAGAAGGCAACACCATGTGTCTCTGCAACTGCCATTAGTCACATCTCATAGCTTAAAGAATAAGGCAGTGACAGCTCTGTAACTGTCACCTGACACCTTTTTCTCTGGCATTTACACATCCCAACACCACTATATAATGTGGTAGTTAAGAGCATGGCTTTGGAATCAGAACTCTCCTACTTGCCAACTGTGAATTTGGGCTGGATATTTAACTTCTGTAAGCCTCAGTCTCCTGATCTTTGGAATGGGAATAAGAATAGTGTCTAGCCCATAAGGTTGCTATTAGTCTTATATGAGGCAATCCATAGAAAGCTGTTAACACAATACCCAACATGTAGATTTACCATTTTTTTTTGTTTTGTTTTGTTTTGTATTTTGTTTTTGTGGTGCTTGAAATTGAACTCAGGGCCTCCCCAGTGTTAGACAAATGCTCTGCAACTGAGCTACAAACCAGTCCTGGAGTGTTAAATTAGTTACTGTTCTTCCTTTCCTTGGGCATCAGTCTGGTTCTGATAGAGGTGAACTTTACCTACAGTCTGGTCCTGATAGTGGTAAGACTTGACCTACATTTCCCTTGCGCATTGTCTTTCCTTGCACTCCTGGAAGAGGTGGGTGTTTGGAGATGGGAAGGAGATGCCATGATATCATAGAAGAGCCTTTGATTCTGGAGTTTTTCAATCCTGATTCAGCCATTTGATGGTGACCTTAAACATGGGACTTCACCTGAAACTTCTCCTCACTTGTAACATGTGAGTAGGCATCTTCCATGCAGGCTTATTTTGAGGATAAGAAGAAATAAACCACGTACACCTAGCTCAGCACCTGACAGGGGTGCCTTTGCTCTTGAATGGCAATGCCATGCCCTCCATGACTGACTTTACGTTCTATCCAGAGGGCCTCGCTTACTGCAGTTTCTTTTTCAATAGATTCATGATTTCCTTTCTGTCCTCCTGTAGCAATTGTCTTTTCTTATCCCAAAGATTTCTAGGAGGACTTGAAGTTTGGGTAGCATTTTAAGTCCTGCACTGATAGCCTCCAATTGGCTTGGCTTTCCTCCCTCTCCTTTTAAATCAGCAGCCCCTTTCTTTCCCTAGATGTCCATACTCCAAACCAGTAACGGTCCCAGGGTGCCCTCTGTGGTGGTCTGTGTTTATTTTCATTGCCACCCTCCCTGTCTAGCTTCCCTTTGTGTCTGAGTTCACTTGGTGCAAGAGCTTGACTGTCCTCCCCACCTCCCACCTCTTTCTGTCTGCACCACTCAAGAGAGCCTCTGCACACCAAGGCCAGGCTCCTGGTGAGTGCAGTCTTCATGTTGTCATTTTCCCACTTAAGAGTCCTCTGCTTCTCCTGCCCCTTCCACTGATCAAAATCTATAACAAGCTTTTAAGGCTCACCCAGGATCTCAACCTGCTTCTGGTTTTGTTGGAAAAGCATCAACTTGGATTTGGGAAGCCTGGGCTCTGGCCAATTTTTGTGTGACCTTGAGGTCTCATTTCCTGACTTACGGAGTTTTAAAACATGTTTTGTTCAGGGAAACTTTTAGACAATCAGATATATAAAGAAAATACAAAAAAATAAAATTTTACGTAGGAGATATAATTATACCATAGGGGAGGGAGGCACTTATGGTATTGATCTACATTTTTTCAAAATTTCAGGTAACTGATCTCTTCCCTTATCCTTTGTTGAGAACTGCTATTTCAAATGAAATCATAAGGAAAACTCAACAATATGTAGAGAGAAAGGAAAGATGTGAGAAATAGTTTGACAAACTCCTGGCTGAGCAGTATCTAGACCCTTGTCCCTTCAGCCTCTGCATCCTTATCTGTCCTCATGAGACTAGCATCTCCTTTTTTTTTTTTTTTTGTCTGTATGTGAGTTTTCTGCACTTCTAGACTTTTGGTTCTTAGTGATACAATTATTTATTCTCTATTCCTTGCATATAATTGATGTATGTCTGTGGGGCTTGGTTTTCCAACAGAACGATAAGCTCCTTGAAGTCAGGACTGTAGTACCAGCCACTTAGTGTTTCCTTTTGATGGCTTTAGGGAGAGCTTTAAAAAGACAGTGGCCCTGACTTGGTGACACATGGGCCCTGTTCCAAAAGAGAACCTCAAAAGGTATCTGGTGGGAAGCATCATTCAGAGGCTTTTTTTCTTCTGTTTAATGTGTTTTGAAGATTTTAGGTTGTGAATTATGTTAGGCTTTGTTTGTTTGCTTGTTTGTGTTTCCTCCAGCTGCACATATGCTATGCAAGTACTCTACCACTGAGCTGCTTCCCCAGCCCCTGTGTTAGGTCTTTAGAGTATCACTGACTCTTGTCTCAGTCTCTGTGCCCCAGTAATCAGCTTTGGCATGAGGTGCTTTGCCTTGAAATACTCCTTTTACTAACACTATGGCAGTTAGTTAAACCAGTGACCTGTCCTGGTGCCTGAAGCCCAGTTGTTCCCCTGTGTTATGTCTCTGGCTGCCCTTTTTCTAACACGGGCAGCTCTGTACTCTGTCAGGTGTATAGGTTCTCTTTGTTGAGTATGACTCGGAGAGTAAGAAAACCAAGCCAGTCAACTGTTTGGTGAGGTGAGACCTATGCAGTTACACTGGCATTTGGGTCTTACCATTTCCTTTCTAATTTGAATTTCTTACTAGGGAGAGTTTGATGTAGTGTTTGGATTGTTTAAAGGCCAAACAAATGCCTGGTGAGGATAATTCTTGCTAAGAAGTATGAGTAAGAAATGCTTTCACTGCCTTCAAGAAAAGATGAGCTGTCAAAACAGAGTGAGGAATTTAGAGTACATCCTAGTGAGTAGTCACTGTCTTCCTTTAAAAAAAAAAAAAAGAGAGAGAGAAAAATCTAAGTCCAGGGAAAATCAAAAATAAAAAAAAAAACCAGAACAACAACAAAAAACCCAGTAGACCTAAATGTGAAAGAAAGGATTTAAAGGATTTATAATTGCCACATGAGTAAGTAGTATTGTCTAGCTGTCAGAGTAGTGTACTGTCAAAAGTCCTTGCTGGTTTCCCCACTTTAGAAATTTATTATAGTTGAAAGGACACTTGATGATGTTACTTTGTAAGAGGAAAAGGGTGTAGGATTGGTGATAGCCAAAATATTCTTTTTGGGGTGATAAAAATGCTGTAAAATTGATTATGGTAATGGTTGTACAATCTATGAATATATCGAACACCATTTTAATACTTTGTATTATCAAACTCTTCCAATAGGTGCATTGTGGAGCTGGTTCCTCCTGGTCAGGAGGAGCCACCTGGGTGCACACAGAGAGTAAACTCTGAAGATGAGTTGGCTTCTCCCTCAACCCTACCCAGCGAGGTAGGGCAGGCTTGCGTCTGGGTTCAGCAGCCTCTACCAACTAACTAGACCTTCTCAGGGAGTCATCTCGCAAGGGTCAAGCACAAGGGGGCAGGGACTATAGGGAGGAGAAGGTTTTTCCAGAAATCACTGTGACCTCAAGTACTATTCCAGAGAAGGGGCATGTGCAGTGAGGGAACCACCAGACAACATCATCAGTCCTTCCTTTCCAGTTTACCTGTTTCCACATTAGGTTCCCAAGATGTTGTGCTTGGGTAGAGGGTGGAAAGTAGTACTGAAGGATGTTTTGTCTGGTTGAAAATATAAAAAAGCAGTAGTCACAGTCACTCAGATTTCCATAAGCATAACAAAATCTGAACCCAACCAATTATGGGAATCTGGTGACCAATCTTTACAGCCTGGGAAGTGGAGGCCTCCATCTGTTAGATCATGTAAAATCCAGAGGTTTAGTGCTTTACATGACATAACACATAAGAAAAATGTCCAACCCTGGGCCATACACCCTTAATTAAGTTCTAGCTGTCAGTGAGCAGTTTCTATGTCTTATTTATTTTCATCAGTTTCTATTGATTAATTTTCTTCCTGATTATGGATCACATTTCTTCCTTTTTTATCGTGTCCCGAAATTTTTGCCTAAATGCTACACATTATGATTTGAAGACATTTAAATGCATTTTTTAGGAGGGGAAAAATAAATAATTTGATAGGAAAATATTGGTCTCTGCTATATTTTTCATTTCCAGAGCTGAACTTTAGGTAGGAATTCATTGTTTGCAGGCCCAAAACAGTGAGAGGTAGAATTAGAAGGCAAAGTACAAAGGAAAAAGGAAGGAAGGAAGGCAAGCCAATGTTTGAAAAAACAAAATAAAGATTAAGGATCAAGTCAGGCACGATGGTACATACCTGTAATCCAAGCAGCTAGGGAGGCTGAGGCAGGAGTATCACAAGTTCAAAGCCAGCCTCAGCAACTTAGGCCCTAAACAACTAACAAGACCCTGTCTCAAAATAAAGAACAAAAAAAGCTAGGGATGTAGCTCAGTGGTTAAGTGCCCCTGGGTTCAATCCCTGGTACCAGGAAAAAAAAAAAAAAAAAAAAAGTTCAAGGATCAGAAGTACTAAACTTGGTGTCAGAAGACCTGAAATTGAGTTCTGACTTTACCATCTAATCAGCTGTATAAAGTAGGGATGAAAATACCTTACAGGATTGTCAAGTTAAGTGATGTAGGACATGTGAAAGTGGGCATAATAAAACCTCCAACAAATTATATTTTTGTGTGTTTAGTTAGATGTGTATCTTTGTGATAACAACGCTTAGTCTGAAATGCTGTCTAGAGTTCTCAAATAGCCTTATGACGTGAGCACTTTTTATGGTTGAGAACTGATTTGCAAAATAAGTATTTAAACAGCATAGTCCTTAAAGACCAGGTACACAGTCATCTATGTATGTGGTCTGTTACCTTGGGACCAGACAGAGATTGTCAGTTAGTCTTACTGCATGTCTGCCTCCCTGGCTTCAGATGCTGTTTCTCTTGGTTTATTGTCAGAGTAATTGGTGCTTGTAACTGCCAAAGGCAGAACATAGTTAGTGGAATAGAGCTGTGGTCAGCAGCAAAGCTATTACCTGATCATGCTTTCAGAGTCGGGAGGCTTATGGAATGAGCCTGCTAGTCAGGCTAGCTCTTAAGAGAGCCAACCCCTCCAGCCAGAAGCTGGGAACCAGTAACCCTGGGAACTAGCTCTAGGAAACAGATCCCATTTCCCTTTCTAACTCCCTAGAACTGGATAATGGATGGATTCATTTGGACTCTAGCCTGTATCCTCAGTGGCAGGTCTTCGGAGTCAAAGTTTGATTTTGTATGTGCCCCTACTCCATCAATGAAACTAAAATATATTTCAGAAAGTCAGCTAAGGTAAGAATGTAATAGTATTTCAGTAGAACCTGGCACTAATCATATACATAATGTGTAGTCAACTTTCTGTCACTTTAACAGCTTAAAAAGAGAAACGGTTTATTTTGGCTCACTGTTTTGGAAGTTCAATCCTTGTTTGCTTGATTTTTACTTTTGAGCCTGTGGCAAGGCAGCACATGGTGGCAGGAAAATGTGGTAAGGCAAAACTGCTCACCTCATGACCGTATGCAGAAAAGAGAGGAATGGACTTGGGGTCTCACGATCCCTTTTAAGAGCATGCCTGCAGTGACCTAAAGACTTCCCCCTATTATTATTTCTTCTTTTTTTGGCCACCTGGTGCACTGAGCTATAGCCCCAGCCCTTTTTAGTTTTTATTTTTAGACAGTGTCTCACTAAATTGCCCAGTCTGGCCTCAAACTTGCCATCCTGCTGCCTTAGCCTCCCGAGCCACTGGGATTACAGATGAACACCGCTGTGCCCAACTCGGGAATTTGTATTAGATTTATTTCTTTAACCTCCTAAGAACTATGTCTGGCATTAAAGAATATTACTGGGATCAAGAAGTAGTTGTCTTTATGTATTTTTTCATGTGTGTGATCTTTCAGTGAATTTTTATTAACAACATACTTTATCAAGAGTTATATACTGGAGTTGAGGCTTAAAATCCATAAAGGTATAGCCTAAGCCCTCAGTTTGTGTCTTTGCTTGGCCACACAGACTAGGTAAGAGATTATTGCACTACAGTGTGAAAAGTACTGTAATGGAAGCATATAACGGAATGTGATTTGGGCGCCTACAAAAGGTAGCCCCTTCACTGTTCTGATGAAGAAAGTTTGGATCTGAGAAAGCTTCACAAAGGAGTTGCGTTGCATGGACAGAGGATTGAATGGGGAGTTGGATGGATAGAACTGGGGATGGTAAATTGGGTGGGCCTAATAGGTGCATGGGAGCTAAACAGAGGTGGTGACACTGGCGGTCCCAGGAGTATGTGAAGTGGCAAAGGATAGTGACCTGAAGTGAGAGAGCAGCAACAGGCAGGGTAGATGTGGATAGACTTAGAGGTGTTAAGAAAGCAGAGCACAGTAGTGAGAGGCAGGAATAGTTAAGAGTGACTCCCAGGTTTCTGATATGATTAGGGAGCAGAGCCCAGAGGAGCAGGAGACTAGGGAATGGAGGTAGTGACGAGCTGACTTGAAATGTGAATTTTAAGGATCTAGTATGGGAAACTGGAAGGCTTCTAGGGTGTCCAGGTCTGGAACTCTGATGACAGATCTTGGTGAAGAACCATTGGGGACCATCAGCCAAAAGTGTTGAAATATCTGGAGCAGAACTCATCCAGGGAACACAGGCCTTCTGAGGAAGTCAGAGGACCCTGCATTTAGAATGTTCAGGAGCTCTTTGTTGAAATGAATTGGTATATATTAGAGATGAGGGTTGTTTTGCAACTCTTGGAGGAACTAGATAGGTAGCTTGCATGTTGACTCCGACTCAGTGGGGCCACTCCTCAGAAACAGAGAAGCAAGGAGATCAGATTGACAACTTTTTCTTTGTTGGGCCAGCTGTATGATGTTGATTCTAGTAGGTGTGTCTTTTTTGGACCATAAAATCGCTGAAGAAAGGGTGACAGTTCTCAAACTCTGATATGTTGTCTGACATAGACATCGCTAGAAGGGGAAAACTTCTAGCTCAGCATGGGTGGGGTTCTTAGATGTTTTGGGAGTAGTAGTAGCTGCACATCCTGGGAATTGTTGATATTCACGGTGGGAGTCAGAACAGATGTAGCTCCTTTTGATCTATGGGGTAAAGCTTAAGGAAATTGAAAGACTTATTTTTCATGCTCTTATCCTCTTTTTAAAGTAAAACAAGCAAACAAAAAGAGTAGCCATAATATTTAGGTAAACATTGAAATACAAAATTAACAACAACAAAAGCCTAACCCTGGTCCTACCCCTCTAACAGAACTAGTCTTCATTTGCGTCATGCTTCTATTCTAATTGAATTTAGGACACTGAGATATCCTAGTTTTAAAAACTTGGACTTGCTATGTCTCCAGCAGATTTGGCTTTCTTTTGTGCCATAATAGCAAGCTTTGTGAAAACTAAATGGAATGGCAAGAGGTGCTACACAGAGCACATAGTCCATTTTTAACTGACACATTTGTTGGAAATTTGTGAAGCTTTAAAATGAGCTTAGTGTTTGAGAAATCTATTAGTCTAACCAGCAAAACCAGTTCTTCTTGATTATTAAATAACTATACCTTTTCTTCCTTTTTTTCCTACACATTTAACATGATAGTTAATGAGGTTGGTTTGGAATTAAGAAAATTTATATGTATTTTTAGCTGTTAATGGACCTTTATTTTATTTTTTTATATGCGATGCTGAGAATCGAACCCAGTGCCTCACACATGCTAGGCAAGTGCTCTACCACTGAGCCACAACCCCAGCCCCAAGCATATGATATATCACATTTCATAGCCGAGGAAATTAGATTTGCCACCATTTGCTGATTAGGCAGTTGGCAGGGAGCGACAGAGTTGAAAGATAGCAGGATAGAAGGAACAAAGCATAAGGGGGATTCTGGTCCCCTCTCAGAAACTAAGTGATGGTTTAAGAAACAAGGGTATTCCTTCATTCTTCTCTTCCCCCCACCACCACCCCTTGTTATATATTATCATGCACTTATCAGAGAAAACATTCAGCCTTTGTTTTTTGGGCTTGGCCTATTTCACTTAGCATTGTTATTTTCCAACTTCATCCATTTACCAACAAATGCCATAATTTTATTCTTATTTATGGCTGAGTAATATTCCATTGTGTATATATAACAGTTTCTTTATGCATTTGTCAATTGAAGGGCTTCTCGGTTGGTTCCACAGTCTAGCTTTTGTGAATTGAGCTGCTATGAACATTGATGTGGCTACATCACTGTAGTATGCTGATTTTAAGCCCTTTGGGTGGTGGAGGACAGAAAGATAGTAGAATGAAACAGATCTCATTACCCTATGTATATGTATGATTACATGAATGGTGTGAATCTACATTATGTACAACCATAGAGATGAAAAGTTGTACCCCATTTGTGTACAATGAATCAAAATGCAGTCTGTAAAAATAAAAAAGATTTTAATAAAAAATAAAAAAAAAAAAAGAAACAAGGATGTTACAAAGGCACTTGGTGAATCATCATTGGCTGCTGGACAAATTGGCTACGAGATCCAGTGTTGTTACCCTGATGCAGTTCTCTTTGGACAGCCTTCATACATGGCAGTCTTTAAGGGAATGCTCTTTCTCTAGGCTTACAATGTGTACTGCAAAATAAACAAATAAAACCTCTGGCTACTTAAAATTGTTATCAATCAAATGATTCAACAAAATCTGTTTTGTTTGTTTGTTTTTTAGTATGGGAGATTGAACTCAGGGCTTGGTGCATCTAGGCAAGTGCTCTGCCACTGAGTCACATCCCCAGCCCTTAACAAAAATTTTGAGTACTTATTAAGTGCAAGACACGTATTAGATTCAAGGGACAAATATCTGCCCCCAAAGGGCTTATAGATGGTGGGAGATAGATTTAAATAATTACTTCAACAAATATGAAATTACAGTTATGACAGAAGTTACAGGGAGAAACCCATGAGGCCGTCAGAACCTGGTAATTGCCTTAATGAATTGATTCTTGACCTGAGATCTGATGGCTACACAAAAAATTCACAGGACAAGGGCTGGGGATTAGCTCAGTGGCAGAACATTTGCCTAGCATAGGCAAGACCCTGGGTTCACCCCCTGTTTTTACCACAGGGCAAAGAGAGATTCAAGAAGGCATTCCAAGTAGAAAGAACTGCCTGTGGAAATGACCCAGTGAGGGAGAGCACAAGGCAGTATGAGGGGCCAAAACACAGAGATGAAGGAAGGGGATGGTAGGGGACCAACCTGAGAAAGTAAGTGTGGGCCGGATTGTGTAAGGCCTTGGAGGCCACGTCAAGACATTGTCTCATCCCGTGAGTAAGCCAAAACAAACTGTTCCAAAAGGGTCACTCCTGCCTGAAGAGAGAGAATGGATTAGTGAGAATACAGGTGCAAGCAGACCAGCTGGAATGCCATTGCAGTGGTCTAGGAAAGAGAACATGCTTGGAGTAGAGTGGTGCTGGTGAACATAAAAGAAGCTCATGGATTACAGGTGTATTTAGTAGATGATATTGATAGGATTTGGGGAAGGATTGGCTATTGAGGATGAAATAGGAGGAGGTATAAAGGGGAACTCAGAGAATAACCTCTAGACCGTATGCTTTTGGGAGGAAGGCACAGATTGATCTGGCAGCACATAGCTATCTTTTCTGTGGGTGGAGCTTCCCTGGAGTGCAGTGGATCTGCCAGTTCTCCTTGAACTCTTCAGGGTCAGTTGGGGTGAGAACCTAGAAACTGATGCTTTAGGGAAGACAGTGGAGTAAGTCAAAAGAATAACTCTTCGAACAGGTGTGGATGAAATCCCAAGGTTCTGTTCCCCATGCCGCTGGCCAGTGTCAGTTAGGTTCATTACTTGTGAAGGGTAAGTGTACTTTCCCCTCAGCTTCCTTTGACCTCTCCATGGTGTTCTTTGAGGTTTTGCCTGGTAATGCTTGTTTTCTTCTGGTTTGAGGGGTGTCTAGCTAATCATTCTGTCTTGCTTCTCCTCTTTAACTTTATTCCTCCTTTCCACATAAGAGGCATTACAACATCTGACACGCACACAGCCAGGATACCTGGGCTTGAATTCCACCTCAGCACGACCAATTGGTATTTTCATCTGTAAAATGGAGATGTTTGTGGATATACTTCAGAGATTTGCTGTGAGGATTAAATGAGGTAATAAGTATAAAACTCATTAAACAATGCTTGGCACTTATGACTCAACAAATGTTTATTGTTCAGCTCTCTACCTTAGGGCTGGCTCTGTACCCACTTTGGAAAGAGGGACAGTAGACTTTGATATTCACAGATTGGATAGATGTAATTTCTGCAATCCACAAGCAATCCCCAAGTCAAGTTGTAGTAACTTATAATGTGCTAAGGCAGAGATTATATTTACTCATTCAGTTGTGAATGTCAAGTTGCACAGCCTGGAATCATTTGTCTAGTAAATTTGCTGATGAAGACAATAGCTTATATGCCATCAGAAAAGCAAGATCAGGAGTAGGATGCATATGTGGAAATTTCATTTTGTTCTAGAACCAACTTAGAAGTCCACCTCCAGGGGCTGGAGAGATAGCTCAGTCGGTAGAGTGCTTGCCTTGCAAGCCCCAAAGCCCTGGGTTCGATCCCCAGCACTGCAAAAAAAAAAAAAAAAAAAAAAAAAAAAGTCTACCTCCAGGACTCAGCTCATCCAGATGTGGACTCTTCTGTACCTTGTTAGTATCTACCTCCTTTTTCTTCCCGACAGCTATGTTCATTCTCCCAAGATCAACATGCAAAGGATGGTACAACTATTTTAAGAATATTGAAATATTACCTCCCTATTTGCTAGTTCCTTCTTTGTTTTTCTTGTAGAATTAAAAAACCTGTTATGAAACACTGGGTAAAGAGACTATAGAACATTGCCAGTAAATACTCTTCATTCTGTCCCTCCTACTACTCCCTACCAAACATCAGGTAACTTTTGAAAACCGAATTAAAAGAAAATTTTCAATTTAATATTTTTGAGGGTGGATTTCTTTTTGTTTTCTGTTTGCATAGCCTGGTTTGTTGGAGTTCTTTTTAGCCCCTAGGTTATTTCTCTTCTTAGGACTAGTGTATATTTTAATTTGGGGGGTGGTAGCTTATGGTATTGATGTTGGTTAATTATGTATAAGAATTGCATAGTTTGTAAATTTTTGAAGTGTTAACCAAAAAGGGTTAGATATCAGTGATGATTGAGTACAGTGTCACACCTTAAATTTCAGAGTTTAATTACTTATATCCGTTTTTATTTTCAATTTATTATCAATTTATAGCAATTGGACCTATTTGCAGTAAAATCAATAGTAGTCAGGCATGTTGACATGTGCCTATGATCCTCACTACTCGGGACATTGAGTCAGGATGATGGCAAATTTGAGGCCACCCTTAGCAACTTGAGGAGACCTTACCTTAAAATAAAAAACAAAAACAAAAAGCTGGGTATAGCTCTATGGCAAAGTACCCATAGGTTCAGTCCCGAGTACCAAAAAAAAAAAAAAAAAAAGCCATTAATCTCTACTTTTGGTCTTTGGTCTTATGGTGATTTCAAAGTATGTTCTTTGCAAAATATAAAATCCAAAATGATAAGAGCTAAATCACTATGGACTTCTAGAAAACCATCCTATTAATAGAAAAATACCATTTGTTTTTTTATGGCTGTAGCTATTCCTGTGTAGTCAAAGTTTTATGGAATTAGGGCCAACTTGGGTATTGCAGGTTTTGTTTCTAATTCACAGAAAAAAAGAATCAAGAGAACTCTTGAGTAGAGTTAGTTTAATTTAATGTGGAAAACAACTGTGGGAGAAAAGTTATTGTACTTATGTGACAGAACCTTGAATAATTACATCTCTTAAGTAATGTATTTAAATTCTTTGTTTACTCATGAAAGGAAAGGAGAAAATGAAAGAAAAACAAGAAGCAGCACAGACTGCTATGTTCGACAGTTATAACAGTTCCATTTACTGAATATGTGTGCTAACAGCTTGAAGCTTTTCTATTAGTTGGGACTTTCTCCATTTTACATAGGAAGAAATTGAAGCTTAGTTTAAGTGACATGCCCAATCATGTCTGTAGGCACTAGAGCCAGATTTGTACTGTGGTCCCCAAATCTGTATTATTTCTGTTTTTAATTCATGCACAGAAAGAAGATTAGAAAGATATGGGGAAAGGCAAAAACTTAAATTATTGGTACTGTGCTGTATTTAAAATACAACTTTTTATTCCAGTGGCTTGTGAGGCTGAGGCAGAAGAATCACAAGTTCAAAGCCAGTCTCAGCAAAATTGAGGTGCTAAGCAACTCAGTGAGATCCTGTCTCTAAATAAAATACAAAATAGGGCTGAGTTTGTGGTTTGGTGGAGCACTTGCCTAGCCTGTGTTGAGGCACTGGGTTCCTCAGCACCACATAAAATAAAATACATAAAGTTATTGTGTCCATCTACTAAAATAAAAATATTTTTTGAAAAAAAGGTAAATTTTGTTTTAAGATACGCATGGCCTATCACCCAATATGTAGATGCAAATACATTTTTCTCCCTTAAAATTTCTATTTAGTGGAGAAAAGAAAGAGTATTAAATGTTCATTTTAGAAAAATAGGGCAACTTTGAGGAAATGCAGTGTCTGGGTTTTGTCCTTTTTATACTTTGGTGCCAAAATGCAATGGAAAGAAATTGTGTTTTGGAATCTTCAGGGATCTTGAGGGGTAGTGCCTATTAGAATTTGTTCCTCTGCTTGATGAAATTCACCTGACAACAGAATTTCAGTTTTTGACTGAAAGCTGTTGATTTGAACATTTATAAGCATTTTGACCTATGGGAGTTTCTTTATAACCCCCCACCCCCCACCCCCACCTGGTTCTTAGGGTCATTGGTCTTTCTGGTAGGGAGGACCCTTTTCTGCCTTTTGTGAGGTGCCCTCAGGTCCATTGCACTTTTAAGAAGATGTGAACTTAGTAAGAAATCAGAGAACTGACTTTTGGAGAACCAGTGGAGTGAAAATTACCAGGATGCCTTTTGGTCTTTTTATCCAGTCCTCAGGAGCTGTAGCTGACTTCAACGTCTATGTGCTTTTATCCTGTATGTGGCAGATCCTTGTACAGTGAAGTAAGGGATTTCTTCCGATTTGTTCTAATCAGTTTTGCAGTAAGACTGGTTCAACTTCTACAAGCAATGATTTTCTCATTTGTAGTAGGGAAATGAGACCATGTTTTGTAGAACTGGTACACAGCAGAAAGATTGTTAGTTAGGATAGGACTTGAGGTAATACTTGACTAGTAACTTGTTTTTCCTCTAAAATATAAGGCAAGTTATTCATTTTCTTTGAACCTCAGTTTCCTCTACATAAAAATGGAGGTAATACTAGAGTTGGTGTGAGAATTAATGAGATACTAATGAAGAGTACTTATCTTGCACAAAATAGAAACTTACTAATTGTTGGCTATTATCATTAGAATTAAAAGCATTCAGTTGTAGTGGAATCATTCTGGCAAACAGATTGTGGAGGACTTTGATATCTGTTTTGCGCAGAGTTGGACACATTTTTATTACTGCTCAGAAGTCTTTTGACTTATGATTTTGGGCAGTATTCCAAATAGGTGAGGTGGCCGTACAATCTAGGTTTGGAATGAATAGGGTCTTGGTATAGTTGATTTAGTTGCTTTTGAGGCAGAGACTCGCATGTATTTGATTTGGTTATTTTTCTTAGACTTTCTTCAACAGCTGTGTACGCTGTTCTGACCTTTCCTTTCCCTGTCTGCAGTGCTGAAGGAAGTCAGATGATAGCACTCACTTAGGCTAAGCTTCAGTGTCCTCCTATGTAAAATGGAAAAAAGTCCCACCTCACAGAAAAGCTTCAAGCTGTTTACATATGTGCTGTCAGGAGTCTTGGTGGGTTTTCTGTCATTCTCTTCCAATGTAGAATTATCTCATGCTTAAGAAAATATTGGCTCCTGGATGACCTAGCTACTTTTGGGGGTTCCCCTTTTCTCTATCAGATCGATTTTTTGGTCAGCAGCTTGGTACCAACATTAAAATGTATTTAACCTTGTTCTAGGGAAAAAGAGGAATCAGTACTTCTAAAACAAATGCCGAGCTTTTCAGGCATCCGATAGAAAGAGGGTGAGTGGGAAAAGGTTACTTTGCTTCCTCCTTTTTCCCTTCAGAAAATGCTCTAGGTGACAGGTATGCTCAAGGATGAATATCATACATTTTATGACTGATCTGGAATGTTAAGAATGGAAACCCATTTCTTATCCTTCCTGCTCTTTCCTTTCCTTCCCTTCCCATCTTTCCTTTCTTTTCTTTTCTTTCTTTCCTTCCTTCCTTTCTTCCTTTCTTTCCTTTCTTTCAGGACAGGAAGCATTTGGTGAAGATCAAACCTAGGGTCTTACGCATACCAGGCAAGCACTCTACAATCCTAGCCTTTCCTTTTCAGTTTCTAGTGAGGGAAAGGCACCAAGCACCCTGCCTCCCTCTGAACATAGATACTCAGACTCACACCATATTGTGAATTCAACCATGCACAGTTCTCTTGTGCATCACCTCACAAAGCAGGCAGAACAGCTCTTCATTTTGTTGTTCCAGACAGGACACTGATACCAGGACACTTGCCCAAGATGTTCCTGATGTCTCTGTCTAGTAGGAGCACTCAGGTTCCCGATTAGTCCAGTGCTTTTTCCTGAAAGATGTTTGAGATAATAAATAATATGTGCTTAATTTACTCCCCTGATTAGAATCCTTCAGTAGCTCCCCATTGCCGGCAGGATTAAGCCCAAACTCCTTAAGATGGCCCACATATTCCTTTAGGCTGTGCCTATACCAGCCATACTTCTCACCTCTCTTGCAACATTACCTGCCTTTATAGGTGTTTACAAATTCTCTTTTCTTTCCTCTTCTTTCTGTGTACTTATTAAAATTCTTTACATTCTACATGTGCTGTTTCTTCTTTTTTCTTTTTTTTTTTTTTTAAGTAGTACTGGGGATTGAACTCAGGGTTTCATCCAAGTGCTCTACCTCTGAGCTTCATTACCATCGCTTTTCATTTTGAGATGATCTCACTAAGTTGCTGAAGCTGACCTCAAACTTTTGATCCTCCTGCCTCAACTTCCTAAGTACCTGAGATTACAGGCATGTGTCTCCATACCTGGCTTCACAGTGCCATTTTCTTAGAAGGACTGGCTTGAATAGTTACCCTCTTTTTTTCCCCTCTCTTGGCCATTTTACTGATATTGGATCCAAGTCCGTCCGCTCACTGCTCAAAAGCCAGTACTCTAGATGTGTGAGTAGGAAGGAAGGAAATCAGGTTTATTCAAGGAATGGCAATGAGAAATGAAGGGGACTTTTGTCCTGAGAGCACCATCTTAGGGAACTTGTGTATACAAAAGGTCTTTTATAGGGAGGTACAGTGGGACAGACAATGGGCAGAAAGACTGTGTGCTGAGTAGGGTCTTCCCATCATCCAGGGCACAGTGTCTTTTGTTCTTAGACCAAAACGTTGCAATTGACCTTGACCTGCTGGGGCTAATTCCTATACTTCTTTAGACAAATGTTACTTTTCTGTAAGTTAAGCATCATCTTCACACATTCTGATATAATCAGAAGGTCAACAGATGTTCTTAGTTCTATAAATCTAAAAAGAAAGATTATCAGTTAACATCTTAATTATTTAGGTACCACTTTCCTTTATAATTTAGAGTTCTAGACAAAAAGAGGGGAAGCAAAAATAACTCTGCTAAGTACAATTCCCAAAGGACCAGCCACTGTTAAACTACAGTTAGGTGCCCCTTTTTTGTGCTGCCATAACCTCATATTTATGCTTTGCTAGAGCATCCATTGTATTATATTATTATTATAAAGGTATGTTGGTATTATTTGTTCTCCCTGCTGGACTACAAACTCCTGTTTGTCTTTGGGTGCCTTATTATTTGTGTTTCCTTGGGTATTTTTGTTTCTGAAATGTTAATTAAGTTACCAAGCACTTGCTAACTTAATTTAAATTACATTTGTCCCTTACAAATGACCTTCTGCCTGTCCATTTACCAATGTCAGCTTCCTTTAGAAGTATAGGGTGTTCTGATTTAAGAATATATGACTTAGTTTAGAAATTACAAAGCTAAGAATGAAGTGAATTTTTTTTTTGTTAAATATTAAGGTTTTTTGTTTTTTGTTGTTTTTTTTTGCGGTGCTGGGGATCGAACCCAGGTCCGTGTGCTTGCAAGGCAAGCACTCTACCAATTGAGCTATCTCCCCAGCCCAATATTAAGTTTTAAAGTCACTTTCTGCCTGGTGTATGTTTGGCAGGAGGGCATTGTATACCTCTACATCCAGGGCTTATGGTGGGAACATGGTGGTAGCAGCCAGGGGTGTTGATATCAGCTGAATAATGGCAAAATCCTATGAGGGATTTCCTGTTCAGGTGCTCCATACATCATGCCCTCACCTAGAGCCCATGTACTTGAGGCAGTAGATGGTACTTTGGGGACTTTTCTCTGCCAGTCTTACTCCAGAGGTGATAGCTATGACATTAGATCCTCATCCTTGAGGTCTGGATATATTGTACATTGTCATATTGGGTGACATGATTCTAGTCATCTCTAATTTCTTATTGTTAGTTCAGTTGACCTAAGTCAGTGTATTTGTTGACAATTTATACCAACAAGATAATTTATGATAAAGATACAGGTATAACTCATGGAACTATGCCAAAGTTATGCTTGTGCCTTACAGAAACCTGGAAGCCATGGAATCTGGCCCTTTATTATTTGTGTTTCCTTGGGTATTTTTGTTTCTGAAATGTTAAGAATTTCACTAACCATTTCAAGAATTAACATAGGTAGTTTTAAGTTAATATGAAAGATATACTTCTGTTAATTTAACAGTAGGCTAGTTGTCTCCATGCTGGCTCCAGGGTTTATACTGAGTTCCAAGCACTAGTCAATATGATCTCTATATTTTTTCAACAGTTGCTTAAATTTAATGACTAGCTTGCTTTCTCCTAAGAGAATGATGATGAACCTGTTGAAAATAATTGTGCTTTAATTTAGTTCTTTGTCAGTGATAGATAATGAAAGTCCTTAATGAGAACTTTTAAACACCAAACGTACAATAGTATTTATATATGCAATAATAGCTCCTCTTGTGTCAACCCTAGTGCAATGCCTCAGAATCGGCAGGGGAGCTTTTTATAAACCAAAGGCCCAGTCTGC
Source organism: Sciurus carolinensis (assembly GCF_902686445.1). NCBI lineage: Eukaryota > Metazoa > Chordata > Mammalia > Rodentia > Sciuridae > Sciurus > Sciurus carolinensis. The sequence goes on along the minus strand of NC_062218.1, from coordinate 27,874,737 downwards.
ATCCCTAAGCTTGTGGTACAGTGGGTCTGAGTGTCTATGTATGTAACAGGCTCTCCAGATGACCTAATACGTTCCACGTTTGAGAAGCACTGCCCCAGAGGGACTTGATTTGTGGCCATCTCCTGGAATGGAAATCACAGTCACTTCACAATAGACCATGCTCTATATGGGTTTTCTGGAAAAGGTTTGACATTCCATTTAAGTTGGACTGTTCTAATCTCTCCCTGCCTCAGCAATACCCAAGTTTCTTCTAATTCATTCTGAACTAACAAATTAAAAAAAACTTATTATACCTAGATCCTCTACCAGAAATAAAATAAAATGATCCAGTTTTATTTGTTGACAAAACTTGTGTCTTCTAGAACTTTCCAATTAGGATTGGACTGATTGTGTTTCTGTGGTGCCATTTAATGTGTTTTTCTGTCCCAGTGTTTCTTATTAATTAGTAAATTGCCATAGATATCAAGCAGTTTGAGATTAAATATTTTGGCAAGAATACTTCATAGATGGTATGGTAGACATCATTAAGAGGCCTACCATGTTCTCTCATTGTTGTCTTAACAACCATTTATGGTCATTATTTTGGAAGCATCATTCATTAAAGTTTGCTAATTATCTTTGAATATCCAATAAATACTAAGCCTGAAATAGAGGAACTTGAAGATATATTTATTGAGAAACAGGCACAGAACAAAGCCTTGATTACCCATTAGGTGATCGCACCCTTTGGCACTCACTGTCTTGTGGTTTTAGGTCACTTACAATGGGCAGCGAAAATTCCAGCTCTCTTTATTGAGCCCTGGTATGCTATAGAGTAGATAGATCTGTACTGACTAGGTACAGTCATATTTTCCTGTTTTTGTCTTCAAGCCTTTTATATATGTCAGTTTTCTCTCAAGAACACATGATCTTTTGCTTTCAATCCTTGATTCTCACTGGATAGAGGGCAGTCACGCTGGGATGTGTGTTCTATTCTCTGTCTCTGTGTACTTTGTTGTGTGTTACCGCAACTTGTTCCTTTACATAAGGGTTGCCTACCCCTGCGCTTATGCTTGGGACAACTGATAGTTTTCAGTCCTAAATAATTAGCTTAATACCTTGATTATCACTAAGATTTGTAATTTTCTTTCTTCCTTTAGTTAAATACATGTTTTTAACAAGTAGCTTGTCAAATAAAACTCCTGAGGGTATATGGTTTAGTGTGTATTCTATAAACATGTCTTTATATTATTAAGAATCCTTAAACAAAGAAGAATATTATCCTTTGCTCTTCTTCTTCTTCTTCTTCTTCTTCTTTTTTTTTTTTTTTTTTTAGGAAATTCACACAAACGAAAAGGAAGTAACAGAGAAGGAAGTAACTCTTCACTTGTTGCCAGGTAACAGTAATGTTAGCATCATACTTCCAGTACATCTCAAAGCCATGATAAATTACATCATTTGCTATACATAAACTCCTTTGTTTTCATCCTTTGGCATATAATAGTAATGAGTTAGACAAAGATATCAAGGTCTTTAGTTCAATAACTGTACACCTGGCTCTGAGTATTGTACTATCTGGAAAAAAATCTTTCTTGTTTCCCTTTCCCCAAAGCTGATGAAAATAAACTTGGGAAATTCTCACCTCTTTGACGAGCAAACGAGGTTGTCTTACTTGGTCCCATGCAGTATTTGTGGTCTCTAGTCAAGAAAATCCTAGTCCTTGCTGCCCAACTCTGTAGCTGCCCATGGACAGTGTAGCTACCCATGCCTCCCAGGGCAGGCGCTGGTAGACGGCCTCACCTGTCCATCTTTGCTGGTATGTCTGAGAGTGGGTCCTAGGGATACTGGGGTTTTCCAATCCTGGGGCCACTGGGGCTTTGCTCTGAGGTCATTCATTATGAAGGACCCTGGATTGCTTGAATATTTTTGAGACAGGAAAGAGTGGCAGTAACTTAAGTTAGGTTTTATCACTTTTGAGTTCAGGAACAGAAACTATCTGGTGAAGTATCCCCTGCACTTATGGAAATGCCTATCAGCTATATATTCTTTTTCCATTTTTTCCCAATTCAAAATAACTTTTTAAAATAAAAATTTATGTGCATTTCCCAAAAAACAATAGAGACCTCATTCTGGTATTTTTAATTTTGTTCCAGTTTGTCCAGGGGATATGAATATGTACAAGTTTCTGACTGATCCACATTATTTGGTAAAACATATTAGAATCCTTTAACTTTTTTCTTTTTTTTAATAGTACATCTTAATTATACAGAATAACGGGCTTCATTACAGCATATTCGGACTTGAATATAACATATTTTGATCATTTCTACCTTTTTTTAAAAAGTTTTTAAATTTCAAAGACTTTTTTCTATAATGTTGTTCATATCTCCTGTTGTTTTTTCTTTTCTTGGGCTTATAGATTCTGAAATTAACTTTTGTTTTTGTTTTGATGTTATATATCTTTTCCCTTTTTCTGGCTTACTAGATGGTCTCTTCTAGGTGTGCAGCTGTGAGTTCACAGTTAATTTCTCTGAGCCTCAGTTTTCTAAAATATACTAGGATCCTTTCCAACTCCCAACTCTCCTGATTCAAGAGTTTATATCTGGTGCAAACAAGGTGGTAACCATGGTGCAGCTTGCCATGTCTATGGAGTGTCTCACCAGGAATGTTCTAATAATGACTACATGCTGATTTCTGGGCTCCGTAATAAATATGGTAAGGGGCTAACCTGGTCTTGAGGAGAGCCTCGCTGATAAAAGCTATTGCACATTAGAAGTTGAAGCACAGGAAACTTTGTTCACATGTTTTCCACCTTGAACTAAGCTGTGACATTTTTTCTCGGACTATTTTAAACCCAAATGAGACCCTGACTTCATTGTTTACTTTAAACTCTGTGGTCTCTATAGAGGCCGTCCTAATGACTGAGCCATCTTCCAGTATTTCCTTAGTGTTTCAGCTGGGGTCAGTTAACCCCTTGAAAGATAAAAAAAGAAAATGCTGTAATATGTGCCCCTTGATTGTTTGAGTGTCTGATTCTTTGTTTTCTTATTGCAAGCTAGACAAAATGAATTTTCGGCCAAAAAATAAATTAAAAAATGGAGAAATCCTGAGGGAGATTCTGGGAGAAGATAGTTATCTGTTGAATGAGAAGAAAATTCCTTTTGTTGTTGTTGCAGAGTATTTACATTTTTTCATTTTCCCCACTTTCTTTTCTTTCCTGCCCTCACTGAGACATGCCAACTCTCATAAGTATCTCTGCTTCCATGGAGCAGAGAATATTTACCTGTACCCCAGTGTTTACTTTTTGACTGTAAAGAAAAGTCTTGTATCCAGGAACTACAGCTTCTCATGTGGGCTGCATGCTGCAGATAGAGCAAAAGAGGTGATACATGGAGAGGAAATGTTCTCAACTAAAAAAGAGAGGAAACTCACCCCCACGCACCCCCACTGGCCTCTGACCTCTTTTTGTCCTCTCATCCTCCCAGTATAGCCAGAACAAGGTGGTCATGCTGTGGAAGGCTGCCTCTTGTGTCTGAGGAAATCCTGGAGCTCTCACAGGAAAAGGGGGTGGGGTCTGCATCCAGGGCATGCTAGCAAGCTGCCCCAGTCTTTGCTCATATATTGCTGCTTGGAACCTCTGCTGGGGGTCAAAGTAATAAAAATACTAAAATCTATGCTTGAAAGTGCAACTGAGATCATTACCACCTAATTAGACACTTCCATTATTTATAGTGAGAAAATTCCTGCCTTAAGATATCTCTGAGCCTTTTTCTTTTTTTCTCCAGTGCTGGGGATCAAACCCAGGGCCTCATGTACACTGAGCAGTTGTTTCCAGAGCCCGTCTCTCATTCATTTTGCTTTCCATACTGTGCTTCATGCTCTCTCCTAAATTTTGCAGTTCTTGACACTCCTAAAAAGTGGCACATTTTTAAGTGCTGCATTGTGTATGTGTTTGTCCTTATATAAATAGAGCAGGGAAAGCTCTTAATGTTTGCATACTGTGTTCCCTGTGGACCCTAAGGAGGACTTGCTTTGGTTTCCACCAGGTGAACAGCTGCTTTGCGAAGCCAGCACCGTCCTGAAATATGTGCAGGAAGATTCCTGTCAGCGTGGAGTCTATGGGAGACTTGTCTGCACAGACTTCAAGATTGCCTTCTTAGGCGATGATGAATCTGCATTGGATAATGGTGTATGTATGAACTATGTTTGGAGGGAATGGAGTTGTGGCTCCATCGTTTCTTCCCTCAGCTTCTCAATTCCTCCACTCCCACTCCCATACATAATAAAAACAGAAGACAGAAGTCTCATCACTTATCTGCTCTCTGCCCTTCAGGAGTTTCTTTCAGCATAGGGCCATTTAGAAATTTCCCACCTATCCCTCATGTCATGCTGGCTTGCTTTTAACTTAGAAGTTGACAAACTATCAGTGTTTTCTTATTTTCTTCTGTATTTCAGCACAGTATAAATCACTCATTGAACCCAGGCACAATGGCACACTGGTGTAATCCCAGCAGGAGGATCAAAAGTTCAAAGTCAGCCTCAGCAAGTCAACAAGACCCTCAGCAACTTAGACCCTGTCTCAAAATAAAAACAAAAAGGACTTGGGATATAGCTCAATGGTTAAGTGCCCTGGCTTTAATCCCCAATATTAAAAAAGAAAAAATCAGTCCAATCATTGAAATAACATGTCCCCAAATGTACTACTTCCCCATGTTTTCCCTATTCTAAACTATTCCTCAAATTTAGGAACCAAGTTCAATAACGAAATGGATGGCAAGTGCAGCGTTTGAATTTGGGTCTACTTTATGTCTAATCTGAATCTAGTAGCAACATTCTTGTGAGACTTTCCTACTTATAAATGAGCAGTTGGGGAAGGAGAAGACCGCCTATACCATCGGGAGAGCACCGTGTGGTAATGAAAACCCAGCCAGGCTCCTCATGTCCCCAAATGTGCCAGCCATTCTGGACTTCCCTTGCTTTTTTTCAGTATTAGGGACTGAACCCAAGTTGCTCTACCACTGAGCTACACCCCTACACCCCTAGCCCATTTTATTTTTTTATTTTGAGACAGGGTCTCCCTAAGTTGCTGAGACTGGCCTTGAACTTGTGATTCTCCTGCTTTAGCCTCCTGAGTAACTGGAATTATAGGCATGCACTAGCATGCCTGGCTCCTTCCTTGCTTCTTAAATAGCAGCATGGTTGCTGCTTCCAAGTCTGGTCTCTTTTGCTGCTGTCCACTGTAGTGACTTAGTTCCCTCCTGTACAAAGACAGCATGCACCAGAAGCTTTAATCTCCCAGTGTTTTTTCCCAAAGCTCTCTCAGGTAGCTTATTAGTCACCTCTTTGCATTTATGTGGAGGAACGTTTATCTGCTTGTCACTTGCCCATACTTCTCAAAGTGACTGTGTGGCCTGGTTTGCCCAAGTTTGAAAAATCAATTCTTATAAGCTCTTCTTACATACTCAATTGTCCCTTTCCTAGGAATGTTCAGGTGCATTTCTCCATTTATTTCAATATTTGAGTGGAGAATATTTGAGTGGTGATTTACTCTGCTTATAAATGTCTAACAGTGCATAGAAAGGAGTCACAGTTATTTCCTTTTGACTCTTTTAGGAAACTCAGTTTAAGAATAAGGTTATAGGAGAAAATGACATTACACTCCACTGTGTTGATCAGATATATGGAGGTAAGGATCTCTTTTTCCTTGGATTATTGCCAACCTTTGAATGTATAGTTAATAATGATGATAATGTTATTACAGCCTTTTATAGTTACAAAAATATGTTCATATAAATTATTTAAGTCAGTTTTATGGATGATAAATTGAGATGTGAAGTAGCTTGTTTGGAGTTGCTTAGCTGGAGGAGCTTAGAATTTAGCTTGGAACCTGTTCTTTCTACTACTGCACACAAGGCCATTCTATGTTAGATATTGATCATATTGTTTGTTACCAGTATTAACTATATAGGTTTCACTTTACAGGCTGATTTGTGAAGGTCTATTGTATTACATTAGAATGGTCTTTTCTGCTGGTTAAACAGGCCTCTCCTGCCAAGTCTCTCTCTGTTCCTCTTCTCCATTTTTGTGTTCAGGGCATGTCCAGAAGTCATTCAGTAGCCATTTATGATGACCTCAACACCAATAGTGCTAAGTGGGTCCAAGCTCTGGGACAGGAAAAGGAGGTGTCAGGAGGGTCCTTAGCATAAACCTAGTTGACTGGCAGGAAAACTTGTCCCTAGTGCTCCTTCTTCTATATTTTATGATATTGCTTTCAGAACTTTGTTTTCTTCAGGCCAGTGGAATCTATTCTGCTGATAGTGGCCAGTCCGTTTGGGTCTTAGGCTTGCTCCAGTGCAGTGAAGAACCCTCTATGTTCTCAGAGAGTCAGAGCCCCTGCTGGGAGGGACAGGATGCCTATTCTAGGAAGTTTTAGCAATCTGCCTTGTTATAACATTAACTTGTTACTGTATAACATAATTTCTCTTCCCAATTTCACCATTGATCTGTAGTGTTTGATGAGAAAAAAAAAAGTCTCTTTGGACAACTGAAGAAATACCCTGAGAAACTCATCATCCACTGTAAAGACCTCCGAGTGTTCCACTTTTGTCTGAGATACACAAAGGAAGAGGAAGTCAAAAGGGTAACTAGTCGCATGTGTTCTAGGTTTTGTTTCCTATCAGGTTTTCCCCACTGACTCTAGTTTTTGCTTACATTGACTGAAGGTGGAGGGGAAACTTTCATTCTGTGAAGTTGAAATTGGATCATATGTTCTGTTTTTTGATACTAGGAATTGAACCCAGGGGTGCTTAACCACAAAGCCACATCCCCAGCCCATTTTATTTTTTATTTTGAGACAGGGTCTCTCTAAGTTGCTTAGGGCCTTGCTAAGTTGCCAATGCTGACTTTGAATTTGCGATCCTCCTACCTTAGCCTTCCAAGCTGCTGGGATTACAGGTGTGTGCCACACACCTTGTGGATCCCATATTCTTTCATCAAAATGTGGGAGGAAATTGTGAAAAGCATGCCTGCATATCAGCTTGGCACATGCTATCTTTACTTCTTTAATTCATATTTTTTTTAATTTCTAGAGCTGCTAAAAGATGGGAGGTGATAAGCCAGGTTAGGAAGTAATTGGGAAAAGAGAAGGATGGGACAGGTCTAAGTTGTCCCTCTTCACCATCCTCCCTATCTCTGACAACCTATTCTAAAGACAGTAGCACTGTCTTCCTATTCCTGTGAATAAATGAGTTACCTTTGGGAGGTAGCAATTTGCTTGAAAGGAGAAGGTTTGATGAACAAAGCTGAGTTACCAGGTGTGCCTTTGGAGACTGTAAACATAATTTTCTGGTTGTCACAGCAAATTGAAATTCATAACTGGGTGAAGTGAAAAGGTGGCTGTAGCAATTTGGTGTTCATTATAACTTCCAAGATTTGTCTTATTAAGATAATGACAATCTCATACTTGTCACTCTTATACGAAATAACATCAGGGGAAATTTAGCAAGAGTCTATTACATGTCTGTCTGTAAGGAGTCATGTACACATGCAGTTAATGGCTTCATTTTCTTTCACATAGTAGTGTGGTAGTTCAGGTAGAATGACAGACATGACTCCAGTACATATTCTGAGCAGGAAAAGAGTAGTGTAGATATGGAAAATGCAGTGAGAAGCCAGATTCCTCATTTTGAACAATGGTTTAGTCATCAATCAAAACATACTTTTATTTAGCACAGTAGACAGACATAAGGCACAATTGACTGATTTTTCATTTTCTAGAAGATTCTAAGGACCACAAGTGGGTCAGAAAGAACAGCTAAGGATCTTGGCTATTATCTGATATCACTTGTAAGTCTTCAACATGTCAGATATTTGGAGTAGCTGACTTTAATATGACACTTAAGTTTTTTAGCACTTTGTTTTTGAGAAATTTGATTATGTTGTAAAATTTTTCCCTAGAAATTCAGAGCTCAGAAAGTCTGACAAAATAATATTCTGTTGGTCTTGCATTATTCTAAGAACTAAGTCATAGATCCAGACCTCAACAAAGATTACTACGTTGTCCCTAGAGCTCCATTAGCATGACTGAGAACCTAGATGACTTGGCTCCTTGCTTTCTTAATGTTTATCTGTTAAAACATAATTATATCCATTGGTCTATTCTTTCTAGATTGTCAGTGGCATAATTCATCATACCCAGGCCCCTAAACTTCTTAAGAGATTATTTCTGTTTTCCTATGCAACTGCTGCACAAAACAATATAGGTAAGCATCTTCTGGGCTTTAATTAGAGGGTGGGCAGTGGCCTTCATATTTTTACCTGTTACTGTGAAGAATTTTTTTTTTTTCTCTCCTCTAGCAGTTGGTCATCTCTTACTTGGGTGATTGATTCATTGAAAATGTTTATATGTTTTTCCTATGATTGTCTTTTTTTTTTTGGTATTGAACCCAGGTGCATTTAACCACTGAGCTGCATCCCCAGCCCTTTTTATTTTTTGAGACAGGGTCTTGCTGAGTTGCTTATAGGGCATTGCTTAGTTGCCAAGGCTGGTCTCCAACTTGCAATTCTCCTACCTCAGTTTCCCAGGTCAGTGGGATTACAGGCATGTACTATCATGTCTGGCCTTTTCCAGTGATCTTTGCTTAACTTACCTTTTAGATTTGTTTACTTGCTTTTTGAAGTGAATTGTCTGTTTGGTTGCTTTTTATGAAAAGTAAAAGCAATACATTATACTAGGAATGTGAGATTATAGGAAAAAAAACAACAACAACACAAAACTGAGACAAGTTTAAAATAATCCTATTTGTCCCTGGATTCTTTTTCTTTTTTTCTTTGAAAATAATGCTGTTTATCCCTGGCTTCTTTTAAATATATTTTATTTCATTTCATAAGATTCTAGAGAATGTCTTGCACTCTTTAAAGTTTTTAAACAACCAGAACTTGTTTTATAGCAAATATTTTGGGGGAAATAAGACATTTGTACATAAGAAAAATTCCTTCAGAAAGCTGTTTTGATAAGAGAAAACATAAAATCACAAATATTTTCCATTTAGTTTTCATTTAGTAAGAATTAGTAAGAAACCCTTGCCATCTGAATTAGCCATTAACAATGCCTAGCATTGATTGTGTCTTTGTAGAATTCTTTTTCCTTCTCCAGTTCTTTTCCCTCAGTCTGTTCACTTGCTGTGCCCATTACTCTTACCATGAAGTTGATGTTTACTGATCCTGAATCCCATATCCAGGGAATGGCAGGTTTTTTAAAAGCATATATGTAGGACAGGGAATGTGGCTCAGTGGTAGACCACTTAGCCAACATGTGTGAGGCCCTGAGTTCAATCCCTAATGTCAAACAAACAAAATCCACTAACATATAAAGCTTTCTGGATTTCAGAGTTGCTTTGTTACAAGCCTCTCATTTAGTAAACATTTATTGAATGATGCTGTGGACCAGGTCCATGCAGACATGGAGGAGAACAGGACTATATCCAGTCCTCAAGGAGTACACAAATAGGAGAGGAAACTGAGAGATGTGTCCTCTTGTGGACATGCCCACCCTCTCTGAGGGAGGCAAAAGATCAGAGAGAAGGCTATGCCTGAATAAGTAGTAGAGGTAGAGGTTGGTAGGAGCATCTAATAGGCTTAGAGGAGTGCAAAGGTGTAACTGCCTGAGAGAGCATGTTGCATTTTGGGAACTTGATCATTTAGATGAAATGATGCAGATACAGGTTTTGGTGTCTGTCCCACCAAAAGTTCAAATCCTTGCCTATGTACTTTCTGATCCTGGGAATGACAGTGAGCCCTCAGGACCTCCATTTTCTCGTTTTAAAAATAGCAGTGTTAAAGCTTCTCTTGAAGTTTTGTGAAGATCAGAGAGTGTGGGGTTAGTGTTAGGGTTAGAGTTAGGGTTAGGGAGGGGGGCAAGAATGGAGGAAGGAAGGACTGTATAGAGGGAAAAGAGGGGTGGGAGGGGTGGGGGGAAGGGAAAAAAATAACAGAATGAATCAAACAACATTACCCTATGTAAATTTATGATTACACAAATGGTATGCCTTTACGCCATGTACAAACAGAGAAACATCATGTATCCCATTTGTTTACAATAAAAAAAAAAAAGATCAGAGAGTGTGAATTGCATGGCACATAGGGTGCAGGCATTAAGAATTAATTAAGGGGCTGCCATTGTAGCTCAGTGGTAGAGCACTTGCCTACCATGTGTGAGGCACTGGTGTTCTGTCCTCAGCACCACATAAAAATAAATAAATAAATAAAATGAAGGTATTGTGTATATCTATAACTAAAAAAAATTTTTTTTTAAAGTTAATTGAGAACTGGGATTGTAGCTCAGTGATGGAGTACTTGCCTTGCATATGTGAGGCACTGGGTTTGATTCTCAGCACTGCATACAAATAAATAAAGGTTCATCAACAACTATTAAAAAAATTAAATAAAAAGTTAATTGAGAGTAAAACTGCATGTTACTCAGAATGAATTCTGCTTGGAGAATTACATTGAAATACAATATACTTTGCACTAATATTAGTGTGAACATAATATTTGTCTCTTAATAAATTCTTTATGAACAACAAAATCTTTCTGTATATACAGGTGCTGATTAACTATGTGTCTGACTTATAGCTTGTGACAATATGAGGCATATAAATGACTTTTTTGTTGGTTATTATAATTCATATAAACATTTATTGGGCTCATATTTGAAAAATTGTACCCTATTTTTAGGAATTCTGCCTTTTGTATTCCACTTCTTGGTCTGGACTTAGCATAGGATGACTTCCAGGCCTGCCAGCATGTTGATCAGCATGCCAAAACCCTTACCTTGATTGATCCTGGCTGTTCCATTACCTTCTGGTAACTTTTTGTGCCAGAGGCCCAGGATATGAGGCATCTTTATTCTATTTTAATTCCATCTTTCTTCTCTCTTCCTTCTAACCTTCATTTTTTTTTTTAATTAAAGGTTATAATTGACATATGCTACATGGCTAATTAGCTTCTTCATTGAATAGGGATTTTGTACAGGTGGGAGCTTTACCATCTCAATATCTTTCATTATTCCATTGCTTTATAATTCACAAAAGTGTTTTGAATAAAAGGTTCTAAATGTCCCTGACAGGGCATTTTAGGGAAAGATTTTCCCATATTGTTAAGAACATTTCTTACTCCTACTCTGCTAGGAGAATATTATTATTTCTCATATTCATGGGGAAGGTTTTTTTTTTTTTTGCAAACATGCGTTATGGAAATTTCCATCCGTTATGGAATTCCTGGGTTTGAATTCTAGTTCTACACTACCTACCTGTGTGACTTGGGCTAGTTATCTGACCTTTCTGTGCCACATCTGTAACATCGAGGAAATGACATTACTTATTGCATTACCTATCCTATAGGGTTGTGACTGTTAAGTTAATAAAAGTACAGTATGCTCAGAACAGTGCCTGCAACATGCTGCAAAGTGCTATACAGGTTGAATATACATTACCCAAAATGCTTAGAATCAAAAGTAATAAACACATACTTAATGAAATAATCTTGGGGAGGGGACCCAAGTCGAAACATGAACTATATAAATATACTTTATACAAAGATAGTTGATACAGTATCTTTAGTGCTCCTGTGTTTTGACTGTAACTCATCACAGAAGGTCAGTGTGAAGATTTTCAGATTAGGGACATGCAACCTATATAAGCATTGTTTATTTGGTTTTTATTTTCACAGTGCTGGGAATTAAACCCAGGATCTTGAGCATGCTGAGTTAGCCCTTTACCTCTAAGCTGCATCCGCAGCCCTAAGAATTGAATATTGTCATCATCATTTTTGCCATGATCTGGTTTTCTTAAAAGGAGCAAGTGGGGTGTTTTATCAAAACACTTTTTTTTCCCAGAAGGATTGATTGTTTTTTTAGATGTGCAAAGATTATTTTGGTGTATGTCACCTTCAGCAAGCTGTGATGGCCCCGGAAAAGACCAAGGACACAACTGCCAGGCTGTAAGAGCAGTACTCCTGGGCATTTTGTTCTAGCAGTTAGTGTCAGGACTGGATTAGGAGTGAAAGTACTTATCACCATTATGTAGCCCTTGGAGAACAGGCCCTGACCCTTACTATAGCTCTTTGGTCTGTGTGTGGCCTTCAGTAACAAAGTGTTGAACTGGACAATCCTCTTACAGGCATTGCATCCTCAAACTGAAGAAGGGTTTACATTTAAGAATCTGACATGCTCTTTAAATCAGTTTACTGTGTTATGCTCATATTGGTAGAACTAAAAATATTTCATACTTTAGCTTTGTCCAAGCATGTCTTTTATTGTTTCACATGATCTTTTTGTTTTATATAAATTATCTCATAGTCAAATGACTGAAAATGGAGCTATATATAAATTACTTTTACAAGGAATGAAACATGAACAACTCCTTTCCTGCAATATTAAATGACAACCTCAGTCATAATTTAACTTAGACAAAAAATGGAACAAGGTTAGGACTAAGCAGTCAATTAGTTCTGCTTAGATAAAAAATGGACTTAGTGGTAGAAATTGGGGTCTGAGGATGTACTTCCACATAATTAAAATACCAGTGCTTCATGAAGAGATTTTATTGTCTTTTTAATTTTGTTTTATTAGCTACTGATCCCAAGAACCATACAGTAATGTTTGACACACTTAAGGACTGGTGCTGGGAGTTGGAACGGACCAAAGGCAATGTGAAGTACAAAGCAGTGAGTGTCAATGAAGGCTATAGAATCTCTGAGAGGTAAGCTCTCCTTGCTGGCCACACCACATGCCATATAATTCACCCATTTGAAGTGTTTAGTGTTTTTAAATTTATTGACAAGATTGTATAACTGTCATCACAGTCCATTTTATAACATTTCATCATCATCCCCCCAAATCTCCACATTCATTAGCAATCACTCTGTATTTCCTCTAAACATCTCTCCCCAGTCCTAGGCACCCCACTAATTTACTTACCATCTCTGTTAATTTGCCTGTTCTGTATATTTGATATAAATGGAATCATATAATATGTAGCTTTCATGACTGACCTTTTACATGTAGTATAATGTTTTCAAAATTCATCCCATGTTTTAGCATATTATTAGAATTTCATTCTTTTTTATTGCCAGATAATGTTCCATGGTGTGGATATACCACATTTTATTTATCCTTTCATTGGTTAATGGACATTTTGGTTATTTTTACTTTTCATCTCTTCTGAATAAGGCCTTCACAACATTCTTGTATGTATGAATGTATGGTTTTATTTTTCTGTGGTATTTCTAGAAATTGAATTGCCAGAACATGTGGTAACTATGTATTTAATTTGGGGGCAAATGCCAGACTATTTTCCATGGAGATTGTACCATTTTTACATTTCCACTACCAGTGTATGGAGGTTCCTTTCTTCACACTAGCTTTTATATATTTATTTAACTTAAAGTAATTAATTTAATTTTATTTTTTGCAGTACTGGGGATTGAATCCAGGTGTACTCTAACACTGAAATATATCTTCAGCCCTTTTAAAAAATTGTGTTGAGGGCTAGAGTTGGTAGAGTGCTTGCCTTGCATGCACAAGGCCCTGGGTTCAATCTTTAGCACCACAAACAAACAAAAAAATATTTTGAAACAGGGTCTTGTTGAGTTGCCCAGTTTGTCTTCAGATTTTCAATACTCCTACCTCAGCCTCCTGAGTAACTGGAATTATATGCATGTGTCACTGTGCCTGGCAACTTTTATTTATATTTTTTTCATGGTGCTGGGAATGGAACCCAGGTCATGTACATGCTGGGCAATTGCTCTACTGCTGAACTATATTCTGAAACTCTCAACACTAGCTTTATTTTTATTTATTCTATTTATTTTAATTTTTTTTTTTTTTTTTTTTGGTACCTGGAATTGAATTCAGGGACATCAACTACTGAGCCACACCCCCAGCCCTAATTTGTATTTTATTTAGAGACAGGGTCTCACTGAGTTTCTAAGCACCTTGTTGTTGCTGAGGCTGGCTTTGAACCCAAGATCCTCCTGCATCAGGTTCCCGAGCTGCTGGGATTACAGGCATGTGCCACTGTGTCCAGCTTAGGTTTATTTTTTATTTATTTATTTATTTTTGCAGTGCTGAGGTTCAAACCCAGGGCCTTATGCATGCTAGGTTCAACACTGGATTTTAAAAGAAACTCTAAGCATCTCTTAAAGTACTCAAAAGTGAGTTTGTATCTTTTAGTCTTTGTTGCCATTATTGTGCTGAATAACCTAAGTGTAAAACTTAGAGGAATTTCTTAATTTATATTGTTTTTCTTTTATTGAGTGCTTCATTTATTTGTTCAACAAAAAGTTTGAATGCCTATTATATGATAGGAAGTGTCCTAATTACTAGAAAGATAGTAGTCAATAAAGCACCTGAAAACCTGTGTCCTCCAGGAGCGTTCCTTCTAGTGGGAGGAAGATGATGATAGAATAAAGAAGTGAAATATGATATCATTGCTCAGGAGCTGGAGGTATGGCTCAGCGGTACAGTGTGTATCTAGAATGCACATGTTCTTGGGTTCAATCCTTGAAACACACACACAAAATTGAATTGGGCTGGGGCTGTAGCTCAATTGAGTGCTTCTTCCTAGCATGTGGGAGGCTTGGATTTGGTCTCCAGTACCATTGGGGGGAAAAAAAAAAAGGTAAGTGCCTTGGAGAAAAATAGATAGGACAAAGGGCTGGGGAGTGCTGGAGGTGTTGGTGGGGATGGTAGGTCAGGAAGGCCTCAGGAGTAAGTGACCTTTTAGCAAAGCCGTGAATCAAGTGAAAGATTTGAGTCTAAGAATGACTGGCAGAGAAGTGTTCTAGGTTGAAGGAATAGTCAGGGCAAAAGCTGTGTGAGCAGCAGTGAGGGGATGAGGGACAACAGAGTAACAAGTGAAGAAAAAAGCAGAGGTGAGGAGAGGGAAGAGAGGGGACAGTTGGATGCTTTCAGATGAACTTATCCTTTCTGACACTGAGAACAGTAAGTTTGAGCAGACGCAGTGAGTGATCTGACCTAGTTTTTAAAAGGATGACTCTGCATTATCTGTTTTTAGAAACTTGATTGTTATCATTTCGGAACATACTCCTTTGCACCCTGCTAATAATTTCATAAAATATTGTTTTGTAGTGTTTTTTGTATTCATGATTCTGAGAGGCCTCTTTAGCAGGTCAGTTTAGATTTTGATCAGTCTCAGGCATTTACAGGGTGACCCCCAAACACAACGCAACAGTGGGCAGCATGTGGAGAATCCTCCCAGAACTTCTCTGTCAGCTGCACATTGCTGCTTCCACTTTTCCAGGTGAAAAGCTTGAAAGGGGAAAGCTAGCTCTTGCTCAGAAAGAAGCTAGAAACTCCTGTTCCTAAGAGGTGCAATGTGAGGTTGGTAGTAATATCAGGCATCCCCATTCCCAGAATTGTTTTTTTTTTTTTTGGTTTGTTTTTTAAAAAGGAGTCTGACTATGTTACCTAAGCTGACCTCTAACTCCTGCCTCAGCCTCCCAAGTAGCTGGGACTACAGACAAGTACCACATGCACAATGCCCTGAATTATTTTTTCTAAATTCGGGTATTTACTGATTTGGGGTATTTGCATAGGTATCAGCATTTCAGGAATATACCTGGTTAGGGTTGGGAGTGTAACTCAGAAGTAGAGAGCATGACTGCATGCAGGAAGCCCTGGATTCAGTCTCTGATATTGCACAAAAGAAATAAAAATAAAGAAATGAAACCTGGTTAAGAGGTCAGAGAGGAAAACTTTATGATTAGTGATAAATGGGGAGAACTGATCTTTACCCAGATTTTGTATCAAAATCTGAGTGCTCAGTGCAGACACATACCACTTGGACTCTCCCAGCTGTGGGCATGATACAGGAAAGGCTATACTTTGTTCCTCCTGGACCGCTTCAGTTGTTGCCTACATGGTCTTTCCTATTCTCTCTCGTCCCCCCCCATACCTTTCTTTTATTTATTTATTTATTTATTTACTTACTTACTTATTTATTTTTATGTGGTACTGAGAGTCAAACTCAGTGCCTCACATGTGCTAGGCAAGGGCTCTACTACTGAGCTACAACCCCAGCCCCAACATTCATTCTTCATATAGTAGGTCAAGTGAACCTCTCCATATGCATCTGATCATACTTATCCCAGCTTCAGTGGCTTCCCATTGGTCTTGGTATAGAACAGAACCCTTAACAAATACTCCAGGGCCCATCATGGTTTGACTTTTCCCTATTCTCCAATTCTTTCATACATACCTGGCCTCACTGTCTCCTTCCTGTCTGGAAACACCTTTTGCTTCTAACTGTACCTAGGTAATTAACCCCACTTAATTGATCAAATCTCAGTTCAGTGCCACTTTTTTAAGGAGCCTTCCCAAGACAAGATCAGGGCTCCTTGTGAGAACTTTCATTACACCTCCCACATAGCACTTCCTGCAACTGCAAATTGGTTTTTATATGCATCATCACTTGGTTAATGTTTATTTCTACAACCTATAGCTCTGTGAAATGAAGGGTACACTCTTATCATTATACCAGTACAAAGTGCAGTGTCTGGCTTCTTAGAGGTGCTCAATAAATAGGAGAAACAATAAATTAATTTAAGTCTCATTAGGGGAATGGATTCTAGTCAGTTTGAATAAGAATGAGAAACTGAGAGCATGGGGAAATGGCTCAGTGGTAGAGTGCTTGCTTTGCATGCATGAAACCTTCGGTTTGATCCCCAGCACCATACACACACAAAAAAGAATAAGAAACTTGAGTGTCCATTTCACCTTCCCCAAAGTCAGAACTGGGGTCTAATGCCACAGGTCTGTTCCTTTTCTTTTTTCAGTCTTCTTCCTAAGTAAAACCTTTCATTCCCACCTCTCTATGGAGATATGAGTTGTATAGCCCTGTGGGGTGTGTACAACAGAAGACCTGTGAATTGATGGTAGAACAGGAATGTATATATCACTGCTCTGGGGGTTCCCTCACCTTAAGGTTGAGCCAAAGTGGACCCTTCAGTTTCCCATGACTGAAATTGTCCTATGTTTAGAAAGGCTGTTTGTATTCTAAACTCATCCAAGTAACTAAAATGACTGTTTTCATCTGGGAGTATAACTCAAAGGTAGAGCACTTGCCCTGCATGCACGAGACCCTGAGTATCCCCAGTATGGGATAGGAGGGACATAAAATGACTGTTTTCCAAGAAGGGAGGATTAATTGCTTGTATCCATTGGCAGTCTCACAGCAGACTCTGTGGAATTCATCTGAGTTCATTGGGACAGGGGAGGACATCCTCTATCTCCCTCACAGGGTACAGTCGTCTTCATCTCTCTTGAGAAATGGAGGCTATATTGGCTAATACCCTTGTTTCCAACCTTTTTTTTTTTTCTTTTTTTCTTTTTTGTAAGTCTTTTTATAAGAGAAAATTAACTGGTGAACTAACATTATAAAATATCTAATCTCATTATTTGAACACAGTAATATCTAAAAAATGCAAATTTGTAGAAAGAGGCCCCCCCTAACTTTATAGTATGAGCCACTGAGAGAGGAGCTGAGAACTCCACAGGTTGACTGTCCAGAGAATGATGAGAAACAACAGCCTATGTGTAAGTTATCATCCAGTCAGTGCTTATCAGAGCTTAATGTACATCAAAACCACCTGGGGGACTGGGTGTGGTGGCTTACACCTATAGCCCCAGCTACTCAGGAGACTGAGGCAGCAAGGATTACAAGTTTGAGGCCAGCCTGAGCAACTCAGCAAGATCCTGTCTCAAAAAAATGAGGGACAGAGAATGTTCCAGGGAAGTAGCTCAGTGGTAGCATGCTTGCTCGGTATGTGTGCAAGGCCCTGGGAACTCGACACAGTGACATATGCTTATAATCCCAGTGAGTTGGGTGATTGAGGCAGAGGATTGCAAGTTCAAGGCTAGCTTCGGCAGTTTAGCAAGACCCTAAGCAACAAAGTGAGACCTTGTCTCAAAATTTAAAATAAAAAGGACTGGGGATGTGTCTTAATGGTAAATCACTCCTGGGTTCAGTTCCCAGTACCACTGTGTGTATGTATGTATGTATATAGTGTGGGGTGGGGTTGGACTGGGGTTGTAGCTCAGTGGTAGAGCACTTGCCTAACATGTGTGAGGTACTGGGTTCCATCCCCAGCACCACATAAGAATAAAAAATTAAAATAAAAGCATTGTGTCCATCTACAACTAAAAAAATTTTTTAAAAAGCGTGTGTATATGTACATGTGCGTGTACACACACACACACACACACACACACAAATATATTAGAGCAGTGTCTATTACTCAAATGTTTGTTGTTATTAGAGCACTTGATAAATGGGCAACAGTCATCATCATTTCTGGTTTTCATATTTAACTGAAAGCCACAAAGGTGCTTATATTGTTACTCCATGATAAGGAGGCTCACTGCATATTTTGAAATTCTTTTAAGTTTAGATATCACATATTCTAGTCACTTCATTTTATGGAAAAGGAAATTGATCTAGAGAGGTGTATTACTTTCCTAAGATTATGCAGAATTGGACTCAGAGCTAGGATTAGAACTCACAGATTCCTGACTGATTTGGCCACAGTACTTTACACCAAACAGAATGGCAGTTCATCTGAGCTGATTCTTAACAGAGAAATCTGGTCATTTTTATAACACTCTGCTTAGCTTTCTTAAATTTATTGAAGTCGAGCTTTCTTATTTTGTAAATCATATGTAGTACTAAAATCTGATGACATTCCTTTCTTCTAGGTTGCCAGCATACTTTGTTGTCCCCATCCCTCTTCCTGAAGAGGATGTGCAACGCTTTCAGGGTCATGGCATACCAGTAAGTGTATCTGGAAACCCGAAGAGACATGGGTTGCTCATTGGCCCATCCTAGCAAAATGATACTCCTTAAAACTCTTCGCCTTGGGACTCAGGAGTTTGTTCTCAGTCCAAGATCCAAAAATACCATAAGGATTCCCTAGAGGAATTGCTTAAACATGAGGCCCTCTGTGGGACAAGAATTCTGAAGTTTTCATAAATGCACTTGAGTTTTTAGCAAAGACATCTAAAAGCTTTAAGAAGATTACAGATCTGTCTGCTATTGAAAGCAAGCCTGGTTTAACATTTTGAACCTGAGCTGACTATTCTAAGGGTAGTAGAATTTCAGATTCTTTTTGGCGGGCACAATTAATCTTGGTGTGGACATGATGGTGTCTTCTTCCAGAGACAGCGTGAAGTGCCCCTTAGTTTTTACTGAACAGAATGGGATGGGAGCCATATTTAACGTGTCACTAATCAAAGAAGGCAAGACACTGGCAGTCATCCCCATTTCTAATTGGTGGCTGGGAATTGCCAAGCCTGCAGGGAATTTAGTAAGGAATGAGAATTATAAATAAATGGTATGCTGTGTACATGGCTGGTTCACCAAAAGGATCATTTCTGGGTGGGAAGCAAGATGGAAAAGCAAAATTACATGGTCAAAAACCCATGGAGGCCAGGTAGGTAATGAGCAAGCCCCTTGCAGTGAACCAGAGACCCTCTGCTTGGTCCAAGGGTACAGCTCTTCAGCACCAACTAGTTTGTGCCATGTGGGAATATGAGCTGGGTGTTGCCAGATGTCTTGACTTTTCAGGGGTAGCCAGAAGATACAATTTCTATGTGCATTTTTCTCATCTCTAATTATATGCAACTAATCCAAAAGTTTAAAAAATGTGTTTGGGCCAGAGTTGGATCATATCCCACTGATTTGCAACCTTTGGGCAATTTGGGCAGCAGTTCCCAAACTTTCTGGTCTCAGAACTCTTTATACTCTTAGAAATTATCAAAGCTCTCTCCAAGAGTTTTTGTTTATATGGGTTGTAACTGTCAATATTTGCCATATAGAAAATTCATACTGATTCGTTGTTGTTTTTCTGTGGTACTGGGGATTGAACCCGGGTCGTTGTGCATGTAAGGCAAGCACTTTACCAACTGAGCTACATTCCCAGCTCTTTTGTTTTGTTTTGTTTTGTTTAAGTAACAGCCAGGCATGGTGGCACATGGCCTGTAATCTGTACTACTCAGGAGGCTGAGGCATAAGGACCACAAGTTCCAGGCTAGCCTGGGCAACTTGGTGAGACCCTATATCAAAATAAAATAAAAAGGATTGGGGATGTAGTTCAATGTGGAGTGCCCTGGGTTCAATCCTTGTTACCACAAAAATAAAATCAGGTCAAGGGATATATAGCTCAGTGGCAGAGTGCTTACCTAACATTTATGAGTCTCTGGGTTCAATCCCCAGTACCACAAGAAAAGAAAAAGTTAAGTAACATCACATGTTAGCATAAATAACATGTTTCTATGAAAAATAACTATCCAAAACAGTAAATTCGGATAACATTATTTTACATTCTTGAAAATAGAAGACAGATAGATTCTAATATCTGATTCTTTTTTTCAGTCTGTGTGGTAATGGAGTTTGGTTAAAGTACATGAAGAAAATCCAACTTCACACAGATGTGTATTTGAGAAAGGAAGGAATATTTAATAGCCTTTTTAAAAAAATATATTTTTTATCTGTCAAAGAATTTTTCATTTTATTTATTTATATGTGGTGCTGAGTATCAAACTCAGGGCCCCACACATGCCAGGCAAGCATTCTACCACTGAGCCACAACTCCAGCCTCTATTTAATAGCCTTTTTAGAGAATGTTTAACAGCCTAATTGAGAATATTGTTTTCTGCCCGTACACTAAAAAGTTGGCAAATGACAGTTTCATAAAGGTTACTTACAATAAGTGTCTGAAAGCATAATGAACTTTCCATTCTCTGTTAAATTAAAACCCTTGGTCTATCTTACATTTTTAATGGATCTTAAAATATGTATGATTTTGTACTAGTGTACCTTGACCATTTGGAAAATATGGGTTCATAGGTCATACAGACCTTCTGTCTGTTGACACATTTCATTATGTAAATTTTTAAAAATCTTATTCATTAATACTGTCATCTCATCTGAAGAGTCCTTAAATATTGGAAATCTGTCCAGCAAAAGTAGCAGATACTAGTTTTCCAAAATTCAAATTTTTGCTTGAAAGCTTAATATTTTTATCATTGACAATAGTTTGTCTGTTGTTTTCCATGGAGTGATAAACTCACTTTATTCATTTTTTAAGAATGAATATCTGCCAGATACCAAAGTCTGAACACCCATAATTTATATGTCATTCTTCAAGTCCACAAAAAAGGGAGTGAGTTCATTTCTCAATTCAGTTACATGAGAGCTTTTTCTTGAGATAGATATTTTAACTTCAGTGCTTATTACTTCTCATTCTTTCATGCAGAATATTTAAGACATGTGGTGGTCTACATGAATAAAATTAATAATTTTTAATCTTTCATTAAGGACAGTCTTAAGAGAATCAGATTTATTTCTTACTAATGGTGTCAGCGAAGAACACAGTGACAACCAGAACAGTTGTGTGGCTTTTCCTTGATGGTGCTAAGCCACCACTACATTTGCATCATTTTAGATTGATTGAAAGGTACATAATTTCATCAATTCCAAATATAAAATACATTGCTACCTCTACATTTTACCTATCACTACATTCGCCTCATTAGTGCAGATGTCAATACAGTGGAAAAGACAAATTATATGTGTTATTATGAGAATTGTTGTGACCTCTCAGACCACCTGAAAGGGCTTTGGGACCTCCCAGTTAGACACTTTGAAATTTAGTGTCCTAGAAGAATAATCAGCCTTTCATAGAGAAATCTAGAAAAGAAAATGTGTTCTACTGGCAGAAACAAAGATGAGCTGCCAGGTGCAATGGCGCATGCCTGTAATCCTAGTGGCTGGGGAGGCTGAAGCAGGAGGATTGCAAGTTCAAAGCCAGCCTCAACAATTTAGCAAGGTTCTAAGCAACTTAGTGAGACCCTGTCTCAAAATAAAAAGGGTTGGGGATGTGGCCCAGTGGTTAGGCACCCTTGGGTTCAACTCCTTGTTCAAAAAAAAAAAAGAATTATCCACATATGTAGATTTACATACACTGTGTTCCAGCCAGGCCTTGGGGCTGAGAAGTAGAAAATGTTCTTGTAAGACTTAAGTGAAGAGCACCAACTTTTCAATCATTAGATCTACTTTAATTATATATTCTGAAATTCATTAGGAGTTTGTATGAATGGACAACAGAAAGATGATATACAAGGTGGAATTTCCACATCTATCCAGGGGAACAGAGAGCTTTCAATCAGTGTGTGTGTGTGTGTGTGTCTGTGTCTGTGTCTGTGTGTGTCTGTGTTTGTGTCTGTCTGTCTGTCGTCCCCCCCCTTTCTCTCTCTCTCTCTCTCTCTTTCTCTCTCTCTCTCTCCCTTTCTTTCTCCCCTCTCCCCCTTTCCCACTCCCTCTCTACCCTTTTCAGTACTGGGGATGGAACCCAAGGCCTTGTGCTTACTATACCCCAGCTTGTCTGCCTGCCTGCCCACCTGCCTGCCTGCCTGCCTGCCACTAGGCTTTAAACCTAGGGATGCTGTGCCACTGAGCTTCCTCTTCAGCCTCAGTGTCTGGGATTACGTGTGTGGATTATCGTGCCTGGCTTTCTCTCTCTTTTTTTTTTAAATGTAAGATTTTCATTTGACTAGAACACTAAGATCACCAAAAATGATCTTAGACAAATTAAAAAGCAATGTGTTTTATATTTGGAATTGATGAAATTATGTACCTTAACCTAGAAAACCCAAACCTTTCAAATGTTCCTTTAAAATTATCAATATTGCAAGCTGGGACCACTTTAACCTCTTGCTCTTTGTTTTGTTTAAGGCAGAATTTCTCAATTTAGGCACTACTGATATTTTAGGCTAGATAATTATTTGTTTCAGGGTTATTGTAATAGAATATTTAATGTCATTTCTGCTATTAGCACTCTCCAAGTTGTGACAACCAAAGTATATCCAGATATTGCTGAATGTCCCTTGTGGGGCAAAACACAGGTTGAAAATTCTGCCTTAAGGTGATCTATATTAGTTGTTTCTTGATTAATTAGCATATGTCTCATCAGATTTTTAAGCAGACTTATAGAAAATATGACAATAGTATGAGCATTCATAAGCATCCTCACCTTGTTCTTCTCATTTCTATTAAGCCTACTCATATTTATACTGTGTTCCTTTATTCTTGGTTGTTGTTGAGCAGTTAACACAGTTACACTTAGGTTAAAGCAGAGGAAGAGGTTTGTAAAAATATAAAACAATGCCACTTTTCTTTCTTTTTCTTTTTTTTTGGTAGACTGGTGTTGGGGATGGAACCAGAGCCTCACCCATGTTAGGCAAGCACTCTACCATTGAACTACACACCACTTCAATTCTCCTGCCTCAGCCTTTTGAGTAGTGAAATTGCAGGCATGCACCGCTACACTCAGCTAATGCCATTTCTCTTACTGTTTGTGTATGCGTAAAATGTTATTTATATCAGCGTGCAATTGGTCTAGTATTATTTTAAAATGAATTAATATTTTAAAAGTCTCTCGGTTTTAATTTTTAGTGTGTTAAATATCAGTAGCTATAATCCACACAAATACAAACTCTTTGGGTCCTAAATAATTTTTAAGAATAGAAAAGTTTAAAAAAACAAAAAGTTTAAAAACCACTGATCTATAATATTATATAACATTTCCTCTATGATCTGATAGGTAAACACTTACATCAATAGTAGCAGTTAAACTGGGTGAGGTGCATACATCTGTAAACCCAGGAGTCTGAGGCAGGAGGATTATAAGTTCCAGCCTCCACAATTTAATGAGACCTAGTCTCAAAATAAAAAGGACTGTAGTTGTAGCTCAGTGGTAAAGTGGACTCAATCCCCAATACTGTCACCACCAATAAAAATAAGAGCAGCAGTTATTATGCAGTAGGAGCATAGAATAGTAAGATTAAAGAGATAGTTTGGGCCTAAACGGTGAAGGGCCTACAGTACCATTCATAGGGTGTATTTTTTAATTGTGTTAAGATACACATAAGACAGTATATTCACAATATTGTGCAATCATTACCATGATCTAGTTCCAGAACATTTACATATCTCCATGCTTTTTTGTCCTTGCTCTTCACTTAGTCTGTTCCTTTCTGCCTTCACTTACCTGTAAAGCGATGACCTGCGTAATTTGTCAGTTCAGTCAGATTCTAGCTATAATTTTAGAGACTTTGACCTCCTTGACCCTCCACCGGTCTCCAACCCTGATTTTATATCTTTTTTAATTTTTGCCTTGGGGCAAATGAATGTTTCTATAGATTATTCAAACTAAATAGCAGACTGCTTAATGGACTCATGAAAACTTTAGGCATCCTTGCCTCTTCTGGGCCCTTGTCCTGCTCAGGCCCTGATATGGTTCCTGTATCATACATTCCTGAGTGTTCATTTCATTTGTAAAATCATTCTTCATTCTTATACTCTCAGCTATGACCTTTCCCCTACTTTAGTGGGATTTGGGACCCCTGCAGCTTCCTTCTTCTCGACCTCTCTATTGTTTTTCTCTGTGCTCTGCCAGCAATATTGGTTGTTTTGTCTGGAGCCTGGTTCCATCAGCCTTCCCTTTTCCATGATTATATTTCTAAAGCATGTTCTGCACTCCTGGCTCCCACCCCACGCCTCCCTTTCTGAAAACATCTTTAAGTCTCTTCTAATCTCAGGAAGCCCTTAACAGTGAAGCCACTACCTTGTTCTCTTTTCCTATACTGCCCAACATATGTAAAGAGTCTATACTTGTATTTTTCTACTCATTTCCTTTTTTTTTTTTTTTTTTTCCTTGGTTGTTGTTGATGTTGTTGCTGTTGTTGTGCTGGTGATCAAACCCTGGGCTGCACACATGCTAAGCACACACTACCACTGAGGCACACCCTCCTAGCCCCTATTTCTTCTTGCATCATGACTTCTACTCCCCCTACTTGGATACTATCCTCCCAGAAGAGATTGAGTTTCGAGCAGCTCCACTTCTCTATAACATTGTTGCAGTTTTTGACTAATTATGTCCTGCCTTTTTAAAATTGCAGTCCTGGCTTTGGAAACAGTGTACTATCTTGGTCCTCCTACTGCACTACTTTCTAATCTGTTATTATAGATGTTTCTCTAAAGCTCTTTGACTCTACAGAGAGACACCTTAAGATGCACCCAAAAAACAAGTAACAAGTAATTCCCCCCTTTAGAAAATAAATGTGGTCAATAAACTGATTCTTGCCTGTTGTTAAGTAGTTTGTACTAAGAACTCTGTGGCTCTTTCCCAAGAGAAACTGTACATTTTATAATGATAGCAGAAGACTTTATGTTGAATTCCAGAGGAGTCTTTCTCTGACCAGGAATTTTGCTCCTTTCTTCTTACTCTTTCAAATAAAGAATGGTAAGAACAAAGAATAGATGTCCCTTCATGGCTCAGATGAGATAAGGTAATTCTGATTGGGAATTATTACTGCACATGTCCCAACTGGAAAATGAAATGTGGTTGTATATCACCCAGGGACCTACTGGTTTTGCCCCAGGAAAGGAGTTAAAATTTAATTTCTTAGATTCTATCATCCAGTTCATGGTTAAGAATATCCTCTTTTATATCTGAGTAAGCTGCACCAATTAGGGGTCATGACTCCTGAGCATTCAAAATATCCCCACAGAGGGCCTAGAACTGTGTGGTGGTTTCTGCACATTGTGTAGCATGACATTGGAAAAGGGACTAAGAGAACAGCAAATGGCCCTTGAATTTGTCTTAGTGTTCTAATACTTCCACTGCATGTGAATGTTAAAGTATGGCTTGGCCCTAAATGGGGAATTGTTGCTCTTTTTGGCAGTTCCTGTGTCCCTGTGTCCTTGCTCTCCAGGTGGGCTTGCCATTTGTTGTACTTTAGCTGGCCATCAGTTCCCTTGTCCAGCGCTCCAGTCCAGTGTTCCTCTCCTATACTCATATCCTTCATGCTAGTGGCCTCCTGAGTATCTCCACTTGGATATCCTAATGGCACTAGATACCGAATGCACAGTGTCAGTCCCATCATCTGCCCCAGAAACCCAAACAGGTTCTTCTTTATGACTTTATGAGTATAGTGCAGAGTATCTTCTGGATTGCAGTGCTAATCTTTAATTCTTGGTCCAGGCTGTTTCTATAATAACCAGTGTATGGTTTATACATGCAGGTGGATGCCAAAAAAGTGCCCATCCAGGCAGCTAATTACAAAAATCATTTCTTTCACTGGGTTAAACATTGATCCAGGACTGATGACTTGATCAGCAGAGCAAGGACCAGATGTTAGCCACTCTTAAGCCCTTAGTCAGGCCTGTGTGCAGAGTAGAGGCTACAGCTGAACTTACCGCTCTTCTCTCTTCTCCCTTCTAAGCTTCACTGGCAGATTACTTTGCCCCAAGTTTAGTTCTAATCTCCTTTTATGCCTGCAGAATAAATAATTGAAAGCTCTCACAGTATACAGAAAAAAGGTGGAAGACTTGAGCCTGTCATTTTTGGTCATTTAAATTCTGTGCTCACCCTTTATTGTTCTTTGCCATCCTTTTTTTTTCTGCCATGTTCTACTTTCTATTATATTTTGAGTGTATGAGCTCTGAAAGTAGAACAGACATCTTCTGTCCTCTCACAACCTAGTGCAGTGTCTTCCATGTGTGAGTCTTGTATTCACTGTGTTGAGTAGCCAACTCTCCATTCTTCTTCTGTGAACTTTTCTCTGATGTTGAAAGATGCCCCCACTTTGCCATCGAAGTAGAGCATTGCCTTTAGTCACACTGCAGCTACTTTCCTACATCTTGGGGAAATCCTTTGGTCTGTCTGAGCCTCAGTTCCTTGCTGTTCATGGGGATAATAATCATATCCATCACAGGGACTATGAGAATTCAATTAGTTAATTCATGTAAAATGACCCAATATGTAAGCTGCACTCCAGTGATGGCTACTATCCTAATAATAAAGCTGTTGGCACCATTATTTAGGTTACCAGTACTAAAGCCAAGTCAAAAGGTGTATGTTATACCATAAGCAAGTCTGAAAGTGACTACCTAGTCCTATTTTTTAGTTTCATTTTAAAACTAAGTTAGTTCTTTTTCACTTAATAAGTTCTCCCTGACTTAATAAAATTGAATATATTCAGCTATTTCATAAAGATATAAATTTTTCTGCCTGAACTTGCATGCGAAACTTATCTCATCCCTGTTGGGTTGTCAGTGTTTCATCTGGCAAATATCTTCTGCCTCCTGCAGATATGGTGTTGGTCCTGCCACAATGGAAGTACCCTTTTGAAAATGTCAGCACTGCCCAAAGAACAGGATGATGGTGTTTTGCAAATCCAGAAGAGCTTCTCAGATGGGTCAGTACTTAATTCTTTATCCTGTTTTTGTTTCCTAAGAAGCAGGTAATGGTTCTTAGTAGTGTCCATTTCTATTTATCTACAGGTAGTTTAGTGCTAGAGAAATACAACATATAGTGGTTATTCTAAATTACTTCAAAAGGAGTCAGTATAACATAATTACTAAGAATTTCAGGGTTGGGGAGATAGCTCAGTTGGTGAGTGCTTGCCTTGCAAGCATGAGGCCCTGGGTTCAATCCCCAGTACCGCAAAAAAAAAAAAAAAAAAGAATTTCACAGGGTTGGGGATGTAGCTCAATGGTAGAGCATTTGCCTAGCATGCTGCACAAGGCCCTGGATTCAATGCCCAGCACTGCAATAAAAATAACAAAAAATAAAGAGTGTATACTATGCTATTTTTAGAGATGCACACTGAAGTATTTAGGGGGGAAGTGGCATGGTGTCTGTAATGTTTAGGTTTCATTTTTGTTTCTTTGTGTGTGTACGTGTATGTGTGTGTGTGTGTGTGTGTGTGTGTGTGTGTATTTTCAGTAAACCTGGGCCTTGCACATGCTAGATAAGTGCTCTACCATTGAGCCACAACCCTTACCCGTTGACTATAATGTTAATAGCTGTCAAATCTAGGTCATGGTATATGTTACTGGCTCTTTTTCACTTTTCTACATGTTTGAAATTTCTCAAAATAAATTTTAAAAATCCAAAGTGAATAAATTAAAAATAACAAGAAGTGGACTCTGAAGTTAAATTGCCTTGGTCCAGATCATGGCTCCATCTATTTAGAAACTTGATAACCGTGGGCTGGGCTGTTCTACTTTGTGATCTCCATTCCCACACTGTTAACTGGGGACAGCAGTCCTGCAGCAGTTGCCTCAGAGGTGAGGGTGGGGCAAGGGATTCCTGTAGACCTCTTAGCACAGATTGGGGCACATAGTAATTGCTTAGGAAAAATAATCTATTTTAATTCACGTTCGCTCTTCTAATTTCATGTTACTTTTTCATACCTAGAATTTACAAAATCATCCACAGGCCACCCTATGAAATTGTTAAAACCGAAGATCTATCAAACAACTTCATATCCCTGCAGGAAATCCAGACGGCATACTCTAAATTTAAACAGCTATTTCTGATAGGTGAGAAGAATGCTGAGCAAAAACTTTCTGTCAAATTGGGGAAAGATGTGCCACATGGATCAGCTGAAAGTTGGTACTTTTCCCTGGATTCCTTTTGGTGGTATGCAGGAGTTCATAGCCTTGAAGGTTACTATAGTGTAGTGGAAGAGTCAGTAGCCAAGGGGCCAGCTGCCATTGCCATGCTGCATGCAGCACATCTCTCTTCAGGCTTTCTCCCATGGTCCCCCTGTTGTGGCAGTGATCACAGAGTCATCCTTCTCTTCTCTCGTTTCCCAGCTTACCAAGTTGGTCAGTGGTGAGCATTTTGGCTTCTCTATTTAAGGTTTTGGACTAGGCATTACCTATTAGTCAGTGACATACATAAACCTTTATAAAGTGAATGATCCTCTTTCCTGAGGGAACTTTTTCCCCCAAAGGGAAAATATCTAAATTTTTTACCTGATTGGGCATATACAGTTTCTTACAATGAAAATTTATTTTAATATAATTAATCAGAAATGTACAAAGTAAAAAATGAAATATGCTTATTCCAGCCCCCACTGCCTGCAATTTCCCTGCTCTCACAGCCTACTAGTAACAATTTAGAACTAGACTCATTTCCCTCCATTCTTTTTTTTTTTTCTTTTTTTGGTACTGGGGATTGAACTTGTGGCACTCAACCCCTGAGCCACATCCCCACCCCTAGTTTGTACTTTATTTAGAGACAGGGTCTCACTGAGTTGTTTAGTACCTTGCTTTTGCTGAGGCTGCCTTTGAACTCTTGATCCTCCTGTCTCAGCCTCCTGAGTCCCTGGGATTATAGGTGTGCACCACCACGCCTGGCTCTCCATTCTTGAATGAGTCTTTTTTTTTTTTTTTTTTTTTGGTGCTGGGGATGGAACCCAGGGCCTTGTGCTTACAAGGCAAGCATCCTACCGACTGAGCTATCTCCCTAGCCCTTGAATGAATCTTTACTCTCTGAGGTGTGCTTGCTTAGAGGTAACTTTTCCTAACTTGGACTTTTTAGCCTGACAAATGGGTAACTATTTTAGGATTCACTCAGCTGTCATTTTTGAATTTCCATTGTATATACTAAGTATGCTAGGCATTCACCCAAGATGAATATAACACAAAAGCTCATATTCTTACAGGGGAAACAGAAGCATATGCCTCTAACTAAAACATGTTTGATACATGTTATAAAACAGATTTTTAAGGAGTAGGGATCTGGAGGGGAAGTTCTATTTGATCCAGGACTGTGAGTCTACAGTTCAATTTTAATCATCCAGAATTTCTTCCCTTTATTGATTTGAGTTTGCATCTTTTACATGTATTAAATTTCTGTAAAATTCAAGGTTTTCTGTTTTATAAGATGTGTAAGGTGAATCCTATAGTGGTGTGCAAGTTACATGAACTTATATATTTAAGCTTCTTAGAATAAGAAGTCAAGTCTCACCCTTAGGCTTCCATGGCGGGATAGATCTGGTTGCATTTTCCACTTCTAGGAGTACCAGCCTCCATGTCACTGGTTTCTGCCTAAAGCATGTCAGTCTCTCTGTTGAATTACAGGGTAGATCATGGCTTTAAGTATGTGTTTTAGGCATTTCTTATTTCAGCAAGGAAGACGTTTTCTTGACTACCACACCCTTCTCGAGGCCTACAGTTCAGATACTGTTTCAGCTGAAGTTCTGAAATACTCTTTAAAAATAAAGCCTGGATTCTGCAGGTTGAGTCTAGGACCACTGATCTGAACAGCACAGTGGAATAACACAGGTGTTTTGTGGCAAGTCTGACATCTTTCCTCTTTTCCTTTTTTCAGATAACAGTACTGAATTTTGGGATACGGATATAAAATGGTTTTCTCTCTTGGAAAATAGCAGCTGGCTTGACATAATCAGGTATTCCAAAACATTGTTTTGCTCATGAATTTCAGTTGTCTTATTCAGAGTAATAGAGCTAATTGACAAATAATTGAACTGTTTGATAGTTCACAGTTAAATATTCTTAGGCTACATCTTCTATTCCAGGCTTGACTTGGATTTTACATTTCATATTTATTATTTATATGCACATTTGATAGGAACTTAACAATGTGTTTCCTACTTATAAGGAAATATATTCTATAGACCAGACATTGAAAGACTACAATAAAGGGTGTGACAACCCAAATTATAATTGAGACCGCAATACTGACCTCCAGGAGGAACCTGGGGGAAGAGAATGGGAGGGATCCTGACTTTTCACTAAATACTTTTTGAATTTTTTCTCTTATATGTATATGACCCATATAAACCATGGTTAATGTCAATTAGTCATTTTTAATTTTGGAATTAGGTTAAGAGTCCCAGAGGATGGTTACATTGCCTTTCTTAATTGATATGTTGAATGGCTCCTCTGTGTTGCCATTAAACAGAGGACACGGCAAAGGAAGGTACAAACAGAAATGATGATTATGGGTGAGAGAATAGCTCTGACCCTATGCTACATCTGAGGAAAGGGAAGAATGCTCCCATCTACCTTGTATGGCATTTTCTCTCAGTTGTAAGTATTATGGGATGGGACCTCAGTCTTCCAGACACTCAACAACTGGGGTCTCAAGAACCTACTGCATGTCCCACAATTTGAATTTATAATTGAAAACAGTGGGAAGTGTTATAAAAAGAACTCTTTAGGTCAGAGGGCAGGAAAGGATGAGTATCCCTAACAGATGACATGTCAGGATGTGGGGAATGACGGTTGCTGAAAGGTAGGGTAAGAGAGGATGCAACCCAAGACAAGCACAGCATATGTGAAGGCCCTTAGTTAGAAGTTAGGGACAAGTCCAAGCTGCAAGTGGTTGCCACAGTCTTAAAGGGGATAACATGTAGAAAGAGACATGAAAATCTTTCTGAGTAGATTGGATCTTTTCGGCCACTCTGATACATTCTGCTGGCCACCTTGAATAAAGCAATGTGGATCACATTCTCCAGGAATTGATTGTTAATGGGTTTTACTAGTTGTCACCAGAAGACTCAGATAGGAGTTTTCAGTAAGAATTTGTAGTTGAGAAATTACCTAGGTGCATTTTTATATCAGTTTGGGTTTCCAATCTGAAAATTTTTCGGTTTCTTTATTAAGTATTTCTGAATTAAATATTCTTTTTTAAATATTCTGAATTATTTAAATATTTGATTGATAAAGATTGTATATATTCAAGGTACACAGTGCTTATTTGTGGTGCTGGGAATTGAATCTAGGACCTTGTGTGTACCTACACTGACCTACATCCCTCACCAAGATACACAATGTGAGGTCTAGAGTTGTAGCTTGGTGGTAGAGCTCTTGCCTAGCACATGTGAGGTATTGGGTTCAATCCTCAGCACCACATAAAAATAAATAAATAAAAATAAAGGTATGTGTCCATTTACAACTAAAAAAATTTTTTAAAAAAGATATACAATGTGATCATTCGATATGTTATATGATGATTACCGCAATGAAATGAACACATCCATGACCAACCATGCTGAACTTTAGGTCCCCCAGATTTTTTCATCTTATAACTGAAAGTCTGAGCCCTTTGACCTATCTCTACTTTTTCCACTCACTTCCCTTTGGAAGTACGATTCTACCCTGTATAAGAGTTCAGGATTTTTAGATTCACGTACAAGCAAGACCATGCTGTGTTGTTTTTCTGTGCCTGGCTTATTTCATTTAACATAATTCCTCTCTGTTCATCCATAGTATGGCAATGGTAGAATTTCCCTTTTATAAAGGGCTGAATAATATTCCATTACACACACACACACACACACTCACATATGTACACCATTGTACTTACGAATTCATTAGTTAGTGAACTCTTAGGTTGTTTCCGTATCTTGATTATTATAAATAATACAGCATGGTAGTGCAGATATCTGAGAAATGGGTTTATTCCCTTAGGATATATACCCAGAATCAGTTTCTAATAGGCAGATGAATATCTCTCAGTATCTGAATGGTGTAAATGGTAAGTACTTTATTTTTATTTTCTTAAAAAAATAAAACTTTAGAACAATTTAGACTACCTCTAAATTTATTGTTTATGGTACCAACCTCAAGAACTGATGCTCATATCTTGTCTCTTTCCTATTTAGACGTTGCCTGAAAAAAGCGATAGAGATTATAGAATGTCTGGAAGCACAAAACATGAACATTCTTCTTTTAGGTAATATACATTAAAGCTCAAAGATCATTTTCTGTTTTATTTCACTTGTGATTCAGTTTTTGTGTATGTAACTTAATGAGATAGGAATTGTCTTATAAGAGAGTGAGCTACTGTAGAAATCCTCCCAGTTCCTTTCTCCTGAACCTTGGAATCCCTTGCCTTGGATTTCAATGTTATAGTTTAAAATAAAATTCTTTCGCTTGAAACTTGGCAGACCTATCCACAGCCCAAGAATAAATTGTTTGGTATCTTTACCAAAGCTCAAATTTCTTAATCTTTTGGATTTGGTTTTTGATTAACTCATCTTGATTGCAGTCACAGTCTTTTGGTAATCCCTTTCACATAGACTCATGGATGATTTAATTATTATTTTTATATCTGTGTTTGACACTTTTGTGCAGTTACCATAGAAAGTTGGTGGGCTGTGATTTTCTTTTCCTTAGTGGGCTTAATTTGGTAAACATGAGGGCAGTGACATAAACATTCAGAGTGTGTAAAAGCAAGTATAAACCTCTGTGCAACAAAGATGATGCTGTAGCCAGGCATGGTGGCACACACCTGTAATCCCAGCAACACAGCAGCCCAAAGCAAGAAAATTACTAGTTTGAGACCAACTCGGGCAACTTAGTGAGATCCTATTTCAAACTAGAAAATCTTTTTAAAATTTATTTTTAGGACACAGTGTCTTGGAATGTTGCTCAGGCTGGCCTCAAACTCCTGTGCTCATTGATCCTCCAGCTGTCGCCTCCAGAGTAGCTGGGGCTACAGGTGTGCCCCACTGTGCCCAGTTTGGGTTTTTTTAAAATAATAATATATTTATAGTTGTAGATGGACACATACCTTTATCTTATTTATTTATTTTTATGTGGTGCTGAGGATCGAACCCAGTGCCTTACATTTGCTAGGCAAGTGCTTTACCACTGAACTACATACAACCCTAGTACCCAGCTTAGTTTTTAGAATATTTTGTTTCTTCTAGCCCTGTGCTACAAATGAAGTAGATTTGTTCATACTTTTTATAAATTCACCTTTTATCATTTTTTTCTGATGCTTCCCTTGACTTTTGGGACTTAGTTTCTAAGAGCAATCCAGAAAATGTATCTTCTAGTAGCTTATAAACCATCTGATGCTAGTTTATTGACTTGGGAGTTGAGCATCTACCATGTGTAGAGTTCTGTGCTTCTACCTTAGTGTTTTAGTCTGCTTTTCCACTGCTACGACTGAAAGGATCTGACCAGCACAATTATAGAGGAAGAAAAGTTTATTTGAGGGCTCACGGTTTCAGAAGTCTTAGTCCACAGAAGGCTACCTCCTTTCTAGGGGTTTGAAGTGAGACTGAATGAACATCATGGCAGAGTGTGTGGCAGAGGGAAGCAGCTCACATGAGATCAGGGAGCAGAGAGAGACTCCACTCACCATATACAAATATATACCCAAAGCCACACCCAATTCCCACCTCTTTCAACCACTCCCCACCACTTCAATTACCACTCAGTTAATCCCTATCAGGGGATTAAATCACTGATTGGGTTAAGACTCTTAAAACCCAATTATTTCTCCTCTGAACCTTCTTGCATTGTCTCACATGTGAACTTTGGGGGGACATCTCATATCTAAACAATAACACTTATTTTTAAGGACCTGAAAAAGAGTATTATTTGAGTACCAAATAACTGGTGAAAGGAGGAAAATTCGGGTTCTGAGGGATGTAGGACTCAAAGCCAGACTGCAGTAATCTCAGAGTCACATGCAATGAAATTTGAATTTTGGCTAATGGAAGTTAGATATCCCCCACTCCTTGATGGACTTCTGAGTCGTCTCCTCTGAAATCTCATTGTCTAGTTCCTCTTCCCATCACTCAGAAGTATACTATTATCTTTCAAATGCAAGAAGGAAGATTTCCTTAAAACTGAAACTTTTAGGGTTGGGGACATACCTCAGTGATAGAGTGCTTGCCTAGCATGCACAAGGTCCTGGTTTCAACCCCTAGCACTGCTAAAGAAAAATGAAACTTGTTTTAAAAACAGACAACACTAGATGATAAGCACAAAAATCTGTTTTTATTGAAGCCATGTCTTCCAATAGTTTAGATTTGTTTCCCAGAAGAGACCAATGTAAGCCTAGACCTGTGGTTCTTCATGACTTTGGGGGTCAGGATGAAAGAGTGCCAAGAATTTGAGTAACTTCCTAGTTGAAGTTCATTATTAAGTCGAGCATAGTGCTATACATCTGTAATCCCAGCTACTCAGGAGACTAAGGCAGGAGGATTACAAGTTTGAAGCCAACCTCTTTAACTTATCAAGATCCTGTCTCAAAATAAAATAAAAAGGGCTAAGGATGTAACTTAGTGGTAGATCACTTGCCTAGCATATATGAGTTCCTTGGTTTATTCCCCCCAAAATAATAAATTTATACTTGTTTCTTTAATAATACATGTACCATTCTCCTGTAGACATTTTTGAGAACTTGTTTGGAGATTGTAGCAGGGGAACACAGCTACTCATATACTCTAGACTGAAGAATGATCCTCCTCTATCAGGGAAGGTCGTCCTCTTGGACCCAGCACCCAGCTTCAGGAGGGATGCATATGGAGTGGTGAGGAAGGAAAGGAATATCCACCTAGCCAGCCAGGTCAGCTAAATCAACCCTGGCGATCAGTGGGGCAACAGATGTCACAGCCAAATTGCCCTTACTTCTCCTCATGGGCATTTTTAAAAAATGACTTGAGTTGTACTCATTTGTTGTTGTTTGTTTATTTTGTTTTTGTAAAGAGGAATCTACAGGGAACATAGACCCCTGGCTTTTAGGATCTTAAAACTCTTAAAACAAATGCACGACTGTAGATGCATGATTTTATTTGCTCTGAATTATGAATATTAAACAAGTATATGAATGGACTTTTCATCATGTGGGTTTTATAAAGTGAATTCCAAATGAACACATGGAAGTGGACCAAGGAGAATTTCTCCCATAGCCTAGGCAAGGAAAAGAGATACCCCTCTCCTCCTCAAACAGAAAAGGAAGCCTTGGGGCAGAAAATAAGATTATTTTGGTGCAGTCCAGAAATTTTGAACTTCTGCAAAGTTGAGTTATTGGAACACTAAGAAGTAGAGGAAAGGAGCTCTAAGGTGAGTCTGAGAAACAGCAAGCAGTGAGCTCAGTGGTGAGGCTTTGACCCCTAGGTGGAAGGAATTTAGATTCAGTTTGTGACCTGGCAAGTCATCCTCATGTGGATGATTCCACTCTGGTTATGTGGCACATCTGAACACCCACATGCTGAAAGTGGATTTTCAGTGCTGCATTTATTCAGTAAGCAAATTCATATTTAGCACCAGTGTGTACTGGAACCTGTACTAGACAAGCTAGAAGCATTTTTATCTCTTGGTCTGAAAACATCACCCTTTTTTTTTTCATTGACTCTTTCCTGGAGGGAGTAAGCACTCGAGTGCTAATAGCAGGCCTTGGTGTTGGGAAGCCTGCTTTTAACTGTGTGGTGAGAGCATTGCAGCTTTTAACACTCCATGCCCTCCTTCCTCTTGGCACTGCTACTGGGCCCCTCCTAGAGGAAAATGCCTCCGACCTCTGCTGCCTCCTTTCCTCTCTGGTGCAAGTGATGATGGACCCCCACTGCCGAACAAAGACTGGTTTCCAGAGCCTCATCCAAAAGGAGTGGATCATGGGTGGCCACTGTTTCTTGGATCGCTGCAACCATCTCCGCCAGAGTGACAAGGAGGAGGTGAGTTCCCTCACTGAAGACTGTTCCAGTCACGGGGAGAACTACTCAGTCTCTTACCCAATATCTTTCTTCAGATGTAGGGTTTCTGCTTACAAAGTGCGTGCTATGCACAGTCATTGGATCAGTTTATCATGTGAAACTTTAAATGCTTTAAATAATATTGAAGCCCTTCCCAAAGGAAAAGATATGAACAAGCACGTTCAGAGTCTTCTCAGTTGTGTATAACAAGAATGTACATACATTTTATAGTAGGAGTAATATTGATTTTTTTAAGTGAGGTCTTTTTTTAATAAATATTTTTAGTTATAGATGGATATAACACCTTTATTTATTTATTTATTTTTCTTTCTTTTTTTTTTTTTTTGCGGTGCTGGGGATCGAACCCAGGGCCTTGTGCTTGCAAGGCAAGCACTCTACCAACTGAGCTGTACCCCCAACCCCCTTTATTTATTTTTATGTGGTGCTGAGGATTGAACCCAGTGCCTCACATGTGCTAGGCAAGTACTCTACCACTGAGCTACAGCCCCGGCCCTAATATTGATTTTTAACACTTAAATATATAATAACCCAGTGAGAAATTCTCCTATAAATTCTGCTAAGATAATCTTTGCAATAAGTAGATATTAAGTGTGCAGATTTCCTATAGGAAATACATGATAACAAAGTAAATTTTCCTAGCACATAAACCTCTTCCAAGTAAAACAGGTTCATTAATGCTGTCTGTTGCCAGAACCCTGGCAGTGATGTGTGTGGGCTGTGCTGCAGCCTCTTCTGCTTCTGTCTAGGTGAATGGCCTCAGGCCTATGTCATTGAGATCAGGCACAGGAAAATTAGTGCTTTAATTCACCCCCAAATTATGACTGACTTATCTAGGCAACAGCTATACAAATTCCCCTTGTTGCTTCATTGATGACTGGTGGAAGGAAAAATGAAAATAGACCCACTTTCTTTCATAAGTCATCTGTAGAGCTAACATATGCTAGTAGTATGATTTGTTGTTTTTCTTATTCCTGATGATCAGGATGTCTGTCTGTGGTGCAGAATAGCTAAGTGTGGCATGCTGCGGGAGTAGAGAGCCCTGGCTTCTGACATGCAGGGCTGTGTGGGTTTCTGGGGAGACTGAGACCTCCCTTACTAGGCCAGGCAGTTTCTTTCAGGCCCAGCCTGTATGCCTCTATGTGATATTGCTGAATAGAAATCACTATCTTTCAGTCTTAGAAAGGGCTTTGGGGAAATAATGTGAAAGGTGATGGTACTCACATAGCAAGATAAAGAGAACTGGTACTATGTGAATAAAAGTATGATTTTGTGTATCTTGAGAAAAGGGGTAGTGCCTGGCACCCTGTTTAGTGGGGAAAGAGCCAAGGGAAGATCTAATCTACTGTTCACCCAGTCTTTGGAGAGTGAATCACGATTTATGAGCCCATTTCCCTGAATATACAATTAGATTCATATATTTTTCATTCTGTTTGGTGATATTGTGCTTAAAATGAGGTGTAACCTAAAGTTGCTGAATAAGTAGTTCTTAGCACCTCAACATCAATATATCAGAGTTCTAAAGTAGAATCAGGTAGTCTAATTTGTGATATAACTGAAGCAGATGTAGCCTTTGAACCAAGAACTTGAATTCCTACCTCCTCTCTCTTGCCAGCTCCATGTGAGACCTTGACCAGCCTCTCGTCACTAATCTTCCAGAAGGGAGAGACAGTCACGTAGCTTATCTTATGCAACCTGCAGGATCATTGGTGAATCAAATGTAGCCTTTGTAAATGTAATGCACCCTAGAAACTGTCTGTGCTAAATAAAGAGCTCACTTCTGGGTGGCTGGTAAAGGAAGCCTGTAGAGTTGTAAAAAACATTTGTGAAAAAATGCTAGGAACTCATTCTTGCTGCCTTCTCTCCCTCCCCTTTGGGCCCTTTTCATGGGGTGTGGAGAAGGGAGGCTTCTCATTCCACCTCAGTCTTCAAACTAACCCTATTAGTTGGTGTGTGGGTGGGTAGTGGCATGGATGTTCCCCCCCTACCCACACACACAACTTTATATTTTAAAAAAAATTTTTTTAGATGTTGATAGACCTTTATTTTATTCATTTATCTCTGTGTGGTGCTGAGACTCGAACCTAGTGCCTCACACATGCTAGGCAAGTTCTCTACCACTGAGCCAAAACCCCAGCCCCCACAACTTTATATTGACAAAATTTAAAATAACAATTATCATTGAGTACAGTTTTTGCATTGAATGGTTATTGCACTAATAAAAGGAATTCTTTGGGGTTGCGGGTAGGCAGCATTTCACTTAATTGGAGTTCAAAGTTGCTATTCCCTGTCATCAAAATTAATTACAAATGCTCATCTGGTGATGCTGTTCCATATTTTATCTTTGAAATGTCTGACACAGACAGGTACTGCCAAATACTGTTATTAGTTCAAAGCATTTGGTTTCAATTGAGCATGTTTATTATTTGAAATGGGATGGAACATACTGTGTTTACCAGAGAATATAGGATTCAGAA
Organism: Sciurus carolinensis; assembly: GCF_902686445.1. Taxonomy (NCBI): domain Eukaryota; kingdom Metazoa; phylum Chordata; class Mammalia; order Rodentia; family Sciuridae; genus Sciurus; species Sciurus carolinensis. Next base: position 27,835,878 of record NC_062218.1, on the reverse strand, counting down.
GTAGTTACTTCAAAGCTTCTGAGATGGCTATCCAGTGAACTCATTACAGCTCATGTTGGGCTCTGTGCTGCTAAGTAACATGTGTCTTGTTTTCATGTAGGTTCCTGTGTTCCTGCTTTTCTTAGATTGTGTCTGGCAACTGGTGCACCAGCATTCTCCAGCCTTTGAATTCACTGAGACTTACCTGACTGTGTTGTCAGACAGCCTGTATATACCTATTTTTAGCACCTTCTTCTTCAATTCGCCTCATCAAAAAGATACTAACATGGTAAGAGTTCCTCTAAAAAACCTGTATATTAAAGAAGCTGCATCTCACAAATAGGATACAATAACATCAATACTAAAAATAATATTTGTTTAACACTGTATGCCAGACATTGTTTTAAGTACTTTCCAGGTATTCAAAACTGGAAAGGTATTTAATACTTAGAATACCTATGGGTTACATATTATTATCCCTAAGAAAGCTGAGGTACACAAAGAGTAAGTAACTAGCCCAAGGTCACGTCATGAATATTTGAAGGTAGTGTTTGAGCAGGGTATTAAGCCAAAAAGAAAAGAAAAGCTATTCTTTTTTACAGACAGACCAGGTGCTCTCTCATTCCTCCATCTTCATGCTTGAAGTTCCTAGGAGAACAGACACTGAGTGCTGCAAAACTGGGAAGCCAGCCTGACTTTGCTTCTTAAAGCCTTTGAGACTCTTGAAGCTGTGCTAAACAAATCCATTGCCTCCAAGTGACTTTCTGGCTTCAGAGTTTGCTTGAGCTTATAATGTTACCAAATCCCACAGTGAAGTGGGAGCAATCAAATCTGAGCTTCCTGGGACTCACCAGCTTTATCATCTCAGGCAATTCCCTTCAGTTTTCTGAGCCTCAGTTTCCTCAAATGAAAAATTAGAAAAATAATAGCTACCTCACAAGGATGTCTCTAAAGTGCCTAGCCCAGAGGGGTATGTGGTCTACCCCAAACGGTCCTTCTCACCTTCCTCCCTAACTGAGAGCTTTTAGTGAGTAAGCACTGATAGCTGGGCTGTGAAAAATGAAGTGCCATGAGCTTTCAGCCTCAGGCAGGGTGGAGATCCTTCCTGGTGCCTGTTTCTGAGAATGTGTGTTTTCTTTCCTCAGTCCTCCTGGAAGCCATGGTGACCTGTGCTTGTTTTGGCAGGGTTGGGAAAGCTTATATGCACAAAGCAAGCCTTTGAATCTGCTCACCGTGTGGGATTGGTCTGTACAGTTTGAACCCAAAGCCCAGACATTGCTCAAAAACCCTCTCTATGTGGAAAAGTCAAAACTGGACAAAGGCCAGCGGAAAGGAATGCGTTTTAAAGTAAGATGTTCACATCTAAACCCCCTTCGTTTGCCCCACCATCTCCCTGTATGCAGGAATTTAAGATCCTTGATAGATTGAATGGTGTCAAGGTTTGTGATGGTCAAGTTGTTAGGGCCACTGAGTGAATCCTTTGCTTTCACAGATAGGCTTTAGCCCAATGAGACGTGGCTGTTTGCTGCATGTCACTGAGGATGTTATTGCCTTAGTCATGCTACATGGAATCATGCCTCTTACCCCACCTCTGTGTGTAGTTAGTAGAGTAAAAGGAATGTTGATTTATAGGTTGCACTCAGTACAAGTCAATCCATGCATTTTATGGTAATGAGCTGAATCTATAAACCAGGGTCAGCAAACGTATTTTGTCAAGGGCTATATGGTTTATGTTGCAACTACTGACTCTGCTGGCTCGGCACCAAAGTAGCCGTGGACAATATGCAAACAAATGAGCATGACTCTGTTCTAGTATTTACGAAAACAGGTGCCACACCAGATTTCACCAACCACAATGTCCAAGTTTTATTTTCCTTTCAGTTATTGTTCCTGATTTTATTTTACTAGTTATTATACCCCAAAGTTTCTCAACTGATAAATTATTTAAATGGTACTTCCTAGCTCTGTCTCCTGGCCTGAAATCTCTTGCCAATAGAACAACAAAGGCAATAGCAGTGATGAAAATCCAAGTTGGTGCAACCATCCTTCCAGTCCTGCTTGATTATGAGAGACTCCAGGGAGCCTACGGTTCTGCTGTGGGAGTTGGTTCTGTTCTAAAGAGATGAACCAAAGCCAGCACTCAAGAGGCAGTGTCAGCTGCTGTGCAGTTTAGAACTACCACTTGACCCTCTTAGTTGTCCTCAGGCCCTAGACACTGCTTCCCTTTTCTGATTCAATCACTTTTCTGTTAGTTTGACCCAAATTGCTGTGAGCCCAGGAAGAAGGTGGCCTGAGATTAGCTTTCTTTCAGTGTGTTGTGCCCCCTGGTGGCCACCTGCATGCTTCCCCTGAGAACTATATTGGGATCAAGGAAGTGCTGGATTTCCATGGGGGCAAGGATTCTGAAAGACAGCTAGACCATATCCCTTATTTGATGGGGGAGACTAAGGCTCCACCTTCTAAGAATGGATTTAATTTCTCAGATCCAGTTTTTCTAAGTGTCCCTAAGCTCCAAGAGTTGGTAGAGAAATTGGAGCTGAAGGACTTGAGGTTTTATTAGATTAAAGCAGAGTTGGGTTGGGCAACAAGGAACTTTGAAACCTTGGGACCTTGGCCTCAGAGAAGTTCCATAGTGACTGACCAGCATAAAGCACTGCTCTGTGAATTACCTCATGAGGGGCAGGATTCACTCAGACATGTAATCTTAGCTTCACTCCAGGATTCTATTAGGCTTCAGGCATGTGATACTGTTCCCACTTAGGCATGTCTTGAATGTGCCATTCACTGAGAGAAGAGGGCTTCCAAGACCAAGTAAGTTCAGTTAAGAACCCAGACTCTGGAGCCAAGTGTGTTTGAAACTACCTTTGACACTTGGTGGTTAGTGCTTTGGACAGAATATTTTTATAAAATGGTGTAATAATAGTGACTTTGAGAATTAGGTAAGTCAGTGCATATAACACAGTGAGCACAGAATCTAGCAGGCAGTAAGTGCTCGGTGACAGGGTTTCCTCCACATTCCTCAGCTCCCTTTCCTGCCTGACTTACCTTGATCACTATGATCTCCTGGCCTTTATCTCTCCTATCTCCAGATGGAGGGTCAAAAATCCTGGTTATCCTGGTCATCTCTGAGTTGTGGATTGTGGATAATTTTGCTCTTTTCTTTATATTTTTATTGTTATTCCATATTCTATTACAAGAAAATTTTTGCCTCATGATCATTTTTTTTATAAATAAGACCCACTGGCAGAAATATGTTAAATTATAGAGCTAGGCTGGAAGTAAATTTTTTCATCTATTCTTAATTTGAATGAACATGTTAGAAGCAAAAGAGCTGGGGGAATACAACTTCTCCTGACAATTTTTACCTTCTCCCTTGGGCACTGAGGAATTCCTGGAACCTTCAGACCACTTCACCCATCTTTATAACCTCTCATAGATACTCCAATGTGACACCTTACTTTTGCTGTAGAGAGAATTATCAAGGAGGAAAAACATTTAAATGCTCTCATATTTTCTACTCTATGCAGGTCGTCAGACAAGACCAACTGGCCAAGTTAGTCAGTTCCTCTTAGCAAAATTCTGTTGTTCCCCACTGCCTGTTTTCTGTGTTCAAAAGAATCCTTATGATTTTAGGCTTGAATTCTGCCTGATAAGCTACCAAGTTACTTCAGCCACATCATAGAACCTTCAGGTTGTCAGTTCTGCTTCCTTGGAGGTGTTCAGAATATTGTAGCAGTTAACAGCCCTGATGTTCTAAGAGAAGAAATATTTTGCATCCCTTTAAAGAATGACTAGTTTTCACCCCTAAACTCCCCTAAATCATTAACCTATTTTAAATTAAACCCATTCCTCAAAAGTTCTTTGTGTACTTTGGTACCCCTATTCCAGGGGAGAGGGAAGTTGAAAGTACCACTTGCTGTCCCAGCATGCCTTTCTGCACAGCTGCCATATGTACCTTGATTGATAGGTTGTACAGTGTGCATCCGAAGTTTGCATCATGAGAATAAAAAAGAATTCACTCTTCCTCTCTATGGTACAGCATTTTAATGAGTATGCATTCACATGACAATTCTGATATCTCTTGATATTTGTTAAAGCAGGGCTGTGCCCTTTTTTATGGTAACTGTAACCTTGCCTCTTTTGTTAACCAGATATTTTTATTTGTTTTCTCTCAAAGCACCAACGACAACTTTCTTTGCCACTCACCCAATCTAAGTCATCTCCCAAAAGAGGATTTTTCAGGGAAGAGACAGATCATTTAATTAAAAACCTTCTGGGCAAGAGAATTAGTAAACTTATTAATTCTTCAGATGAGCTACAAGACAACTTTCGAGAGTTTTATGACAGCTGGCATAGCAAGCCTACTGACTACCATGGTTTGTTGTTGCCTCACATAGAGGGGCCAGAAATCAAAGTCTGGGCCCAGCGCTACTTGCGTTGGATTCCAGAAGCCCAAATTCTAGGTGGTGGCAGAGTGGCTACTATGAGCAAACTTCTGGAAATGATGGAGGAAGTCCAGAGCTTACAAGAGAAAATCGATGAGAGACACCACAGCCAGGAGGCCCTCCAGGCAGAGGCCCCCTGCCTGCTGAGGAACTCTGCCCGCCTGTCCTCTTTATTTCCTTTTGCTTTGCTCCAACGACATTCATCCAAACCCGTCTTGCCCACCAGTGGCTGGAAAGCTTTGGGAGATGAAGAAGATCTGGCCAAACGAGAAGATGAGTTTGTAGATCTAGGAGATGTGTGACTTGTGTGCACAGCGGTTGTGAAAAAGCCTTGTGGGAGATCGGGACAGTTGATCCCTGGACTAGTACCATGCTAAGGCTGGGAGGGTCATTAGCCTGGTACTCTTGGAGAAAACCTGGGCCTTCAGGAAAAGAGCTGGTTCTCATTTTTTTTTCCCTTGTGGCTATGAAAGACTATGCAATTAAAATCATATCTCTAGTGTTACTAATTGGAACAAATTCCTATATGACCCATCATAGATTTGTGACTATTTTCTGGTGCCTGAGTATTATATACAACCTGCAATGGAAGGTTTACTACTAGAAAGAATTTTGGAAAGATGTTCTTGAACATGATACTTTCTTCCAATCCTTTCTGTGCCAAGATAATTTATCCGATACTGGGAATGACTTCTCTGTAACTCATCACAGTAAGGAACAAGTTCAGTTTTATGTGGTATTTATATGAGTTGAAAGATTGAGATAGAGGTAATAAGACATGATATTACTTTAATGATAGCATTTTCCCTTTCTGTGTCCCCTTGTCTGTAGAAAAGCTGAGAAATTCTGTGATATCACTCATCCTAACCTTTAGCCCCTCCTCCTCCTTCCCCAGACTGTGTCATGGATTGCGTCATGTTGTAGGGAGGTGGCAGTGGCTAACCAGCTACCTACTTTCTTTCCTGTGCTGACAGCTCCAGTTCTTTCCTCTGCCTGCTTCATGCTACATGCCACTGTCCCTTCCTGCTGCCCACCTTGGTGCACATTGTCCAGGGTCTTGCTGCTAGCCCTATCAGCTGAACTGACAGAATCTCTTTGTTTGCCCAGAACTTCGATTCCTCTGGAGTCTCAGTGTCTAAAGAGCCTGTTTCGCCTTCTTCTAATCACGTGCTACGGCTCTGGAGCACCTGTGACTGTGCTTTTCTGCAGCAGCACCTCAGTCACTTCCCCCACCTTCATGGTTACCTTCACAGGCTGCTGACTAGGTCACTTTTGAATGTGACTTTAATAGGAAAGCAGTGAAGCATGTGTCAGAAGTGATGATTATCACATGATACCTCAGTGATTTAAAAAGCCATAGAAGAAACTCAGTGATGCCTGGTCACCTTCTTGGATCTACTGTCTAAACGATATATATTTTTTAATGTAGAAAAGTATAATTTGTAAGGACCAGTGTTTTCATTCTCAGTGAAACCCTGTCAAATCCCACAAAAGAAAAAAACCTCACGTTAGAATATTTCAAAGTGAATGTTTGCCTTTTATATACATTTGTTCTCCAGGATAGATTACAATTTAAATATTAGATGTTTAGAAAAGCTTTCAGTTGCTCAAGGGCAATAAGAAAATTTGAAACTTGATAAAGATAAGTTTCTAATTTGCACTGAATTGTCTTCTGTACATACAATCATTTTGCCCTTTTCCCATTTCACCTTAATGCATAAGCCAGGTTGGTCTGTTAAGAAGACAGGTGGAGGGAGGGCAGCATTCGTGCATCTAGGGGCCAAACACACACGCAGTCTTGGTTGCCTTAAGAGTCTTGTGAATGAGCTGGGCTTTGTGGCACACGCCTGTAATCTCAGCACCTCAGGAGGCTGAGGCAGGAGGATTGCAAGTTCAAAGCCAGCCTCAGCAATTTGGTGAGGCCCTGTCTCAAAATAGAAAGGACTGGGGATGTGGCTTAGTAGGAAAGCACCCCTGGGTTCAACCCCCAGTACCTAAAAATAAAAAAATTAAAAAAAAAGAAAAGAGTCTTGTAAATGAGATCAGAGTTAAACTTGCAATAGGGATTTTTTTAAATAATTATTTCCTTAGCTACCTTCACATCTGTTCTGTGAGCTTTCTTAAACTAGCACTAACCTCCACTTACATATCTGCACCTTTGCCTCCTAGCTGCACTATGGAGCTAACTATTTTTGTTACCGTATTATAATATGAGTATTTATACAGTCACCTATTCAGTCTTAATAATTTTCATTCCAAAAAATGCGTGGTGTGATACTTTATACTCCACGAAGTATGGTTTAAAGGCACAAGGTCATGGCCCTTGTCATAGCAGTTGAATGTGCATTGAAATATTTTTCTATGATTTTTTAAATTACAATAGAAAAATAAGTAGGCAAGCAAGCTGTTATAACATGTAAGGTCATGATGATTTATGTATTTATATTTGAAGTAGATTTCTATAACTTGTATTTGTGTACAGAATTCTCATTGGGTTTATATATTGTAAAATTTATATTCAAGGTTGAGATGTGGATTATGCTTAACAGTAAAAGCTGAAACAAGACCATTTATTTTGTTTAAATGCTGCACTGTGTAAGTTTGGAATCGTACATCAATAATTTACTGTATATAATGTCTCAAGTTTGTTTATACCTCCCAAGTTTTTACACTGAAGATAAACTAGCTTTAATTAAATTCAAAGGTTTTTTTAAATTAAGGGAATAAGCTGTTAGGCTAAATCTGTATAAATGTGCTTTTTATTTTCTGAATGCACAATGAAAGTTTATACTTGTATCTTACTGCATCATATCTGATTGCAGAAATTAAAGCACAGTTTATAAGCACTACTGTATTTGGTGTGATCTAACACATGGAGTAATCTTTTTCATTCATTCAGGAAATGTTGTTAAGCCTATCCTGGGTCCTGGCAGTCCCTGCAACAGACATTCAACTGTGACAAAACTCAAGGCTGTGCTCTCCAGGAGAGCAGTTGGGAGTTGCTGTGTCTCTGAGTACACGTGTGTTGGTGACAGGGAATGAATAAAGAAACAAATATTTAAAATTCCAGGTGGCGATAAAATGCTATCAAAAAAAATAAAGTAGGGTTAGGAGGCCCTGTAGGCTGACTAAAAGAAAAGAGTTTTTTTAAACTCCTGAGATTAAACACCACTGTTTCTTTGCTTTTATGGGGATATGTGACTTCAGAATCTATTATTGTATTGCTAGAAGGGATCTGAGTTCTTTTAAAACTGACAGATAGAAAAAGCTTTGTTTTTTTTTTCCAAAGGGGATATGTGAGCTAGCACAGTGAAATGATTTATGAGGATAGGATTTTATCTAATTAGTTTTGTTTAGTATTTATTAGATTGCAACATGTTGCATGCGTGTGTTCTGAGAGTTTCGTCTCTCCGAACTTCCCTACCTGCAGAGCAGGCTCCTGCTCTCTGTTTGTCCACACCATTCTTCCCTCTGACCAGGTGCCCTCCTGTGTGCAGAAAGCCAGCCTTAAGGCCTTCCTGGAATCTAATAAACTCTCTTGCAGACTCTTCACTTCTCTGATATTTTTATCAAATTTCCAAGTAGTTATGATCCTGGAGCTTAACTGCTTTTAGTGTTGTCCTCTGAATCTGGTTAGCTCTTGGGCTTTAGGTGGATTCTGTTGTCTCCTATTCTTAGTTTTTCTTGTTTCTTGGTTTCAGGTGAGGGCCTAGGAGCCTTAATGAAGGAGTAAGGATTGGAACATTTTCCATTCAGTGTGAAACAGGATAGGGGTTGATTGCTGTTGAGAATTGGCTTGTGCCTTCATGTCACCTCCTGACCTTTGAGTGGTTGTTGGCAGCAGAGTAGCCTGACTAGTGTGCTTTCTGAACACCTCCAGTGGTTGTAGACACAGTTGTGCTGCAGGGTTATGTTTATGCCCCATTGTGACTCTAAATATTTATAAAGGCATCCCTGGGACAGGACAAATTAGGGTAAGCACCTAGGATCTATGGTGAGACATGTCCTGTTGTGCTGACATGTACCTTTCTTTTCTTTTGCTTTTATCCCCAACCCTGGTATTTTTCGTTTTGAAACAGGGTCTCACTAGTTGCTGAGGCTGGCTTTGAACTTGGAATCCTTTTACCTCAACCTCCCGAGCTCCTGGGATTACAGGCATGCACCACCACACCCAGCTAACATGTACCTTTCTAAGAAGCTCCCAACACACAGACATGGACATGCACACATCCTACACCAAAAACATCAGAGTGGGAATGGAAAGGCAGGCCCTGTTTGTGCCACAAGTTGCAGTTAACCAGGAATATGGCCAAGCACTTACATGTGAGGTCGATAACCAGGCCAGCATGTGTCATGCAAACTAAATGTTTTAAATGCCACTTACATATTGAAGAAAAAAGTAGTTTGCTCACATGGTGGTTTTATGTCTTTAAAAACAGACATGTCATGGAGTTTGGTGGTACACACTGTAATCCCCACTACCCAGAGTAGGCTGAGGTAGAAGGATCAAATGTTCCAGGTCAGCCTCAGCAACTTAGTGTGATCTTGTCTCAAAATAAAGAATAAAAAGAGGTGGGGATGTAGCTCAGTGGTACAGTGCCCCTGGGTTTAAAAAAAAGAAAAGAAAAACAAAACAGCTATCCTCAGCCTATTTTGTGGTTCAGGCCCAGATTTTGGTTTTTGGTTTTTTTGTTAATCCTATTTCACTGCCTTTGTCGGTTAAGGGATATGAGGTATAATACAATACGTACAATACACAGTAAGCTTTCTGGCTGCCTTAAAAAAAAAAAAAAAAAAACTTTTACAGTTTTGCTATCTAGTTTATGAAGAGCTATATTGACCCTGAATCTTTTCACAAAATCCTAAATGGAGGACTTCTTAAATTATCTTCTTCACAGCAGTATAGGCCTGGTGAATGTAGCGTCCTCAGCACTCTTAAAGGCACAAGCACATGCCTTTCTTGTGCAGGGAGAGAATGCGGATAGACCACATTTCATCCCTGGACTGAGGACCCTGATTGGAATCTGTTACTGCAGCCTCAAGGAGAGGACTGAAAAGAGCCTGTCCCCAAACTGATCGAGGACAGAAAACAATCCATAAAGATTTCCTGGTGGAGGTCGGGGTAGGGATGGATGGGAAGGGACCAGAGGAATGTTTTGGAATGGTAATAGCAGTCCGTAGCTTGATAAGCATTTGGGTTTTACAGATATATGTGTGTGTGTGTGTGTTCAGACCCAGAAAATATACATTTAAGATTTGGGTATTTTGTTATATTTAAATTTTGCATCAAGAGGAAAATATGATTGAGGATGTAGCCGAGTGGTAGAATGCTTACCTAGTATGCCCAAGATCCTGGATTCCATTCCCAGAATGACAAAAAGAAAAAGAAAATTAAGCTGACTGGGAAATGGACATGGCTGGTGCTTGATAAAGCAAATACAGTAAAATGTCAGTGAGATAATCTAGAGGTAGGAATAGGGCAGTGCAGGTATATACAGAAATGTCTTGGAACTTTATTCTTTATATGTTTGACACTATATTGGGGAAAAGTTTAAATTCTTCAGTAAACACAGGAACTGTATATGGAAGTGTATTGGTTCTTTTTGTGTGTGTGTGTGTGTATGTTACTGGGGATTGTATCCATGAGCACTGTACATCCCCAACCCTTTTTAGTAGTTTTTTTTTTTTTTTTTAATTTAGAGACAAGGTCTCACTAAGTTGTTGAGGCTAACTTCAAACTTTTGATCCTCCTGCCTCAGCCTCCACAGTTGCTGGGACTACAGGCATGCATCACCAGGCCAAGCAGTGTGTATGTGTGTGTATTTTTTTTTTTTTTCCTGGGGTAAAGAGAAACTCTATCTTTATCAAGCTACCTGGCCACCAGGAGGATATAATGAAACTTGGAGAAATTGGAAAGGAGGGCTGGGGTTGTGGCTCAGTGGTAGAGTGCTTGCCTCATATGCCTGAGGCACTGGGTTCAATCCCCAGCACCACATAAAAAAACTAAATAAACAAAGGGTATTGTCTAGTTGCTGAGGACCTGGACTCTCTGAAGTCATACTGCCTGAGTCTGAAACCCTGCTTTGCAACTTGCAGATACTCTGCTGACATCCCTCTGTCTGTGTTTCCTCCTGTGTAAAATGGCACTATTCGTGCAACCTACCTTAGAGGGTTAAAGATAAGTTCCTTTTAAGTTCTATCATAACATAAATGCTCAATAAATTTAGCTCTGTGTGTGCGCACACACATGCACGTGTGTATAAATTGGCCTCCATCCCAGAAATAGCATTCGGAGTATTATAAACAGGAATGCAAGTTCCAAAGGTGGCTACATAAGCACTTCAGATGTTTTAAAACCTACCCTAGACGGGTTGTTTGATGGTTGTTTGAAATTGTCTTTCAAAGATGAAATGAGTATGTACTTGAGTTATGTGATTAGCTTGAAACATGTAATTGACTAGAGGCCCCATCTTCAGGCCTACAGGATATACAAATCCATCAGACCCAGCAGTGTCAACACCTAGAAGCAGAGGACAAGTTCTGTGAAGGCTGGAATTGTGGCTCAGTGCTAGAGCACTCACCTAGCATGAGTGAGGCACTGGGTTCAATTCTCAGCACCACATAAAAAATAAATAAAGATTTTGTGTCCTTCTACTGCTAAAAATATTTTTTAAAAGATGTATTAATTTCAATGGCCCAGTGAACTTCACATTATCTGGCCCACAGAGTTCGTGAGGCCTGCTGTTTTTCTGCATCTGTCTTAAGGGTGAAATTTTTTAAAAAAGGTATTGTGTGGAGACCTGAGGCCAGAGAGTGGGCCTTCCCTCAAACTCTAGGAACAGGAAATAGAACTGTTTTGTGCTATTAATAAATGTTTCTAGGGCTGGAGTTTTGGCTCAGTGGTAGAACACTCACCTAGTACACCTCTGAGGCCCTGGGTTCAATCCTCAGCACCACATAAAAATAAAATAAATGTATTGTGTCCACCTACAACTAATATATATATATATATATATATATATATATATTCATAAATATATATACATAAATATATATTTGTGTATATATATATAAAATAAAAATTAAAATTAAATGTTTATGAGGTTGGAATACTTGATCCAAAGCTAACTTTCATTGTGAAGCACCACCTGCTGAAGGAAACATCCCTGCCTGCCTGTAACTTCCAGAAGCTACTGGTATTTGCCAGGAGAATGGCAAAACTGCTGAATGGCCAAACTGACTTAGGTCAATTCTTGACATCCTGTTAGATTTATTGGAAATGCAATCTTGATAAGAGTTCCTGGATATTCAATCATAGTTACATATGGAGGTCGCCTCTCATTCCTTAGAGTTGTATGACGCCCTGGGGTATATGAAGTCTACCTATGACCTCTGGCCACCATGTCTGCTACCCTGGGGCCCTTTGTATAAGGTCGATATGTCATAGTTTGGATTCCCCCAGAAGCAGACTGAAACATTGATATGGGTGCCAGTACCTTATTTGGACAGTAGTCCCAGGCAGCACTGTGAAAAAGCAGGGAATTGAGATAGGAAAGAAAAGCCAAAGAATAAAGAGTGCATGAATAAGCAAGTGGGCAACGGGCTCAAACTGCCCCTACCCAGGGACTCTCTGAGAGACCAGGTGGAAGAAGCTCAGAGTTGTCCCACTAGAGGGTGAGGAAGTTGGGATGTGGATACATCAACTTCTCCCCACTGACTGAGTGCAGACTGTTCTGAGAATCTGTTGGCATGGGCAGGGACTGCAGGAGATGTGGGGAGGGCACCATCTGCTGTAGTCTGTAGGGTCCCTTGAAAGACAGGTACCATTCTCTCAATGACAAGCTGGAGGACAGCATCCTTGCCAAAGCCTCTGTCCAAGACAGGGCACCTGGCTGGCTTAGTTTTAGCCCATCTTAGCACACTAATCACCACCCCCACCCACAGTCTAGGCCTCTGCAACATGAAGTGACACCAAAGTGTTTAGCTTCTCTTTCCAGTCTCGGGGAATCCATCTGAGTCTTGTGGACTAGATACCTCTTCTTTTCCTCTCAGTGAGAAAAACTAGCTTGTCTGTTGGGTTTTTTTTAATTAATGATTTGGTTGGGATCATAAGATTTATCGGTGTTAAATAGAATTTATGGGAGACCATTGTTTTAGACAGATCTTGGACTAGGCCCTGATAAACCAAACCAAAATGGAGTCATTCTTGCCAAGTGCCATGTAATTAAACTGAAACATTAAGTAAGAAGGGAAATCCCAAACAGAACAATTATTTCTTAAAAGCAAGAGATTTACAGCAGCAAGTCTGAAAGCACCCAGTCAATTTAAGCTGGCATGAAAAGGAAGTCCCCCAACTTTAACCCTTATAAGAAATGTAACCTGAAGTGGCATGAGGTTAACCAATCTACTTGTATTCTGTTTCCTTGTTCCTGTTCAAAGCTGCCTTATAAAGACTGACCGTTCTGCAATGCCCAGTGGAACAGCTATTTTCTTATTAATAGATGGGTGCTGCCTGATTCATGAATTTTTAATAAAACACTATTTGATCTTTAAATTTGTTGAAATTTCGTCTTTCAACATCAGAAACAGCCTTAGAAAAAGCTAAGACCATAAGTCTTGGTGCTTTCTAACATGGAAAGTTCAGTTACTTTCCTAATAGTTAAGTTATAAAATAAAGTTAGTGAAGTTATAGATAATAAGTTAATTATCTTATTATTGTAGATAATAACTTATAATAATAACTTATTATAGATAATAACTTATTATAGATAATAATTTATTATCTTATTAAAAGATAATAAGTTGGTGGTTAAAATCAACCCCAATTTTTTTTTTTTCAGTACTGGAGATTGAATCCAGGGCCACTATACCTCTGAGCCACATCCCCAGCTTTTTATATTTTTTTTAGAGGCAGGATCTCACTAAATTGTTAAGGCTAGTCTTGAACTTTCAATCCTGCCTCAACTTCCCAAGTAGCTGGGATTACAGGTCTGCACCACTGCACCTAGCAAAATCATCTACTCATGATAACCGTAATTTAACTTCACGTACACATTTTTTTTACCACAAATGTTTTAACAAATTAAGTTTAGCAATCTAGGGGTTCTGAATGGTTCTCTTTTTACCCTTGTGCCCCAGTCCATTGGGATATTTAGCAATGTCTGGAGGCATTTTGGGTTCACACAACTTGGAGGTGGGGTGGGAGCTACCGGCTAATAATGGGTAGGGACCCAGGATGTTGCAAAACGCCCTACACTGCACGGAATAGCTCCTTCCTCAACAAAGAAGTATCTGGCCCCAGATGTTTGAGAAACCCTGCTCACTCTTCTAACATTCTTGACCTATAGATTGCAAGTCAAGCACTCCTTGGAACTTTTAGACTTTTCCATGTTTTAGGAAAGTGCTTTCCCCTTCAGAGTAAACAGAAACTAGTTGGATAACATAAAATAAGTACAGATTTGGCCTGGATTTTATGATAACTGGTGTGCAAATACCATTTTCCTTACCTGTTTGTTTAGAAGGTGTAATGGCTAGTTCAAGCCTTTATCCTTTTAAAACAGCAGTGTCTACAATCTCTGACTCTGTTACGGTTCTTCATTAAACTTGAAACCTGGTAGCCTCAGACTTCAGTGTCAATCTCTAATCAAGGCAGAGTTTTAAAATGTGGTACTTGAGATTTTCTGTTTCTACAATTTCCAAGTGAACAGTCTCCCTCCTCTTTTTCTCTGGGGTAGCTACAACTTCCAAATCTGAGCCTAAGTGGGCAGCCCTGAACAAAAGGAGATTCTTAACCCCCAACATCAGAGAATCTAACTGACCAGGAAGGCAAGGTCAGGAAAAGAAACTGTCCCTGGTAACTTCCTGAGAGGTTCCTGCCAGTGGAAAAACACTGGAAATGAAAGTGTCTGTGGTTTCATTTGTGGGAGGGCCTAAAGGACAAGGCAGAGAGGACGGAAGAGAAGCCTACTGTTTTGATAGCAGCCTGCCCAGAGCAGGAGTTTGTACTTTAACAAAAGCTTAGCAGAAAGTTCAAACAACCTTCTACCATGTGTTTATGAATAAGCACAGCGTTTTTCATAAATAGGATCACATTATGTGTATTGAGTTTCTCTTCTTTTTCTTTGTCTTTTTTATGTGTCTCTTTTTCACTCTCTGACTCTGCCTTTCTTGGTACCGTCTTCATTTTGCTTTGTTCCTTTTCCCTTCCTTTCTCTACCACATTGTTAACCTCATATGTATCCTCTTATAATTTTCTCCACACTCACATAATCACTTAGAAATATACATAAATGTTAGATCAAACCAATATAAAACTGCCAACATTTGACCACTCTTTTCTACAAAATGATGATTTCATGTAGTTTATATTTAACATATGAACAAGGGCCTGGCATTTATACCCACATCTCTGTTTTTCTTCCTTTCTTCTTTTTGTTTTTTGCAGTGCTGGGGATCGAACCCAGGGCTTCACACATACTAGGCCTGCACTCTATCACTGAGTTACATCCCTAGCCCTTCCTTAAATTTTATTCTGAGCACAGGGAAGGGGCTCAGTGTGTTCTAGGCACAAGAAGAATTTGTCTTGAACTGATAAGCCAAAAGGAGCCACTCTGTCAAGACCAAGAATCAAGCTGCTCAGGCCAACCTTGAACATGGTATCCTCCTGCCTCACTCTCACAAATCTCTAGGCTTGCAGGTGTACTCCACTGCCCGGCTCTACCCACATCTCTTCCTCTTGCTTTTCTCATTGCATTCTTGTGGAAATTGCTTTAATTTGGGGGTAGAGTCCTGGTGCGTTTTTTTGTGAGTATGTGTCTTTTTTTTTTAGGTTTTGAAAATTTTTTACAGACTGCATTTTGATTCTTTGTACACAAATGGGGTACAACTTTTCATTTCTCTGGTTGTGCACAATGCAGACTCACACCATTCTTGTAATCATACATATACATAGGGTAATACTGTCTGTCTCATTCTAGTACCTTTTCTTCCCCCACCCCCTCCCGCCCATTTTCCTCTACACCATCCAAAGTTAGTCCTGGTGCATTCTGACCTGGGTGCTCAGAGGGCCTCATTCTGGAAACACAACAGCTTCTTCACAAGCCTGTCCACACTGGCCTCTCCAGCTCTCTCCTGCTTCACAGAAACCTCTTACTTCTCCCCAGTCCCAAGTTTGCCTGGACCTCCCCTGTTTATAAAGGAGCACTATTTCTACATCCTCAAAGCCAGGCAGGCATTTCTAAGTATATCCTTTTTCAAACAGTTGGGTGAATTTCACCCTGCCTGAAGCCTCTGACTATAGGGCCTGATTTCCCAGACTTTTTTTTTTTTTTAATAAAAAAGTTCTATTTACTTAGAAGCATTCAGAATGTCAATAAACAGCTGCACCTTTTTTTTTTTTTTCAATTACAGAGCAATAGTCAGTTAATAAACAACAATTATTTAATGCATCAGAGACAACTGAAGATGAAAAAAACTATGGTCCACACATATAACTAGTTTGTGCTGTGCACCAACAAGAACCTGCTTCAAATTTCCGTGCCAGTTTACAACCCCCGTACTGCACCCGGGCAAGGTTAGTGCTATTGAAAACAGGACAGAGCTATCTAAAGACATAGTCGGTAGTGTGTTAGCCATACAAAAAGAGACTTTGTATAGTTATAAAACAGATCTTCCTCATCCTTGCATTTCGGTTTTTTTAAGGAGTTATGTATAGGGACAATTTTTATGGACAAGAAATTAAAAACTTAAACATCATCATCTTCTTCATCCTCCTCTTCCTTCTTTCTCTTACTTTCTTCCCCTCAGCTTGATGACTCCGTTTTGCTTTCCATTAGCGTGATAGGCAGCAGGATCTTTTTCGTATTTTCCTTAGCTCAGCAGCCTGCTTTTCATGAGGCTGATGGTGATCCACTCCAGTGTCACTCCACACCTCTCCCAGTTTCTTTGCGACATCACCAGTGGATAAGCTGGATGTTCTCTGATTTTGGGGCAATACTCAGAACAGAACAAGAAGGCTGAAGGATAAAAATAAAAATAAATAAATAAAAATTTAAAAATAATAATAATAAAAAGAAGGCTCAAGGTCTCTTGGGTGCACTGGGATCCTTGAACTTCTTGTTTCTCCTCTAGGAGGGATATAGGTTTTCATTTCTTTTTCATGATGAGCTTTGCCTGCCTTTGGCATCTCTTCAGATTTTTCTTTCTCTTTAGCACACATATTCTTCCACCTCTCTGACCACTTTTTAGAAAACTCTGAGAAGTTGACTGGGTGCTGCTTGTGCTCCTCCCAGCAAGTCTGCACACAGAATCCTTATGACAACATTTGCCTCTCGGCTTCTGAGGCATTCCTTTACCCTTGTTTAGTTGTTTTTCCTCAATGAGGCACAGTCACCCAGCTCTGACGTGTCCTGTGGCTGTCTGCACAGCTCAATGTACTTCGAGGCCTATCTCCCAGGTTTCTTGAAGATTTGATGCACACTGTCCCCTGCCTACTAGGAAATGGAAGAATTTTTAAAATTAAAATTACTATATTTTTTTATTTTTTTGGTACCAGGAATTAAACCCAGAGGCACTTAACCATTGTACCACATCGCCACCCCTTTTTATTTTTTATTTTGAGACAGGGTCTAAGTTGCTTAGGGCCTTGCTAAGTTGACACTGGGGCAGATCACAAAGCCAGCTGAGGCTGGTTTTGAACTTGGAATTCTCCTGCCTCAGCCTCACGAACCACTAGGATTACAGATGTGTGCCACCATACCTGGTGGAAATGGCAAAATTAACTAGATGATTGTATGATATAATTTTTAATGTAAAGTTAAACTTAAAGTTCAAGTAAAGATTATTGCATAATGCTTTCAGTATACAAAGTACTTCTGCATCCATCATCTGATTTGCAAATACTTTGAAGCACCGTAACATTAGAGAATGTTCAGTCCCTCCCCTCAAATCTTCCAGGTTATAGAGCACTAGGAAAGGATAGTAAGAATCCAATGAAGAAAAAGAAAAAAAAAAAAAGAATCCAATGAAGAAATGTTTTCTGATTTTGAAAAGCCAACAAATTAAACAGTCTCTATAACAGATGTTAAGAAAAATGTAACATAACATATATCAGTGGGCTGGGGAGATAGCTCAGTCGGTAGAGTGCTTGCCTTGTAAGCACGAGGCCCTGGGCTCAATCCCCAGCACCGCGAAAAAAAAAGACATATATCATTTTCTGCCTTTTGCAATATCAGTTTGATGTGTACTTGCACTGTGTGAGCAGACTCAAAAATTGTTGGTTTTCTTCATAATAACCTGGCACATACCAGGGAATTAGGACTCAGTGTGTTCTGGGCACAAGGAAAATTTATCCTGGACTGACTCAAGCAGAAAGGAGCCACATTTTTGAACAGAGCAAATGAGACAAATGAATTCCATTATGACACTCATGGTTGCTCAGTCCAGGGGTACAGTCCTGTGGTTGTACCCCAACAACCCACATTTCTGTTAGACCAGGTGGTTGAAGGTACTCATGACTCTCAGAGCTAAACTGCCTGACACCTGCAAGTTTCTTTCTGAGATCTCTCTTTCCATTCTGGCCAATGGCCACTGAGGTTCTTTTGTACTAGAGGCCTGCCAGAGGATACAGAAATCATGTCCCCAGTGCTGTAACACCACTCTCTCATTCTTCGTAAATGTGTGTTGAAGAAGCTAATTCCGGAGGAGATGGATTTAGGCCATTACATCTCAGTTGTGTTACATTAATGTAAAAGATCATCTCTGATACCTGTGAATTGAGCCATCACCAGAGATTAAAAGGCAGTTTTATTAACAGAGAAGAGAGGAAGGGAAGTCCTCCCTAGCTCCTTGGGTCTGACTCAGCCTCGCCCAGAGAGGCTGTGGGTCCTGCTGCACTCGGTGTCACCCCCCACCCCCATTTCCCATTGCCTTTATCCCTCCACCTTTCCCTCCCTCCTTCCCGTTTCTGTGGATGATCTGGCCTTCCTCTCCCTATGCCCAGTCCCGGTGCTTGTGCCCTGGCTGCCATTTTGTCCACTCAGGAAATATTTACTATCATTTTCTATCTCCCAGTCCTGTAGTTTCTCCTAATCCTGCCCCTGGGTACTGCAGTGCACTCTGGTCTAGCCAATCTCAAAACAAACGAAATGTGTGCCTTGGTCTTCCTCCTCAAGCTATGTACCCACCCTCACTCCCTTACCTCCACTATCCAGCCATGTGCCTTTTTATTAATTTTTTTAAAAAATTTTTAGTGCCATGGATTGAATCCAGGGCCGTGTGTATACCAAACAAGTGCTGCACCTCCGACCTGAACTCCCAGCCCCCAACTTCTTAGGGTTCCCTTCACTTGGGTTTTCACTGTTCTGTCTCAAAATCGCTTCTCAGTCCACTCCGTGCCGCCAGACCTGAAGGGCACTTTTCAGTGCTCGGTTTGTCTATCAGTTAAAACAGGGTGGGGCAAGTCAAGGAGGAGGAAACCTACTGGGAAACTATCCATGCCTGTTCCTCAGTGGTCATCTCTGTGGGCCATCTCCTCCTCTTTCAAGAGTCTCTTCTCTTGGTCTCCATGAGGGTGCACTTCCCTGTTGTTTCCCGTCCTCTGCCTGCTCCTGGGGAGATGTTCTTTCCCCTTGCCTCCTCAGCCTCCTCAGCCTCCTCAGCCTCCTCAGCTTCCTCAGCCTCCTCACTCTTGTTTGCTTTCTGTGCTCTTGGGTGCTAGGCCAGAGCTCTACCTAGGCTACACCTCCAGTCTCTCTCTCACTCTTAATCCTCTTCCTTACTGACAGTAGTCATTCTGGGGCTTTCAATCTTCTGTGCTCAAATGACCCCCAAATCCTATCTTCTGCTTATACATAAGTGATCTCCAAATATTAGGGTGGGGGTACTAGGGATCAAACCCAGCCCTGACTTCCAAATCTTTATCTCCCACTTTGACTTACATATTAAGACTTGAATGGCTTCAAAGTACCACAAACAACCATGAGTCCAACATTAAATTCATTTTATTTCTTCCAAATTGATGTCTTCAGAATTTGTAAAATGTCTGTACCGTTCACTTCATTGTCCAAGCTAGAAATCTGAGGAATGTTCAGATGCCTTGTTTTCTCTCGCTCCCTAACCCTAAATAGCCCCAAGGTCCATGGATTCTACCTGCTGCTTGTCTTCTGAGTCATTCCCCTACTCTCCATGACCCTTGTCACTACCCTTGTCCCAGCCAGCCTGGGCAGTCACCTGGACTCCTACAGCAACATCTCAGATCTCATCCTTCCCCTGTTTCTCTCCAGTCTGACTCCCACTCTGCAGCCAGAATCTCTCCGAAATTCTACTTACATACAATTCGTTAGAGCCCTCAAATTGCCCTTAGGATAAAAATGTGAGTCCTTAACCCCATTCATCAGCTGGCCCTTCCTTTCCCCCATGGCAAAAACAATGCCCACAAAAGGCTTCGTAAAGGCCCCCAGGGTGGAAGCCATGAAGGCAGAGTGCAGCAGTGGGTTGTCAGGTGTGTAGAGCTGGTCTCCTGGTAAGCTATTCAATCAGGCTTTGGCTTTGCTCTCATCTTAACTTTTATATTAACAAAATACTAATTTATTTCTAAATATTGCATCTATTGTGCAACCTATCTAGTATTGTATGGGGTGTCTTTTTCCCTTGCAATAAGCATCAAGAGTGGAATTTAAAGCATCTATTTGTTAACTAAATAATACATACACATATTTGAGTGGTTTTTTTTTGGGGGGGGTAGTACCAGGGATTGAACTCAGGGGCACTTGACCACTGAGCCACATCCCTTGCCCTATTTTGTATTTTATTTAGTGACAGGGTCACACTGAGTTGCTCAGCATCTTGCTTTTGCTGAGGCTGGCTTTTTTTTTTTAGGGGGTGCTAGGCTGAGGCTGGTTTTGAACTTGTGATCCTCCTGCCTCAGCCTCCGGAGCCACTGGGATTACAGGCATGCACCCACTCACCCAGTTATTTGAGTGTTTTTTGAAAGTAGTCCATGCAGGGAGCATAGCACAGTTGCTTTCATAAGGAGCACTCAATAAGTGTTGATTTTTTTTTTCTAAAAGTACTTCCCTGTGTTTGGGTAAATGGTGAAAAAGAAAGAAATAGAAACTTTTACTGCTGATCAGTTTTCCAAGGAAATTACATCATGCAAAGACTTTATATTCCTTCTCCAGTTAGCAGAGATCAATGGTACTCTCCATATTAACCACTTTTCTTCTTTCCCTTTAATTACATCATAGATCTTGTTCTCAGAAGTGGATTAAATACAACTGAATTGTTCTTTGCAGTCATACCACATGGATACATTTATTAAAATTTCATGAATATGAATCATCATAGAATAAGAGGAATTATATTTTCAGAGTATTAATTGAAACAGGAAATGCCCACAATGTATTCTTTAAGAGAAAAAGGCACAACTTTTAAAAAAGCACACTAAATTCTAACTTAATTTATGTAAATCCATAGAAAACTGATAGAAAAAAATATCCCAAAATGTTAAGAGAAGTTATCTGGAAGTGGTAGAATTATTGGTCATTTTTTGTTTAAAATTGAATATTTTTTTCTTTAATAAACTTATAAATTGGGGCTGAGGTTGTGACTCAGTGAGAGCACTTGCTTGGCATGTATGAGGCACTGGGTTCAAGACTCAGCATCACAAATAAATAAATAAATAAATAAATTTCCATTTACAACTAAAAAAATTTTAAAAACAAAAACAAGCACACAATTTATGAATTAGTTGCATTTTCCTCCCTTTGGTTGCAGGAAAATGTAACCCAAGTCAATTAATTATGCTTTCACCCCAGGGTGAAGTTACCATGAGATCCTGTTCTTTTTCTTTTTTTTTTTTTTCTTTCTTTCTTTCTTTATATTTTTATTAGTTGTCAATGAAACTTTATTTCTTTATTTGTATGTGGTACTGAGAATCGAACCCAGTGCCTCACCCATGGCTCTACCACTGAGCCACAATCCCCCACAACCCCTGGGAGATCCTGTTCTATCTCAGCAACTCAACCATAAGGAAACTGTAGAAGAGTCTCAGCAGTTACTAGAACCAGAAATGCAAATGCTGCCTATGTTCTTCATCTTGGTGGTTTCTCTCATTTTGTCTACTTCATTTCTTCCTTTTTTTCTGGTGCAGCTAAAGGAAAATATGGCACCTAAAACCTGCTAACTTCACAATTTAGAGTCCTAAGTTTTTAAGAAAGAAGGGAACTTTGAGAAAGATGAGCCTTTACCCGCTTCCAGACCCAAGTCTCCAGGGTAAGGATTGAGGGTGTCCCTGGCTGGCCCAGTCACCTGCAAATAGAAGTGGAATCCTGGCTCACTAACATGGTGGCTTCCATGGTAATCATGGTGGAGCAGGGATTGAAGAGAGAAAAAGTAGGTGGTTGTTTCCAGAAGGAAGGGAGTTTTGTATTTACAAAGAAACAGACTTCCCAACCTGAAACTTTATTAAATTAGAAAAAGGTATGTTATTTTTTTAAAAAAATCATAAATTGTTCATAGTATCTTCTTCCTATATCAGCACTAATTTATTCCTCTCATTTTCAAATACCTAAACATTCTTTATTTGCTGTCTCATAAATTCTTTCTACTACCAATAACCCATAACATGTAGATATTATTTATTTCAACCCCATCATTTCAGGAAGGAATAAATTCAAACCCAGAGGGACTGAAATGACTTGCCAGCCCCTCTCCCTAGGTGGTTAGCAAATGTCATCTTCAGCAACTTTCTTGTCTGGTGGCATTTCTTCTCCCCTGCCCAAACCACCATTCCCCATAAACCCTCTCCACATCTGAGCTTGTGCTACTGGAACTACTTGGAACAAAGCCTTGAAAGTAGAGTGTACCTGGTCCTGTGGTATTGTTATGCTGTTCTGTGGAACCTCAAGTCTTTTTTCCTGCGTAATTCTAACTCACTGACATTCAAGAGGGGCAGGTAGGACAAAAGGATTTCAGGGACATTTGGAGAGGATATAGGCAAGTTCTGGAGGAAAGGAGCCTCATGCCTCCAAATGTTATAGATTGTTAATCTGGAATTCTAAATAACCGGACACATCTGAACAATGAGATTGCTCTACAAGGCACTCCCACTTTATGTATTCATTGCTTAATTAAAGTATTAGTGGGAGAACACACAGTACGTGCTGAAAGTATGAGCTATGTCAGGACTGAGTGGACGGGTTGGACACATCCTGTGGCCTCATCCATCTTTTGAGGACAGGAGGATAAGAACAGGAATGATAAGGAAGAATAAAATCACTCCGTGTGCCAGGCAGCCTCTAAAGTGGCTCCCAGTGTCTGTGTGTGATCTGTGTCGAGTATAGGCTAGACGGAGTGTTTTGCTTCTAACAAATGGGATGTGCAAAAGTGAAGGGGCTGCAGAAGACTGTGGTCCTCTCTCTCCACCCCCATCTCATTTGGAGCCCTTGTTTTGGGGGAAGCAAGCTGCCATTGTGTGAGCTGCCTGTGGAGAGGTCCATATGGCAAGACGTCGGTTTCTCTGGCTCACAGCCATTGAAGACCCGAAGCCTGCCAGTGCCACATGAGTGAGCTTGGCAGTGGCTCCTCCCCCAGGCCAACATCAATATGACCACAGCCCTACTTGAAAGAGACCTTGAGCCTAAGGATGTGCCCAAGCCATGCCCAGATTCCTGACCCACAGGAACTGTGAGATTATAAAAATTGGTCATTTTTATTATACCACCAAATTTTGGAGTATATTTGTTATGCAATAATAGCTGGATGATCCACTTGGTCTAGAAGCTACCTTATGTTGAGAACATGTTATAAATTTCATGAAATAAAAGGTATTTATTGCCAAACTGGAGAAAAGCTGGAAGAGAAATTTAAAGTAGAAAGATCTTTCAAGAACTGGCAAATCCTTTTACTGTAACTGCAAACCTGGTGGTTTTGCCACAGCCCTAAGAAGATCACTAGACATTTCCTAGTAGAAAACATTATATATATTTTTTTGTTTTTGCATGATGCTTTTGGGAACACAGCCCTTTCTGAGGAAATGGGTGTGCATTGCAAATTCTGATTTTTTATCACCAAAATTGTTAAAGTAAAATATTTATAAGCCTAAACCACTAAATGTTTAGAAAAAACAAATTTTCTCTGTTTTTAACTAACATAGATTCTTTCAATCTGTAGTAGCATAGTATATTTATCAGTAGTACAATCTGCACAGACTGCTTGGATTCCAATCCTGGCTCTGTGAGTCACTAGCTCTGTGATTTTGGGAAGTTAATTCTCTCTCTTTAACTCAGTTTTTCCATTTGAAGAATGGGAATAATAGTGGTCTCTGCTCCTTCTGACTATCCCCTGAGATCTCTGAGTGTGTGCAGAGGAATGTCGGGCCCGACACCTGAAACCCACAGGACTGAATTGGGAAATATGAGAATAGAGGGCATCACCACCTACAGCCCTAGAAAGAGGCAGATTTCATAGAATTCTACAAGCAACATAGAAAGGGGTGGTAGGGTAGATGGAGGGGTGGGCCTGTGGAAAGAGAGGTCTGAGGTGAGCTGCAGTGGCAGATGGGATAGTTTTCATACCCTCAGCAATGCTCCAGAGGAGCAAAGAAAGAGGGTCAAGGTATCTAAAGGGATAAAACCGCAAGGCCAAGATTGAGTTCCTGTGTTATCTTCTTCTCTAATAGGAGCTTGAGGTGTCTTTCAGGGGAGTGACTACAAACACTAGCCCTGCCTTCATGGGCTTTCCTGGAGTTTGGTTATAGATGCTTATGATGTGCCTTTCAGGAAATACTTCTTGTTATGGCAGGTAACTAATGCCTAATGTCCAACCTGGGACCAGGTGTTTTTCTCACAGGAACTTGTTGATACCAGTAGTCACCTTTGTGAATCCTATCTGACCCGTGCCCAGTTTATTCCTGCCAAAACAGTCACTCTCTGGGAAAGGCCTCACCAGCAAAGAAGAAGGTTTAGGAATGTTGGTCTCTGGAAACACAGAGGATGCAACTCAATAGAAGACATGAAATAACAAACAATTTATTACTTAGAGAGCCCGGAAAGAAAGCAGCAGGCCTGATTTTCAGGTCTAACAGGAAAGTAAGAACTATCTGGGAGACTGTTTTAGTCAGCCTTGTGTCACTGTGACCAACAGACCTGACAGGAACAACTTAAAGGGGGAAATTTTTATTTTGACTCACTGTTTCAGAGGTTTAGTCCATGGTTGGTGGACTCCAGCCACACCATACCTGCCTGTAGTCACCACCCAGTTAATCCATTCAAGAGAATTAATTGGTTGATTAGGTTACAGCTTTCAGAATCTAAAGATTTCCTCTAAACATTCTTACACTGTCTCACACCTGAGCTTTTGGGGAACACCTCATATCCAAACCATAATAGACATACCTGCTCAACTTGCAAATGTGGAGCTAGAGAGGTTGAAAGACAGACCTGCAGGCCAAGGCCTTTATTGGACCCAGGTGTTCTCTGGGTGGGTTTCCCACCAGAAGCTGCAAGTGATGGCTTAACAGCAGGCAGGCAGGAGCTCCTTGTAGTCTCGCTTTGACTGAGAGGGGGTCACTGTCACATTTCTGCAAAGTACATACCAGGTGGAATCAGTGGGTGGAATCAGGTACGTTGTACCTAGCTGTCCCAGGGTGGCGTGGTCACTGGAAGATGGTTCCATAAGGCAGATATTTGTTGACCACGCTGAGAAACAGGGAGGAGATGAAGAACTGGAATCTAGTGACTGAGCCCTGCTCTTAGTATGAGAGAAGTCCACCTTACACTCAAAATGGATACGGAGCCAGCATAGAATGATGGGAATTCACTACATACCCCTTATCTCATGGGCACAACTTAGTATGGTTTCAGATTATCTCCCCCTGGAGTAACTTTGAGAAGTGAGAAAACTCCAGATCAACTGAGAATATCTTAAATTGACAGTTCAGCGTAAATTAACTAGGATTATGTTTTCAGACAAAGGCAGAATGAAGGCTTTAGATGGAAATTAAGTCCAATTACGGACAGACAAATTTCTATTTTTGCACACCTAAGTTTGTATCCTGTATAATAAACTGGAAGGCTTTACATAGTTACACAGGTTGAAATGTGGTTTGAAAAACCACAAATTATACCATGAAATTTTCATGACAATTAGAGCTTATAAAGTTCAGATCAGTGTTTCTCCACTAGTCCATTCTTATTTGTATCGTGTGGACATGGGCCAGTTCAGTCAGTGGAGTCCCCTGAAGTGTCTCTAAACACATTTCCCGCCAATAACCAGTTTCTCTTCTCCAGTGCTCTGTCTTAGACTAACTCTGGCATCCATGAAATAAAACATGAAGTGTTAGTCATAAATGTAGCTGCTCCTTGGAGGGCAAAATCTAGCATGCTATTGAAAATTAATTTTTCAAATTTTACTTAAAGTGCCAACTACTTCATTTTATTCTGTTAGCCGAATTACTGTGCACAATTTAATCAAGGAATATTTTCCTGTCTAAATATTTTTGTTTTTTGTTTTCAGTGCTGGGGATCAAACCCAAGGCCTTGCAAATATCAGGCAAATGCTCTGCTACCAAACCACATGCACCCCAGCCTCTAATCAAGGAAAATTCTTACCTTCACTTCACTGTCTGGACCCGCGGGACATCAACGCAGGACGGCAAACCTAAGAGAGAAGGAATGAAGGGACAAGAGACACAGGGAGTGACAGCAAGACAGGAATTCTGATCAAGCTGCAAATTTTTATTGTTCTCACGGGTATTTATGCTGAGGGAATGAGGGGTATGATGAGACACAGGCTTGTTGGCTGTGTTTTTCTTTTGGGCTCCTGATAAGGTGCAAGTTCACGCCGGCGGGAAGGTGAAATCCCGGAAGAGAAGCAGGGGCGGGCCATAGGCAGAACTATCAGCCGGAGTGGGGAGGGGGCGCGCTCCAGGAATCCCTCAGCCGTCAGCTGCAGGGTGCCTGAGTCAGCTGCAGGGTGTTTGCAGGGGAGGCAACCACAAAATGCTCCCTGGGCTGCTGCTTATCGTAAAGGTCAGAACATTCTCAGAATGAGAACTTCTTCTTGGTCCCTGACACTTCACTGTCCACATCCCCATAGGTCCTAAAATACAAATGGCAGAGGAGTTCTAGTGAAGAGAGAACAGGTGGGTTATTTTTAAGGAGGGGTATTTTGAAAGCTCACTTTAGCCTTTCATCCATCCAGTTGACTTATACTTCCTATACCTGCTGTGCCTACGTACTTTTCCCCAATGGAGGACCAAAAATGAATAAAGAACTCTACATTCAAGTAAGCCTCAAAATAAATCCCATCACACACAAAAGATTTGAATAAATGGAGAAACACACATTCTCCCAGAATGTTTTAGAGTTCCCTGAGTTATCTTAAAATGTAACCCATTTCAACCTAAATCCCCAATTAAACTCAACTCTTAAAAAATGGTGCTTGAGTTCCACTAGAAATGAAATATGTGAAAATATTAAAGGGTGAAAGAAGAATAAAGAGAAGGATTTTCTCTGTAGATAAGAAGATACATGGTCCAGTAATAATCACAAAAACAAGGAAGACAGATGAAAAAGAATAAAGTTTAAAAATTGAATCCAATAAAGAAAATGTGATACACACACACACACACACACAGACACACACACTACACAATGAACTATTACTCAGCCATAAAGAAGAATGAAATTATGACATTTGGCCAGTAAATAGATGGAACTGGAGACTATCATGCTGTGTGAAATAAGTCAATCCCCAAAACCCAAAGACTGAATGTTCTCTCTGATATACAGATGCCAGCAACAAAATAAGGGAAGAATAGAAGTTCATTGAATTAGACAAAGGGGAATGAAGGGAAGGGAGGGAGGATGGGAATAGGAAAGACACTAGAATGAATCAGACATAACTTTCTTATGTTCATATATGAGTACACAACCAGTGTAACTCACATCATATGCAACCATAAGAATGGAAAGTTATATTACATGTATATATAATGTCAAAATACATTTTACTGTCATGTATAATTAAAAAAACAGATAAAAAGAAGAAAACAAAAATAATACATTCAAGAAGATATAAGCATTTAGAATGTTATTACTTTGTCTTGGCACTCAGTGAATTGACATCTGGTCAGAAATGATTAATTGTTTAATGAATGCAGTAGGAGAATTTGGCTAAACATTTGTAAAAAAGTAAAATTGAGATTCCTGCCTCATACTTACATTCCAGAGATTAAGGATAAAAGGTAACACTGAAATGATAAAAGAATTAGAAGAAAACCAGCCAGCATTTTCATCCTGGGATGGGAAAGACATCTGTAGATATGATGCCAAGATCTTGGCCTTCAAGGTGGTTCAACTTTAGGTGATAGAGCCAGTTTCCCAAAGTGGTTCTTAGAGCTTACACCTCCATCCATGTGTAGAGTTCCAGTTGCTCCACATTCTTGGTATGGTCAGTTTAAATTTTTTTACACATTTTGGTAGTCATAAGGTGGCATCTCTTTGGGATTTTAATTCACATTTCCCTGATGTTTAATTATGTTTAGCACATTTTCTTTTCTTATGCATACTTTTTTGTGTGTGTGTGTGTGTGTTGCTGGGGATTGAACCCAGGACCTTGTGCCTTCGAGGCAAGCACTCTACCAACTGAGCGATACCAGCCCTGCATCCATTTTTGATGCAGCAATTTTACTTCTGGGACTTTATTCTTTAAATTTGTATGTAATATAAATCTATTGATATAAATTATATCTACACACACATATATGTATGCACACATGTATACCTATTTACATATGCACATATTGGAAATATACAATAATTACATTTTGGTGAAATATATTTTTGATGCATTCATACTGTGAAATATTAAGGTTACCACCATTTTTATCTTGGTGGTGGTTAACCCTACATAATAGAGCAATGTGATGTGTTTTTTTTTTTGTAAGTACACCTTTAATCAGATTTTATTTTAACATATATATGGAAGATTACTACAAGGAATGACTATAGAATGTCACATTGTTACTGCAAGCTTGGTCCTTGACTTTGATACCAATCCAGTAAGGAAGACACAGTTTTGAGAAAAAGGAAAAAGTTTTACTGTTTTGCTAGCAAAGGAGAAACACAGGGGACTCTTGTCCCAGAGGCTATGATTCTGCCCATTAGCAGGACCAGGAGACTTTTAAAGAGGTGATTCAAGGGTTACATTCCACGTGAACTCTGTTGGAGTTGAAATTCACTTGTTAATTTGGGAGACATTTCTGAGATCTTCTGGTGCCATCCCCAAAGTCTGGATTAACTTCATTCCTGTGGTAGGTGTGTGCTCAGGGACAGATAACTCTGCCTGGGATGGGGAAGAAAGGTAATCCTGTTTCCCTTGAGAGGGAGGGGAGAGATTGGGAAGGAGCAGGGAGAGAGGAAGAGAAAGAAACTTGTCCATTTAAAAAATAAGTTGCAATAGTAGAACAGCAGAGGCTGCATTCAAAGCATGAAGTGGACACTGTTACATTTCCCCACTGTCAATGTCTACATTCCGTTTCTGTGGAAAAATGGGCGACAACATCTCCAAACTGCTTCTTGCTGAAAGAGGGCGAAGTTGGGGGAAGTAACCCAAAGTCCTTGTTCTCTATCAGGTGGGCAAGACCAGAGGTCCACTGGCAGATGGCAGGTGACTAGACGAGGCATACGTAGGGCAGGGATCATGCAGAGTTTCAGGGCCCAGAGAGGGATACTGTCATTCTCTGGGTCCTGGCTGACTTTAGAGGGCAAGGGTCAAATGTTGGCTGCTTTTTCCTTGGTCCTTTTACTTCCTTGACTTTGGTCTCCAAGTTTTTGGTTTTAAACGTCTGATAGGCCAGTTTCACCAGTCAGATGGCCAAGGGTGTCTCGACCTAGTCCTGAGTTCATTTCCTTTTTCTCAAAGTGGACCATGATGGAGCAACCTGTATTGTTCAGAGAGAGAAGGCGGGCGTTCCCCAAAGCAAAAGGAACTTCTGCAACCATTGGGATGGTCCCTCCCTTTACTCACAGGAATAGCTCTTCCGGTTGGACCTGAGGCAAACTCACTAGTATCTAACTCCCCTTCAGTTGACTCTCACCAAGTTCACCAGCCACCTTGGATCCTCAGCACGGAAGTGGGGTTCCTCGGGGCCAGGTCTGACCAAGAAAGGTGGGGCAGGATCTAGCAACATGATTTTTAATATGTTCTTAACATTTATTTTCTGAATTCTTTTTACAATGACCATATATTGATTTTATATTTGGAAGAAACAGCAAAAAAAGTACTTCTATTTTGTTTGGGACCAAATAGAATAAATATATAATCTCAACCAGATGGGGTGATGCATGTTTTTTTTCTTTTGGGGGGAGTGGTACCAGGAATTGAACTCAGGGGTACTCAACTACTGAGCCACATCCCCAGCCCATTTTTATATTTTATTTAGAGACAGGGTCTCACTGAGTTGTTTAGCACCTTGCTTTGCTGAGGCTGGCTTTGAACTTGTGATCCTCCTGCTTTAGCCTCCTGAGCTGCTGGGATCACAGGCTGTTGCCACCTGATACATGTTTTTGATCCCAGTCACTCAAGAGGCTGAAGCAGAAAGATTTCAAGTTCAAAATTCAAGGTCAGCCTGGGCAACATATTGAGGTCCTGTCTCAAATTTAAAAACCACAGAAATAAAAAGGGTTGGGGGTGTATGTAACTCAGTGTTCAAGTGCCCCTGGGTTCAATTACTTGTACCACTCTCTCTCTCTCTCTCTCTCTCTCTCTCTCTCTCTCTCTCTCTCTCTATATATATATATATATACACATATATATATGTGTATATATATATATATATATACACACATATATATGTGTATATATATATATATATAAAACATATATAATGTGTATATAACATATGCATAAGGTGTATATAATATATAAAATATATATATATATATATACACACAAAATCTCAAATAACCTGAAAGAACCCCTACAATTCAATCATGAGCAATGTTTATTCAGAATCAATGAGTTCTTTTTTTAATCTATTCTTTTTATTTATTTTGTATTGTACATTATCATTATAATGGGCTTTGTGGTTACATATTCATACATACACTGAACATAATTTGGTCAATTTCAACCCCCACTACCTCCCCTCTCTTTCCCCTTCTCTATCCCCCAGTCCCCTTCCTCTATTCTACTGGTCTCCCATCTGTTTTCATGAGATAGTTCTCTCACCTTTTCTTTTTTCTCTCTCTAGTTTCCACCTATGAGAGAAAACATACAACTTGTAAGTGAATCTGGCTTTTTACTTAACATAATGCTTTCAAGTTCCATCCATTTTCCTGAAAATGAAAAATTTTCCTGAAAATTTTCCTAAAAGAATAATTTCATTCTTCTTTATGACAGTAAAACTCCATTGTGTATATATACCACATTTTTTTTATCCATGCATCTATCTAGGCTGGTTTATAACTTGGCTATTGTGAATTGTGCTGCCATAAACATGGGTAGGCATGCATCACTATAGTAGGCTGCCTTGAATTTTGGATAAATATAGCTGGATCATATGGGGGTTCCATTCCTTGTTTTTTGAGGAATCTCCATATTTATTTCATAGCGGTTGTTTCGAGGCTAGCCTAGGCAATTTAGCAAGATCCTTGTCTCAAAATAAAAAATAAAAAGGGCTGGGGATGTAGCTCCATGGTATTCTGTCCCTGGGTTCAATCTCTAGCACCAAAAAAAAAAAAAAGATGGGACACTTATCAAAAATATACAGGTTGTAGCTCAGTGGTAGAGCACTTGCCTAGCATGTGTGAGGTGCTGGTTTTAATTCTCAGCACCGCATACAAACAAAATAAAGGTTCATTGACAACTAAAAGCATATTAAAAAAAAAAAAAGACACCTGAGCTAGTTCAAAGAGAACTAGCTAGTCTGGGGTAATTTCTGAGCTAGAAACATATCAGGACTGTAAAGGATTTTAACTCATTGAAAAAACGGAGGAATTCGCAATCCCCAGAACCACATGCAGCCATCATTTCATACTAATATTAAATGAGTAAATATGTAAATGGGACTAAGGGAGGGCTTTCCCTTATAGTAAAATGCAGACTAATAAGTGTGAAAGGAGGAATTGGGTCGGGGGGAAAAATCACGATTTTTCAATTATCACAGTCAAAAGATGGTTTGAGCAAGAAATAGTAATGATTGCTAAATCTAGGGGAATGAAGTGTGGTAGGGAACAGGATATTGATGCAATCCTGAAGTGTCTCTCCACAGATTGCTTTTTGGTTGTGAAGGAAAAAAAGTCACTATACTGAAGAAACCAGACAATTTATGGATCCTGTGATCAGTGTTGACCAATGAAAGGCAGATTGACTAGTGGCCTCCAGATGAGAAGTCCTGAGAAGAACATAACTTCACTCTTGTTCTCACAGGGGACCCCGATTCTGAATCAAGGCATGAGGAAACACCAGGCAACAAAAACTAAAGAACATTCTAATACAAAATTACTGACTTGCATTTTTAAAGCGTATCAATATCATGAAAGAGAAATGCTGAAGAATTGTTCAGAAACTTGACAAAATTGTTCAAAATTGTTCAGAAACTTGACAACTTAATGTGTGTGATCCCTAACTGAGGCTTGCAGCAGAGGGGCAAATGCAATAGAGAACTTCATTGGTATAACTGACGGAACTGGAAGGTGGAATTCAAAGTAGAAAAATCATGTGTCAAAGTTAAATTTCCTGATTTGACAACTGTATTGTGAGAAAATATACTTGTTCTTAGGAACCACACACTCAAGTATTAAGGGTACAAAAAAGGGTGTGATCTTTACAACTTCTAATGGTTCCTAAAAATAAATAATACAGATGGTGAAAAGGAGAGAAATGACTTGTCTACATAAAGCCTATAGGGGAGTTCTGTTAGTTCTGCAAGGTTTCTTTATATTTGAAATTATTCTAAACAAAAAGTCAAAAAAAGCACATGTCATGACATGGTATGAATTATTTTATTCTTAAATACATGTGTGCCTGTGCACTTAACTGAGATACTCCTGTGGGAATAATTTATCTGGGGTCGGGGAAGAACAAAAAGGGGTACTTTGGGAGTGTTTTGAACAATTTTGTCAAGTTTCTGAACAATTCTTCAGCATTTCTCTTTTTGATATTGATACGCTTTAAAAATGCAAGTCAGTAATTTTGTGTTAGAATGCTCTTTAGTTTTTGTTGCCTGGTGTTTCCTCATGCCTTGATTCAGAATCGGGGTCCCCTGTGAGAACAAGAGTGAACATGTTTGTCCACTCCTGGACTTGAAAGAGAATAGGGGGGGACCCAGCTGATGGTGATGGGGTTCTGAAATGGAAGGGGTGGGACCTCCTTGCTTATGGTACCTCACCTTGTTCTCTTTTCCTTCCTGCATTCGAAATACTCAGCACAATGGAGAAACCCCCACCCCCCACAGCCGTCAGGGGACTGGTCCACAGTGGTTCTTTATCTCCTTTGTTTCAGCCATTAAACCCCCCAATAAGCCAGAGAAATGATTTCCACTCTTTCATCTAAATTTTAATTCCATATCATTAACTTCTGTGTAGAAGTTCTACTTTAAGTATAAATTTTTTTTCAATCCTAAACCCCCCGAATTCTTTTCATTTTGAAGCAAGATGACTTGAATGATGCTTGTCAATAAACCACCCACTCACCATTGAAAAGGACTTAGGAGGAGCCAAGGCAGATGTCACTGGTGACTGGAATGGGGTTGTCACAGTCCCAGAGGTTGAGGTTAAGGATGGGAGCTCATCTCAGAATGGTAGGGGTCTGGGTTGGGGTTGTGGCTCAGTGGTAGAGCACTCACCTAGCATGTGGCACTGGGTTTGATCCTCAGCCCCACATATAAATAAATGAATAAAATAAAGGTCTATCAACATCTAAAAAAATTAAAAAAAAAAGAATGGTAGGGGTATCTTTGATGAGCTAATTATCATGATTTAACTATGGTGGTAGGTGGATTAGAATTCAGTATGTAAGGCCCATCTACAAGGGTTTATTTATATATTTATATCTAGAAAGGCCACTGGTCTGGCCTTTGTAAAAGTCAAGCCAAGAAGCTTTGCTCCCCTCTCCCCTATTAATAAGGCAAATAAATAAAAATAAGACTGGTAGGCCAGATGAAAAGTTTAGATAGAGCCATGACTTTAGATTTGACTAAGGCTATATTACCTCCAAAAAGGTAATGGCCTTGGAAGGGAAATTAAGAGTTCAAGGTCACGAGGCATCAGTAAAGACAATGAAGCAAATTTAAGAGGATAATGTGATAAGCCAGTTAATGATGCTTCCAGTGTATGTGCTGTTCTCAGGGTGGGTATCTTCAGTGGGAGAAGAGGGATAATTCTAGTTGAAACTTGCACAGGTGTGTTACAAGGCTTCCTTTCTTTAATTTTAGAGGTTTATGTGTAAAATCAAGTATTAATTTTGCCCTTCCAAGCAACTAAAAATAGTAGGGGTGCCAAAAAAGGGAAACATATTTCAGGGCCATCTTTAATAAGAAACTCTCTGGGAGAGTGAAATTGCTTTCCAGTTGCTCATCTTAAATTCTAGGTCTTAGCTAACCTCAGCTTCTGAGGCTGAAATTCTTGCGGGGGGAGTGTTTTGTTTCCTTAGTGAGTAGCCCTGCTGGAGAAGTCAACAGAGGAAACAGTTAAAGGCAAAGGTAAAAGGATGTCTGAGAGTGCGAAGCCTGTCAACTAGGGAGACTGAGACGTGGGCTGCTCTGTCCATCAGTTCATATTTCATTTTATGACACGGACTCTATAGAAATACTCAGTACACAGGTGTTTGTTGAAGGGGGTTTATGGCAGCACTGCTGGAATAGTGGAAATTTAGAAATCAATTAAACATCCAGAACTGATTAAATAAACCGTTTCTTCATACTGTGAAATACTTTGCAGCCATTAAAAAGAAGGAGGTGGCGGGGTGGAGGGAGGTGCGGTGGTAATGTAGCTCAGTGATAGAGCACTTGCTTAGCATGTGTGAGGCCCTGGGTCACCCCAGCAATGCAGGAAAAAATAAAAAAGGTAGAGGTAAATGTACTGATCTGAAAGATTCCCCAGAACATAACTTAAGTGGAAAAAACTTGTAGAACTGTATAAATAGCATGATCCTTTTACATTAAAAATCTCTATGATAGCTGGGTGTGGTGGCACCCTCCTGTAATCCCAGTGACTCCAGGGGCTGAGGCAGGAGGATCGTGAGTTCAAAGCCAGCCTCATTAATTTAGTGAGGCTCAAAGCAAGTCAGTGGGCTGGGGAGATAGCTCAGTTGGTAGGGTGCTTGCCTTGCAAGCACAAGACCCTGGGTTCAATCCCCAGCACCGCAAAAAAAAAAAAAAAAAAAAAAAAAAAAAAGAGTAACTCAGTAAGATCCTGTCTCTAAATAAAATATAAAAATGGGCTGGGGATGTGGCTCAGTGGTTAAGTGCCCTTAGGTTCAATCTCTGGTACCCAAAACCAAAAAGTCTGTATGATAGCCAGGTGCAGTGGTGCAGGCCTGTAATTTAAGCTATTTAGGAGGGTGAGAGAGGAGGATCACAAATTTGAGACCAGCCTGGGCAACTTAGTGAGGCCTGTTTAAAATAAAAAGACCTGGGAATGTAGCTTAGTAGTAGAACACTCCTCGGTTTGATCCCAGTACTAAAGAAAAAATATCTGTGTGATATATGTGCATGCATATGCACATAAATGAATAGAATAGGGACAGGATGGTTGGGCACCAAAGTACCCTGGTTACTTTGGGGGAAGGATGCAAAACTAGGGGTGAGGATGAAAGATGACTTTATATTTTGCCCTCTAGAATTGATTCTACTTTGAACCCTTTGTAATGAGAACACGTTCGTATTTTTTGAGTAATTTTTGAAAGATCACCAGTCTATCCTGAAAACAAGTTTAGTTCGCAAGAACTAAATTCATAACAGTATGGTAAACTTTCATGAGTAACTCTTTGGTATCTGACCTCATCCTGTTGTGACAGTCTTCAAATTCATGCTCAGGACAATTAACTGCTTTGATTTATTTTCTTCTTACTCTTACAATAAGAAAGTTCTCTCCTTAGCTCTTAAGGGCAGATCCACTGTCCCCTCTTCATAATTGCTTCATTAACCTGATTATTTTTCTCAGACAGACTGCTCCTAGCCCTTGTGTCCACTGATGACTTAATTCTTCCTCAAGTCTCCAACAGGTAAAATGAGTATAAGATCAGTTCTAAGTTACTTAATTAGATGATTAAATAATTATCCAAACTGATCAGCAATTAATAACAATTCTTAGTAACTGACTTGGTTAATTTACCTCAGTAAGAGGGAAGTCCTTTAAACCTAACTGCAGTCACGTGCGGCATAACAACATGTTTAATGAACATGGACTGCCTATGATCCCATGGGTGGTCCCATAAGGTTGTGACCTCTTGGCTATCTCTGTTTGCAGGAGTACATTTTATGATGTTCCCATGAAGATGAAATTGCCTAATGACACATTTCTTAGAAGTCTTCCTGTCATTAGGTGATGCCAGAATGTACATAGCAGACCCTGCTCTAGAGAAGCTGGAGCCAAGCAAACTTTTTATCCTGCGCTTCAGTTACCTTTCTGATGACTATTCAGTTGTCTTTTTCTCAGGCATTGATCGTTTGTGTCTGCTCCGCATGGTATCAGCTGGGGTAACTCAACTGGGGACGAAGCTTTCCCTTTCGGGCTGGCTCACTTACATGGCTCACTTACATTGTTGGTGCTGACTTAACTGGGTGCTCAGCCTGGGTTCTGGGCCTCTCCACAGGGTGCCTGGCTTCTTCACAGCATAGTGGCTGTTCCAAGAGGCAGCATCCCAAGAGAACAGAGCAAATGTGCATGATATCTTTGTGACCTAATCTCAAAAGTTCCCATACCACATTGCTTAAGGCAGTCTCAAGGCCTGCTCTGGTTCAAGAGGTGGGGATATAGACCCCACCTTTTGGATGGGAGTGGGGTGAGGGTGGATGGGGAGAGGAGTGGCAAGAGTCCAGGAGAACATACAGGCCATCTTCCACCACACTCATTTTCAGAAATAGCAGAGAGAGTGTTGTGTGGGAAGTCATCCATGACTAGCAGAATCAGGCTTGGCTGAGCCATGGGACATGGAAGTCTGACTCTCAGGAACTGTTTCAGACAGCCTGGGGTATGTGACTTTGTGCACAGTGGTTCACCGCCTGAGGAAATGCTGATTCTACTGAGATGACCTGCCAGAGCAAATGGCTTCCTTAACTCCACCCCATCCTGTTCCTCACAGAAGCAACTCCTCCTGGTCCCCCTTCACCTGAACCATAAGAAAGGGAAGGTGGGCTTCTCCATGTTGTTGGAAGCCAGATCTTAGCATGACTCAATCCACCACATCCCCTTCGATTTAAAAAGATAACCAGTGTTTATTCTATTAAGTAAGTTTCTTAGTGATTAATCTACAGTCGGCATCTTCCTCAGACAGAAACCCTTTCCCTCACCCATGCTGGACGCAGTGAAACCCCTACAGCGTTGGTTATGAAATCAGAAGTGGAATACTTAAATATTTAAACAAATACACCTGGTGCTCCATAGTCACAGGTTTGAGTCTTCTCATTCAACCAAGCTCAGATTAAAAATCATTTGAAACAGAGAAACAAGATGTATCCCATTTGTTTACAATAAAAATAAATTTAAAAAAATAATTTGAAAAAATTTGCACCTGTACTGCATATATACCCACATT
This sequence comes from Sciurus carolinensis, assembly GCF_902686445.1. NCBI lineage: Eukaryota > Metazoa > Chordata > Mammalia > Rodentia > Sciuridae > Sciurus > Sciurus carolinensis. The sequence goes on along the minus strand of NC_062218.1, from coordinate 27,798,694 downwards.
TTTTCCTTCCCACTATTCTTGAAACAATGCAGCATAACAACTATTTATGTAATATTTACATTGTATTAGGCATTATAAGTAGTCCAGAGATGATTTAAAATTTATGGGAGGGATGGGTTTAGGTTATATGCAAATACTATGCCATTTTATGTAAGGGACTTCCCGCATCCCAGGACTTTGGTATGAGGACCACTGGATTCCATCCCCCATGGATATGCAGGGATGGTTGTACTCTTTCAGTAATCAGCAAATGCAAAGATTGAGAAATTTATTTTTCTAGATCTTCCTCAATCAGATCATCTACAGTTTAGTGGTAAATTAATTTTTCAAGACTCAAAAACGCCTTCAAATGTAAATGCAAAAATAATAATTAAAAGATAATCAAGAAACTTCAAAAAACACAAATACAATTCAGTGTCAAATTAAGTATTATTTATTACCCATTTGACATTGACTTATTAGAACCTCCATTTTATAAGAAAGGGAAATAGTTAACTACTTCCCACTCTTAGATTGTTAAATCATGCAAAGTAAAAAATTACTGGGATTTTGAGTAAAATAAGATGTCATTATTATAATCATAAAATAACTCAATTATTAAGATAACTTAGTTGCACTTCTTATTATCTTGACAGGAGGAAATAACCCAGTTGAAATGATATTTTCTATTTTTTGTGTGTGTGGGGGTACTGGGGATTGAACTCAGAGGCACTTGGCCACTGAGTCACATTGCCAGCCCTATTTTGTATTTTATTTAGAGAAAGAGTCTCACTGAATTGCTTAGCACCTTGATTTTTTTTTTTTTTGCTGAGGCTGTTTTTGAACTCATGATTCTCCTGTTTCAGCCTCCTGAGCTACTGACATTATAGGTGTGCACCACCATAGCCAGCTATTTTCTATTTTTTGTAAATTTGGGTAAAACCCCATTGCTTTTGAGAATGGGTTAAATTTATTCTATTCAGAAGAGCTTTATCTAAGAAAAAAAAAAAGCAAGTTAAAAATTCACTTGGGGGCTGGGGAGATAGCTCAGTTGGTAGAGTGCTTGCCTTGCAAGCACAAGGCCCTGGGTTCGATCCTCAGCACCGCAAAAAAAAAAAAAAAAAAATCACTTGGGCAGGGTGTGGCGGTGCACGCCTGTAATCCCAGCGGCTCCTGTGGCTGAGGCAGGAGGATCGTGAGTTCAAGGTCAGACTCAGCAATTTAGGGAGGCCTTAAGAATCTCAGTGAGACCCTATCACTAACTAAAATATAAAAAAGGGCTGGAGATGTGACTTGGTGGTTAAGCACCCCTGGGTTCAATCTCAGGTACCAAAAGAAAAAAAATCACTCGGGATTTTTTTTTTTTTTTTTTTTTTTGGTGCTGGGGATTGAACCCAGGGCCTTGTGCATGCGAGGGGAATGTTTTTTAAAATTTTGTTAGTGAATCAATAGGGAAGATTTTCATGGCAAGAAAAATAATAGCATAGGAAAAAATATGGAAGAACTGCTGTGAATCTCATGAGGGTATTGTAAAAATTGCTGACAGGTACCTGAGGACATTTTAAAAAGGGGCTATAGAGCCAGGCGTGGCAGCACACGCCTATCATTCCAGTGACTCGGGAAGCTCAGGCAGTGGGACCTCAAATTCAAGTCCAGCCTCAGCAGTTTAGCGAGGCCCCAAGCAATTCAGCAAGACTGTCTCAAAATAAAAAATAAAAGGGGCTAGGGATGTGACTTAGTGGTTAAGCACCCCTGGGTTCAATCCTGGGATTAAAATAAATAAATGACTAGATAGGGGTCATATAAATGCAAATAAGAAGATACTTTTATCTTTTACATTTGGATAGCAGGCATGGTGGCACACACATGCAATTCTAGCCACTCAGGAGGCTGAGTCAGGAGGATTGCAAGTTCAAGGCCAGCCTCAACAACTCGTGAGACTGTCTCAAAAGAAAAAATAAAAAAGGACTTGGGTTGTAGCTCAGTGGTAGAAAGTCCCTGTACCATATATATATATATATATATATATGTTTTTTTTAAATTTAAGTTGGGTAGGTGATAGAAGACATAAAGTCACAGTAGTTCCAGGGATATACCTTGAAAGGAGCTCCTCTGCCCTGTGGCAGGTAAAACTTGGAAGAGGAAGGGAACCACACAAAGAGGGGCAGAGCAGAAAACTAGTGGGGGAATTCCATGTCAGCTAAGGACCATGGTCATGGGCAGTTGGCAGAAAGTCATTCTTAACTGACATCAAACATTTATAGAAATGAAGCTAAATGAAGCATGATGAGAGTTGGAGAGAGAGAGGTGTTTGGATTGGAGCAAAGAAAGCGGAAGTGACTGTAAATGAACAAATGGATCAAATTCGTGCACAAAGGAAAAAGAGGGACCAACACCCCACAGAATAGGCAGCTCTCCACTTGGACAGAGATGGAAAGCAGGTGAGTGGCGCTGAGCACTTCAGGGGTGAAAGTCAGGACAAATGAAAAGGACTCCCGGTGGATATGCATGTTGGGAGACAGAATGACAAAAATGTTCTACAGTTGAGGTAATGGCTGTGCAGCTCTGTGAATATGCTGAAAACTCTTAGTTCAATTCAAACAGGTGAATTGTATGGTATATTAATGATTTATTCATAGAACTGACATTTTGGAAAAGAAAATCTAAAATTAAATGTCAATAAAAAAGTATATCCATAGGCAGATTTTTAAAATTATGTCGCATAGCTAGACATGGTGATGCACACCTGTAATCCCAGCCGCTCAGGAGGCTGAGGCAGGAGGATCTTGTGTTCAAAGCCAGCCTCAGCTTTATGTAGACGAGTCATTTCTCTCCTTTTCACCATCTGTATTACTTATTTTTAGGAACCATTAAAAGTTGTAAAGATCACGTCCTTTTTTGTACTCTTAATACTTGAGTGTGTGGTTCCTAAGAACAAGTATATTTTCTTACAATACAGTTGTCAAATCAGGAAATTTAACTTTGACGCATGATTTTTCTACTCTGAATTCCACCTTCCAATTCCGTCAGTTATACCAATGAAGTTCTCTATTGCATTTGCCCCTCTGCTGCAAGCCTCAGTCAGGGATCACACACATTAAGTTGTCAAGTTTCTGAACAATTTTAAACAATTTTGTCAAGTTTCTGAACAATTCTTCAGCATTTCTCTTTCATGATATTGATACGCTTTAAAAATGCAACTCAGTGAGACCCCGTCTCTAAATAAAAAACACAAAATAGGGCTGGGGATTCATCTCATATGAATAGAAATGCATTAGATTTATGAGTATTGATTTTATATCCTGCTTCTTTGCTGAATTCATTTATGAGTTCTAGAAGTTTTCTGGTGGAATTTTTTGAATATAGAATCATGTTGTTGGCAAATAGTGATAGTTTGAGTTCTTCTTTTCCTATTAGTGTTCCTTTAATTTCTTTGATCTGTCTGATTGCTCTGACTAGAGTTTCAAGGACAATGATGTTGAATAGAAGTGATGAAAGAGGGCATCCCTTGCCTTGTTCCAGTTTTTAGAGGGAATGCTTTCAGTTTCTCTCCATTTAGAATGATGTTGGCCATGGACTTAGCATAGATAAAAGAGAAATTAGGAAAACTACTCCATTCAGAATAGCCTCCAAAAAAAGAAAAAAAAAAAACACTTGGAAATCAATCTAACAAAGGAGGTGAAAGACCTCTACGATGAAAACTACAGAACACTAAAGAAAGAAATTAAAGAAAACCTTAGAAGATAGAATGATCTCCCATGTTCTTGGATAGGCAGAATTAATATTGTCAAAATGACCAGACTACCAAAAGCGCTATACAGATTCAAATTCAATGCAATTCCAATTAAAATCCCAGTGACACAACTCATAGAAATAGAGAAAGCAATCATGAAATTCATTTGGAAGAACAAGAGACCCAGAATAGCCAAAGCAAACCTTAGCAGGAAGAGTGAAGCAGGAGGCGTCAGAATACCAGAACTTCACCTGTACTACAGAGCTATAGTAACAAAAACAGTGTGGTTTTGGCACCAAAATAGATAGGTAGTCCAATAGTACAGAATAAAGGACACAGAGACAAATCCATATAAATACAGGTATTTCATACTAGACAAAGGTGCCAAAAACATATAATGGAGGAAAGATAACCTCTTCAACAAATGGTACTGGGAAAACTGGAAATCCATATACAGTAAAATGAAATTAAACCTCTATCTCTCACCCTGCACAAAATTCAATTCAAAACGGATCAAGGACCTGGGAATTAGACTAGAGACCCCGCACCTAAAAGAAGAAAAATTAAGTCCAAATCTTCATCATGTTGGCCTAGGACCAGACTTCCTTAACATGACTCCCAAAGCACAAGAAATTAAAGCAGGAATCAATAAATGGGATAGACTCAAACTAAAAACCTTTTTCTTAGCAAAGGAAACAATTAACAATGTGAAGAGAGAGCCTACAGATGGGAGAAATCTTTGCCACACACACTTTAGATACAGCACTAATCTCCAGAAATTATCAAGAACTCAAAAAACTTTACAACAAGAATGCAACTAACCCAATCAATAAAAGGGCTAAGGAAATGAGCAGACACTTTACAGAAGAAAATCTATAAGAAATCAACAGATACATGAAAAAATGTTCAACATCTCTAGTAATAAGAGAAGTGCAAATCAAAACTACCCTAAGATTACATCTCACCCCAATTAGAATGACTATTATCAAGAATATAAGCAACAATAGGAGTTGGTGAGGATGTGGGGGAAAAGGTACACTCATACATTGCTGATGGGGTTGCAAAGTGGTGCATCCACTCTGGAAAACAGTATGGAGATTCCTTAGAAAACTTGGAATAGAACCACCATTTGACCCAGCTATCCCACTCCTTGGCCTATACCCAAAGGACTTAAAATCAGCATTCTACAGTGATGCAGTCACATCAATGTTCATAGTAGCTCAATTCACAATAGCTAGATTGTGGAACCAATCTACATGCCCTTCAATAGATGAATGAATAAAGAAACTGTGGTATATATACACACAATGGAATATTATTCAGTCATAAAGAAAAATAAAATTATGGCATTTCAGATAAATGGATGGAATTGGAGGATATCATGCTAAGTGAAATAAGCCAGTCCCAAAAAAACAAAGGTCAAATGATTTCTCTGATAAATGAATGATGACACAAGGGGTGGAGAGGTAGGCAAGAATGGAGGAAGGATGGATTGTATAGAGGAAAACGAGGGGTGGGGAAGGGGCAGGGGAAGGAAAGATGTAATGAGACAGATATCATTACCCTGTGTGCATGTATGATTATACAAACAGTGTGACTCTACTTCATGTACAACCAGAGAAATGAACATTGTACTCCATTTGTGTATAATAAATCAAAATAATAATAATAATAATAAAAATAGGACTGGGGATGTGGCTCAGTGGTTGAGTGCCCCTGAGTTCAATAGCTTGTACCTCCCCCAGGCAAAAAAATGATGCTTCATAGAAAAACCAAATACATCACCTACATGTTCACTACTATGTTCCTGTGTTAATTCTCAGGTCACATAACTTCTTTTGTTAATTTCTTCTGTATCTTTCTGGGATTTAAAAACTGCCTATACAAGCAGATTTGAATATGTATTCTTCTGTTCTTCCCTTTCTTAAATGAATGGCAGGATATTGTATAAACCTCTCTGCTCTTTGTATTTTTCTCTCTACAACATATATTAGAGATTGTTCTGTATTAGCATGGAGAAAACTTCCTGGTTCATTTTCACAGTTCATGGGTTTCCATTGTGTGCATGCCCTGCAGTTTACTTAACCAGTTTTCTACTGATGAACCTCTTTGGGTTATTTCTAATCTTGTACCCCTATAGACAATGCTACAACAACCAAGTACAGATGTCATTTCATACATCGGTAGATAAATCTACAAGATAAATTCATGGAGAGAGATTGCTAGATCAAAAGGTAAAAGCAATCACATTTTAATAGATATTATTGAATTGCCCTTCATGTTGCATTGCTTCCATCAGTAGTGTATAAAGTTCTGATTTCCTCCTACTTTTGCCAACATGTTGTGTTGCCAGATTTGTCAATGTAATAGAAGAAATTATGTTATAATTTTAATGTTTTTCTTTTACAGTTAGTAAAGTCAAGCATTTTTTCGTATTTAAGAGCTAATTGGCCTGGGCACAGTGGCGAATGCCCGTAATCCTAGCTACTTGGGAGGTTGAGGCAGGAGGATCTCGAGTTCAAAGTCAGCCTTAGGAAAAGCGAGGCTATAAGCAATTCAGTGAGACCCTGTCTCTAAATAAAATAAAAGAAATAGGGCTGGGGATGTGGCTCAGTGGTCGAGTGCCTCTGAGTTCAATCCCCAGTAACCAAAAAAACCCAAAAAAACAAAAAACAAAACAAAACAAAACAAAACAAAAAAAAGAAAAAGAAAAAGAAAAAAAAGAAAAACAAAACCAAAAACAAAAAACTACTTGGCTGGGCACAGTGGCTGTAATCCCAGCAACTGGGGAGGCTGAGGCAGGAGGATTGGCAACTTAGCTAGACCCTCTCTCAAAATAAAAAAATATTTAGCTCAGTGGTATAGCATCCCTGGATTCAATTCCCTGTACCAAAAAAATAAAAAAAGCAAATACACACACGCACACGCAAAACCAAAAACCAAAACAACAAGTTGCATTTATTTTCCTGTGGATAGTTAATATTCTGTGCCTATTTTTCCCCATTTGCCATATTGTGGACTTGGTGATTTTTTTCCCATGCAGGAGTTCTTGCTTCTTCTGAAATCATATTTTTAATGTTTTTTTTTTTCTTTTATGGTTCTGGATTTTGGGTGATGTTAAGAAAGATTTCTCTTCTCTAAGGTTACAGAACAGCCCAGGCAGTCATAAATATGTATTCTTTGGTACTTTTATGGTTTATTAGTACTAAGTGTTCTGAAATGTTTGTTAAAACATTTACATAAAAGACTGAAAGAAAAAGGAAAATAGCAATATTCAAATGAATACTTATATCTTAGTTCATTGCTACAGCAGAGTACCTGAGACTGAACAATTTATAAAGAAAAAAGGTTTATTTTGTCTCATGGTTCTGGAGGCTGAGAAGTTCAAGATTGTATGGCCAGGGTTGGGGTTAAGGTTGAGTGGTAGAGTGCTTGCCTAGCAGCACACGTGAGGCACTGGGTTCCATCCCTGGCATAACATAAAAATAAACAAATAAAATAAAAGGTATTGTGTCCATCTACAACTGAAACAAAACAAACCAAAAAAGACTGGGTGACCACATCTGGTGAAACTTCATGTTGTATTATAACATGGCTCATGGCTTACTTGGTGGGAACACATCTAAGAGTTGGGAGCTGGTGTGGGAGAAAGAAAGGAGGAGTTGAAGGAACCAGATGCTTATAACAACACACTCTCCTGAGAACTAAGCCATTCCTGTCAGAAGTAATCCAGTCTAAGGAGAAAGGCCCTCCTCTTTCTTAAGACCCCACCTTCAATACCACTATATTAGTGACCCATTTCAACATGAGTTTTGAACTGGGACAAACCACTGCAACTCATTAAGAATAAAGTTAGTAATATTTAAGACTAACTTATGAAGAAATTCACAGGTGATAGATAATCGCAAACCAGCAAAGATCAACTAACTACTTTAACAAAAATAAATATGAAATACCATCATAGCTTTAATCAGTTAAGATGTTGTTTTGTATATAAGGATTGCTAACTGAAATAACTATCACATAAATCTTGATGTGTTCAGATTTTAACTCTAATTTTAGAAAGGAAAAGAGGTGGAATCTATTTTTCCACCCATTGAATCTGGGTTCACCTTGGGATCTACTTTGATCAACAGAATGTAGCACAAGTAATACCACAAAGCTTCTGAGTCTTGCAGATTCCTTTCCTTTTGGAAAGTAGATGGCATGTGAAAAAGACTGGCCAGCCTGCTGCAGACTTGGGCAGTAACCTATCGCATGACCAATTCCCAGTGAGGGAGCTCACTGTTAAATTGACTCAAAAGTCAAGCTGCAGTTTGACTACGGCCATGGTAAGTGACTCCACCAGAAACCAGCAAAATCGAAAGAGCCTAATTCATAGGGTTGAAACACAGAATAGCAAGCAAGCAAAATAATTATTGCATTAAACCACTCATTTGGGGTATGGTTTGCTATACAGCAGTAAATTATTATATGAAATTTGATAGGGAGTTATGAATAAAGAAAAAGATAACCAAAAATACAGATAGGTAGGTTACTCTTGTTCTTTAATTTGCTCATTTGCATACTCTCCATCTCCATGCAGAGAGAATTCAGGTCTGCTGTGGTGGGCAGACCCCTGAGGGAGACCACGATGATACCTGCCTTATGCTTTTTATGCATTTTATAACGAACTCCTCTTGAATGTGAGATGAAGTTCTCCACTGGTTTCTGAACAAGAGAATATGGAAGCAGTGTTGGGATGTCATTCCCTTGGTTGTGCTGAATTATGTGAAACTCCATTGTGCTGGCAGATCAGCGCCAGGGATTTTCCTTGCTCGCATGAGGAAATAAGATGTGGAAGACACCCACGTGGCAAGAACCTACTGGCAACCTCCTGAAGCTGCGGGTGGCCTCCAGTCAGTAGTCTACCAGGCACAGAGGCTCTCAGTTCTTCAGTCACGAGGAAATGAATTCTGCCATTAACCTAGCCCGCTTGGGAGCCAGCTGTCTCTCAGGTGATTCACGACTGAGAACGCAGCTCAGCTGATGCTTCCATTGCAAGTTGGTGAGTTCCACGGCAGATAGCCGAGCCATGCTGTGGGTGGATGCCTGCCCACAGGAACTCTGAAATAAGAAATATATATTGTGGAGCCAGGCACGGTGGTGCACGCCTGTAATCCCAGCGCCTCAGGAGTTTGAGGCAGGAGGATCCAAGTTTGAGGCCAGCCTCTGCAATTTAGCCTTGGCCCAATCTCAAAAAATAAAAAGAGGTGGGGATGTAACTCAGGGGTAGGGTGCTCCTGGGTTCAATTCCTATTACCAGGTAGGGAGTGGGAAATAAAGAAATATAACTTTGGGGCTGGGGGTGTATCTCAGTGGTAAGAGCACTTGCCTAGTGTTCACGAGGCCCTGGGTTCAATCCCCAGTGCTGCAAAAAACAAAATAAGAACAAACAAACAAAAACCCAAACCACACTATACTTTGTAGAAAACTCCTGCAAGTTCTCAGGAAGCTACTGCATTCAGTTCTTTGACAGTAAAGTAACCTTTACTCCTAGGAGAAAATAGTGTGGTTTGTGAAGAGGAAGGCATTCTACTTTAGAAAGTTGTGTCTCTCTTCTCACACCTAATCTATTTACAATCTCACACAAGAGAGCATTTCTTTTCATGGCTGACTCAAAGAACTGAGGATAATTCACTCAGAGAATGTGATTCAGACAAGAAATTAAGTTTGTGTAGATGTGTAAGGGGCTATTTTCCAGGTAGCAATGAGTAAGCTATTCCATTTCCCCTGGCAAGAAAAGGAGGGAGTGAAGAGCAGCAAAAAGATGGAGGATTACACTTAAATCCAAAGTAAACTCAAGAGGAGAGCTTTGCCCTGAGACTCTGGATGACAGTAGAGACCCTGAGTTAGAAGTGGGGAAATGCCTGATCTCCAGGTCTATCGCTTTCCATGTGCTGCCTCCTGCAGACTAACAATTAAGGATTTAGTGTAGAAGTTCAGGAGAATTCCTGATCAACATGGTGGAGAGAGACCAAGCTTTACCTCGTGAAACCAAGAAAACTCACCTCTAGACTTCTAGAAAAGTTCCAGAAATGTGTGCCAGTTTGATCTCTTGAGTGTTTCTTAAAGTATATAATTCTGGAACATGTGACAGACTGCTGGGAAAGCAAAGAACTAAAATTATTTTTGTGGTTCAGCTAGTGTCTGTATTCCTTTTATATTGTTTGTTTCCTCACTATAATCTTCAGAGAAGGCAAACAAAAACATTGTGTTCCATATTTGTTCCAAATTTAGATCCTAGTCCAAACATACCATTTTTAAAAATTGAGCGTTTTCTTATCCTAAAAGTGTGTTTTTCATCACCACCCTATGAGTGGTGAAAAGACAAAGCAAACATTGTTCACAGTATTTTTAAAAATTTATTTTTGGATACTGGGAATTGAACTATGGGGCACTAGACCACTGAGCCACATCCCTAGCCCTATTTTGCATTTTATTTAGAGAAAGGGTCTCACTGAGTTGCTTAGCACCACGCTTTTGCTGAGGCTGGCTTTGAACTCCTGATCCTCCTATCTCAGCCTCCTGAGCTGCTGGGATTACAGGCAATTTCCACCGTGCCTGGCTTCCAGCATTTTAATCTAAAAATGAAAAGAAATTATGATAAAAAGCGTAATTGCAAACCAGGTTTGTTCCCCCATTAATACATTATCTTGGAACATGTTCCTAGTCAAATCTAATTTGAAAATTCATAATTTTGTTAACAGATTTATTCAAATACAATTTATATAACACATAATTCACCCCTGTAAATTGTAGAATTTAAAGTATTTATGTATATTCATAGAGTTATGCAATTGTTACCAGGATGAATTTTGGATCATTTCCATCACGCCTCAAAAGAAACCCTTTGCCCATTAACAGTTGCTGCTTCTTTCCCCATGATCCCCCCAATTCTCAACAATCATTCATCTACTTTCTATTTCTACAGATTTGCTTATTCTGGATATTTCATATAAATGGAACCACATAATATGTGATGTTTCATGACTTGTCTTCTAGTTAGCATGATTTTTAAAGGATAACCACATTGTCGCATGTATCTGAACTTCATTCCTCTTTATTCCCTAATATTATTCCATGGTGTGGATAAGTTCCATTGATGAATATTCGAATTGTTTTTCTGAATTGTACTGGTATGAACATTCATGTTTAGGTTCTCCCCATTATTGAGGATTGAACTCTGGGGCACTTTGTCACTTTTTATTTTATTTATTTATTTATTTATTTATTTATTTATTTATTATTATTTTGGGGGGGGGGTGCAGGGCATTGAACCCAGGGCCTTGTGCTTGCAAGGCAAGCACTCAACCAACTGAGCTATCTCCCCAGCCCCCCACTTTTTATTTTTTATTTTGAGACACAGTCTTACTAAATTGTAGCAACTTCAGGAGTAGCTGGGAGTAGCATGAGCCAACCCACCTGGCCATGTTTAGTTTTTTTGTGTACATGATATATTTTCATCTATCTTGGGAATATACCTAGAATTGCAATTGCTAGATCTTTTGGTAGCTCTATATTTAATCCTACTGGGATTTGTCAAACTGTTTTCTAAAGTGGCTCTAACATTTTACATTCCTACAAGTAGAATGTGAAAGTTCAAATTTCCCCACACCCTTGATAAGTGTAGCTTTTTAATTATAGCTCTCCTGGTGGGTGTGAAGTGTTACCTCTTTGTACTTTCTTTTCTTTCATTCTTTTTTTTCAGAACTGGAGATTGTACACCAGTGGTGCTCTACCATTGAGCAACATCCCCAGCTTATTTTTACTTTATTTTGAGACAGGGTCTCACTCAATTGCCCAGGCTGACCTCAAATTTGTGATTCTCCTGCCTCAGTCTCCCAAGTAGTTGGTATTATAGCTAAGCCCAGTAGTCTGTCTTTTAATTATATCTGAAACATCCTTCATCTTTGTCCACACTCTTAGAAACAAGACTCTAGCCCAGGCTCAAGAGAGGGGATCACACAGAAGTGTGGACACCAGGGGGCAAGAACCATGGCAGCCATCTTGGAATTGCCCACAATGGATGCATACAATTGCATGCAAAGTGCAATGTGTTTGTGTTCAGTTCTTTTATTCATTTAAATTTTTGAAAATAAAATGTGAATTTATTACTTATTCAAATATAGGGGCTGGGGTTATAGTTCTGTGGTTGAGTGCTTACCTAGTGCACGTGAGGCTCTGGGTTCAATCCTCAGCACCACATAAAAATAAATAAATAAAGGTATTATGTCCATCTACAATTTAAAAATATTTAAAAAAAATAAAATTTAAAGTCTTTGAAACTTTACATTTGTTTCAGGCTTTTATGTCTCTTATGAGGAAGACCACTTTGTGTAGTTGTTTGACCCTAAAATCACTATGTCATTAATCAGGTCCTTGTGAAGAATGTGGACTCTGGAGCCAAACTGTGCCACCTGGGAGAAGATGTTGAATGATTCTGTGCCTGTTTCCTTTTCTGTAAAATGGGACTGGTTATAGTACGTGAGCAGGAAGTCATGAGAACTAAATGATCTAACATATTAGTATCCTTTAGATACTACTACCTGACAACACAAAACTTAGTGACTTATAAAAATAACCTTTGGGACTGGGAAGATAGCTCAGTTGGTAGAGTGCTTGCTTTGCAAGCACAAGGCCCTGGGGAGCACCGCAAAAAAAAAAAAAAAAAAAAAAGAAAAGAAAAGAAGAAAAAAAGTAACCTTTATTTCTGGTTCATACAATCATGTGTGGTCAGAATGGCTCTGCTGATCTCAGCTGGGCTTGCTAGGCTTGCCTTTAGGTTGTGGGCTTGCTTCTGCCTGCTCCTTTCTCCTTCGTTTAGGACTTTGGCAGCCTATCCAAACAGTTTCTCATGACTATGAAAGAAGTTCTTCATATTGTGGTGGTTAGCCAGAGTATAAGAAGACAAGCCCAAGTCGCAAGCATATTTCAAGTCTTGATTTGCTCACATCAGCTAATATTCTGTCTGCCAAAGACAGTCAGGTGGCCAATCCTGAGGTCAAGGCTTGGGCTAAGCCCAACATCAAGGGTGAGAAAATATACTCCTGCTGCTACAAGGCCACAGCAAGGGTTTAGATACATGATTACAGGGATTGAAGAATTGTGACCTCTCCTTCAGTCTAAAATCAACATGTAAAACAGAGCCTTCTTTGACATATAATTAATGGTTAATAACATTTTTTCTGTCCAATTCTTTTTTTGTTTTCAGTGCTGAGGGTCAAACCCAGGGCTGCATGCATGCCACACAAGCCCTCTACCACTAAGTCTCACCCCCAACCCTCATATAGAGTTTAAAAGAAAAAATTTTGTTGTATACCTTTGAAAGATTTGCTAGTTATTTTAATAATACTGCTATGCTTCAAAACAAGTTAGTGTGGATGTGTGAAATAGCAGCCACTCTAGAAAACAATTTCGTGGTTTGTTTGTTTTGTCCTTCCTTTCTTCCCAATTCTACTCCTGCACATTAATCCCAGAGAAATGAAAACTTATATCCACACAAAAACAAATACATAAATATTCATAGTATGGAAACAACTGAAAAATCCTTCAATGAATGAATAAACAAACTGTACTATGGAATACTACTCAGAAATAAAAAGGAACAAACTATAGATATACACAATTTGGATAAATCTCAAGGGCATTATGCAGAAGAAAAATGCAAATCCTAAAAGTCTGTATAGTGTTTGGCTCCATTTATGTAACATTCTCAAATGACAGAATAATAGAGAAGGAGAACAGATCAGTAGTTCAGAGGTTACAGATGGTGTGGGGTGAGAAGCTACAAACAGATGCGACCATAAAGTGTTAGCATGAGGGAGTGTTGTGATGAACCAGTTTTATGTCTTAATTGTGAGGGTGAGTACAAGTCATAAAATTGCACAGAACTACACCCACCCACCCCCCAACACACAAAGTGCATATAGAAATCAATGAAAGCTGAACAATGTGTGGACTGTACTAATGTCCACTCTTCATTTCCTTGTTTTGATAGTATATCGTAGTTATGTTTCCACTGGGGGAAATTGGATTAAGGGTATGCAGGACCTTTCTGAACTAATTTTGCAACTTTCTGTGAACCTGTAACTTTAAAAAAAAAAAAATTAGGGCTGGGTTTGTAGCTCAGTGATAGAGCGCTTCCCTGGGATGTATGACACACTGGGTTCGATTATCAGCACCACATATAAATAAGTGAAATAAAGGTCCATTGACAACTAAAAAATATTTAAAAAAATTTTTTTTATCAGATTTTGTGTCATGGTGATAAGTACTTTTCCTTTCTATTATAAAATAATTCATCCATGGTTTTCTTCTGGTATTTTTATTGTTTCATTTACAAGGCATTTTGCAATTTTTATTGGGTTAAGGCACAAAGTCCCTGTACATACCCACCTACATGACAAATTCTTTTGGAAATTTTATAAGTTTCCCAAAAGCGTCACTGTGATAAATTCATACAAACATTGTCATTGTCCAGTGGTCCCTATCTCAGTGAATAGCTCTCCCATTGTTTTCATGATATGGCAACTGCCTTCCCTCAAAGTGAATGGTGGGAATATGGGAGAAGGAGAGAAGCTGCAAAGACTATTATGACCTAGTCTGAGAAGTTACACACAGTCATGTTGGCCACATTCTCTTCATTAGAAAAATCACTAAATCTGGCCCACATTCAAGGGGAGGGAAGTTAGGCTTCACATTTTAAGGGAGGAATTTCAGAGAATTGGCTGGCATATTTTAAAATCTTCAGGGAAGCAGGGGGTGGGGACAATGGATGAACAGGAGCAGTGCTGGAAGATTTTGGTTACATACTTTTTAAAAAAAATCAGAGCATTATACATAATAGTAGGGTTCATTCTGACAAAATCATACATGCAAGGAATTTGATTTCGATCCTCATCTCTCCTCCCTATTCTCCTTCCTCTACTCTTTTTCCTCCTCTCCTCTACTCTCTTTGGCTCCTTTGGCTCCTTTATTTATTTTTGATTGGTACTTTCTACATATAAAGGTGAAAATCCCTTTGGCACATTTATGTATGCATGTAACAAGATTTTGTTAGATTCATTCCGTATTTCCTCCCCTTTCCCTCCCCTTTCCCATCCTTCCTCCTCCCATTCTCCACCTCCTACTCCACTGATCTTCCCTATATATTTGATATCCAATCCCCCGCACTGCCTTTTTTCCCCTTATTTTACTTTAGCTACTGCATATGAGAATAACCATCCTACTCTTCATTTTGAGTCTGACTTATTTTACTTAGCATGATGTTCTTCATTTCCATTCATTTACCTGCTAATGTCACTATTTCTTTTTTTTTTTTTTTTTTTTTTTTGCGGTGCTGGGGATCGAACCCAGGGCTTTGTGCTTGCGAGGCAAGCACTCTACCAACTGAGCTACATCCCCAGCCCACTATTTCATTCTTCTGTCCGCACAACTTTATTTTTTTGGAGTGGGTACTGGGGATTGAACTCAGGGGCACTAGAACACTGTGCCACACCCCTAGTCCTATTTTGCATTTTATTTAAAGACGGGGTCTCACTGAGTTGCAAAGTGCCTGGCTTTTGTTGAGGATGACTTTGAACTCAAGATCACCTGCCTCAGACTTTATACATTTTGAACTATGGATTTGACTGAGTAACATAATAAATTAATTACATTTCTTTTACAAAGAAACATACTTTAAGTTATTTGGTAAAGAGCTGGAAGAGAGATGAAGGAACAAAAAGTCGAAGAGGATCTGGATGGGAGAAACTGGTCGAGGGGAAACTGACTTTTTCTGGTGCACACCCTGCCGCGGTGGGGTCATTTAGCCTTCCCACTCTCCTGGGCATGGGCTGGTAAGCAGGAGTTTTGGATAATGAATCTGTGGAAGGGAAAAAAATCTGTCTGAATCATTGCTCAGCCACAGCCTGTGTTCATTGTTTATTTTAAATAAAACTGGATGACCCGTAATGCCTTTTCTGGATAGTGTTTTACTTACAATGTAAGCACCACCTTCCTCCAAACCCCTCAGATTTGACAGCTATTCTTGAACAGAGTTTGAACAAACTGTCAAGCACGCCAGAGAATTTAACCTAGTCATTACTGAGAGATTTAATGTGAACAAAGACGTGGCATGAAACCCAACAGGTTTACTGTCTCTATAAAAGGATCGTTAAGGTCGAGTGTATTACCGTGTTCAGTACTAACTGTACAGCACGCATCAAGCCCTGGTCACTTCACTGTACAAGTCGAAACAAGGAAAGAAAAAAGTTTTACCAACAGCAGTAGTCAATTTGTTTAACCCCTCCACGCCTGGAAAACACTACAAGTCTACTTTCTAACCACTTCTTCTGAAGGGCCAGGGAGTCTCGGCAGAGAGCGCACCCTCTCGCACCCCACCAGCGGCGAGCAAAGTCCTTCCTGCCGGTCGCTGGGCCCGGGGGTCCAAGCGCGATCCCGGCCACAGAGACAGGAGCTTCCTCTTTAGACCGCGGTGTCTGGGGTGCCCGGCATCGGACCCGATCCGTGGGAGGCCTTGCGGACCCCTAGCTCCAGCCCGAGTAGCGAGGGGCGAAGAGGGAGGCGAACGGAACCCAGACACGTCACGGGTGTGGGATCAGAGTCCGGGGTACGCAGGGACCGGGAGGCAGGGCGCACCCCGCAGGCCCGGGAGCGGGTGGGCGGCGAGGGGCGCGGGTCCCGCCCGCTCCAGCCGCTTCCGGCGCCCTCCGGCCCGCCCCTCGCCGGCTCTGCCACATCCTCCGGTGACGTCAGCCAGTGCCGCCATATTGGAAGGCTGCCGCCGCCGCCTCCGCCTCCGCCGGGGAGCTCGGGTTGGGTTGGGGCCGCGGCCGCAGGCAGGAAGGCGCTCCTCTCCCGCCCTGCAGACGTCGGGCCCACCCGCTTCACCCCGACCCGTCTCCTCATGACTGCTCCTGGCCCCGCTGCCGACCGACGTCGCCCCAGAGCCGGGATTTAACACGGAAGCCCGGGTCGGGGGCCGCGGGCGGGGGGGAGGAGGAGGAGGAGGAGGAGGAGGAGGGAGACCTGGTAGGCTCCGCGTCCCTCTCGGGTCGGCGCGGCTCCTCGGCCGGAGCCATGACCTCGCTGACCCAGCGCAGCTCGGGCTTGGTGCAGCGGCGCACCGAGGCCTCCCGCAACGCCGCCGACAAGGAGCGGGCGGCGGGCGGCGGCGGCGGCAGCGGCGAGGACGACGCTCAGAGCCGCCGCGATGAGCAGGACGACGACGACAAGGGCGACTCCAAGGAAACGCGGCTGACCCTGATGGAGGAGGTGCTCCTGCTGGGCCTCAAGGACCGAGAGGTGCGGGCGCGGCGGACAGGGCGGGGGCGGCGGCGCGGGGCCCGGACCCCAGGTGGGCTCCAGGTGGGCGCCGGCCTCGGGCCCGAGCACCTGCCCTCCTCGCTCCCGAGCCCCGCGGCCCGGAGCGCCCAGCTTGCCCCGAGGAGTGTTGAGTTGGCGCTCCCCTGCGCGGCCCGGTTCTTCCCAGATCCTCCTCGCAGAGATTGCTTGGATTTTTCCTTCCCCCTTTCACAGTCTTTCCATTTCGACACCCCGGCAGTCTGCATTTCTTCCTCGCTTTTTTTCTGCGTGTTCAGCCTGTGTAGATCCTAGGTTGCAATTCCACCCTGGAAACTGCCAGATAGACCGAACACCCAGCGCCCTCCCACCCAGGACCTCCAGCGCCCCGAACTCTTGGGTTTTGCCGGTTTTAGGATCTGGGAGGGGTCCACAGATCCGCTTGTCAGGGGATTTGTATTTTTTAAACAAATTAAGGTATACCATTTGGTGTTATGAAAGAATTCGGAGGAAAAAGTTATTTTTCCCATTAAAGTTCAAAGTCAAAGTTGTCTTGAAATTTGGAAAACGACTTTCTAGGTGATCTTGATTTAGGTGAGAGTTTATTTTTAATATTGCTGTTAAAATTTTATTGGTTGACTGTTCTCAAGAAAGTTTTGCCGTTTTTAAGGAAGGACTTTTTCATAAAGTGCTTGAAATGCTAGGTTTGTGATTTGCTGAAAGGCCTCAAAGATTTAGGTACGTATGAGTTGCCATAGATATTTGTTCTGACTTTTGAAAGAGATCATTTCATCCTGATATCCAGAATTTTCACACAGAGAGAAGTTGGGGGGGGAAAAAAAAAACAGGGCTGAGGCTGTGGCCCAGAGGCAGAGCGCTTGCCTAGCATGTGTGAGGCACTGGGTTCGAGTCTCAGCACCACATACAGATAATTAAAAATAAAGGTCCATCTACAACTAAAAAAAAAAAAAAAAGAAAGAAACTACAGTGAACATCTTTATATGTATTCACGTCTAGACTCTATAGAACCATTTTTGTTCTATTTTCTTTTTCACATAGACACCCAGCTACAAAAGTTTTAAAGAGATCAGTAGGCAGACACATGATTGTATATTTTATAAATAGTGATTTGTGTGACCCCAGGAGCTTTTTAATCTTAGTGTGGAAACTAGACATCACCTTCTGAGATTTAGAAGTTTGTTTTGTTTTGATTTTAAGTTAATTTTTCATTTAGGAAGGTGGACAAAAAATTTCATCCCAGTGAAACAACTTTCTCTTCCTAATGCCCCAGATTTTATCAGCCATAGATAAGTTTTTTTAATGGACTGTAAGTTAGTAATCTAATGTACTAAATTTTTCCTTGATAGAAGTGTCTAGAGCATCTGCAAAATATTTTGATTTCTCAGGTCTTAATAACAGTCACTTTGAAAAAAAAAAATGATGTCTCTTTGACTATAAAAGGGGACCAGTATCTGTTTAATTACTGAATTGTGATGATAAAATAGGCCATATGTGAATTTTCTTTCTTTCTGAGAATGAAAAAACATTAGTGTCTAGAAATGTGATTTTAGAAAGTATTCAGCTTGATTTTTTTTTTTTTTAGGTTTCATAGTTTGGAAGTTTAGATTCTTGTTAGTAAACTAGTAAACATTTTTCTTTAAAGGCTCCCTCCATTCCCCGTTTTAGAAAATACAAAAAAAAGCAGAATGAAGAAAGCATTCTTGGTGAATAGTTTATAGTTTTTGATACTTTTCTTTGGATAAACTGTGTAAAACTAAATCATACAAAAATGCTTAAAAAGTAGCTTTAGTCATTGAGAAATTAGGCAAAGTACCTTTTTGTCCAGTATGTGTTAACTTTCCATGTTTAAATTAAAGCTCTTACCATGCTGTTTTTGTGTGATTTAACCCCATGAAGATAATCGAAAGAATTTGTTGACGTTTAATGGTACTTACACTATTTAGACAATTTGAAGTTCTTTGGGAAATATTTGAGACTGTTGTGATTGTGTTATTAGTCACTATATTTTGCAAGTCATGGCCAGGGTCCACAATAGCTAATTCTTCTTGCTTTTTTCAACCACATAGTTCCCCCTGCTTTTTGTAGGCAGGTCTGAGGAGTTGGGATCTGGGGTTTTGCATTGTCTTAGATTTTGGTTTTAGAGATGAACCTCTATTTTTTCATCTCATACTCACATAGTAATTACCAGTACTTATCTATTCATGCTTTCCTCCTTGGTATGTTCCCTCTCTTCTTAGGGGGCAGGGATTGCTTTTTTACCCTGACCCTAGGCATTTTATTCTGGTTAATATTAGATTTCAACTTATTAAATTTGTTATTAATAAATTTTATAAACTTTAGTCTTATAGACTAGTAAATGCACTATGTTTATTTTAACCACTTGTAACATCTGAGTACTTTTAAGATATTTGAAAGCTAAACTTTAAATTTAGGCAAGTCATTATTGTTGGCCATGTTTAAATATGTGTATATATACATACATATATATGGTAACCTTATTTGAAATCAATCATTTTAATAAATTGCTTAATAGTGAAATTAATTTTACTCTGATTTTTTAAAAAAACAGGCTTATTAATTTACATATTTTGGTTCTTTAAAAATGTTGGACAGGGCTGAGGTTGTGGCTCAGTGGTAGAGTGCTTGCCTCGTGTGTGAGGCACTGGGTTCGATCCTCAGCATCACATATAAAGAATAAAAAACAATAAAGGTTCATCAACTAAAAAATTTTTTTTAAGAAGTTGGACAGCAGTAAACCTGCAGAAAAGTGCAAATAAGTGTAGTAAAATTTTACAAACTGCTTACTGTTAAACCAGTCGTACGTAGGGCAAGAAATAGTATATGACGAACTCTTCAGAAGCCTCACTTGAGTTTCTTTCCAGTTGCTATAATTTCCTTGAGGGTAACCACTTGCTTAACTTCGAAATTTAGGATAGTTAATTTTGCTTGGTTTTTGTACTTTTATTTGTGTCTGGCTTTTGTTCTACATTGGTCAGTCCATGTGTAAAATTGTCACTTGTTTATTCTTACTGTCATACTAATTTACTTTTAACACAGTCTACAATATTTTAAAGATTACTTTGACATTCTGAATCAAGCCTCCTTTATTTTACTGAACAGAAGGTTCAGTTTGCCAATAAACAGATGGTCTGGCTTCACATTGCCTATTGGGGTGAGTCTAAAGTTATGGAGATTGATTTTTAAATTTTTTTTTTAAGTGCACATTTCAGATTTTTTACCAGTGATTTTCCTTTCCAGCTTTTATAAAACACAGATGCCTGGACCCCTCAGGGGATTCTGCTGCTCACTCTTGAGTGAAGAATCAGTGACATAGGTAACTTCAAAGGCATTGCAAGGATGGCAGTTAGGTTTACACTTGAATTCAACCTCCAGTTAATTAGCAAGATTTCTGTTATCCCTGCCCTTCCTCCATGTATTCGAGGGGGAGGGACAGCAAAAGTGGTAGGTCTCTTTTCTTGCCCATTTTTTTTTTGCTGTGTTTGGTATGAAAGCCAGAGCCTTACACATGCTAGGCAAGTGTTCTCCCATGGAGCCACATCCCCAGGCCACCTCCTCTTATTTGTTTTTAATTTTAATTTTATTTTGAAACCAGGGATTGAGCCCAGAGGCAGTTAACCACTGAGCCACTTTCCCAGCCTTTTTATTTTTTGTTTTTATTTACTTATTTTTGGCACCAGGGATTGAACCCAGGTGTGCTTTACCACTGAGCCATGTCCTCAGCCCATTTTAAGTTTTTATTTTGAGATGGTCTCACAACGTTGCTGATGGCTTCTCTAAGTTGTTCAGGCTGGCTGTGAATTAGTCATCTTTATTTGTATTTTTCCTGTAGATGACTCCAGTAGAGCATTTTCATTTTATTGAGAATTACCTCAAATAATGGGTTATTTTCAAATAACTGTGCATGTATGTTGGAAACTGAACTCAGCTCCTCAAATTACTTTTGAATGACTTCATTGGTGGTAAATCTTAGCCTTTTAAGGTTGGATTTGATTATTCAAATAGCCAGATACAAAGTATGCCCACGGAATAGAGAAGTGAAGCATTGTACTTGCAGTCCAGAATGTATTATTTGCTTTACATATTGAAGTTCTCTGAGCTTTGGAGTTCTCATGGGAAATGGTTTTGATTGTAGTGTTGTGGACATTTATTTTTCTCCACCATGTCTTCCTGGTTCTGTCATTGAGAATTCCCCATTGTGTGTGTAGCCCTGTGGTGTCCTCTTGAATCATCTTCCCCTACCCTTTTGTGCTACAACCAGACTTGTCCAGTCAAGATGTTTTCTCTTAGGGTTTGGGTCTGGAAAGAGCAACAGCTCTTTGGAGTTTTTTGGAGATCTTTTCAGTAGTGTCCCTGTGTGAATTCGACTGTTCTTTGGTTTGTTTTTTTGAGCTTCTTTCTTTCTAGTGCATTGGTGATGTATTTTTCTAGCCTGATTTTCCAGTCACTTCAATTTTGTAAGTTCCAACACCTTCAGTAAAGTTCCTTTTTAAGGGTTGCATTTCTAATACTTCTAGATAGAGTTTTAATTTAATGTATTTTGAAAAATAAGTAGATGCTTGAGTTGGATAATAATTAAATTTAGAATTCAGTTGTTTAAATTTAACTGGCTTTCTTGTGGTTTTTACACTGGCTTCAAAAATGGGGAGTAAATTTTCCATGGTCACTACTTTGAAATAAAAATACTTGTCAAGATGTATAACTTTGATTTTTAAAAATTCCTTTCCAAGTTTGCAGTTGATGTATGCCATTTCTACGTATCAAATCTGTAAATGAGAAATACATTTGACAAATATTCAGAATTTCACTTGTGAAGATTTTTTAGTAATTAAAAAATCTAATAAAGGCTTCTGAAAGGTGTTTATCCCCTGCTGTTCCCTCATGCCTGTGCTGATGTTTATGGCTTTAGATTTCTCTCCTCAAAACTGGAAAGATTGCAACCTGTTTTAGTAGCATATCATAGTGTTACAATGTCATTTAGTGTATTTTGAAGTTTTTGAATTTTTAAAATGGAAAACAGACTGTTAATCATTTGGTAAACCTCTGATCTGTAAGAATACAACTAATAGTAAAGTATAGCGTATTACCTAAAAGAATTTTTCTGATAAATATACTTTTTTTTTTGGTATTGGAGATTGAACCCAGGGTCGTTGTACCATGGATCTGTATCCCTACCCCTTATATTCTTTTATCATAAAACATTTTGAACTAAAAATTATTTATATACTTATTAGATTGTATTTGGTTTACATATGTCTTTAATGGAGAAATTCTTAAATTGGAGTCAACAGATGGGGTTTAGAAACTTTGTGAGCCTTCTGTAAATGTGTGCCTGTTTTCCTGGGGGAAAGAATATAACTTTTCTTAGGTATTCAAAGCATTTAATGACTCCAGAAGATTAAAATTGACTGTATAGAGTTCTTTTTTTGTTTTAGTTTAAGGTTCTTGTTTTTGGTTTGTCTCATCCTCCTTTTTCCTCCTGAAATTGACTATAGAAAATTTCAGGTTTCATGGTTGTAGTGAATTGGATTTTTAGTTCTTTAAGATTTACAAATAGCAGGGCGTGGTGGCACATGCCTATAATCCCAGCAATTTAGGAGGCTGAGGAGGAGGATTGGAAGTTTGAGTCATCCTCAGCAATTTAGAGAGGCCCTAATTAGCAAGACCCTGTCTCAAAATAAGAAAATGAGCTCTGGTGAGGGAGCTCACTGATAACCCTGGGTTTAATCTCCAGTACCAAAAAAAAAAAAAAAATTTTTGAAATATGAAGTCAACATTTCTGTGACCTGTTCCAGAGTTCTCATCTTAATATGTGAACTTAGGAGAAGTGTAACTACCACATTTAGGATTCTAACCATTTCCATGTTTATTGAGCTTAGTGTTTAGTGAGCACATTCTCTGTGCCAGGCCCTTTACTCTAGGTACAAATGCTGGGAAGTAAATCTCTATTTTTAAAGTTTATTTCCTTTGTGTATGTCAGAATTCATATAATAAACTACAAAGCTTAATTATGGTGCTGTTCAGATTTTTCAGTACTCTCTCAGCCTGACATATATCAACCACTCAGTAAATATTTTAAATTGAGTCATGGAACTTCAAAAATTATAATATCATTCCTGAAAGTGAAAACTGTTTCTGGGGATGGTGTTGAAAAAAACTTATTCCTATGAAGTCTAGATACTCTCTTCTGTGTGTGTGTGTGTGTGTGTACATATATTTTCAGTGTTCATATTCTATATTCATAGATATTTATATAAAACATAAAACAGATATATGTACAGTATATGAGTAAATATACAAAATATCCCATTTTTAAAAAATTTTGTGGGTGAATAGGTAACTGAGGGAAAAGTCTAAAAATGCTCCCTATTGTAGCAATGGTGAAATAAAAGTTGAGAAACTGAAATAATTATATGAGGTTTAGAAATTTTTTATTAATATATTTTGGTGGTACTGAGGATTGAACCCAGGGGCACTCTACTAGTGAGCTATTCCTGCCCCTTTTTATTTTTTGAGACAGGTTCTTGCTGAGTTGCCAGGTTGGCCTCAGATTTGTGATAATCCTGCCTCAGCCTCCTGAGTAGCTGGGATCATGGTTGTGCACTGCTGTACTAGCTGGAAATCTTAATTTTTTGTGTGGTGCTGGGAATGGAACCCAGGACTTTAGTGCAGTGTCCTGAGTACTAGGCTGGAAGCATTAGAAGTGTGGGTCCTGTCCAGTCTCCATAGTTGTAATCATGACTGACAGTCTAGAAGAGTGAAAGGGAAGTGGAAGATCTTAAACTTTTTTTAAAATTATGGTAAAACATAAATAACATATATTGTCCTTTTTTAAGTGTATAACTTGGAGGCATTAGATACATTACTTATTTTGCAGCCATCACCATTTCTATCTTTTTAACCATATTGTACTGAAATTTCTGTACTTCACTCCCCATTACCCCTCCCCTCAGTCCCTGATAACCATTATTCTGCTTTCTGTCTCTGGATTTTTTTTTTTTTTTTTTTTTAATACTGAGGATTGAATCCAGAGGTGCTTAGCCACAGGGCCTTGCTAAGTTGCTGAAGCTCTCTTTGAACTTTGGAGTCCTCCTGCGTCAACCTTCCCAGCTGCTGGGATTGCAGTGTGTACCACCACGTACGCCTAGCTCCTGTCTCTACTTCTAGGGACCTCGTGCAAATGAAATCAACACTTGTCCTTTTGTGTTTATTTTACTTACATTACCTTTTCAGGGTTCATTCATATGTAGCATGTATCACAGTTTTATTCTTTTTAAGGCTGAATAATAATCCATTATAATACCTATTTTGTTTATTCATGGGCTTTGGGTTGTTTCTACTTGTAATTTTTTATTTTATTTTATTTTATTTTTGGTGCTGGGGATTGAACCCAGGGCCTTGTGCTTACAAGGTAAGCAATCTACTGACTGAGCTATCTCCCCAGCCCCAAGTTTTTATATTAATAACTTAGAAGATAATTTTGGGGGGGGGTACTGGTGATTGAACTCAGGGGCACTCAACCACTGAGCCACATCTTCAGCTCTATTTGTATTTTATTTAGAGACAAGGTCTCACTGAATTGCTTAGGACCTCACTTTTGTTGGGGCTTGCATTGAACTTGCTTCTCCTCCTGCCTCAGACTCTAGAGTTGCTGGGATTACAGGTGTGTGCTGTGCGCCACTGCACCCAGCTAAGAGATATTTTTTTGAAGGGAGGGAGCTCTTGGTCATGGTCTGTTTCCCAGATTTCATGAGGAAGGGAAAAGTGACTCTGTCATCAGTGGTAGAGTGGGTAGGTGTTGAGTACTCTGAGGAGTGGAGTAAATACCTGTAGGTGAGGGGTGGCCAAAGAGGAATGATGGAGAGGAGATGGAGCACTTTGGGGAGATAAGATGTTTTTTTAGAGATGAGGTCTCATGGAGTAGTTCAGGCTGGTCTAAGACTCCTGAGCACATGTGTTCTTTATGTCTTACCCTCCCGGATTTTGGGACTACAGGCACTCTACCACTGTGCCCTGCTAAAGATAAATTTTGAGCCTCTTTCCTGGGATTACAGCCAAGGCTCGACTCTAGTCTTGTTTTAAAGGAGTTTGCTTATGCTCATTTTTATTTAAAAAGTGAAGGGAATGTCTTATAACACATGTTCTGTTAACATTCTTTCTCTTAAGGACATATAGTGATCACCTTCCCATGTCAGTAAATAGATTTTTCATGGTGTGTGCTCATGAAAAATTCAGATGGCACACCCAGAAGTATAATGTTTTATTATTTATAATGACTGCATGTTAGAACATCTTCCTTGATGTATGACAATTTAGATCCTTGTATTTACATGTAGTCATGAATTGGGACTTCATGCAACTTCGTGCCTCTGCCTCTCAAGTGGTGTTGATTTTTCTGCTGTAAGAAAATCATGCAGAGGCCACTATATAATAAATCATGTTGTGTTGACTAGATAGAAAATTTATGTGCCTTCATTATTCTATATACTTTTGTAGGACTTTTCAAAGTTTTCTCAACTTAAAATATTGACAATGTGAAGTAGTAGTGATAACACAATATCTAGAGTTCACTGCTCTTGGGTATGAAGTATGTCTTCCTGAAATAATTGGCAGTTTTCTCATTCTCCTTGAGCTGAGTTCCATAGTCTTGTGAAATTGGAAGAATAAGGTCTATAATCTTCTAAGAATTTCTAATCTTTTAAGGATTAGACATGATATACATCAAATGCTTAGCATCTGAATGCTTCAGATGTCTCAAGACAAGTGTGTAAAGGAGCTGAGAAAAGGCCAGTGAGCATTACTTTGAAGGAATGGGAAGCAGAAGAGTAACATGTCAGTGACTCTGAGCAAGAGTTGACAGACCCAGAGAGGAAAACCAGAAGAGTTGGGTTGTAGAAACTAGGGGAATGTCAGCAGCAGTGTATGTGGAGGAGTTAGATGAAATCTTTTTCTTGAGAATTTTATCATGTTGCCCTGGACTAGGGACGTAGAAGGGAGACTTCCTTTTTGACTATACTTTGAGTTTGTCATGAATGGAAAGAAGGTAGAGCAGGGTTGGTCCTTAATCTCCTGCACATGATGGGCAAACAAACAGGGAGGTTCTGGTGAATATGCAAGAGCTTTAAAATATTTAGGAAGACGGGAGTTGTGAACAGAGGTCTTCAGGTAAGAGAATGGGTAGAAGGATTAGCTTTAGACAGGGCAGTTTTCTTTTGGTAACCAGACAAAGGAACATATATAGGTAAGATTGAGTTTATTGGGTTGATTTATTGCTTCTGTGAAGTAATCTGTAGATGAGCTAAGTTCAGGGATTGGAGAGTATGGGATTTTGAAATAGTTGTGATGGAGAGTAGTGAAAACTTTGACCAAGGGAAGCATCAGATAGATATGTCAGGTTGTTGAGGGGTTGATTTAAGTTGGAGACCATATAAGTCCTAGTGATCTGAGGCCTGGTTAGTACTTTTGTGGAGGAATACATTCTGAGTTGCAGATTGCTTAAAAAGGAACTTTTGAAGCATAATCATTATAATAACATGGGTAAAGGTGTTTTTTAGCAAAACTACATAATACACAACTATATGTGAATGTTTTTATATTCTTGCCTTTCTAAAAGGTAGCATTTTGCACCTTTTTTATGTTATATTCTGAAGATTATTCTCTATCACTGTTATATAGAGGGTTTTTTTTTTTTTTTTTTTTAATTTTCTTCTTTTTCCCTGTTATTTGATACTGTGCATTGAACCCAGGAACATTTTGCCACTGAGATATATCCCCAGCTCCTTTTTTTTTTTTTTTTTTTTTGAAGCAGGGCCTCACTAATTTGCTGAGGCTAGCCTTGAACTTGTGATCCTCCTGCCTGATCCTGCTGAGTCACTGGTATTATAGGTTTGTGCCACTGAGCCTGGCTATATAGAGATCTTTTATGGCTCCATAGTATTCCATTATGTGGATATATTTTAGTATGCTCATCCAGTATAATGATGTATGGGTCCTGTTTTGTTTTTCCTAAAGGCTATCAGATTGTGTCAACATTACTGACTAAAATGACTAATTCACATTGATTTGAGATGACATGTTTATCATGTATTTTATTTCAGTAAAATACATAGGTCTGCTTCTGAACTTTCTTTTTTTGGTATTTATTCCCGTTCTAGTCAGTATCACAGCATTTGAATTCTAAAGACTTCTGAATCTTTCAGTATTTCCTAGGACGGCTTCCACTTTGGTCTGCTCATGTTGCTTTTTACTTCCTCAAATTTTCCTGGCTATATTCTTTTTCTTTTTTTTCTTCTTTAGACTTTTTTTTTCTTTAACTTGAATAGCTCCCAGGGAAAGCATCTGTTGCTATTTTTATTGGGATCATGTTAAATTTATAAGTTAGTTTAAGGAGAACTGATAACTTCATAATATTGAGTCTGTATCTAAGAATGAGAAATCTTTTCATTATCTAAGTCTGTTTTTAAGTCTTTCAAAAGAGTTTTTTTTTTTTAAAGCTGCTTAGGATTGAACCCAGGGCCTTGTGCTTGTGAGTCAAGCACTCTATAAACTGAGCTATATTCCCAGCCCCTTCAAAAGAGTTTTTAAAAGTCTTCTTTAGCTAGGTTTTGCCTAGGTACTTTGTTTTGTTGCTGTTTTTAAATGAAGTCTTTTCAGCTCTATTTTAACTTTTTACATGCTAACATTTATATTTTGTATATAGCTACTGTTAATATCAATTTTATAATCTTGTCATTTTATTATCAGTCATTTTTTCATTTTTTCTAGATACCCAATTACATCATGTGCTAATGTACATATAATTTTATGCCTTTTCCAGTTATATATTTGCTTTTTCTTATATAGCCTTTAAATCTGCATTTAACTGCTCCTCTTCATTCTCTTGATTAATTTATTTTTGCCAAGAACTTTTTTCACTTTTTATTCTTTTGAAATAAAGTTATATGTAGGGATTTTAGAGGTGACTTCATTCAAGTTATTACTTTTTTTTTTTTTTTTTTGGTAGTTTGAAATATAGTTCATGTTCATACAGTTCACCCATTTTAAAGTGTGTAATTCAAAGTTTTTTAGTGTATTTATAAAGTTCTGTATCCATCACCACCATCAGTGAAACTTTTTCTGTCCTTTTAGTCATTACTTACTTTCTCATCATCATTCCCCTTCAACCATTAGGGATATATATGGATATATATATATATATATATATATATATATATATGTAACACAACTAACTTGAAAACAACACACATACTAAATAGTTTCTGTGAAGGAGGAATCTGGGTGATACTTAACTGATTGCAGTTAAGTGGTTGGTCAGAGCTAGTCTGACCTGAATTCTCAACTGCAGAAGGATTCAATTTTCTGAAGGTTGTTTGAGAACCACAGTTCCTTTTCTCATATGGGGCAGCTCCAAACATGGCAACTAGCAGAGTGAGGGGAGAGACTCAAGATGGGAGCTACAGTCTATTGTAACCTGCTCTCTGAAATGACATACAATCATATTTGACATATTCTGTTTATTAGAATTAAGTCCCTAAGCTCACACTAAGGAAGTGATTACCTGTGTACATGAATACCAGGAGTCACGGTTCATCTGGGGCCATTTTAGAGGCTGTCTCCATACAAAGGTAGGATAACTTCCTTTATCTAGAAATCTCTCTTTATTTTTAGCTTTGTATCTATATTTTTTGGTACTGGGGATTGAACTCAGGGGCACTTAACCACTGAGCCGTATCACCTGCCCTTTTAAAAATTTTTTTAAAATTTTGAGACAGTCTCACTAAGTTGCTTAGGGCCTCACTAAGCTGCTGAGACTGGCCTTGAACTTGAAACCCTCCTGTCTTTGTCTCCTGAATTGCTGGGATAAGAGGCATGCAGCACTGTGCCTGGCTTCTGTATTCATTTTGATGACAAGTTGCAAGTTGCATTCTGCAGGCCTCATTACTTTCCTTGGCATACTGGGATGAATAGTCTTTAGGAAACAGTCCATGGAGTTCTGCAGATTTCTGTGTAGTCCAGAATCCATAAACATGAGAGTCTAACTTGAAGTTTTAAAATCTAATTGTAGTTTACAGTTGTCACTCCTCAGTAACTGCCAACAATATGGAAAAGATATTCCCAAGTTTTCTTATAGTTTCACATTTAAGAGCTCGGTGTCAATTGCAGACTTGAGTTTTTTTTTTTTTGTCCTGGGGATTGAATTCAGGGGTACTCAACCACTGAGCCACATCCCCAGCCCCACTTTGTATTTTATTTAGAGACAAGGTCTCACTGAGTTGCTTAGCCCCTCGCTTTTGCTGAGGTTGACTTTGAAGTCTGGATCCTCCTGCCTCAGCCTCCCAATCCACTGGGATTACAAACGTGCACCTGACCAGACTTAGATTTTTAAAAAATATTTTTAGTTGTAGATGGACACAGTGTATTTATGTATTATGTATGTGGTGCTGAGGATAGAATCCAGTACCTCATATGTGCTAGGCAAGTGCTTTACCACTGAGCCACAACCCCAGCCCCACACTTGAATTTTTTATCTTTTCGGTTATGTATAACATTGCCTAGTACCAGTTTCTAGGTACCCCATTAGAAATGCTTATCTATCCAGTGTATTTAAACTTTGTTCCTCAGACGGTTTTTTACATGCTATTCATCAGTTTTTAAACTACCCTACTTGACTTACAAATAACTTTTAAAAAACTAAAATAGATCATATATGCTGTCTTGCTCAAAGCCACAACTTGGTAAATTCTTTTTTTTTTTTTTTTAATTTTTGCATCTGTGTTCATCAGGGATGTTGATCTGAAGGTTTTTTTTTTCCTTGATGTGTCTTTTTAAAAAAATATTTTTGTTCTAGTTGTAGGTGGACACAATATCTTTATTTTATTTGTATGTGGTACTGAGGTTCAAACCCAGTGCCTCATGCATTCTAGATAGTGCTCTACCACTGAGCCACAACCCCATCCTTTGGTAAATTCTTAATTGACAGAATCATATTTGCGGAATGCTTGAAGTCTGTCTGGTTGTATATTGCCTCCCAGCTTTTGTGTTAAATAGAAAATTACAGTTACACTGTTTACTTTTTTGGTCATATCCATTTGAGGCCTATGTGTGTGTGGTTGTGCTCGAGAATTACAAGATGCACCTTTCATTTTATTATACTCTTCTTCAAGTTAATACTAATCAAATTCTGGTGAAATATATATTTTGCTCAAGGAAACTTCATTTACTCCCCTGCCTTGTATGAAATTATTGTTGGAAATGTTATAGCTTTTTAAGGATTGAACCCAGGGGCACCTAACCACTGAGCAACATCCCCAGCCCTTTTTTACATTTTATTTAGAGACAGGGTCTTACTGAGTTGCGTAGTGTCTCACTTTTGCTGAGGCTGGCTTTGAACTTGAGATCCCCCTGCCTCAGCCTCCCTAGCTGCTGGGATTACAGGTGTGCACCATCATGCCCAGCTTAAATCAGTTTTAAAAGGCCAATGAGGAAGTATACAGTCTTATGGTTATTTACTTTTTTTTTTTTTTTTTTTTTTTTTTTGTGGTGCTGGGGATTGAACCCAGGGCTTTGTGTTTGCAAAGCAAGCACTCTACCAACTGAGCTATATCCCCAGCCCAGTTTTTTATCTTAATGTGAAACAGGAATTCTTTATTTCTATTGTGAAGTAGGTTTTCTATCAGCCAGATCAGTTGTTTATTTGTAAATACTTTGTTCTTTTTTTGAAATATAGTTTTGCTGTATGAAGTCTTTATTGGCAGTTTTTTCTTTCAGTACATTGAATATGTAGTCCTAATCCCTTCAGTGTTTCCATTGAGAATTTATTTACCTGTAATCCCATTTTCCTAGGATGTGATAACTAGGCTTTTTTCTTGCTGCTTTCAAGGTGTGATTTTTATTTTTAAAATTTTTTTTTAAACTCAGGAGTGCCTAACTGCCGAGTCACGTCCCCAGCCCTTTTAAAATTTTTAATCTTGAGACAGGTCACGCTGAGTTGCTTTTGTTCTCACTAAGTTGCTGAGGAACTCGGGATCCTCCTGCCTCAGCCTCCTGAGCTGCTGGGCCATGGCCCAGTTTCTCCACGGACATCTTTAGTAAAAGGTGAAAAATATATGCGGTTTGAAGAGAAACCAGAATATTCAAAGTTTGCTTTTCATTTTTGTCTTTCAGTAATATGCTATGATGTGTTTGGGTGAGGATCTCTTTGTGCCTGCCCCTGTTGGAATTTGTTAAACATTAGATTCTTAGAGGAATGTATTCCCATCAAATGTGGGAACTTTTCGCCTGTTTTTTTTTTTCTGCTTCCTCCTCCACCTCTGAGACTCCTGATATTCTGGGAGGCTTGAAGGTGTCCTATGGTCTCTGAAGCTCTCTTCATTCTTTTTATTTTTGTTATTCAAATTCAAGTTCACTGATTCTTTTCCTTTGATTTCAGATCTGTTGAACTCTTCTAGTGAAATTTTCATTTCATTTACTATACTTTACAACTACAGAACTACCATCTCTTTATAGAGTTTCTGTATTTGATGAATTTTTTTTTTTTTTTTTCTTGAAGAGCCATTGTTAATTCTTTAAACATTTTTTCTCCTAGTTCTTTACCAGTTATTTGGTAGAATGTTCCTCAGTTTTGATTTGTTTGCAAATTCTTTTTAATATGTTTAAGTGTATGTGTGTGTGTGTGTTTATGCATTTGCTTGGAGTTAAGTGAGGCTAATTGGAATATGGCATTAAAATTTTAGGCAGTGTTTGATAAGTTCTTATTTGCTCTCTGGCAAATGGATTATATTGATTGATTGATTAATAGTATCTACTCTTATTGTGATAATCACACTTGCTGATTTCCTAATTAGTAGAACCTAGAGGTTAAGTTCATGTAAATTTGATTTTCATGGTCATGTGTAGCATTTCTTGGCCTATGATGAATCTTTCAGTTCTGTTTTCTATACTTGAACTAGAAAAGACCTTTGTCAGATTATTACTGATTTAATATTAGGTGCAGTATTTTAAGTCCAGTATTTCATTAGGTTCCTTTTGGTCTTTCTGTCTTAGAAGTTATATGTTTGCCTCAGTATTTCAGTTGGAGGTTAAAAAAAAAAAAAAAAAAAGTTTTTTTTGGTACCGGGGATTGAATTTGGGGATTGAACTCATGGGTGCTTAACCACTGAGCCACATCCCCAGCCACTGCCACCCCTCCTTTAAAAAATATTTTATTTAGGGACAGGGTCTCACTAAGTAACTTAGAGCCTTGCTTAGTTGCTGAGACTGGCTTTGAACTTGGGATCCTCTGCCTCAGCCTCCAGAGTGATTGGGATTACAGGCATGTGCCACTGTGCCCTGCTCAGTTGGAGGTAATTTAATGCAGGCATTTAATGTTATTACCTTAAATGTGAAGCACTATTTAAATTAAAAAAATATTGGGGGCTGGGGGAAATAGCTCAGTGATAGAGCACTCACCTAGCATGTGTAAGGCACTGGGTTCGACTCTCAGCACCACATATACATAAATAAAATAAAGGCCCATCAACACTTAAAAAATTAAATAAAAAAATTTAAGAGTGAAAGTTTAAAAAAAAAAAAAAAAGTTATGTGTTTGTAAGACCAAAACCCCTCAAAGTAGCCTAAGTAAAAGTAGATACAGTTAAGTATATCTTGTAGAAATAAGGTTTAGTCCAATAACATAGGTATGCTTCAGTTATTAGGGTGTGTGTGTTTGTGTGTCTTGGTCTGCCTCAGATTGTATAATCTCTCATTTTCACTGTGCAAATATTTCTGTTTTCTTTTCTGTTTACCTTTATTCCCTTGCATTTGTACAAAATGGCCTGTAACTTCTGTATCCACAATTACAGTTCCAGTGCCCACATAACTGACCCAGTGTACCAAATTCAGGTTCTTGACTAATTTACCCATCCTGGTCCAATTAGATGTGTCAGGCACAGTCACCTCTTTCTGTACATGGGGCATTATTAGTATGGGTTTTGGATTGGGTTTGGTAGTAAACCCCATGTTTTGGTAACGTGTTATTTTCTTTTGTTGGGGAAAGTCTGTTTAGGAAGTCAATTTCAGAACATTGATTATATTAGAATTCAACTCTATATTGAAATGTTGTGTGGAAGATACAGTGTTGTGTTTTAGTGGTCTCAGTTTGAAATATTTTGTACATGAAAACTATATTCTGTACTTGTACATATTTATTACTAGTAATTGAAAACATTTAATATGTGTTTTGTAAAAGACTTAGTTTAGAAGTTACACTGGTTTGTAGGTATATTTTGTTTGGTCTGTGTGGTGGTGAAACTTGATAGTTGAACCATTTCAAATATGGGACATTTTATGCAAAAGACATTTGTTCTTGAAAAATTAAAAGATGTGGCAGGAGTGTACCTACATACATGGCAGCAGGTATTTTGGTATCAGGGATTGAACCCGGGAGTGCTTAACCATCAGGCCATATCCCCAGTCCTTTATTTATTTTTTATTTTGAGACAGGGTCTCAAAGTTGCTGAAACTGAGTTTGATTTTGTGATCCTCCTGCCTCAGTCTCCTGAGCTAGGATTACAGGCATGCATCACTGCACCATGCCAGCAGTTGTTTTGAACTGAGTTGTTTTTTTTGCATTTGGTAGGCCAGGACATTCTCATTTGTAACAGTCTACACCTGGGCTTCTTTACTCACTCATGTTTTCTTTGTACATTCTAAGTATTTGAGTTTGCATCTCCCATTCCCTATTCCATTCTAGTTGTATATATTTGTCCTTATTTAAAAATAACTGTTTGCTAGGAGTTTCTTTATAAATACTAGAAAAGAAAACTAGTCTTGGAAATTTAATTACATAATATACGGCAGAGTGGGGGTTACTTTGAATTGCCAAGTGTTATTCAAAGTCTGGGCTCTTGAGCTCTGTTCCTTACTACCTCCCAGTTCTGTTTTAATTTGTCCTTAGGTATTTTCATTGGAAGTTTTTACTGCCTTTATCACTATTATACCTACTATGTTAATTATTATTATTATTATATTAATTATATTATTATATTAATATTATATTAATAATAATAATTATTATTATTATGTTATTATTATTGTATATGCCTGAACAACCATAGTCTTTTCCAGTCTTCTTGCCTTCACTTTTCTTCCTTTAATCTGTAAAGTCTAAAGTAAAAATAACTGTAACCACCAGACATTTCTGCTGCTAACACTTCTTATCAACTTAAAAAAATGGGAATTATAATTTGATAACGTAATTCTCATTTTAACACTAATCTATACAGAATTTAAAACAATGATTTCCATAGAATTGTAACATTCTGCAAACTGTTAAATGCATATCAAAAATAAGTGATCCAAGGTCAAGAAAGTTTGGGAAACACTGAACTTACTTGTTCTTGTTCATTTTTAGGTTATTTCTTTGTTTTACTGTGATAAATGATGAGGTCAATGTATCGGTACATAAGTTCTGTCAGTGGTATTTCCTAAAGGTCATAAAGGATGTGAACATTTAAAAAAGATTTTTAAAATAAATACATACAAACTACGTATGTATATATATTTACATAATTTCAAATTAAGATTATGTTTTTATATATTGTTTCTAGTTCTCATGTAAAAATATATATGTACACGTTATAAGCATTTTTTCCCATGTTGCAAATATTTTTATAACACATTAAGGAAAATCTCACAGTTGGGTGGTGGTGCATGCCTATAATCCCAGCGGCTCAGGAGACTGAGGCAGGATTGCATGTTCAAAGCCAGCCTCAGCAACTTAGTGAGGCCCTAAGCAACCCACCAAGACCCTGTCTCTAAATAAAATATAAAAAGGGCTGGAAATGTGGCTTAGTGGTTTAAGTGTCCCTGAGTTTAATGTCCAGTACCAAAAAAAAAAAAAGAAAAAAAATCTTACAACACATCCAAATATATCCCTCATGACATTTGTACAATAGGTATTATATTTTAATAAAATTGTGAGTAGCTAACCTTTTGAATTGATTCTTAACAGAAAACTTCTAGCCACTTCATAGTAGATCAGTAGTGAGAACTCTTTTCATTGTTTGCAGTTTTAGGGGCCCAGTAAAAATACTTTTTCTCCATTCAGGTTGAGCCATTTGAAGGGGAAAAAAGGGGAATTAGGCAGTTGGAATCCAAATAAGTATCAATATTATCACTGAGAGAAATCAGTTGATTCATGCTTAGATGTAGAACCCCCTTGGATTTCCTGTAGTCTTTGTTCCCCAAATTCTGGCCTTGACACAGCCCACTGAATGAAGGAGTGTGTCTGCAGAGTATGTCCTCTGGGTCATTGCCTTATTATTGTGTCATTCAGTTTTTCTTGTAGGCTTCTTAGCTTTGAGTGGTATACTATATGAAAAGGGGAGTTTATCCCAGTTTAGTTTTAAACAACCTTAGTGTTTTCTGCCCTGAAGATTGGCCATTTGAGGCTCTTACCTGGAGACTGTAAACAGAAGATTGATTGGTATAGGACTCTGTAGACTGGTGCTCCATTGCAAAAGTCTCTACCTTCTGGGAATTAATGGTTACAATTAAGAGGTAGCTGGTAAAAGGCAAGTAGGTTTTTGTTTTGTTTCTTTCTTTCTTTTTTTTTTTTTTTTTAAATTGTTCCCAGGGTTTTCTTCCTGTCTCTTGTGTTCTTCCTAGTTTTGTTGGATATCTGTGAACTGCACAGGTACAACTTTCAAATGTGCCTGTTTTCGGTTTTTCTAACATCCCATTTCACCAGCACAGCATATTGGGATCTTAATAGCATACTCTGTTCTTGCATGCTTTGGTGTGTGTTGGATCTATAAACCTAACAAAGTCGTGTTTTTCTGTATTCTTTGGAGGTGGATATGACCCATCCCTTGGGATGTCTCTGCCCCTCTCCTTATATTTTAAAACATATGGACTAATTTCTGATTACAATCTTTGGAATATTCCTGGAGTCCCAGAGCTTTGGTACTTCATCTACTTTCCAATATAAATTTCCCAGAACCATTCACTAAGTATAATTTTCTAAAGTCTGTTAATAAAGACCCTGTTTTGCTAACTTCTCTGGGTTGCTGATACCCTGAGATCAGTTAAGATTGAGATATATTTAGTCCTCTACCATCAAATGTAGACTTCTTAATTCTGTTCAGCTGTGACTTTCAGTCTGTAGAACATTCCACACCATTCTTGCTTCATGAGGTATAGTCCACTCCATGTTGGTAGAACTAAAACTTTAGGAACTCCATGTGCATCTAGGCCAGTTAGCCACATGTCTGTAAGTAGTTTCATGTAGAATCTCTTCCCAGGCTTCATACAGCTTTAATTGTCATGCATTTTACTTAATCTCTATATTATTGGTTTTATTAACCACTTGCTCATTCTCTGGTAATCTTAATTTGATCAGATCATTCACATTTACCATGTTTTTTAAAAGGGTTCCCTCAAATCTAGTCTTCCCCATCTACCTCACATTTAAATTGGCCTCTAAAAAAAACCCCAAACTTAAAATTTTGTTTATCCCCTTGTGACTCCCTTATATTCTTACTTTCCTAAAGCCCTTATTTTTAGGAATGGTAGCTTTTTGAGGCTACTTTAAGTCTTGTATCAGTAATGAAGATTCATGGCTGACCACTCTGACCTTACTAAGTACCAGGACTGATTTTTTTTTTTTTTAATTTTTTTTTTTCCCCATTGCTGGAGATTTGAACCCAGGGCCTAGTGCTTGCAAGGCAAGCACTCTACCAACTGAGCTATATCCCCAGCCCCAGGACTGACTTTTAAAAGTGCCAGATACAGCCAGGTATGGTGGTATACTCCTGTAATCCCAGTGACTCAGGAGGCTAAGGCAGGAGGATTTTAAGTTCAAGACCAATCTCTGCAATTAAGCAAGACCCTGTCTCAAGATTAAAACAAAAAAAAAGATGTGGGAATGTAGCTCAGTGGTAACTTCCTGCTCCTGTTCAATCTCTTGCATTTCCCCCCCAGAAAAATGTGCCCAGATATGAGGGTCCAGGCTTCGTTAATCCTGGCTGGATCCTAATCCTGACTGTCCACTCTTCTGTAATTTAGTTGGCATGTTCTTCCCTCCTACCAGAATTATTTGTTTCCCACTTCTGAAGAGCCTTAGCTAGAACCAGCTGTAGCTTCCACTTCCTCATGGGAACTGGGACTCTTTTTTTTAAATAGGGTTACACATCATTTTGGAATGAACTGCTGGCACAGTTCTTGGCTTTATAATTTGCACAATCCCTGTTATTTGCTCTTGAAGAGTGTCCTGGTGTGATGCCTGATTGATTCCCTGATGCTTGGATGTTGTATTTATATTCTCTAAGTGTCAATCTAATATATGTGCGTATGTGTGTTTGTATCTGTATATATTAATAATTTTGGTTGTAGATGGACACAATACTTTCATTTTTATATGTGGTGCTGAGGATCAAACCCAGTGCCTCACAGGTGCTAGGCAAGTGCTCTACCACTGAGCCACAAACCCAGCCCCAATCTAATATTTTTTGCTGTTTGTTTCTCAGAACTTTAGGCACATAGCCATCCTTTCCATTCATGGACTCATACATGTCTTTTTCTGATATATTCCAAAATTTTACTTGTGTTTTTAATCCTATAGCAACAAATAAATGATGTTCTAATTTTCCTTGAAGCCAAATTGGTTAGATTGTTTTTCCTGAGCTCCTTAACTTGCTCATACACTACTAATAGAACACTAGTCTGAGGTTAACTGAATGTTTCCTGGAACTTGTGATCAGTAAGAGTTAAATACACAGCTCAGTAAAGCACAAATTATATTTCTGAATCTTTGATCAAAGTTGTTTTATCTGTGTGTAAGATATGTGGCGAAAAGACAAAAGGCCATGGAAACTCTAGATTAATAGTGTGTATTGTATTTTTTCAGTATTTTATTGTAGAAAGATAATGAAAGGTTAAAAGACAATAAAAATGACTGACTAAAAGTATTTCTGACTCTTAATTCAAGGTAAATCAACTATTTTGTTTTCCTTTTTTTAAATAGGGTTACACATCATTTTGGAATGACTGTATATCATCTGGATTACGTGGCTGTATGTTAATTGAATTAGCATTGAGAGGAAGGTTGCAACTAGAGGCTTGTGGAATGAGACGGAAAAGTCTTTTAACAAGAAAGGTAAGAGGATTGCTAACTAACATCCTTTTTAAAGAATTTGTTCTGCTTATAACAAAGTTTCTTCTAATAGCTTTCAGAAATTAAAGTGCTCTAAATATTATTTTATTGGATTACATTCCTTACGCTGTTTGTATTCTTGGTTTCCTGGTTCTTTCATACATTATGAATAATGTAATTCATTGTTAGGATCAATGACCACTGCAGTTTACGTATTTAGATTTAGATAAGTGCCCGAGTTTATTTGCTGCTTCTGAAAGCTATGATTTTGAAAGACTTGACATACCTTAAAAAGTTCAAAAGGGTTACTATGCAAGTTACTCATTGGCTATTGATCTTTTTAGTAGACCTTGAGAACTTTGCAGATCCGTCTTCTCCACTGTGAAGGTTTGAGTAGGTATTTCTGTAGCATAGTTAAATAAAGGTCATATCGGCTTGTTTTTGGAATTTTAAACTTCACCCTCAATCTCAAATATTCAAGACTTTCTTCTCCATTATCTTATTGTGTTTCTTAGGAGCATGGTATTTTAAAACTATTTTTTCTTTAATATAATGTTTTAATAAATTAAAAGTTTTTAGGTCAGAACTGAACATTTTTTGGATATGCTATAGAAAATAATTATCTTTTAGGGAAGAAAACCATTAATGCATTTGTGAATTATATTATGAGGTATATGCAAAAAGTAAACATCGTTGGTCAGGGGATGTAATTCAGTGTAGAAATGCTTCCCTGATATGAATGAGGCCCAGGCTTCTGTCCTTGGTACTATAGTGAGGGAGGGAAGGAAACATAGTATATTAGGAAATATTATGCATGGGTTTAAATCTAGGGTAATCTTTTAAAATCAAGTAAGTAAGCTGGTGGGAGAGAGTTTTTAAAACAATTATGGCATTAGAAAACTGCATCATAATAGACTTTAGTTTTTATGTTATTATGCATCCATAGTGATTTATGGAGAAAAATAGCCTTGGGAAATTGTCATTATAGTTATCAATAAAATATATACAGAGGGTTACTACAAATTGTAGTAATTTTAAATGAATGTTACAGTCTTTATCTTAAGTAAAAAGAGTGTGATACTGGTTGTTTTTGTAATAACCAATTTTGTGTTTATGAACAATATCAATTGATTCATTGTTCTTTTGTTTATTCATTCATATAGTTAGTGATTTAAGTACACCATACACTGTTCTAAACCCTGGAATTTAGAGGTGACCAAGAGAAACATGTTCTGTGCTTGCTTGGACTTAATTATTTCAGTCTACTAGTTTGAGTGATCTTAACTAGGTAGTTAATAAAATACTCCATATGATTAATTTGCTAATTTAAAAACAATTACTGAGCTGTATGTGGTGGCATGCATCTGTAGTCTCAGTAGCTTGCGAGGCCAGGCAGGAGGATCTCTTGAGTCCAGGAGTTTGAGACTTGTCTGGACAACATGGTGATTCCACATCTAAAAAAAAGAAAAGGGAAAGAGAAATTCTGATTTAGTTCTGATTTTTACTAAGATAATACATATATAATAGTTATAAAACCAAATTTTATAACAAAATATAGTAATCTTCTGCCTCCTTTTTCTTATTTTTTTTAGTTTATTTTTAATTTTTATTTTCGATAGTACTGGAGTTTGAACCCAGGGCCTCATTCATCTAGTCAAATGCTCTGCCATTGAATTACATCCCCAGTCCTCCTTTAATCATTCTTTAATTCTGATCTAAGAGACAATCATTTTCAGTCTTTGTCCTGGGTCTACCTTAACAAATTATCACAAACTTGGTGACTTAAAACAACAGATTTATTCCCTCACAGTTCTGGAGGCCAGAGGTCTGAAATCTAGATGTGCTGTGTTCTCTTTGAAGGCTGTAAGGAAGGATCTTTTCCTTGCTTTTTCCATCTTCTGGTTGATCCACTTGTTCCTTAGCTTCTGTCCATTTCTGCTTCTGTTCTGTGTTTATACCATCTTCCCCTCTTGTTAGTAGAAAGACAAATTTGTCATCAAATTTAGAGCCCATCTTGAGATCTTTAACCGTATTTCATTTGCAAAGACCCTTTTCCCAAATAGGTTCCAGGAGTTACAGCATGGATACTTTTGGGGAGCTGCCATTCAACTCACTGTCATTCTTTTAGTTGTTCCTTAAGCTTATAATGCGATATGTATTTATGTAAGTTTATAACACCATCTCTTGATATATAAATTTGAGAAAATGTATACTTTATTAGAATAGGTGAGTGAACATTTAACTGTCTTTATGTACTACCTGCTCACATTCCCTCAGTCTTTCTAGTTGAGATATTTCATAAATTTTTGGTGGAACACTATTATAATTATGTTCCTACAGTTCTCTGCAGATATACCCTATGATATTTTCCTTTGTTGTATAATTTTTTAAAATATTTTATTTTTTTATGTGGTGCTGAGGATTGAACCCAGTGACTCACATGTGCTAGGCAAGTGCTCTACCAGTGAGTCACAACATCAGCCTTTCCTGGAGTAATTCTTAATGTTCTTTTTTGAAAGTTTTCTTTGTAGGTATCTTTAAATTTTTCTTAAATGCTCCATCATAGAAAAATTATCCTTTCACATTTGTATTGCATTCAACTCCCTGTTTCTAGGATCTCATGTTTTCTTCCACTTCTTTGGAAAGAAACTATTTTGAAACTCAGCCTGCCTGAAAATATATTTATTACACCTCAGTTTTATTAAGCAGGTTCTCTGAGAATAGAATGTTGGATTCATTTTCCTGCAGAATTTTGAAGGCATTTCTTCCTTGTCATTTGGTATACAGAGTACTGAGTCTGCTGTTCTTCTGATTTCATTTTTTTATAATATTTCCTTTTTCTTCTCTACAAGTATTTGGTTATCTTTTGTTATCCCTGGTGTTCTGAAAATGTGTATTTCTTTAAAAATTTTTTTTTAGTTGTGAATGGGCACAATATCTTTATTTTACTTTTTTTGTGTGTAGTGCTGCAGATCAAACCCAGTGCCTCACATGTGCTAGGCAAGTGCTCTACCACTGAGCTCTACCACCTAGCTCCTGAAAATGTGTTTTTCTTGATGTGGGTAATTTTTAATTCATTTGCATGGGTTCTTTTCAATCTGGAGATATATATGTTTTGGTTTTGAAAATGATTCTATTTCTGCTTCCTAACCCTTCTGTTGAGTTTTTCAGTATGGTTTTCATGTTGATTTCCAAGAAGAAGAAGTTTGTTTTTTGCAGAAGTTTGTTTTGAATGTACTATCTTCTTTTAAATCTCTGAGGATATTGTGGCACTTTTGAAACATTGTTTTACCTAGATAATCTCTGCTTCTTTTTTTTTTTTTTTTTTTGCGGTACTGGGGATTGAACTCAGGGCCTTGTGAGTATGAGGCAAGCACTCTACCAGCTGAGCTATCTCCCCAGCCCTAATCTCTGATTCTTTAGATTTACTATCTTCTCTCTTGATTTCTTTCATGTTGAAGTTTCCTTTAAATATCATCCTTGATTATTTTTTCATATCTAGAGATAACCCTCCTCTTCCCATTAAAACCAAATAAGCTACTACAAAGAATGTTTCGTATTTATTTGTGAGCCACAGCTATTACTGAATTTTTTTGGGAGGGAGTTGGGTGGGGTACTGGTGATTGAACTCAGGAGTACTTGACCACTGAGCTACATCCCCAGCCCTATTTTGTATTTTATTTAGAAACAGGTTCTCACTGAGTTGCTTATTGCCTCACTTTTGCTACGACTGGCTTTGAACTCAAATCCTCCTGCCTCAGCTTCCCAAGCTGATGGGATTACAGGTGTGCACTCCTGTGCCTGGCCTTTTATTGAATTTTGTTAAGGAGTTTAGAACTTAGTCTGTGAGTGAGTCTTGGAAGAGTTTCAAGTAGGATCAGTGGAATGTCATGATAAGATCTGCCTTCTAGAGAGAGCAGTGAGGAGAATGTCCTGGAAATGGCTAACGCTTACTCAAGGACACTACTTAGAATTAAATTGATCCAAGTGAAAGCCAACTGGAGTAGATAGACTTTCAGAATAATGGGGAGAGGGGCAGAATTTCATAAGAAAAAGATGATCCTCTTTTACCTAGTTGAAGGTGACTCTTGATAGTAGACCTGACTCAAAGGGGGATGCATGAGGTGGACATTGAGGTTTAGCACTGGAGGTAAGGAGTGAGTAGGAAGTAACAAATGATGTCATGAAGACATATGATATTTTCTCTTGGGGTCTCCCTTTTTCCTTGTTTTCTCTCATGCTTCAGGAAAAACGTGGTCTAAAGCAGCACTGATCAGTGGATCTTTCTTCAGTGGTGAAAATGTTCTGTATCTGTATTTTCAGTATGGTAGCCACAAGCCACGTGTTTTTGAACCAAACACTAGAACAGCTAAAATGTGGTTATTGTAAGTTGAAACATGCTGTAAATAAAGATATGCTGGATTTTTGAAGATTTTTAGTAGGGGGAATAAGGAATATTAACTCAATTTTTAAGTAGTTATTGCATGTTAATATTTCAGTTATTGGATTAAATAAAATAATCCATTCTACCTTTTTTATTTTTAAAATATAACTAGAAAATTTGCAAATAAATTTGCAGCTTACATTATGGTTTTTGTATTTCTGTTGATTATGCTGTCTCAGAAAGATATTATAGATATTTTTTAACCTTTCAGAAGATTAAGCAAAAAGGTAAAGAATACTTGAGGAAAAAATTGAGAGGATGGTCATTACAGTTTGAAAGTAATATATTTCACAACCTCTCCATAGCTAAAATAAGATAATATAACATTCAATTTTGATACTACAGAATTTCAACTAGGATATTTGTTACTTCAACACTAATGAAGAATGGAGGAATGTAGTATTTGACTAAAGCCATATGTTATGCTTTAGCTATAAAGCACTTCCCTCTGACTTTTCTCATTCTCTAGATGGGTTCTATATCCCAATATAGGTTTCTGAAAAATTCATAATACTTAACATTTTTTGTTTTTGTTTTTCTCTATCTTTTTCTGCCTGCCCTCTCTGTATTTAATTCCTGCTCCCCCCAGAGGGCAGTGCTGGGGATTTAGTAAAATTTTTATTCTGATAGTGGTGGCAATTTTAAAACAAATCTTTCTCATCCTTACAATTATATTTCCTAATTGTTAATCTTTTATTGTGGAAGGAACTCAGAGGAGCCAAATCTTACTGGATTTTTTTGCCCCCATTTTGTTAGCCAGTTTAATGATGTTCAGATTTCTTTCTGTACTGATGTGAAATGTCAACTTTATCATATATGAGATTCTTTCAAATAATTGAGACTGATTTTTTGAACTAATAATGTTTTAGAAATGAATTTCTGGATCAAATAGCCCAAGGTTCAACAAGTGAAATTATATTAAGTATGAATTATCCTAGCATTTTGCTTTACTAGTTATTGCATAATAGCCTTATTTTCATTTGTTTGTATCTAATCTGGTTAGGTTAAATACAGGAGTTCCTTAACACAGAATTATTTTAAAATCTGCACTTTGATACTACATGAACAGTTAGGACTTTGAGCTTGATGAATTATTTGCACAGTTGTTGATGTTTTTTATTAATGAATATGTCAGAAAACAGGCATCAGTGGATAATTTCTTATTGCTTGTGTTTTAGGTGATCTGTAAGTCTGATGCACCAACAGGGGATGTTCTTCTTGATGAAGCTCTAAAGCATGTTAAAGAGACTCA
Organism: Sciurus carolinensis; assembly: GCF_902686445.1. Taxonomy (NCBI): domain Eukaryota; kingdom Metazoa; phylum Chordata; class Mammalia; order Rodentia; family Sciuridae; genus Sciurus; species Sciurus carolinensis. The sequence goes on along the minus strand of NC_062218.1, from coordinate 27,754,773 downwards.
GCCTCCAGAAACAGTTCAGAACTGGATTGAATTACTTAGTGGTAAGCCACTATATAAAAATAAAAAATAAAATTTTGTTTAAAAGCATCTATACAATTTTAAATTCTTTTGAAAGGAGCCCATAAAAAATAGCAGAATCTTGTTTAGTTACTGAGGTAGATTTGAAGGTTATTAGTCATTGAGAGGGGAAATTTTTTTTTTAAATCTGTTTCATCTTCTTTAAAAAACTGAGCATATATTGATGAGATGTAATATTCTTTCTTCCAGCTCCCTTCATTCTTTATCAAAATTACAGCCCACTTCCTACTCTGTGTAGGCTGGTTAAGCTGTGGAGATACATTCAGATGCTCCACCCAAAAACCATCTCTTGATCTTATACCACATGTACTAATAGTACATTAGTTTAATAGCATATTTTAGACTGCCACATGTCCTTTGACAGTATGTGCATTGTCACAGGAATTTAGTATAAATTAGTATGTCACACAGCGGGGTGGGTTGACATTTAAGATGACTGTTTCTTGTATTTACCTAACATTTTGAGTGAATTTTATCTAGTAACTGAACTTGGTTCTTAACTTGAGCTGCTATTATACTGTTCCCACTTGATGGAACATTGAAGAGATGTGAAGTCTAAGCTTTTCTCAAAAGTATTAAAATACAGTTGGGATTTAATTTGAGTAAATGTATGCTTTCTATCTAGAGAAAGTACCAAGATTTTGCTTGGTGATTAAAATTTCTTTTCTTTTGGTAAAATATAAATAATGAGACGTTTACCATTTTAACCATTTATTGTATACAGTTCTGTGTCCAGCTTGCTGGTTTTTAAAAAAAAAAATTTTTTTTAGTTGTTGATGGACCCTTATTTTATTCATTTATTTATGTGTAGTGCTAAGAATTAAATCCAGTGCCTCACACATGCTAGGCAAATGTTCAGCCCCAACTTTTTGATTTTTAAAATTTTAAATGTTCAGTTGCTTTAGGATAGTATGTGATATCCAATATCAGTTGTTGCAACAATACAGACATAGGTGCTATGAAACCTAAGAGATACTTTCAGATTGAAAGAATCTTAAAGTCCACTTTGAACAATTGTTTATGTCTAATAATTTGATAACAGATTAGAGTTTAACAGTGTGGTTCTTTGAAAATTCGGTAGCTCAGAAAAGACAAATCCTTGAGAACTTCAGTAGTTGAAGGAAGATGTAGGCCTTGGATTTTTAAGGAATAAGAAAGAAACACAGAAGGTAGTATACCCGTTTAGAGGGATTAGAGGTAATGGTAAAATTGGTGAATCTTCCTTTACATGGTGAGTCTGTGTTCTTAAGACTACATGCTGTTGCATTGTTAACCAAAATGGGTGATCATATGTAAAGAAGAGAGAATGACTAACATAGGTTTGTTGGTTGTTATTGTAACCAGAGGCAGAGATGGTACACAGGAGGCTTTTAATATAGAAATAAAGAAGGCAATTAAAAAATGTTAAGAAACAAAGTTTCTTTACCTGGGATGGATGATATACCAAGAGACTCATTTTATTATTATTTACATTATACATATATTCATGTTAAAACATGCATTTAAACATGCATTTAAATCTCTCTTAAAAATTAATAAAAATAACCAGGCACACCTGTAATCCCAGAGACTTGGGAGACTGAGGCAGGAGGATCATGAGTTCAAATCTGGCCTCAGCAACTTAATCGAGGCTCTAAATAACTAAGGAGACCCTGTCTGTAAATAAAATACAAAAAAAGGGCCGGGGATGTGGCTCAGTGGTTGAGTGCCCTTGAGTTCAATCCCTGATGCCCCCCAAAAATAAAATAAAAAATAAATAAAAATACATATATTTAAAATAGACTTGAAAAAGTTTTCAAGCTATTAAAAATTTTTTTAAGTTGTCAATGAACCTTTATTTTTATTTTATTTATTTATATGTGGTGCTAAGAATCAAACCTCACACGTTAGACAAGTCTTTTACCACAGAGCTACAACCCCAGCCCTAAACTACTATTTTTAAGAATAAAATTAGTCATGAACTGAAATTGATTTCTGTGCATGTATAAATATGGGATGAACCCAACTACTAAGTATAATCACAAAACTCTAATATTTAAAAAAAAAAAAAAAAAGAAAAGAAAAGAAAATTACTGGCTTTCTAAAACATTAAGGTATATGTGGTTGATCAGTTTGGTCACAAAATGTAACTAGACTGCCAAAAGGTATGGGGGAAGCCACTTATAGTTTTGTAATATGATATCCAGGAAGATAGGAGTTCTTAGTAGAGAAATTATTTAGGTATCTGTCACTGTCATTCTCTTCTAGTGTGATTGTTGGGTGGTGAACATAACCTCTTAAGAACTTTCCCTTTCATGTATACTTTTCACACTTTCCTTTAAAAAATGAATTACAAGTAAATTCTATATATTTTAAATTTGCATGTGTAACTTACCAAGTCTTTTCACATATATACACACAAAAATTTAAGGACTGGATCACAGTGATATCTTTTAGTCTGGTAATTCAATCACTACTCATTCATCAAGCATTTTATTACAAAATTTTAAAAAGATTTTCAGTATTCTTAAATTGCAGCAACTAAATCTTTAGTAGCTAATGTGGATTAAATCTCTATTGTATTTTCACTAATCCATCTGTACTCCTTCCATCCCCATTTATACTAGTGTCTTAATTATGCTCAACTTGGGGGTGACTTTATCCTTTGCACTTGGCTTAATTTGGGTTTTTCAAACATAAAAGACAAATTTCAGGATACCAAGATACTCATTTATTTCATTATACCTTTTTTCTTGTGTATCACAAGAAGTATACAACATTTGGGATATTCCCATATGGTTTCAACCTTCTGCTCATGAAATTTATTTTTTATATCTGAAGAGATCTGAAAAGCCATTTCAGTTTTTATATCTAAGGAGATCTGAATAACTCACTTTTTCTTGGAGTGAGCACACATGGTTTGCCCTCTTCCAGGGAATTGCTACCAGAGAAGATGATGACTTGGTCCCTTTTTATTACTTCCTCTGAGGCAGAAATGGTTGCCCATGAGAAGGTCCAATCATAAATGGAACACCTTATTGAAGGTGGGTCTGTGTATAGGCTCTTCTCAATTTTAGTAGCAACATTGAACAATTAAGTTAGTATACTTTGGAGTTGAGAAATTTCTCACAGGAACTATGTAAGCATTACATGTTCCATTGGTTGTAATATATAAGATATAATTGAGGGTAAGGTGAGGGTAGGTCTTGATATGACTTCAGTACAATAAGCAGTGGTCATAAACTGTTAATCCTGTTTATTTCCCTTGAGAAAGAAAACAAATCATTTTGTAGCAGCATTAGAGGAATGTTCTTTTTAAGGCCTGCAAAGAGAAATTTAATTGGGTTTTCAGAATTATATACATCTTTATTTCCTGTTGTTTGGGAATAGATGACCAAGGGGCATAAAATTCCTTCCTGTTTGACTTACTAAGTTAAAATTGGGTAGATTATTTGTTCTGCTACACTTTGGTTTGATGACAACATAAACATATTGAAGCAATAATATCTAATCAGTTAGAATTGCCAGGGGATAGTAGTACTTTTTTGATAATTTACATATTTACTGTATAGTTAAATAATTTAGAATTAACTATAGTTTTTAAAAAAATCATTTTTACAGACTGCATTTTGGTTCATTGTACACAAGTGGGTACAACTTTTCATTTTTATGGTTGTGCACGATGTAGATTAATACCATTTGTGTAATCATACATGTACATAGGGTAATGATGTCTGTCTCATTCCACCGTCTTTAAATAGACTTTTATGTAAGTTTGGCTAGTATTTTCTGTTTAAATTTCTAAAAATCAATTAATAGAACCCATTCCACTCTAGTTGAGGCTGCCTATTCTCCTGCCATTGATATGAGGAAACAAAAAATAAAACCCATACTGTTTGATGAAAGATGCAGCAGACAGGCATTTATTGGGGAGACAGTGGGTTGGCAAAATAAAAAATTGGAAGCCCCACACCCTTGAAAGATGTGTGCTTCCTTTCCAGGGCTTATAGCCTGCATATAATCACTGGCCATGCACTTTGTTGTTTCTTCTGCCTACAATGCAGACTGCTGTTCTGTTCTTGGGATGTTGAATCTTCCTGGATTTCTAGAATTAACTTGGCCTTTCTTTTTTAACTTTCTTAGAAATACCCCTTAAGTCTACGGCCATACCACCCTGAACGTGCCCAATCTTGTCTGATCTCGGAAGAAATACCCATTATTCCTAAACTCAAGTCATTTCTCATCATTTGGGAACTTTGTTCATTATTCACAGGACTGTATGTCAGTTTTATTCTAGCCAGCGTATTATATTATGAATGTTTCCTTAACTCAATTTTAAATTCTTACAGGGTTAAAAATATGTCTTAATGTTTATATTCTTGGTACCTACTTTGTGCTGAGAACATTGTGAATACTGTAGCTTTTTTCATCTAGAATGTTGATTTTGCACAAGTAAATAATACTTAACATTTATTGAGAACTTACTGTGTATCAGACTCTGTTCTGAAAATTTGATGTTTCAGTTAATTCTCATATAATAGCCCTATGAGCTTGATGCAGTTGTTATCCTCACTTTACAGATAAGGAAATGGAGGACAGAGGTTGAGGCTGCACAACTGGAAAGTGGCTCAATAAGGGTTTAAACTGAACCAGGCTGGTTATAGAGCCTGTCCTTAAACATCTTATTTTATTCAACTGCCTCATCAAGTTACTTATTTCTTGACATTGAATGTAGTTGTGAGCTTGTTTGACACCAGAAGTTGAAATAAGAATTAAGTTTATTACTTAGTGTTTTTCTTTCATACTGTAAGGTTGTTAAAATCTAAGATGGTCCAAATATATTTCAGCGTTTTTGAAAGTGCCAAGGACATCAAATGTATGATTGTTTTTATTTTGTGGAAATTGTTTTGCCAGGCCTTTTTACTTGAAAAAAAATTGTTTTCTTTAAATCCATGGAATGACTTTAATTACTGATAATTGAGGTACCAGCCTGTGTGTGTGTGTGTTTATTTTTATTTTTTTCCTCCTGGCACTGGGGATTGAACCCAGGGAGCACTTTATGAGTGAACTACATCCTCAGCTCTTTTTAGTTTTCATTTTGAGGCCAAGACTTGCAAAGTTGCGGGGACTGGCCTTGGATTTGTAATCTCCCTGCCTTATCCTCCTGAGTAGTTGGGATTATTGGTTGTGCCATTGTGCCTAGATGTCATATAACATTTGACAGTTTTGAAGCCCTTACTTTTTCACAGTAAATTCCCAAAAGGGCAATTTCATTCCTCCTTGTTTTTTTTTTTTTAAGTTTGTTTTCTCTTCATTGTGTGCATATTTTCCTTTAAATTAGATATTTATAATAGCTGTTTTAGGTTGTTGTCTGCTAATTTCAATACCTCTGTCATTTCTGGGGGATGTCTGATTTGGTTAACTATTTCCTTTATTTTTTCTCCCTTAGTGTGTTGGATCACATTTTCTTCCTTCTTTGCAAATCTAATGATTTTTGTTTTTAATTGAATGGTAGACATTGTGAATATAATTTTAGATTGTTGAGTACTGAATTTTGTGGCTTTTATTTTAAGAGTGTTGAATTTTGTTTTGGGGTAAACAGTTAAATTACTTGTGGATCATCTTATTTTTATTTATTTATTTATTTTTGGTACCAGGGATTGAACTCAGGGGCACTTAACCACAGATCCCTAGCCTGTTTTCGTTTTTATTTTGAGACACAGTCTCACTGAGTTGCTTATTAGGGCCTTGATAATTTGCTGAGGTTGGTTTTGAACTTGGATCCTCTTTCCTCAGCTTCCCAGGCCACTGGGATTACAGGAGTTCACTCTGTACCTGACTTGGATCATCTCATTTTAAAGCTAGTCTTGAGTGGTCTAGACCTAGTTTAACCCTACTACTACTAGTGTCATCCTTCTGAGGTCTCTTCTGCATGTCTTGTGTGTTTATTGAGGTCTTCCCACCTGAAGTTTTCCCCAACTCTTTGTGAACCCTTGGAATTGTTCAATTTAAAACTTTCTGGTGTTTCTTTGTCTAGCCTTGCAGAATTTCTTACCTTAAGAAGTGTGGTTTAGTTTTTAATTCAGAGACTTGGGAATACCATCCAGGGTTCTGGACTTCCTTTCTGTGCACAGCTCTTGCTTCAGTACTTTGCCTTGTACGTTCCAACTTCCTTGGCTTCCCTGAACTCTAAGCTCTGACCAGAGTGACTGCTCTGTTCTGTCTTCCTGCTCCGCTGCCTTGTGTTGTGCCTCCAGGTAGTAAATTTGGATGTCATAGGGCTTGCTTAGGTTTCCTCCAGATTTATATTATGGTGAGGCAAGTCCAGGATTGATTGATTACTTTGTCATAACCCCTTTTTTCATTAGTATTCAATCATATAGTAACATACTTGTCTATGCCCAACTGAATAGTAATATAGTTTAAGGCCCACTGGAACTTTGTGTGATGATAAAAATATTTTATTTCTGTGTCATCTAGTCAGTAACCAAGGACTGCACATAGCTATTTGTACTTGAAATGTGACTTGAGCAACTGAGGAACTGTATTTTTTAATTTTAAATTTAGTATTTCTGGGTATTTATTGGTTCTGTAGTGAGCAGAGCAGTTTCAGGTTTTCTTAGTTTCATAAAATTTCAACCTTAGAGCTTTTGCAACTAATTAATGATGCCTGTGGTTGATCTTTAACATGTTCTAATTTAGGAAAGTACCATAATTTTTTTCAAATTATAAAAATAGTTAATATTTATTGGAGACATTTAGAAAATAACAGAAAATATGAAGAAACTCCAAAAGATAAGCAAGCTTAATCTTTTTTTTACATTTCTTTCCAATTTAGTATAAGGAAAAAAAATTTTGTGAAAAATGATTTGGTTTTATTTAAAATATTTATCTTAAAAGGAAGTATGCATAGATGATGAGATTAAAATTGTGAAATTTGTTGTCTTCTTAGAATCAGCTTTATGTTATTTGTCATCAAAGCAAGCCTATACAGACTCTCCTATCTTTATAGACTATGTGTGGCACATTCACGAATAGCATGGAACCCGTGAATTTTTTTTCCTCTTTTGTCCATTTGTTGTAGAATTGGTATTTGGTAGAGAAACTTCTTACTTTGCCGTTGGCTGCTTTTTGACAGTAGCTGGAATGAGGTAGAAATATAATTTAATATTAGTTAATTTTCCCATTACACTAAGGGTGATCTATGGTTTGAAGACTGTTTTCTAATTAGACTTTTGTGTGAATACTGTGCCTAAGAATGTGCTTAAAATTCAAAGGTCTAAGCCTCAGATGCTTCATGGTCTTGTTGGGGAACAAAATATTGTTATTTATTTCTTGGGGGAAAAAATCAAATTTTGCTGCTCATTCTAATAGTACAGAAACTTTGCAAAATTAGCAAGTAATATTCATCATTTCATTTCTAACTTCTAAAATCTTTTGTTTAGGTGAGACATGGAATCCATTAAAATTGCATTATCAATTAAGAAACGTGCGGGAACGATTAGCTAAAAACCTGGTGGAAAAGGGTGTACTGACAACAGAGAAACAGAACTTCCTACTTTTTGACATGACGACACATCCTCTCACCAACAACAACATTAAGCAGCGCCTCATCAAGAAGGTACAAGAAGCTGTTCTTGACAAATGGGTGAATGACCCTCACCGTATGGACAAGCGCTTGCTGGCTCTCATTTACTTAGCCCACGCTTCGGATGTCCTGGAAAACGCGTTTGCACCTCTTCTGGACGAGCAGTATGATTTAGCTACCAAGAGAGTGCGGCAGCTTCTTGACTTAGACCCAGAAGTGGAATGTCTGAAGGCCAACACCAACGAAGTTCTGTGGGCAGTGGTGGCGGCATTCACCAAGTAACTCTGTCAGAAAGAAATGTTTCCTTTCTCTCATGTAAACCAGTAGTTTTTCTTCTATTGACTTCTGGTTTTCTGCAGTTTGTACTTTCCCACACAATAATTGGCTTTTGTTTTATGAAATGTTGGGTGGCTTTTTCTTTTTTGTATGTATGCAGGATTCTGCTGGTACGAGAGGCCTTCCTCTTTCTGTTTTTAACAAATTTTACTGCCATATTGGCATTCCATCCCTGTTGCCATTCTTCACTGTTATCTGTTTTGGGTTTCTGGTGTACTTGGTCTCTCAGAGTACTTCCAGTCACCTCACGTGCACAGTTTTTGGATTACCTCAACCTGAGTTTTCCCACATGTGCATGTACATCTAGCATTCTGCCTACAATTCAGACAGAAGTCACAACAAGGCCTTCAACTCACCAAAGGTAAATATCTGTATCTATTAGGACATTTTATACATAGACCTCAGTTGAGATGTATACTTAGCAAAATTATTTTTAAATTGAAACAGCACAGTAAATACTTAATATAAAATGCCCCTTGGATTTTTGCTTCCCATGTAAATCTATTGTATTATTACACTTGTTATAATTTTAACTATTAAATCATAAAGGTCCAGTTATTTCACAAAGCCAGTTTGGGATGAGCTGCATTCCAGTTATGCTGTATATAGTTTGAATTATATATAAATTACTTCTGGCCACCCTGCCCCCATCTTAGTATTTTGCAAGATTTGATTAGTTGTACACCTGGTGCCCCTTACTTGCTTCAGTCATTGTTATTTGATGGCAAAATAGACCTCTCATCATTGAAAGAGAGAAAAAAATGTGTATCTGATTGGTGCTGGGATTTTTTTGAGCTCTGCTGTTCATGGTACTCTTTGCCTATGCATCTCTTTTTGGATTATTATTTTTTTGGGGGGGTGGTCTTAACTGTTCTTATGATTTCTGTAGGGAAGAGGCTTGTGACCAGTACTAATCTTGAGTACAGTTTTTTCTGTCAACAAGTAAATTAATGTCTGCTCTGAAATGTCATTTATCTACTTATACTTCCTTGGGGGAAAAAAAAAACAAATGTCAGTCCTAGCAGATGTTGCATGTAAATTGGTAGCAAGTAATGACTACAACTCAGATGATTAAGAATTTTGTAACAGAAAGCTCTGCTGTTTTAATTTTTTATATACAATTATGATAATTAGCACATTGTAAGAATAGAAACCTTTGCTTTTAAAGTTTATTTTTACTATTTCTTTATCACTGTTTATCTTATCACCATTGGTTTCATAATGTAAATACTATACATTGAAAAAATTAAATGTCAATTTTTTATTACTATAGTTCATGTTAATAGTGGGGCTTTCAGGTGTTTAGGAATTTCTTTGTTTAACCTTCATTGCAAAAGTACTAGATGGTGTATAACTCTAGAGTTCAATTTTAAGGGATTCCCTAATATGTATACTATCTTTTTATCTGAAATAATAAATAAACTATGATCTTGAAAGTGCCTGAATCAGAGCAAGCATGTCATTTGTATTTTTGTGTTTTGAGTTTGCTTTCAAATGAAGTTTTACTCAGTATAGAATTGTCAGATTTCAATGCAAGGCTTGGAAAACTTTTTCGTAAAGACCCAGATATTTTAGGCTTTTAGAGCCACATATGTTGTTCGTTGCAGCTACTCAACTTTGCTGAATGAAAGCTGTCACAGACAATACAAATAAGAGACTAAGCTGTGTTGGAATAAAACTTTACAGATATAGACAACTGTTCATGACCTGTAGTTTGCCAGCCCCTGTGTTATTGCATGGAAAAAGACACATTTTTCTGTCCATTCAAATAACCTCCTTAACTGGGCATGATATTGCACATCTGTAATCCCAGTTACTCAGGAGGCTGGGGCAAGATGGTCTTGAGTTTGAGGCCTGCCTGAGCAGTTAGTGAGAGACCCTGTCTCAAAAAGAAAAACCTCCTTTTTCTCCAGAAGTGATGTTACTGATGGTAGTTACATGTAGAAGCTGTTAAAAGTTTGTTTCTCCATAAAATGGATATTGGAAACATACCAGTATGCTGAAGTTTCTTACCAGGTGAAATATTAGTCTTTTTTCCATTGAAAAGATTTTAGAAGCAAAGTTATGGGTTCTAAGATATTTACTTCAGCAGCAGCATCAATATTCCCAAGTAAGGGATAAAGGGCTTGGCCTATACTTCTGTTATGTTTGTCAGTATTTGTTTCAAAATAGTGCATACTCACACTTAGCCAAGGCTGTATGTTTCTCCAGTTCCGTCCTTGCTTCTATAGCCAGAGGATAGGAAAAGTAGTAAAATTGGTAGGAGCAGGTGTTATGTAGAACTGTCTTCTATAAAAGGTATTGTTTGTAGTCTCTTTACAGTGGGAAAGATGTCTTTCTATGAAAATTATCATTCTGTGTGATAGGAGCAGTATTTCACAGGTTATTGTCACTGTCAGAACTCAGAATCAGGCAGTGTATTTTTATACTAAAACTTACGTAAATATGTACTGCGGGAAGAATTAGTTGTTGCTGTTTCCTTCTGACCTCTTTATATTTTGTTTAATTGGTGAGTGTTCCTGAAAATAACCTGATCTAGTGTAGTGCTCTAACAGAAGCTTACTAAACACATGGTTTATGCCTAGTGAGGTATCATATATCTCATTTTGACCTCCCCACACTCTAGTTACCAACTTCACTTAATGAGAAGAGGCATGGAGTGGATGAGCTGCTTGATCTCTCATTATCTAGTAAAACTATTCAAGCTTTTGATCCCAAAGTGATGAAAATAGTGACAACACTCAACTACAATTTTTCCATTTTATTTGGGCACTGGGAGGGGGATTCTTTAAGAGAACCAGAACAGCAGTCATGCGAAAGCTTCACACAGTGGTGTAAATCAAGATCCTGGTGTAATTTGCATACATAATCTTTTGGGGGATGAAAAAGTTGACTTTTTTAAAAGAAATAAACTTTGATGTATGTCAGATGTCTATGGATGCCATTGCCTGCTGAAGCAGGATTGAACAGTGACTTCTGACTCACCATCACTTAGATCTTCTGGTTGTGAAAAGATGGGTACAGTAATCTTTTAAAGCATAGTAAACCCCTGAGTTTGGTCATTATTCAAAAGAAAATGAAAGGTGCTGGTGTCTTGAATGGTGTGGTAGCAGTGCAGGACCAGTGAGTGGTGGCACCTAGCCTGAGGTTGACAAGGGTCTGGTGTAATTTGTGACTGCTAGGCATGGCTACTTTGTCTCAGCAACTTGGAAATGGCCAGTTACATGTTTAGGTGAGGTATTTAATGAAGTTTATTTTCAACTCCATGGCCTCTCCATCTTCCATTCACTTATCGTCAGATGGTACTGCTCCATTTGACTTCATCTAGATCAAGGTGACTGACCAACTGGGGTTTGTCAGCCCATTGGGTCTCAGGATGATATGACTGCTTCGTGTAAGTTCTGTACAAATGTCATGTATTCTTTAACAACACTGGGAAACTGGTGTTACTAACTTTGCAGGATATCATTCAATGGGTGTGGGTAGTAACAGATTAATTAAATTGATATGCCCACTTTGTCAACACAATGTTAAAATTGTATAGGTGTTTACTCCTAATAGAATAGTGGTATAATATAACTCCCACTAGTTTCATTAAAAACTGATGTACAACTTGCTTTTTGCACTTAGGTTTTAGAAAGCTTTCAAGAGTAAGTGTACATTATTCTGAATGACTTCATTGTACAGCTTAGTTAAATATCCTGACTGGGCATGGTGGCACACACCTGTAATCCCAGCAACTTGGGAGGCTAAGGCAGGATGATTTTGAGTTCAAGCCAGCCTCAGCAATTGGCAAGACCCTAAGCCAACTCCGTGAGACCCTGTTTCTAAGTAAAATACTAAAAAGAACTGAGGATGTGGCTCAGTGGTAAAGCCCCGCTGGGTTGAATCCCCGATACCCCCCACCAAAAAAAAAAACTCCAATTAGTTCACATTTGGGTTATGCTTGTTATTTCTCTTTATTTACAAATAGTGTTATATGTTTTTGTATATGTGTCTTGATGTAGGATGGAATTAATAGAAAAGGAGTTGAAAATGTAAAAGATAAAATGAAATTTTTTTTAAGATTCATGTTGACTTCTGTGCATTTATTAATGCTAGTGTTGACTTCTTTACACCCTGAGCAGATAGAAGATGTTAGCATACTGGCCTTTGCCAAGCTGGTAGGGGAGAATTAAGTTGTTTTAATTGTTGAGGGATTATCATGTACTGTCTTCACTGGTAATTTGTATTTCCTCTGAATTACCTGTTCATGTTCTTTTTCTGTTTTTTTCTAATGGGCATTGATGTTTTTATGTATTGATTTACCAGGACTTAACCCTGTGTTTGTGATGCAGTTGGTTTTCCCAGTCTTTGGAGCTAAGCTGTGGTAAGTTTTTATTTCTCTTTCATTAGTATTCAGAAGTATAAGGTGCAGTTCTCAAGCATGGAGTCGGTAGAGATCTTTCTACTAAAGAGGTGTGCCAGGTGGTCAGATTTGAAGTGTGTAAATTTGAAGGAGGTACAACTATATTAACAAATGAAAACTGTATAGGTTATGGATATAGTTGTATGCAGACTTTTCATTAAAATTATGATTAAAATCCAAATGGAAAAACATAAATGTAAAGGCTTATTAATTATTATAACACAGATACGTTCACAGCTATCACTGAAGTCTGAAGATAGAACTTTTCTAGGCACCCTGAAGCCTTGTGGCTTCCTCCCCATTATCTTCCTAACTCCTAAGAATAAACACTTGTCCTGACCCTGGTGTATACCTTTATTAGGTTTGTTCTATTTCTTTTTTTCATCTGCTGTGTCCTTTAAGTTTCCTTTAATCTATAGGTTCTTCCTACATCTCTGGTTTTTCCTTTGCAAAATACTTACTGGTGGAATTTTGTCTTGTGGAGTATTCTCTTTCTCCCCCCCCCCCCCTTTTGTACTTGGGATTGAACCCAGATGCGCTTAACCACTGAAGCATGTCCCCGCCCATTTTTAGTTTTATTTTGAGACAGGGTCTCCCTAAGTTGCTTAGGACCACACTAAATATTTGCAGAAGCTGGCTTTCATCTTGGGATACTCCTACCTCAGCCTCTCGAGTTATTACATTGTGGACTCCTGTGGAGTTTTCTAAAGTTTAGATTTTACTGTTTGCCTCTGCATGGCATAATTTTTTTTAAAGTAATTATTTAGTTGTAGATGGATACAAGACTTTTAAAAAATTTTTATGTGGTGCTAAGGATCGAACCCAGTACCTCACACATGAGGGGCAAGTGCTCTACCACTGAGCCACGACCCCAGCCCTGCATGGTGTACTTTAATATGTTTCTCTGACTTTTTGTTTCTTGAGAATTGGCGGTTGACTCTAGAGGGTTCATGAGATTCAGGTTTCTTTGGTGGTGTGTGCTCCCACCAGGAGACATATAATGCTGCCTTGTCTCTTGTTTGGCAGTGTTAGCAGCCTTTCCATTGAACTCGTAGGTCTTGTGATTAACTGGGGTTGCTGAGTTGGGCTTTTTAAATTCTTGTCATTTCTTCTTTGTTCATCAGTTAGAATAGTTCTACAAATAAAACCCCCCAAAACCAAAAAAACTTTACTTTTGAGTAAAGTTAATACAAGAAAGGTAGGATCAATTCTAAGGTTTACTTGTCAGTTTTCAAAATAGAGTTGGGTGAGTCTTCTCCAAATATTTATGGAAAGAAACTGTCATCTATATATAATTGTCAAATAGTTGTGTATATATGTGGAGTATAATGTGATGTTTTGATCTATGTATACATTATAGAAAGATTCAAACAAACTAATTAGCATGTATATCACCTCAATAACTTACTTCTTTGTGTGTGGTGAGAATGTTACCATATCAAAAATCTATTCTTACAGCATATTTGAAGTAGATTACCAATCTTGGTCACCATGCTGTGTGGTGGATTACTATAAAACTTATTCCTCCAGTTGAACTGATATTTTGTACTCCTTGATCAGCATCTTCTCTTTACTCGGCATTCACCTCCACACCCCAGTCTCTGAGAACAACCTTTCTATTCTCTTCTTTTTATTTTTTTATTTTTATTTTATTATTTTATTTTTTTATTGTAAACAAATGGGATACATGTTGTTTCTCTGTTTGTACATGGCGTAAAGGCATACCATTTGTGTAATCATAAATTTACATAGGGTGATGTTGTTTGATTCATTCTGTTATTTTTTCCCTTCCCCCCACCCCTCCCACTCTATTCTTTTCTGAGATTGACTTTTTTAGAATCTGCACATAAATAAGATCATAACTGTGTTTTGTCTTTTTGTGCCTGGTTATTTCACTTATGTATTCTGGTCTAGTACAGTTCTTTTTTAAAAAATATTTTTAGTTGTAGATGGACACAATCCCTTTATTTTGTTTATTTAGTTTTTTTATGAGGTGCTGGGGATCAAACCCAGTGCCTCCCTTTTGTTAGGCAAGTGCTCTACCACTGAACCACAACCCCAGCCCAGTTGTCTTTATTAATGCTCAAAATGACCTATCTTTGGCTAGTGCATTCTTCTTCAAGGATCCTTACTCTTTCTGGTGCAATCCTAGTCGTCTTTAATGGCTTAGTATGGTCAGAAGTTCAAGGTTTGTTTTGTACATTTTCTTCCCTATATCTGTAATCATTGCTTTCTTCCAAAAAGCCATGATTTTCTTCTGACATAAATTGGTATTTTAAGACCATAATGTGGGGTTTCAGAATATTTACTGTTATTGCCATGGTCATTGCTTTTTGGGGAAAAAAATTGTATTTGAGTGCATGTATATGTGTAAATAAAAAATAGAGTACCTCGGGGCTGGAGTTGTAGCTCAGTGGTAATGCTTGACTAGGACGCATGAGAAACTGGGTTTGATTCTCAGCTCCACGTATAAATAAATAAAAATCCATTGAAACTAAAAATATTTAATAAAAAATAAAGTACCTCATAGAATTTGAGTTTGGGAAGATGGTGGTGAAGGTTACACAATGTCAGTATGCTTAATGTCACTGTATACAGTGATACTGCAGTACACAGTATATAGTTACATACTTAAAGTGGCAAATATGTATATTTTACTATGATTAAAAAAAGGAAAAAAATACTTTGAGTTTACATTCAGATTCAAGTTTAAAACTATAGGGTATTTCTGTCTTTGATTTGTAAAGCTGTATCTCTGCTTTTCCATATCAGGAATCCTAACTCTCAAGGAAATTGGTGATGTTCAAATTAGAATACATACTTATTAATTTGCTTTCTATCTTTACACTCATGACATTCTTTTTAAATATTTTTTTTAGTTGTTGATGGACCTTTATTTTATTCATTTATTTGTATGTGGTGCTGAGAATTGAACCCAGTGCCTCACGCATGCTAGGCAAGCACTCTACCACTGAGCCACAACCCCAGACCCTCATGATGTTCTTAAAATAACAGTTTTGCTACAATACCAGCAATATATGATTACCGAAAGCAGAGTTTAAAAAAAAATTTTATTTACCCACCACTGCAAAAACAAAACAAAACAAAATGTTTTATATATGCTCTTCATTCTAACTAAACTAAAAATATTTTTTGTAGTTATGCTGCCACCTGCATTGCAAGAACAAAGTCATTATGTACCATAATCTCCTTTGATTCTTCCTTTGATATTTCTTTTTTTTGGGGGCTACTGGGGATTGAACTCAGGGCACTTGACCACTGAGCCACATGTCCCCCCTTATTTTGTATTTTATTTAGAGACAGAGTCTCATTGAGTTGCTTAGCACCTCCCTTTTGCTGAGACTGCCTTTGAAATCTTGATCCTCCTGCTTCAGTTTCCGGAGCCACTGGGATTATAGGAATGCACCACCGCACTCAGCTCTTCCTTTGATTTTTAACTCTTCAAGTACATAAAATATTCAATGTTTAAAACTATTCCTAATATCACTATCTAGTCATTTTGGTTGTCTTCAGAAAGGGCTTGTGAGAATAATATTCCCTGAGATTTTGTATACCAATGGCAAGATTCTTGGGTCACATTTTCCCTGAGTGTCTTAATCCATTTTGCCCATTGTCCCAGATGTGTAACACCTATAAAAACTTAAATTGAGCAGTAAATATTAACCAACTTCTTTTCTTTTTTTTTTTTTTTTTTTTTTTGCACGGTGCTGATTGAACCCAGGGCCTTGTGCTTATGAGGCAAGCAGTCTACCAACTGAGCTACATCCCCAGCCAATATTAACCAACTTTAATGCACTGGTCCTTGAAATATTCACAGAACTGAAAACTTGGGATTAATGGGATAAGTGTGCTCTTTTTGGCAGAAAACATTGCTGTCAAGTTTTGATGATCATGATTTTCTGTCCCTCATGAGTGCTTTCTTATTTTTGCCTGGATGCCTATGGGATTTTCTCCCCCAGTATTTTTCTGATTTTAAGAGAAGATGTTTTGGTCTTGGTATGTTCTTTTTTTTGGTACTTTTACTAAGAAGTGTCAATTTTTTTTTCTTGATTTTAGTAAAATTAAAGATTTTAAGTATTCTGTTTCTGTTCCCTTCTTTGGATTTTCTCTTTGGGGATTCCTGTCATATACTCCATTTCTATCAGTTTTGCTTGGGTTCTTCTTTATTTCTTACTAATCTTTAAACATTTCTCTCCTCCTACATTCTCTTAAGATTTTATTTATGTTTATTTACCAAGAATGATATTTCTACTTGATTCTTCTGAAGTTAATTTTTTTCCTGAATTTTACTGGATTTCTGAGTTTTTCTAAGGTTGTTATTTGGTCATATTTTGTGACAATTTTCTTTCTAACATTTTTTTTTTTTTGGTACCGGGGATTGAACCCAGGAGCGCTTTACCACTAAGCTATATCCCTAGGTCTTTGTTAAATTTTTTATTTTGAAACAGAAGAATTTTAAAAAAAAAATTTTTTTTTTATTTTGAGGCACGGTCTTGCTAAGTTGCCCAGTCTGGCTTCAATTGTGATCCTCCTGCCTCAGCCTCCCGAGTCACTCGGATTATAGGCATGTGCCATGGCACCCATCTCATGTCATTTTCTTGATGTATTACAGGTCATTTGAGCCATAGTTTTCATAGTTTCCTGTGTGTTTTAGTCGTGCTTTCACTGCTGCAACTAAAAGACGCTCCTAGAGCAACTGTAGAGGAGGAAAGGTTTATTTAGGGGCTCATGGTTTGAGAGGTCTCAGTCCATAAGAGGCTGGCTCCATTCCTCAGGGCTCATGGTGAGCAGGACATCATGACAGAAGAATGTTGAGGTGGGAAGCAGCTCACATGGTGATCAGGAAGCAGAGAGAGAGACCCCACTTGACAGATACAAATTTATGCCCCAAAGCCATGCCCCCAGTGCCCCATCTGCCTCGTTAACACTCAGTTAATCCCATCAGGGAGTAATTCACTGATGAGTTTAAGGCTCTCACAACCCCTCTGAACCTGCTTGCGTCGTTTCACACGTGAGCTCTTGGGGTATGCCACATCTAAACCGTAAGATCTGTGCCTGTCTCTCGTATGTGTTTTTTGTTTGTTTGTTTTGGTGTTTTTTTTTTTTTTTTTTTTTTTTTTGCATCACACTGGGGATTGAATTCAGGGCCTCTCGCCTGCTGGGCAAGTGCTCTACCACTTTGCTATATCCCCAGCTCTGGTGTACTTTCGTTGTCTGCAGGTAGTGTATTTGCTTCTCATCTTGTTTTTTCTTATAATTTTTCATGGAACTTGACCTAGATTATATTTTGTCTCTTTTCTTGAATTACTTTTCCTGTTCTTTTAGGAGAGAGATGTGGGTCAGAGTAGCTTAACTATTGTCTTGGTGAAGTGTTAAGATACATGGCTGTTTAATCTTGGAGATTTCTGCAGCTGTTCCCTGTACTTGCTTTTATCTGATTCTTATTCTTGTTCCCTATTGTTCTTGTCTTGCTGAACTTGGATTCTGTTTCCTGTGCTGTCTCCTCATTATGGAGTTTTAGAGGCCACAGCTTGCATCAGCTCTTTCCTCCTTCATCCCACCCAGTTCACACACTTGCCTACTATGAGAGGGTGAAGAATTTGCAATTTCAGCTGCTGTTTACTGTGGTTTTTCTATCAGTTATGTGTGTGCACCTTTTGCATATTATGTTTCTCTCCCTGCCTTCTGTTTTCTGTTCTCTTGTCCCTTTTCTCTGCCCTTTCCTTTACCAGTTATGTATTCATAAAAGCCTTGCTGACTCCTAGTTGGTAGAATTAAGTTCTGAATAAGCCTGCCATTTGGCCCAGGATTGGTCAGTAGCAGGTTCTTCATAGCTCTGTTTTTTTCATTTAATCCTTTAGGCCAAGAGTGAAAAGTTGTATCCCTGCTGATATCAGTCTTTATTGAGGTGCTCAGCTGTTTCAGGGATATCAGGAGGAGGGTGGTGGAATTGTGGTCACTGTGGCCTTTGACAGTGAGTGGTGACCTGGAGCAGCTAGTCACTGAACCAGTTGAGTCCTGTCATTGCAAGATCCTGCCTGGGGAAGCTTCCCTTAGATTAGACCATTCCTTGCCTCTTTACTCTTCTGACCTGCTTAGACTGACCACTAGGTGCCTATAAAAAAAGAAAATGATACTTCTGCAGTCTTACCTTCCCATCATCTTTTTTTTTTTCTTTTCTTTATTTTTCATTTAAAAATTTATTTTTATTGTAAACAAATGGGATACATGTTGTTTGTACATGGAGTAACGGCATACCATTTGTGTAATCATACATTTACATAGAGTAATGGTGAGGCATGAAGATGACTTGGGTGTTTCCTCGTTTAGGATTTACCTTCTCCTGTAGCCCCTATTCTTCAAGTTAAGGGTTTTGATGGCATTCCTCAGAACTCTCATGCCACCTTTGCTTTCATTTAGAGAGAATTGTTTCCCATTCCATTGTTCTTCAGTTTGGTCTTAGGTTTTATTGTACAATGGATTTTGTAGTTTTCCACATTCATAGAATATGTTGATGTCAGTTTCCATATTAGAACTAGTTTCCCTGTTTTTGTTCTTGGTACTGGGGATTGAACAGTGCTTTACCACTGAGCTACATCCCTAGCCCTTTTTAAATTTTTGAGACAGGTTCTCCTTAATTTGCTGGGTTGGCCTTGATGATCCTCCTGCCTCAGCCTCCTGAGTTGTACCATGTCCAAAGAGTTTTCCTCTTTGTTTTTGTTCATTTCACATATCAGTGGGTTTCAGGGAGGAGGATTACACAAACTGATTCTCTCCCGAAGAAAAGCTACTCAAGTAGGGGTGAGCTGAGCCAATCAGAGCCTTACATTTGGAAAATTAGACAGTGGTTTGTATGTCCAGAAAGATTCTGGGATAATAAGTAGGCCAAAATTAAGACAAAATGGCATGCTTGGTAGGTTTTCTAGGTGACAGTTAAGGATTGGGGATAAGGTTGCCAGCTGGGAGACAGCAGGCCAGCAGAAATAGACCCACAACCATGGAGTTCTACCAGTAGGAGCTGAGTGAAGACCCAGGAACCCCCAAGTTCCTCTAGTCCTGTGCTGGGTTCCATTAGATTTCTATGAGATGCAGTCTTCCTTGGGCTACTCTAGGTAGGTGACTGCATCTTAAAACCAAAGAACCTAAATAAAGTAGATGCTTTTTGGCTCTGAAGTAGGATCCCAGATCATCCAAGTGTGAGGGAGATGATGAGTAGGTAGGGTCTCTGAGGAAAATGAAGAACATAGTCACTGTGAAAAATGAGAGAAAAAACTGACAAGGAAACAGTTGCTGTGCAGCATCAAGGGTCTAGTTGAAGCTGGAAATCATGAATTTATAGCAGCATTTTTTGGTGTGTGATAGTTGGGATGATCCAGACTGCCTGGAAAGACTGGTCAGTGGGACACAGGATCTAAGTCTCTGGGCTGTGTTCTGCCATAGGTGGTCTAAAAGGAAAGGGAATGGGAAAGACTAGGATTCTGATGGGAAAAAAATGGCAGTTGTCAAGGGAGTAAAAGCCTTGTAATTGAATATAGGAGGTAGTGGGAGGAGATGACCAGAGCCAGGAGGTTGTGGTAAGTGTCATGTGTTTTAAGATTTTAGAGGCAGAATGGTTTTAGATGGTGTCAAGGTTCTGATTGTGACCATGAAAAGTAACAGCTAATGAGTTCTTTTGCCTTTGTACCTCTCACCTCTTTAGGTAATAGCAGATATTGTTTATCTTGATATTACTCTATAAATATAGAACAGTTAAAAAAAAAACACGTAGTAAGCAGAGTGTTTATTTTTTTAAAATTACTTAAAAAAGTTGTTTACAGAGATGTGGATTTACATAACTTGGCAACAACATTAAAAAAATGTACAGGCTATTTCATATTATTGCACTTACTCTTTAATATATAAGGCATTTTATTTTACATAAATAAAAGATAATGTATAATATACAACAAGTGTGGTGCCAGTTATAGTCAACCATACAATTCAACGAGATGCATGTGGGAGGGTGGAAATGAAACCCAACCCCCTCAGCTTTCACGGTATATTCTTGCAACTACGGTTTACATGTTATGACACACATTTACCCTCATAGCTTACTGTGAATGACTGACCAGTTTAAAAAAAAAAAATGAGCTTTAGTAGGACAATACTATAGTGTTCACTTCAGGAAGTGTGGGAGTTTATTAGACTAATTAGAAATACTAGTCATGCCTTGAACACTGAAGACAAATAGCTTTGTATCTCTCAGGATCAAAATTCAGCTTTTGCTTCTTCCCTTAAATTCCTACTGTTGGTCAGGGAACCCTTCTGGGAAGATGGAATAGAAATAGCTGATGACTTGGTGCGATAAGCCAGAGATCCACCCTGAACTCTTCAGATATGAGCATTAGGGGATCTCAGAAAGAGACCATGCCATTGCTCTGGAAAGTTTTGTCTGTACACAGAATGGTGCATTTTTTTTTTTTTTTTATTATTAGAGTTTCATAGTGGATTCTGCATTTCTTAAAGGCAAAGCTGTAAAACTAGAGGCAAAAGATGGTTTTCAATATTGACTTCAAGTAGTCGCTGTCTTTTAGGCAAGAAGCAGAAACCATGAAATTGACCCCAGAGACTTCAAAAACAATCTTGCATGCACCTTGCATTGACTTCCTATAATATCCTACCTGTAACTGTAATGAAAATTAGAAGCTAAGCCTAATCAATCAGGTATTTCTAGCTAACTTCTGTACTACATTTTCCTTTGCATAACCTGTTGAAAAATGAGAAATCTGGGCTCAGGCAAGCCAGGTATTTCACTCCCATCTGAGGGACCTCTCAGGGCCAGCTTCACAGATCTTTAGCAGGATTAGTCCTCAGAAAAATGATGTATAAAGATGACAGCTCAAGTATCTCCATGATCTGGGGCTCATAGCCTTTACCCAGCTGTAGGTTATTTTTAAAAATCAACATAAAATCTTAGAATCATGCATGCAGGTATGACAAATACACTCTCCACCCGTATTCCCAGGACTCAAATGGCTGGCTTTTCACCATCCGAGGATTTAAGTTGTAAATACTACATACTCCTTCACCTTGACAGTGACTCACCCTGTTTTTCCATTTTCTTCCTTGTTCTCACGTTTTGGTAAACGAAGCTGATGAGGCTTTGGAATTTAGGAAAATAAGGTATAGTGCAAGGGGAGAAAAGCCAACTTTGTCACAGGGGAATGGCACATGGACTAAGAATGGGTACTTTGAAGAAGCTCATGGCAACTGGAGAGTGCTCACAAGCAGCATGAGTCAACAATCTTTTGCAGGAAAATACTTTTGGTGAAAGGAAGAATTTGCAAAACAGGAATACACAGCAACAACTTCAGTCATTATAGTTTTGTTATACCAGGTCAAGAAAAGAGATCCATTACTTAGAAATGCCACGTTTCTGAAGTATACTGGGAAAGAGGAGAAAAACCAACCCAAAGTTTTTCTCAACGGGATTAATTTAAGCTTTTCAATTTGGGTTGTAAATAGAATACCTTCATTTATAAATCCGAGGACATTAAAAAGATACTTCTAAAAATTTAGTTGAAATGAGTGGTTGGAGTGCATGAAATATAGAAATGGAAACCCAGTGACTGACAGTTCTGCCTGCTCTTGTGTTGATCAGTCTTGAATTCAAGCACTTACTCAAGAGAGGTCTGAAACCAGATGCAAGGTGCTTTCAGATCTGCCACTCCCTGCTCCTCTTGGGCAGTGAGACTCATGGCTGTTTAGTGCAGTTTTTGAAACTGATACTCTGTAAAGCAGCCTTTGACTTAAACTTGGAGAAATAGAAAGTGATCATTACTTCATAGTCAGTAACCCATGGAGTTGAACTCTGCACCAATACATTATACATTACACTAGTTAAAAAATACTACTTTCTGTATTTTGCTTTTTCATTATTTGGATAATTCCTGAGCTCAGCCTAATGATTAGGTCATAATTTCATTTTCTCTAAGCCTTATTTTCTTTTCAGGATAACATACATAGACCTACAGTTCTTCCTTCCATTGACTATGCTTAAAAGCATGTCACTTACAAAATTATATAAAACTAGTCTTTTTAGCTGTGACATTGTGTCACCCGTCGGGTCTCTTTGCACCAGGACTGTATGTCGGGAGAGCTGGCAGGAGGGATGTGAAGGTGTGCTAGTTGTTTCTGCTGAAGAAGGGCATGTCACCTCTTGTATCCCCACTGCAAACATAAAAGGAGGGCATAGGCACTGGAACAAAACGAACCCTCCAGCCTCCGTGATCCAGGTGGAAGGCTGCCAGAGTTCAACTTCATTGCTGCTGCAACAACAGGTCAGGATTCGTGGAAAAGCACAAAACTTGGAGATTTTTATAGTCCTCATCTATACCATTTGTTGTGTCAAGAACCTGTCATTTAAAGAAGTCATTCTGATTTGCTAAAATGAGGAAAGAACTGAGAAAAGAAGAGTCATGTTAAAATTCATGAATTCTGATGCTTTCTAATTACTAACTGCACCGGTCCTTCTGGAACAGACTTCATAATATTCCAGGCATCAAAGTGCATGAGCCCAACCAGCGGCTTCCCATTAATAGCAAGAATTTCATCTCCAGCTTCTATTATTCCAGCTTGTTCTGCTGCACCACCTGTCAGAACAAATGCAGAATAAGGGTTTGACGATTTCATAGCTTTCCAAAATTCCTAAAATTTAAATGTGAAGAATCTCTAAATGATATGCCTATATTCTTAGAATAGGGAACTATTTCTTAAGATACAAAATGCAAATACCAATAAAAATAAGTTGGACTACATTAAAAAAAATACTTCTCATTCCCTCCCCCGCAGAATATAAGCAAGACAAAAACAAACAACTGACAAGGGGGGTGAGATAATTTAAATGTGTTCAATAAACAAAGGGTTAGTATCTGTTACTAGATGAAGAACTACAAACGAATAAGAACAACACAAAATAAAGAGAAACTTGGTGTTACGGTTTGGATGTGAGATATCCCCCAAAAACTCATATGTGAGCCAATGCAGGAAGGTTCTGAGGAGAAATGATTGGGTTGTAAGACTCTTAATCAGTGAATTAAACCCTGATGGGACTAATTGAAATGGGAGAGTGTGGCTGGAGGTGACTGGAATTGGGCTGTGACTACGGGGTATGTGTTTTGTATGTGGAGAAGTGGAGACTCTGCTTCCTGATGATGCGAGTTGCTTCCCACTGCCACACTCTTCCGCCATGTTCTTCCTCACTTCGAGCCCTGAGGAATGGTGCTGGCCTTCTAGGGATTAAGACTCTGAAACTGAGCCCTCAAATAAACCTTTCCTCTTCTATAATTATGCTGGACAGATCATTTAGTCACAGCAGCGAAAAAACTGACTAAAACACTTGGGCAAAAGAAATCAGTGAAGTCTAAATAGCCAGTAAACTCAGGAAAACTGGCTCAACTTCCAGTTGTTAACAGATATTGGCTGATACATTCAAGTTCGGAGAAGCAGGAATCACCTGCTCACCAGTGACTGGAAGCAACTTAATTGATTCCCTGTACACAAAGCTTCACATATTCATTACAGCTTTGTGTAGATCATACCAAATTTATGAGCTTTGAAAAAAACAAGTTAAAGCCTTCTCCATTTACTTTCTTGCACATTATACATCTAAAACGAACATCACATTGAAGAAGAAATGCACACTGCAATAATTTTACCATGAAAAAATGACATTGAAAAATTCTAAAGTATGAAAGTAAAACTTCATTTTCTCAGAAATCTTAATTAATCTCAAAAGACCGAGTAGATGTATCTGTTTCATCCTAAATATGTGAAAGTCATTAAGTATTTATACATACATAGAGTTTATTACAAAATTCAATAAAAATACAGCCTGGAAGAAAGTAAGTTCAAATCCAATCTACCCAAGGACAGAAACATCTGTGGGTAATGATAGAGGCAGATATCACAGAAGAGTCTAGACCTCACGTTAGCTCCATAGTGGAGCAAAGAGAAGGACTTGGTTGTAGTCACTGCTTTCTTATAAATTCCTGGAAGAACCAGAGCATTGTTTGGCATAACCAGTTATGGTTATGTTAGTACCTATCCAATATTCCTGTTCTAGAATATTAACTAAAGACCCCCAAGAAGGTTATATGAAACTGAATAATTTAGAGTCTTCACCTGGGTCTAAGGACATGGAGGGTTCCTAGCAACCAAGGCAGAAGCCTGTGCTGGTGGGGTGCACACCCAAGGAGCTATCACATTGGGTTGTGGTCTCCAATCTGTGTCTATAGGCAAGTCACAAATTCCTCTAAACCAGTTTTGTCATCTGCAAAATGGTTACAGTAATATTTGCTTTGTTATCTTTCTAGGTTGTTGAAAGGATTGAATAAGATGAAGTAGATGAAACTCCTTTGGGAAACATTTCATGCTGTGCAGACCATGCTGTGATGCCAGCTTTTGGACTTTAAATGAGTGAGAAATACTGCTATTTTAGGGTTTCTATTTCACGAGGCCAGACAAATCCTGATTGAGCAGGATAGGTCTCTCTCATTTACTGAGTTTTTAAAAACCTCCTTTGGGAATCTAGCTTTTATGTTTTTTCCCCAAATCATCTTTCATAGGTTTTCTTTGACACCTTCTTAGGTTCTTTCTGTGGTTACTATGAATTGGTATCAAACGGTGCAGAATCTGCGTTTGGCTTTTTTTCCCAGTGTACACTGTTTTGAGCTGGTCTTAGTATACAAAGATCTAATATATTTCTTCAGTTGCCATGTTGCTTTCCTTTTTTATGAATTTATGTTGTCTTTCATTCTGTTGTAGAGTGGTAAACTGTTTCATGGCTTCATTTTAGTAAGAATTCCCACATTCCCCTGAGAGATGACCCAGTAAGTGGTTCTACCAGAAGGAATGATTGCTCTTTTCCTCTACATTCTTGACAACACACGAGATTTGTTATTTTTGGCCAACCTGATAGATGAAAAATGAGTCCTGATAGTTGTCATAATTTTCACTTCACAATTAAGTTTGACCTTCTTTTCCTGTTGTTTCTTTTGCATTTCGTTTTTTAAACATTTGTTAATTTTCTACACTTCCATTTATCTGAATTTTTAATTTTTATTGTGCTGGGGATTGAACAATGGGTCTCTGGTATGCTTGGCAAGCACTGTAACACTGAGGTACATCCTCAGCCCTTTAAAATTGTTTTTTAATTTTGAGACAGGATCTTGCTAAGCTGCCAGACTGGTCTCAAATCTGCCATCCTCCTGCCTCAGCCTCTCATCAGCTGGGAATACAGGCATGTGCCACTGGACCCAGTTTGTTGTGTTTTTTCTCCTTTCCTTTCTTTCTCCCTCCCTCCCTCCTTCCTTCCTTCCTTCTTTTACTTTTTTGCAGTTGCTGAACCCAGGGCCTTGCACATGTTGGAAAAGTACTTCAGTAATGTTTTATTTTGAAGCAGGATCTTCCTGAGTTGCCCAGTTTGGTTAGAGCTTGAGATCCTGGTGCTTTAGCCCTCCAAGTAGCTGGGATTACAGGTGTGCATTACTGCATCCAGATATATTTTTCTTGAATTATAGTTTATTCTAGACATTAACCTTTTTTTGACTAAATACACTAGACATATCTTATAGTCAGTCACTTGTACTTTTATATTTGCTCATACATTTTTTTTTTTTGCCATATATTTGTTAAACCTTTGCTGTTAAGTGCCATATAATGACATTTTTGGTCAGTGACTGGCTGCATATGCAATGATGGTCCTATAACATTACATCACCTAGTGGTGGTGTGGCTGTCTTAGTGTAAACACACTATGGTGTTCCTGTGGCAACTAAATTGACAAATAGAGCATCTCTCAGGAAATATCCCTATTGTTAAGTGACATATGGTTTTCTTTTAATGTGTTTTTCTGTTATGTTGAAGAAATCTTCCTGTGATATTTAAAAATAATGGTTATTGCTAATGTATAGGAAATTTTGTGGATCTCTGTATAGTGATTGTGAACTCCTCAGTTTTAGTGGACTATTCACATTGGCCCAACATTAGATTATCTTAGGTTCTTTTCTTTTTCCCTCCAATTAGGAAATACGAACAGTTTTCCAAATATAGTCCTATATTTCCAGTTTTTATTTCTTTTGTTTTTGGATTATGTAATGCTGAGTTATTTGGTAAAATGATGAAAGGAGAAACATTTTAGAAGCAACCCAGACCCAGAACCATACTAGTGATGCTGTTATAACCTTTTCCTGGATGGCTGCTGCTGCATATAAGGAGTTAAAAATAACTGTTCATTAATTCTGTCATGGACAAGTTCTTGACCTTTGAGGGAGATACAATATTTAGTAATTATTAAATTTTTTGTTGATAATGGATTAAACTTACACAAGGAATCAGTACAGGTTGAATCTCCCTGAAGTGCTCAGCATCAGAAGTATTTCAGATTTTTGAGTTTTTAGGATTTTGGACTATGTGGATGGACTTTGCCAACTGAGCACCTCTAATCTGAAAATCCCAAAGGTTCCAAATTCTAAAACTCTGAGTATAGGCTCCCCAGTGGGACTGGGTGCTAAACCAGCTGCAGTTTGAGGACTCCTGTTTCTAGTTCTGGAAGAGTCTTAGTTATAATTTCTCCTAATATTTCCTCTCATTCTGTTTTGTTCCTTCCGAAACTCCTTATCTCCTTTAGCCATTTGTAGTTTCTAAAATTGTTTCTTCTATCACTATGTTTTACAAATTGCCTTTTTATGAATTTAGTCTACTTTTTATTTATTAATTAAAAATATATGACTCCATTTTCATTAAGGGTGTGTGGGGGCATTTTGTTTTTTAACATCTCTGCTCCTTTTGAGTACTCTTGGTCTTGATTCTTGGATATTATCCTCCCTGCCTATATTTTTCAATGGGCTCTGGGCAGTGGATCTCCATGGACTTATACTCTGAGAGTTGTCCCTTGCCAGTGCTCACAGTTCAGTTGCTTCCCGCTTGCCTAAGTGCATGCAGCTCTCTTCTACTGTTCTGTCGACTTGATGAGTGATGAGTAAGGTTTCTCTACCTGGGGATGAAGAAGTCCAGACACCACACGGCAGAGGCCTGAGTCCTGATGCACACCAGTTTTCTGCTTGCTGGTAGGGCCAAGGGCAGACGGCCTGTGTTGGCTACCACCCAAAGCTGTGAACAGGGCTGTTCTCAACCCCAGTTCACTGGTGGAGAACAGATCAGCCCCTCCCTTCACAAGGTGCCTGCTTCCAGTTGTCCACAAGTTCTGGAGGTGGGCACTGAAGCCCCAGCCTCCATTTCCTGGTTCTCATCTCCTTCCTCTGGGCCACAGGGTGGCAGTCCTGCTTACCTCTCACTGTGGATTTCACTTCAACTTTTTTTTTTTTTTTTTTTTGAGGGTACTGGGGATTGAACTCAGGGCACTCATACACTGAGCCACATCCCCAGCCCTATTTTGTATTTTATTTAGAGACAGGGTCTGAGTTGCTTAGTGCCTTGACGTTGCCGAGGCTGGCCTTGAACTCAAGATCCTCCTGCCTCAGCCTCCCAAGCTGCTTGGATTACAGGCGTGTGCCACCATGCCGGCCCTTACTTCATCTTTTGATCTGTAGAGGTGTTGTCCCCCCACCCGCTCTTCAGCCAGGATAGCAGAAGAGATCATTTATGGTTCACATGTTACTCTTGGCCACAACTGAGAACAGAACTAGTTCAGGGCAAATGACCAACAGGGAAGGTTTTGGTATGCACAAGCTCTCTTGAAGGTGGTTTGGGCAACTGGATGCAGCAAAGTTCTAGATCCACTGAAGTTCTAGACAGCAGTGTGCAGTCCAAGGACTTGGGCCCGCCTCCCTGGCCTCCAGCGGTCCTTATTGTGGCTCTTGTAGCCTCTGGGGTGCATAGGTCAGCAGTTCACGTGCACTTCACCCTGCACATTTACTTCTTCCTCCACTTGGCTTTTAGGGTTTCTAAGATGGGGTAAGGCCAAGAGGGAGCTGGAGATTGTTTTTAAAGCACAGCTCTATATTGAAGAAATTTTTTTCCTATTCTGTACATCAGGAGTGGAGAGAGGCTTCGGAATTACTATGTAATTATAGAAATACACCAAAGATTAGTAACTAGTGGTCATTAAAAAAAAAAAAAAAAGCGATCCTTAGCTAAGAACAGATGTTACTATTTGCTTACCTCCTTATTCTGTAACATTCTCTTCTTTAACTTTAAATGGGTTTACACTCTTTATTTGTAAATATAATTCTGTACTGATGTTGGTACTCATATCATTAATTTTTCAGTTTAGGAATCTGAAGAGGCTTTGAAAACTGTTCAAGATCATAAAATGAATTAATTATCCAAGTTCATAAAGAGACCTCATATTTACCACCATTTCAATAACATCTACCTCCTATCTTACCTTCTTGCAGTCTAGTTTTTAAGTCAGTGAGAACTTGGCTGGTATTAAGTACTCCTGACTGGTGAATCTGGTACCATTAATTACTTTGCTTATTATTCACCTGATAGGTGTTACATGGAAATGTATTAATGTGTGTAAAAAACTATATGGCTGACATAGAATAATCCCTATATGTCACAAAGCATTAAAAACATTTTAGATTTTTAAAAATGAGTCTGAAGCCAGATGCAGTGGTGCATGCCTGACTTGGGAGGCTGAAGCAAGAGGATCAAAAGTTTGAGACCAGACTCAGCAACTTACGAAGACTCTGTCTCAAAATGAAAAATAAAAAGGGCTGGGGATGTGGCTCAGTGGTAAAGTCCTTCTGGGTTCAATCTCTAGTACTAAAATAAAATAAATAAAAAATAACAAAATCAAATAAATTTGATTTCCAAATGGAAAGCACTGATTTTTCATTGAGACATGTGGAAAGAAAGGTAGGAGGAGGCTGACGGAGCTTTCCAGGACATTACCTTTGTACACCCTTTTAACGACCAGGGGCCCATCTCTAGACATGGATGATTTTCCTCCATCCAGGCTCAGTCCCAGCCCAGCTGAGGTCTTCAGCACTTCAACACACAGAGCACCTGGAGCAGCTCCGCTTCTCCCTGTAGCAACAACATTTAGCAGGATAAAAATGGCAGGGTTGCTCATTGTGCCACGTGTCCACGGGCCCCCAGATGCATTACTCCTGCACTGTAGTCTTCTGTCACCCTCAAGTCCTATAACCCATGAAGTCCTTTCAGCAAGACAAGGGCTCAGCACTAGGGTTGGCTCGCCACGTAGCTGCGTGCCTGGCTACGTTCCTGCTGTGCTTGCATCCTCTGCTCTCCTGTGTTTCCTGCAAGCACGGAGAATGCTTTTACACCCAAGCAGAAATCCCCAGAAAATACTGCTCTTGCCAAGCCCAGTGCTCTGGTGGCACGAATCTTAGTGAGGATGGAAGTAACACTCAGGGAGTCGAATTGGATTTCCTGCTACCTTGGCTCCCGTGCAGCAGTGTCACCGTCTGGTACTAAGATCAGCAGCACCAAAGGACCTAGCCTGACAGGAGGTTGTCATAATTGACTCAGAAGCTCCGGACTGGGCAGGGCTTCCTTCCTTGCATCATGCTTCTGTGAGGGAAATCCTGCCTCCAGGCATGGCTGCCCTCATCACACTCTGGCTGCCTTTATTGGCATCTGGCTCCACTGTGGAGAGAAGCGTTTCCATGGTTACACCTCCTCCACTGCTAGATCTGGCGCCCACTCTGTGCTAGTTTGGGAGACGCCTGGCTGGGGTCTGAATAGGAATTGTAAACTTGCCTTTTAATTTTTCTTCTGTGCTGTTCCAGCCCAGGATATTAGAATTGGATAGAAAGGTGCATTTAGCTGGGAGGCAGGGGAAGGACCAGGAAGGAATTAAACTGCCCACTTGAACACATTTGTTGGGTTGTCTAGCATCATCACCTTTGAACATTAACAGCCAGACCATTATTGTGGCTTCAAGCCAATCCACATGGTCTGAAGGACATTTACTAATACTGGGAGTGGCACAGTTTTTCAATAGGTGATTTTACTTCCTGTTAATCCGAAAAAAAGAATCAAAACAAATTAAAAAAGAAAAAAAAAACAAAAAACAGTGGCACTCAACTCCTGTCTGCCTCCTGGAATTACTTGGGAACACTAAAGAGGTGCTGATGCCAGGTCCCCACTTTTTTAAAAAAATATTGTTTTATATGTTAATAGATTTTTTATTTTACTCATTTTTATTTATATGTGGTGCTGAGACTCAAACCCAGTGCTTCACACATGCTGGGCAAGTCCTCTCCCACTGAGCCACAACCCCGGCCCCAGGTCCCATTTCTCAGCATTCTGATTTAATGGAGTAGAAGAATTTTCTAGGAAAAGCTTTCTAGCTGCCTCCAGTGCGCAGCTTATAGTATCAGGCCTAAGTCAGATGCTGACAGTGCACAGGACCAGGGAGCCCCAAGGCAGGGGAAACCCTAAAGAATAGATGAGCTGCAGCCCTCAAGGTTGCCTACAGCTTGATAATGCCGCTGGGCCTGGTTCAAGGTCAGTGGCCTGGAGGTGCTACAGAAATACTTCAGAATTATAAATAATAGGACGGTCTGGAGTTGTAAAATCTCAGAAACTCTGGAAGTTCTTAGGATCAAGTGCCAAATGTTTCCTTTGAGAGACTGAGTTCCCAGAATCCCACTGGAAATACTCCAAACGCTTGAGAGTGGTGGGGCAAAGGCGAGTCTGATGAGGAAGGTGTTTCGTGTGCTGGGAAAGGCCTCAGCCCTCGAGGAGTAGAGGAGATCTGACGAGCAGAACTGAGGACCCTGGGGCCGCTGTAGCGGAACCTCGACAGATAGTTTCTCATTTGCTCAATGGAATCGAATCCATTTTCAGTAAACTCTTTACAGATTGCTCAGGCCACAACGAAGCCAAGTTTAGCAGAGATACTCAGATCATCAAGGAGAGATACTGACAAGAAAACCAAAGTCCCTCGAGAAGACAGTGCCCCAGGGGACTCCTGTAGACCTTATCTGCCTTCTGGACTAGAGAGAGGTCATTCCCAAAGGCAGAGGTAAGGACAGGAGGTGCGTGCTTATCTGGAGACCGTTATCAGCCTGTGGTCAGAAACAAGCAGTACTTGGTGTTGAGGAAGTACTTCACGGAGGGCACAGAGAAGATCTGCCTCTGAATCCCTCCTAGCAGGCTCCTTCGCAGCAGATGAAGGCTGCAGTCTGTTTTCAAACACAGAAACATGTTTGCCCTTGCATTTCCTTATGTTCTTACAAAACAGGGGAAAATCTCAACCTTTGTGTTTCCCAGGGACAAGTCTCATTCTGAAATTCCTCCTTTAATACTGTTCCCCTGTCACAAGAATTCCTTGATTTTACTTACCCCAGCCACTTAAGTTCTAACAAAGAGATTAAATATGGTGGTGTCTCCTCCTTAGGATGTTGGGAGAGGCTGTCAAGTTTCAACAGTGGCTTTCACTACTCAATTTTTAAAAACTGTTTGTAATACTTCTTTTCTAAGAAGCATCCCAAAACACTATATGTCACTACATTTACTTTTTCTGATTCAGGAATTGGCCATTATTTTCTTTAATGTCTAAGCTGAATGCTGGTTATTGAACTGATATCTTACCAGTTCCAGGCTCCAGAGACGTGGTCTTTCTGGAAAGTGACCCTTTTCCATTGGCCATGGGAGGCTCCTGCCTGGAGAAGGACCTGGGCTGGTCATTCCCTTTCTTGATGACGACAAGGACGTGTTTGTGCAGCTGTGCCTGATGCAGAACCTTCAAGACATCTCCGTGAGCTAAGCCAGCCAAGGAGGTACCATTGATGGAGAGAAGGAAATCCCCTCGGTTCACAGTCCCTTCCTGAGAAGCTGCCCCCTGAGAAAACACCCTGTGGACCTGGAAAGGAGAAAGGAAAGGGGAACAAAAGTCAGAATCCATTTATGACCTCCAGTGATAGCAAGACAGTAACCACTAGTGAAGTGGTTCTTCATGTAGTGAAGTGAAAAAACTTCTTCATGACAAGTTTTCTAAATCATACAAATATTTAAGTTGATCGAAATCATTCAGTGGGGGTATGGAATTACAAATGTCCATAGCAACATTGGCACATACTTTTACTCACCTTCTCAGTGTCTAATATGTGCATGGCATCTGAGGGCAACAGGAAAACAAGGACAAAGGAGACTTGGGTTTGTCCAATGAATGTGGCCTTAATGACCTCAAGGCTTCTGAGTGATACAAAATTTTATGTTATTATTCTTCAGAAAGAAGTAATTTTATAAGCAAATGCAAGTAGGGTCAGTTGAGCCTCGTGTTTTTCTAGTGCTTAAATAAAATATTTAGGCTAGTTGTAAGGACATAGATAATCATGCTTGTAAGTATTGGTGTTTGGCCCATACATGGCAGCCATGTGTTAAAAACGCTCATCTTCGTCAATGGAAATACTGCATACTACTTTCTCTGTTTCCATTTCTGCGAAAGTAGCAGGTGACACAACTCAGTAGCCTTTGAATGTTCTAATTGGAATCTGTGTCCTGTCCAATTGTGTGTCTGAGAACCTAATGACACTGTCACTCACCATGATTGATTTTGGCTCCACATCTGTCCCTCCTGCCACACTGAATCCCAAACCTGAGCCTTCTTTTTTATTCAAGACTATGAAGCAAATATCTTCTTTATTCTAGTAAAGAGAAACAGGAAAACAATTTACTATACATTCCCTGTGCGAATGAGAAAGTCCAGCCTAAATCCTCTATAGGTGCCCATCACGGGCCTCAGTGTTTCTCCAGCTCTCACAGAAACGTCAGGAGTCTCCAGCTCAACCTCTCCACCTTATGGGCAGTGCTTAAATGGAAAGCACCGAGGGTCTGTGCTGTAGCTGTGGAACCCCTGGCAAGGTGAACATGAACCAGTATGCGGGCAGGGACCATTAAGCATTCCGTTTTCAAGCCATTTAAGGCACCAGATTGTATCTTCCTAAATCTGATTATAGGACAGTTGCATCATAAGGGATGATGCTTTAGACTAGCATCATGAAGGGAATTCCTTGTTCTAGAATTCTTTACATCTACATTTAGCAAAGCCTGTTTCAATAGCCACAAAAAACGATCCAGTGTCAAGAGGCAGAATAAAAGCACATAGAGGCCTTGTGTTTTAAATGCTCACTCCTGGCACATTTAAGTTATTGGATTTCAGATGCAAATTAATTATCAGTCATAAAGTATTCAGAATGTTAAAAAATATAAAGTATGTTTCTGGATGTGGAGGTGTACACCTATAATCCCAGTGACTTGGAAGGATCCCAAATTTTAGACCAGTGTAGGCAACTTAGCAGGACCTTGTCTCAAAGGGCTGGGGATGTAGTTCAGTGGTAGAGCACCCCTAGGTTCAATCCCAGTACAGAAAGGAAAAAAAAAAACAAAACCTAAAAACTATGTTAAAATAAATTGTCAACCTATACTGAGATTAAAAGTCTTAGTAGTGTCCTAGGATTATGTACCAGAAGACTGTCCTGTTTCAATCATCAAAAGATAATTTTGAAATAAGCAATTTTAAAATAAGTAAACTGGCTGGGCTAACTATTCTGAATTTACTTCCTTCATCCACATGTGAGATATGATTCAGCAGCATTTTTAAAGCTCTGCATTGCTCTGGTTCTTATGAAGTGATTGATAATCCATCACTTCAAGGTGTTCTCAAACACAGCAATAGAACAAGAATCTAAAAATAACCCTTAAAGATGGATTTGATGAGAGAAAACAACGCTGAGACAGAAACTACCTCTATAATATGCAGGGGAGAGAACACAATAGAGGAAAGTATTTAGTCCTGTTAGGAAGTCATGAGAGCTAATTTCCAAGTATTTTATCTCTCTCTTAAGAAGTTGATTTGAACCAAAGCCCACATACTGATCTAGAATGTCCTTCAACCATAGCTGTGTGCTCAAGCATACATCAGCAGACAGAAGGATGGCCACTGGGCTTTCTAAACAAAAATGGAAACACGTGGTGCAGTAAAAAATCTTTGTGAAGCTTCTGGGAGGTAATGTTTGATGCTGAAATATGAATATTTCCCAGACATTCAAATGCGCAAAGAGAGAACATTTGAAGATAGTGTTCCTGCAATGTAGTATGTGTTGTCACCAATTTTTAAATTTATTCAAATTGTTTCTTTCCAGGGTGTCTGAGGATACCAGTGTGCTAGAAGCTGACTGACTGGCCAAATTTTGCTTGAGAAGCTCAGCACAGCACCCAGGAAGCCAGATGGACCATCCTATGCTCTTCAAGGCTTGGGTGTGCTGAAGTCAGAAGACTAGGGCTTGTTTTGACCTACGTCATTGCTCACAGGACCACCACAGGCCACAGGAAGTAGTGGCCTTCCATTTTTAGCATATTCACTGGAAAAAAAGCAAGGCAGAAACTGCTAGTCTAAAGATGGCAGAATAGGAATCTCTCTGCTCATCCCTCCTCTGAAATCAACTTGGGAAGACAATAAGAAAATAAGGGGAGAGCGGTGAGCTGTATTCTGATGACAGTAGGTTTGATCAACACAAAAGGGAGGGATGAATATCAAACCAGAGGGAGGGAGGTCCCAGATGATGCCCACAAGGGCAGCACTGGGCATCCCGTCCACAGAAAAAGTCACCACTTTATTTCTGGTTCCTGAACATGTACATCTGCTGTATGAGGCTGGTTGAGACTTTTTCTCTTTCTCTACATTATCTAACACTATAAATAAAATGTTTGGAGCAGCGGGGCCTGGCTGAGTGTGATCCCACCCTTCCCACCTTGTTAGAAATTTGAGTGAGACCTTCCTGCGTGACATGCTTGCTTACTATAACAAGTTGAAGGAGTTAAAGAGATGATGGAATACCACCTTTTACTGAAAGTGAAACACGCTTGGCGTGCCCAGCTGTTTCTTAACTGCATACACTCAAACCAGTGGGCTGAGATGCAGAAGGGAGGGAAACTAAAGGGCATCAGCTCCCCTCTTCCCCTGTCTTCACCATCCCTGCCAGCTTATTAGATACCAGGGCTGGCCAGGTGGGGTGGCATGTGCCTGGAATCCCAGCCATTTGGGAAGCGGAGGCAGGAGGATTGCAAGTTCAAGGCTAGCCTGGGTAACTTACTGAGACACTGTCTCAAAAGGGTTGCGGGTGTGGCTTAATGGTAGAACGCCCTTAGGTTCAATCCCCAGTATGGCCAAAAAAAAAAAAAAAAGCAAGATTGCTGCTTAGATGAGAAACCTCAAATAGCATCCTCTGGGCAATATTTTAATTTCTGGAACAGTGTTTGTGAATGAAATAAGTAACCTAAATACAATACTAGGAAAGAAAAATTGTTCATATTTGCTTTTTCCTCATATTCAATTCTTACTTTTCAAATTTCTATGAATAGTCCCGAGAAGCTTTTATTCTTTAGAGTAGTATTTTGTGAACCCATCTTCTCTTTTGTAATTGTTTATTGGCACATCTGATTCATTTAAAGATTTTATTTGTAATTAGCACCTTTGTCTTATACAAGGGTTCAGAAACTCCTAGACCTCAGGAGACAAGTAGGCTGCGCCCGTGTGACTGTTTCTCCAGCAGGTGGCTCCCTTCACTAGTTTATGTCCACAATGACAAGCTGGAAGTACCTGTGGTCATTAACCACATTTCTGAGTCCTGCTTAGAACACCCTCTGCAGAGGAACTCCACAGCTGAGGGTGGGAAAGGCGGTAACTTGCTACCAAGGGATCAAAGTAGCAGTGACACCAATCTGGCACGTGAACATTCATGAAGGTCTAGCCTCTGAAGCCAGCTGGAAGCAAACAAGGCAAGGGTCAGGCTGAGCCGCAGAACTCCCAGCCTGGGTAGGCCTTCCAGGATGAGGCGAGCGCCCCCCCTTGGCTGGCTGAGCTGGTGATGCACACCTGGCCACTAAGGCTGCCTCGGTTTCCCTCTTCCTGTGTCCTCTGCACTCTGCATTTTCACTCACCTCTGATTGTGCTTTCGCTTCCTGAATGAGAGTTAGGGTGGAAGATTTTGATCCCACCGATGACAAAACAGCCTGTAACTTCTGCTGGTCCCCCACCGAGACTTCAAGTTGATCCAAGCTAAATAACAAATATATGTTAAAAACATTAAAGAAGAAAGCAATTTCTCCATTTTCTAAGGATGCATTTGAAATGATCTCCATTCAACTCTGTGGCACTTATTTTCCAAGCTTCAGGTTTTCTTCTAGTTGTAATTCCTACTCCACAGTAAGACCCCGTGAATGCTGAGCTGGAATGGCCCTCACAGACAGTGGCAATGAGAGTGCTATAGCTTCAGGGATCCCTCCATGATGCTAGGGGACCGATACAGGGGTTTAGTGGAAACTCTGACTTGGAAACATATTCAATATGTAGGTTCAGGTGAAACATTTAACAATTTGCTGACATTCCATTGAACTCCAGGCACTTTCAAAGGCCTGGGTCCCCCCTGAGGTGCAGCCTCCTCTTCCTTCCCATCTCCCTTGCATGTGGCTTTTGCTCAATAAGTACCCCTGGAGAACATGCTCCTCGGAGCAACATTTTGGCAAACTCTTGCCTGCATGCACTTTCTTGTTTCCCGTAATTACATTGAAAACAGAGGAGGCTAAATGTAATGCAGTACTCTGGATTGGATCCTGGAATAGAAAAGGGACATTAGTGGAATTTATTTAGCGAAATCTGAATAGACTCTGCAGTTTGGTTAATAGGATTGCTCAACCTTAACTCCTTACTTTTGACAGAGGGACCGTGGTTATGTGAGATGTTAACAGAGCTGGGGGAGAGGTACATGGGAGCTTCTTGTACTGCCTTTGCAACTTTCATATAAACTTTAAACTATTCCGAAATAAAGCAAAGTTTATCGAAATAAAAGGGAGGGCAGATACTTACTTAATGGACCAGCTTTTTCCAGAAGGCAGGTCCTGGGTGGTTTTACCCACTTGGTTGCCTGAACCGGGTGCTACAGGCTCACTGGCTGTAGGGCTGCTTCCTCCTGGACAGGCCCTGTTTCCACCCTTCCCGGAACATGAAAGGGTGACCCGTCCATCGAGGCCAGGAAGGCCTGCAGCTGGGGGGACATTGGGGGAGCCGAGCGACCTCCTGGGGATGATCTCCAGCTGGGTTTTGAAGAGCACGGCAGAGGGCCCCGCCGGGTAGTCCTCGCTGCTGCAGAGCTTGTCGAGGTCAGGCATGCTCAGGGCTCTCAGTTCCTGCAGCTTGGAGCGGGACACAGGTGAGGGCTGGGCGTGGCGCACCGAGGACTTGTTCCTCTTGACGGGAGAGGCTGGAGTCACCGTTGGGGTGGGGATTCCCAGAGGAACGAGTGATTTCTTTTGGTCTGAATCCTTGTTTCTGGTCTCTGGTGGATTCTGCCGGGAGACAATCAAAGTCATGCTAGACGGGGACTTGGTCATCTGTGGGAGCAGAGTGCCGGATTCACTTTGGTTTTCACTGCAGGAACTCAAGCTGCGTCTCAGTGACCTCGCTGCTGCGTCACTGGGGTAGCCAAGGCTCCCCGAAGTGATGCTGCCAGATGATCGCCTGCCAATGGGAGGCTTGGAGCTTACAGACAAAAACGGGGATGCCCCAG
The DNA here is from genome assembly GCF_902686445.1 of Sciurus carolinensis. NCBI lineage: Eukaryota > Metazoa > Chordata > Mammalia > Rodentia > Sciuridae > Sciurus > Sciurus carolinensis. The sequence continues at coordinate 27,716,819 of NC_062218.1, read as the reverse complement.
ACTTGGCGGTGGGCCGGTCAGAATTGGCCAGGTTCTCAAAAGACTTGATCCTCTGTTTCACAGAGAAGAATGAGGTAGATTCATGGGGCCAGTTCTGCTCATAGTAGTAATGCCTTCTGGTGACTTTGATTTTGTCTGTGACAAGACAGCTTGTCTCCTGGACTGCGGTGAGGTCACCTTCCTCGGTGGCTGGGATGTTCTTCAATGCTTCCTGCAGTGGCTTTACGCTGTATACAGCCTGTCCATTAGCCAGGCCGAGAATACCACCTTTGGAGGTCTTTGCCTCAGGGAGACCAGTGCCAGTCACAGGGACCTGGCTGTTCCGGGGAGAGCGACCAGGGCTGTGTGGGGAATGACTTTCCCGCCCAAAATGGCTTGAGAACTGGGCTGGCATGGAGTAGGTCCTGGTGGCTGGCCTTGGGGTGAAGTAGGGATGGTCGTCCCCAGCAGGGGCCATTTGTATGTCGTTCTTGGGCATCCCTTGGGAGTCTGACATCAGGCTTGATCTTCCCTGGGAGGGATCTGCCTTTTTAGCCGGCAGTTGAGGGGAGGAGGAGGAAGCCAGTTTGGTTACACTGAAGGATCGGTGCGTTTCCTGCTCCACCTGGGAGGCGGGAGGAACCAGGGAAGATGGATGATTTGGGGATGATTCCACTGACTGGTGGAATCTGATTTTACTCTTCTCCTGACAGTTGCTCTGGGCCAAGAACCCTCCCTGTCTGTCACTTTCAGCTGGCTTGTCACCACATGCACTCTTTGGCATTCTTTCAGAAGAAATCTCAACTATTTTCAGCTGGTTGGTTCTTTCCAGGGGATCACTAGCAATTCCCTTGCTTCCTCTTTCACTGGTCCCCCTAGGTTGGGCTGCTTCTGATACTGAGGCCATCTGACTGGATGTGCGTGGCTCACTCTGTCTGACCCCTGCCAGGGACACACTGCTCCTGAGTGCTGTGGGACTTACTGACCCAGAGACACAGGGTGCCTTGCTATCTGGTCCACACCTGGGAGATTTGGGGGTGGCTGGGCAACCTTTATTGGATTCTGAGTGGACAGCCACGTGGAACCGATTACACACACCTTGCTCAGGAAGCGTCTTGGGGGAGGTCAGGGGTGAAACGAACGTGCCGATGCTTGTGTCTGACGCCGAGGCCTTCAGTGAACCCGAGGCAGCTGGGGGTGGCCTACTCTCCAGCACACACTGGGGAGCCTTGGGGGTGTCTGCAGTGTTTTTGTCAGGTTCTTCTTGGTCAGCTATGTGGAACCGGTGTGACGCTCCCTTGGAAAGCGTTTTATGGGAGGTCTGGGGTGAAAGTAAGGATTTCCTGTGGTCTGCCCCACCAGCCTTAGCAGGATTAGCAGCAGGAGCCTCAGAGCCAACTTTGCTTTTGCTTTTGATGCTGAGTCTCCTCAGTTTAGGGCCGCACTTGGGTTTCTGACAGTTACTTAGAAGCGTTTCCACTGAACCCTTTTTAGCCGAGTCCTTATTCTCAGGATGCATTTTCAGCGGAGGAGGGCTATTAGACATGGCCACCCCCTTTTTGTGGCTTGAGCTCAACGTCTGAATTTTGGAGTCGGGACTTCTGGCTGGCATGGTGGAGTATTCCTTTTCAGTTTTGCTCTGTCCTTGGGAACCTTGGCTATTTTTATTTATTTCTTTGAACCAGGCCATGATGGGCCTCCTGGAGATCATTTTTCGTTTCTGGAGCAAGTCATCCAGGTCTTGACTTTCAGAGATGTGTAGGTTCGCCAAAACAGACTCTCCGTTCTTGGGGACGTCCACACTGAAGGGGTACATGTTTTCAGTTGTGTTTGCCTTTGTTTCTTGTCTGTCTGGGGTTTTGTCATCCAGCAGGTCATGTCCCAAACCATTCACCATGTTGGGGGAGCTGAGCATGACTGGTGGGTTGTGAGAGCGCCTGATGACTTCAGGAGGTTGGCCGTTTTCCATGACTGAGCCAGCGCTGGTTACTTCCACAGTTTCTTCTGCACACAAAGGCCTGTGACCCTGTGAAATGCTTATGTCCGCATGAGTTTCCTGCTCCCGAGAGCTTAAATCCAGGAGTGAAAACAGCTGGGGAGGGTTTGGGCTGGAAGCACAAGAGGCTCCTGGCAAGAACGAGGCTCTCTCGCAGGGGTTTTCCACCGACTCACTCAGCGCACTGTGCTTTAATGGCAGAACTTTGGCTAAAGCTGGGCAGGGTGCAGCCTGAGTGGGAGTCGTCGAGGGTTGGTTGGGGTAACCATTTGTGGAACAAATTTCAATTTGTTCCTCCTCAGACTCTGTAGTGTCTTCCTTGGGAGAAGACTCACGAGAACGAGGCTGTGACCAGCTGCCCCTGGTGGAAGGTGGTGGGGCTTCAGTGAGCGACTCAGGGTCAGAAGAGGAGTCTTCGGCATCTCCATACATGGAGGAGAGAGATGGCTCTGTACTGTCGCCCAGGCCAGACAGGGAGATACTATCTTCGTGAAAGCTGCTAAAATTTCGAGAGTAGTTGCTCAAAAAGTTTTTGTTCACAGTAAAATGTTTATTGGGATTAATGGAATCTAAAACCGAAGGCTGGGAGGCCCACTGTGGGGTTGTGGAGGGAGCAGCAGCCAAGGTCTTCTTGGGGGAGGGTGTCTGGTCACCCGTGATTGGCAAGGCATGCTGGGAACTGCCACTTCTAGCTCCTGCTGGCGGCCCACCTTGAGAGCTGCCCTGGTGACCCCCGCTGTCCCCTTTCTGAGAAGACTGAGACCTTGCTTCCAAAGGCTCTGAGTCCTTGATGAAGCTGTCGATGTCTGTCACCGGGCTCTGTCTGCTCCCCAGGGGGCAGCAGTGCCCCGAGACACCATCACATGTGTCGCTGGTCTTGTCAGTGGGCACTGGCAAGGAGGGGCTGGCCTGCGATGCCCTTGCAGACACGGCATCTGTGCCCTCAAGCAGAGCGGCCTGGGAGGTCTCAGGTGCTTGGTCTTCTGTGGTTTCCGAGCCCTTGCGGTGGTTGCCTGGAGTTCCTTGACTCTGCTCCTGGGATACGAGGTCTTGTGCCTCGGCCCCGGGTCCCACACCCCTGGGGGCAGCTACCTTTCTGGTGCCATGGGGCGAGCTGGCCAGAGTCTTGCTAAAGTCAGAAGGGGCCACTGCCTTCTCTCCTGGGGGTGTGCTGCCCTCATGGGGGAGCCTCAAAGCAGATCTGCCCTGGGCCTCAGGCCCCACGACCCTGGGCAGCAGAGGCTGGCCAGCCTTCTCAGGCCAGCTGACTTGACATGCATCCACGGAGGTCTTGCTGGGGTCGGGATGGGTGGCCTCCTTCTTCCCTGGGGAAGGGAGCAGGGCTGGAGGGCTGTTTGGTCCTGTGTGAAGAGTAAAAAGTGGAGTGGTAGAGAATATGAAGGGGAAATTGGGAGAAAAACAGAAGCCCTCTCCCTTAAAACTGTAAACAATCTCAGCCTTTTTTTCCTTTTTAGAAGGACATTCCGCAGCCTACACGTGGGCCTTCTTGTCTGTCTGTTTTTGTCTCTCAAATTACAGGGCACTCACATCTAGCAAACACCACACGGCTTTCATTGCCCCAAAATAACTCAGACTAGCTGGCAGGATGAACGTGTAAGCCTGCCCATTTTTCTCTTTCTTGGTTTCTAAGGATGGGCGACACCCAAGATCCTTGGGTTTCTTTACACCATCTGCTCTTTGACAGCAGAAGCTATAGGAGGAGTAAAGTGCTTGTTCTGTGTGAGTCCTTAGCTTTGGGGTGGACTCGGCAGAGGCCTCGCCTCTCATTCAGTCCCAGCATCTGGCCCATCATGTGTGGGCTGTCCCTCAGGCTGTGGGATGGGAGGGACAGGGCACAGCATCAGACGGTCTAATCTCTGATCTTAGGGGCCTCCTTGTAGCACAAGAGATGCTACCCAGAGGCAGATGCTATGGACGGGACTCTGGTCTATGTCTACGAGGGGCCTTGGCTTGTCTTGAGGCTCAGGGGAGTGGGAGAACTGGAAGGCTGTGCTGTTGCAGGAAGCTTCCATGGAGGGTGGGGACTGGAGGGGGCTCATGAGGGACAGTTTGGGCAGTGATGGGAACGAAGGTGAGAAAGGCAGCAGAATGAAGGCAGAGAGGTAAGAAAGCACGGGCATTCACAATGGCAAGAAAGGGGCAATGGAAGTCAAATCACTCAAGGGACAGGTTTCAAGAGCTACTCTGCCCTGCAGGTGGCTCCTCAGAATGTCCTGCATACTCTTGGGCTAATCTGTCTAACTCTGGTACACAGCACCTGGCAATGGGGTCAGTGGGGAGATTGGCATAAAAAATTCCCCAGGATTAGCAATTTTCTTAGGGTCACAGTAATGCTCTTCATTTGAGAACAGTCATCTACCCCAAATGTTAGACACCCCTGACTTCTCACATGAAATCATCTTAACTGCATGTTTTTTCCTTCTGAAGTTCCTTTGTGAATAATTATGAATTAATTATTAGGACTTAGCACTAAGAGTTTTTCTAGGAGTGAAGGTCGGCACCATGCTAAGAGTCCCCGTGCATTTAATTTTCCTCCCAATACTGTGGGGAACGCCCTGTGACCATCTGCCTTGGGAAGATGAAGAATGGAGTCGTTGAGTGGTTAAGCAACATGTCCAAGGTCACACACAGGTGGTAGAGCCAGGAGTCATCTCAGGAAGCTGAATCCACAGCCCACTTTCTGACTAAACCCTAACTATGTGGCCTCTGGGTTGACGGCATGTGGCGATAGCAAGGGTGGGTCACGGAGACAGGCACAGAGATTCCTGGGCCCACTGTAGGGGCCGGGGCCCACCAAGAGCCACATCCAGGTATTGTTTTCTGCTCAGCCTTTCCTGGACTCTCAAAGCATAATTTTCCTACTTCTTTATTATTATTATTTTAGTTGTTGAAGGATCTTTACTTTATTTACTCATATTTGGTGCTGAGGATTGAACCCAGGGCCTCCCACAGGCTAGGCAAGAGCTCCACCACTGAGCTACAACCCCAGCCCCATAATTTTCCTGCTTCTACTAACACCAAATACAGGGAGGGAAAGCAGCAATGAGACCAAAGGAGGAGACTGAAAGAGTTTTTAGTTTCAGATTTACTCACTGAACACACCTCTCACAGGCAAGTTTTGCAATAGCAAAGTGTGTATCTTCAAAGTGTTTTATTTGAGGGAGATTAAGTTATGCGAAGGCATCCTTTATATTACCTTCCAAAATAATGCTTCATTTGGAAACCCCAAAATGCCCAGTAATGGCACAGCCCTGAGCCACAGGTCCAGCCCCGGTCACTCATGGTATTGTAGTGTGGAAGGACTTGGGGACATCAGTGTAGTTTTCCTCACTCAGGAAGGCCACGTATGTGCTGCTGTGGAGGGGCTGACATAGGACAGCTGCAGGGGCCACACAGATTACACAGACTTGGATCAGTCTTGTCACACAGCAGCTGGCTCAATTATTTTCTGACTATCTGAGGTAAAGACGGTTGTTAGGTACAGGTACATGCAGGAGTGAATTTTTTTTTTTTTTTTTAAAGAAATAGTATAGGACTATGATGGATATGTTTTGCGTACACTCATGTATGTACAACAGGACTAAAAGGCTATATAGTGGGCTAGGGACACAGTTCAGTGGAAGAGCACTTGACCAGAGTGTATGAGGCCCTGGGTTCCATACCAGCAACACAAACACACACACACACACAAGCATGCGCACGCACACACAGCTGCATAGCGAAATACTAATAGAGGTTTTTCCTGGGGCTTAGGTGATTTTTATGCTAATTTAAACAATTTCTCTCTTAACTATTATTTTCTCAGTTTTTTAAATACTAATCATGCATGCATTTCATGACAGTTACTTAAAACTTTAGTGGCAAACAAGGGCTTCTGCACTCTGCACACTGCTTCAGGGGCTGCCTCTTCCTCCTGGTTTCTTAGAGTCATCCACTAGGAGTCCTGCGTTCTAAGTCAGACCTCCCAATGGGCACATCTTGCTTGGTTGGCTAATCACTCCTGTGTACAATAGCAAGTTGATCTTTATTCCTTTCTGAAAATTTCCATAGAAAAATTGTGGGTGCACATGAATGTATCTTACTTCATGTATATTATAGACTAGGCAGATAAATACATGTTTTTTCTTAGAAAAACCAAGTGCATATAACTTATTGAATGCATATTGTTTACTGGACAGTGCTCCAAGTGTTATCTGTGAAAAACTTCACTGCTTCCTCAAAAACAAAAACAAAAAAGAACAAACATAAAAAAAAAAAACAAAAAACAAAAAAAAAAAACCATGGTCTGGGTGACCTAGGACATGAGTGACTTGCCCAGTGTCAATTTCCTGGTCCAACTTTGAAGCCTGGGCTTGAACCCAAGGAGCCTGCATATGTGCACGTGTGCTTCACTGTCATGCTGCACATATATTATTTTGGAATCTTAAGAAGTGTTGGGAAAAAAAAGGTAAGGTATTCCTTCTTTGATCAGCTACGCATTTTGGGATCTTTACCTTAAAAAAAGAATACGTTTTGAAGAATATCCTTCCTACATATTGAAAAGCAACTGAGCTACTTATAATAAAATTAGAAGAAAGAGGGCTTTGACTAGCAGTCAATTTGTCAGCAGGACCATCTGGTCACAGATAGCTTTTTAACTGGGAAGGAGAAAAAAAAATCTACAAAAAGGAGCCAGAAGCTCTAAAAAAATTGTAGGGATGATGTTATTTATTCTTTTCTTTTCTTTTTAATGCCATGCTGGGAATTAAACCCAGGGCTTCACACATGCTGGGCATGTGTTCTACCACTGAGCTGCATCCCCAGACCTTTTTATTTTTTTAAGACACAGGGAGATGAAGTTTTGATAAGTTGCTGGGGTTGGCCTCAAGTTTGTGATCCTCCTGCCTTAGCCTCTTGAGTAGGTGGGATTAGAGGTGCGTACCTTCAGGACTTGCTTGGGACCAGGTAAAATGTACAATACTTCACATATACCCCAAAAGCCTAGAGGGTGTCAGTGTGTCACTACAACTCAACAATTAGTCCTCAAAATGAGGACGCTGACATATAAGAATTGGATGATAATGGATATCATGAATTATATGTTAATCGAACATAGCACAAATACTAAGTATCAGCACAAATACTAAGTATCAGTTCCTGGCATTAGCATTAATGGTTGCTTAGTGAATACCCAGGAGCCCAGTTGCTCCTTTCTCAGGGCTCATTATCTCAGAGAGGAGAGACAGGAGAGCACCCACACACCTGCAGTGGGAAGGGTTACAGCCGCAGCAATGGAGCAGATGGCTCTTCTGCGGGATGGACGTGGGGAGGAGTAGGCTAGATGTCTCTCTACATGGAATATAACCCAGGAGAAATTTACATGCATAAGCCCACTGACTTAAGTTACAAACTCACAGAAATCAGGAAAACTTGCCTGCCTAGAATATATTCCTCACATAGAGAAAGGAAAGAATGTTCTGCATTAGGCTGCATATCAGGAAGATGTTGGTAATGGTGATTAAAAAATGCTCCTTTGTTGCCCCTCCCCTTCAATTCCCCTTCAAAAGTGCATTCCACAGAAACTTCCAGAGGATCATTCTGTAGAACATTCACTCTTAAAATGTGTGGTCATGTTGGCCTCAAATCAAGCATTCTTTTGAAAGGTGACACTGAGGGCTTCCTCCATGTAACTTTCGCTTCCCTCAAAAAAAACCCCCTTAAAGTTGCAAAAAAGTCAAACTATTCATGAAAATTGCCTTGTTCGTGTTCATTCAGTGAGTGAGTATGAGCCACAAAGAACAGAAACCATGGTAACATCCTCATCAATGGTAGGACAAAGAATCACAGATCATAAAGCATGAGGGGCCTGTATTTTTTCTGGGAGTAGCCATCAAAATATTGCTTAGGGGTTGATATTCTGAGTTTCCAAATTCTTAATTTATAAGGACAGCCCTACCAATGAGGCTTCTCATGTCCCTCTTCCACCACAGTGTGCTCACCAATCAGAGAGTGGGAACTGCAATAGGTAAAGACCTGTGGGCAGCTGCAGAGGAACCGCCAGCACCTCAGGGGCCATCCAGGGGGTTCTCAGTCACTGAGAAAAGTGTCCCCACCAAAGTGCAAGTTTAGAATGCAAATTTGTAATCTCCACTAACAAGGCCAACGAGTTATTTAATTCAACCTGACTAGAAAATCTCATATTGCAACATTATTCTGGATGACTACAAGATCCTGGGAGGTCAAATTGAAATTTTTTTTTTCCCCTTTGGTACCAGGAATTGAACCCAGGGGCACTTAGGTACTGAGCCACATCCCCAGCCATTTTTTGTACTTTATTTAGAGACAGGGTCTCACTGAGTTGCTTAGAGCCTTGCTAAGTTGCTAAGGCTGGCTTTGAACTCATGATCCTCCTGCCTCAGACTCCCGGGACGCTGGGATCACAGGTGTGCCCCACCACACCTGCCTGTCAAACTGATTTTGACATGATTTCTGCTTCCACAACATCTCTCCATCTCTCATCCACACTGCTTCCAATATTAACTGTTTTACTTTGCCTTGTGGAGGTTTTGGTCGCCATTTTCTCAGTGCACTTGATTTCACATAAGCAGTGTGTTGAGATTCTGAAGGGTGGAAAATCCTTGTTTTATCTTATGTCTCATCTGTGTCACCAAATGGGAAAATAGTGCTGATGACTGAAAATGGATGTGATCAACATGGAATTAAAACTATGAAGTTAGACACAATGGTCTAGTCAAATCGTTAAATGAAGGTAGCATTCAAACATCATAAATTTGTATAAGAGGTTTTCCCCTCCTTGAAATTATCCACAGGTAACACTTTTATTAGGGTAGCTGCCTTGATATTTTTAAATTTAACAAATGATAAAATAATCTCACCAGTCACAGGTTTTTGCCCCCGCTCTGGTGCAGCTTCAGGTGGGTTCTCTGTGAGATGTCCGGTGTCTGGATGACACAGAATACTTGCGGGCCCACAGTCAGTCGGGACACATCCATCCCCAGGGGTCAGCTTCCCCAGAGGTTCCTGGTACAATTACAACACAAGTCACTACTAATAGCTTTCAGGTTTTCTGCATCATAAGACAATGTCATACAGAGCAGAGGAGAGCTGGTTTGAGAAAAGTCAAAAGAGCCGTGGAGTAGGAGACAGAAGATCCAGACTCTGGAAGGGGCATGATCTTGTTCCTCTTTCCTATGCCCCAGTTTTTGCAGCTTTAAAAGGGGAATGATAGGGCTGGGGTTGTGGCTCAGTGGTGGGGCACTCACACCACGTGTGAGGCACTGGGTTTGATTCTCAGCACTGCACATAAATAAACGAATAAAATAAAGGTCCATCAACAACCAAAAAAAAAAAAAAAAAAAAGAAATAAAAAAAAATGTGAATGATAAAATTCACTCAGTCTCATTATGGAATTTTAAATAAAAGATGCTTAAGTGAGAATCACTATAAAAATGGCATATAAAAGACTCTAGAGATGGAAGACAGTATTGTTATAATACTACTTAGAGATATCTAAGACTATGAAGTCAATTCCTTAGTTTAGCAGTGAGGGAAATGACAAATCTGGATAAAATGAAACTGACATTTAATATTTTAAGGTTTCTCTCAGGCCAAGTGTCAATGACTTTATCCTCCTTTCTTCTATCTAATCTTTATCGCAAAAAAGAATTTTTTAAAAACTTATTAGGAAGTTAAATCGGATTTGGAATTTATCCACTGAGTTTTGAGTCAGAAAGTGACCCGACGGCAGCGGCAGAGAAGAGGTGAGCGGAGCATTCTGTCCGGAGCAAGTCTTGTGAAACCTCGTTTCGTAAAATGTCAATCACCAACTGAGTGGAACCTGCCTAGATTAACTCCATTCCGGCCCAGTGAGGTACGGGAAGGGTAAGGAAAAGCAGCGGGGAGTTTTGGAATGGACAGAGGTGGCCGTTGCCCTGGCCCTGCATCACGAATTCACCCACTGCCACTGAGCTGTGCACTTGAAAATGGTTAATTTTACATTATGTACATTTTATCTTAATGAAAAGGGTTAAATAAAAGCAATAAAAACAACCTGCTCATCAACAGCTTTTCTCTGGTTTTGCTTTTAACTTCCAATAGTTGAGGGTACTTTAGAGCAATGCATTCTTTTTTTTTTTTTTTTTTTGTATGTAAATAAAATTAAATTTTGGAACAAAAAGTTTTGTGAAAAAAATTTTTTTGCACCAAAGTTTTAAATGCTGCTCAAAAGTTCTTAATGAGAATATGAATTCAAAGCTACAAAAGCTCTTATTTTTAATAGACAGACATTATTATGAATAAAAATCCCCATCTGGTGTTCTATAATGATCTAAAACTGATTATGATACTTTTTGAAAAAGAAGGAGCATACCCATTGGTTAAACATTATATTATAGAATAAGTTGGAAAAAGAAAAAAACAAAAACAAAAATACATGCTGGTTAGAGGTAAGATGTAATTTTGAGGGGGAAAAAGGTGTATATTTCTACTTTATTTTTTATTTATTTTTATTTTATCTTATTTTATTTTGGGGGGCTGGGGATTTAACCCAGGGTGCTTAACCACTGAGCTATATCCCCATCCTTTTCATTTTTTATTTTGAGACAGGGTCTTGCTAAGTTGCTGAGGCTGGTTTTGAACCTGTGATCCTCCTGACTCAGACTCTCAAGTCTCTGGAATTACAGGTATGTGCCACTGTGCCCAACTCTACTTTTTTTTTTTTTTTTTTTAATAGGGTTGGGGGAAAAAAGACTTCTGGCCTTATATAGTGTTTTTGATTTTACATTTCTGGGTCTAATTACATGTATTTTTATATAAGCCACTTAAAAACATCTTCAAATATGGCCTTATTAAGTCATCTCAGGTTCATTGCTCAGAGATCAAGAGAAATTATTTATGCTGAGGAGATTATAAATAACATTAATTTCTCTTACTCTGTCCTTGTTAAAGGAGAGGTACATTAAAATATTAAAAAATGAACAATTAGATAATTCTAACCAAGTAGTAATATAAAATTAACTTGCATCTAATGTGGGTGCCTTATAAGTTTCTAAGTGAACACACTCCCTTATGTCATGTGATATTCATAACATGGATATGAGTAGCTCTAATTAAGGTATAATAATAATCAAGCTAGAATAAGAATCACTTATCAGTTGAAGAGAATCCCTGTGCACATAGGTTTGATGGCTCCCCCAATTCTGACCTGACCAGGAGGACATCACCAGCCCTGTTTTACAGCCAGAACTGAGGCTCAGAAAGTCTCAATAACTTGCTTAAGTCATCACTCAACTTGAACCAACTAGTCAGTGGAGCAGTTGGTACCAGGCCAGGGCTGTGCTTCACCCACACTGTACTGCCTTTCCATCCTTGACCAGAGGCCCTGTGCACAGGTGAGGGAGCAATCGCATGTTTTAGCTGAATGATCTCATGACTGATGACCTGCCAATATGCTAATAGGCACCCATTTAGTGAATGACTCTCCCAAAAGATACTTCTCCAATCAGCATCCTTTTTTTTCAGGTAGAGCCCATATTCATTCACACAATATTCGCTTAGATTCAAAGTAACAGAGAAAGTCAGTTACCTCCTCCACAGTTCCATCTGGTGGAAGACCAGTGATGGTCTCTTTGACAGTAGTGGTCTGGACTTTTAAGTCCTGATCACGTGATCCATCTGCCTTGCCAGTCAGGGATGCCGTCTCTGAGCAGCTGGACTCCGCCTCGGGCCTCTTGCAGTGTGGGCTGACCCTGGCTACTGGTTTGTGCCTGGACATCAGGTTTTCACTCTTCTTCTGCGGGGGAATTGAGTTCTCTGTGTTCTTCACACACTGGGTGTCTATGTGGACTTTGTATTCCAATTTGGGTGAACTCCTTGATCCGGACAGTTCTTTTCTTCCTGAGCCTCCAGGGCCATTCCTGGGGGCCTCTGAGGAGCCCAGCAGGCTGGTTGGCTGGGAAGAAGCATCCACCATACCCTCTGGAACACTCTCCTCCAAGTACAATGAGCTGCCCAGGAGAGGCACTGAGGAGGCCTTGCTGACCAGTATTTTCTGGGGCTGTTCCTCTTGCTTGTTGACATCTGTGACCTTGGAAGAGGTCACCAAGACATGCCTAGTGTCATTTTCTGTCAGAGGCCTGCTGGGACCTGGGAGGGATCCTGGGAGTGAAATGCAGTCCCCTTCTCCGCTGAACTCTTCCTCGTCACTGCCGTCGTTGGCATCGTAGCAGCCGACCCTTCTCTGGCGGAGCAGAGGGTTCCTGAGGACCTGCGGACTTCCAGGAAGACTGGCTTGTCTGGCAACGGTCACCTGCTTGTGGAAGAGCCCAGAGGTCCGCTGGCTTCCCAGAGTCACAAGGCTGTTGGCCCTGGCTTTTCCTGGTTCCTTGTGAGCTGGAGGGGGCAGAGAAAAGTCCAGTGAAATCAAGTTAATGAATCTGACCTGGTCTTATAATTGAACCCACAGGAGCATTCCACATTCACAATTGCCAGACGCAACCTGGGCTCCTGGACACCACGCTTAAATGATATGACTTCTCAGGCTCTTTTCCTTCTGGCACCCCCCCACCCTTTTAACCCTTACTCTCTGGGTAATTTAACTTAGATTGTGTGCTGTCTGGAGACAGAAACTTGTAATTCTTTGATTTCCATGATGTTTCACAGGCTGCTGGGTCCAACCTAAAAGCTATTGTTAAGAATTTCTCTGTAGAAGGATGCATCCAATGATGTGTCTCCCCACCTGGGCCTTTCTGTCACCTGAGATCCCTCCATCTGCAGCATGGGTTGGCAGCCTTCCCCACCTGGGAATGAAGTGTGCACTCAGCCCATTTACTGTCTCCTTGGGTGGCCTGTCATTACCTGTGCCTGCATCTACCAAGAGTAAACTCTATGTTTAGTCAGCATAGAAAGATGGCTTCTATTCAACCAGAGGCAAGCTTTCCAGTTCTCTATTCCTATTTCAGCACCAGAGAAGTTAAACCACCATGGCCTCCAGTGGAGAGGTACAAACTAGCACTTGGTTACTGGAATGCAGGGAGCCCAGGGCCTCGGGGGCCGTCCTGCTTACTGGAGGAGCTGGGAGGCAGGCTGCCGACCTCCGAAGCGCTGCAGCTACTGCCTGGGTGATCTTCATCCTCGGAGCCGGCCACCACGAAGTCGGACAAGGGGCCCTGGACATCGTGGACAAAGTACTGGGAAAGTTCAGATTCAGAAATTAACGAGTCCTGTTGGAGAAGAAAATGCTGGATGTCTCCGCTTTCTTGGAAAATGCACCAGAAGCAGATTATTTGAAACTAATTACTTCCTATCTTTGCAAGAACACTTTGTTCTAATTCTCAGTCATTCAAAACAGTCATGATAGTAAACGCCCATCTCCATTTACTTTTTAGGATGGCTAAATTAACAACTACAGAATGAAAAGGTGACTGTTCTGGCCAGACCCTGTTTTTAGAGGTTTGGGAGTGGTGGTGGTCACATTTTTGGCAACGATCAGAAAAGCCACAGCAGCAGTTTATCAACCATCCCAGGAAAACCACTAGAGGAGGGATAAGAACCCAGAATGAAATTCCAAGCCAACTAGCCCAGCCAATTGATTAGGGGTGGGGGGACCTTGCACCCAGATCCAGAAGGATTTAGAAATGTTCCACCATTTCCTTAAAGTCACAGGTCCCCCCAAACTCAGGCCTGCTTTAATAGTGAGCAGTTTTTAAAAATTACTTTTCAAACAGCAGTTCTGGTTCTTCAATTTTATTGCTCTCCTCTTTTCCTGGATGAATATATAAGAGAAAGACACACTTGGGTATTTGTTCTCAAATTAGCATGGTTGCTATTTCCTGTAAAAAGTGACATAAAGGACTCATGGGCAGAAATATGTGCTGGCACTCTGGCTTGACTTCTGGGCTCCTGGAATTGGTTATGGTCCAGCTGAGTGAGGTAGGTAGCAGCATGTCTTGACTCACCTTTTTGGCAAGAGAGGGACTCTTCAAGGGAGTACCTGTAGGGGGAAGAATTCACCATATTGTCAAAATGATGAAGTTCAAATCACAAGTAGGCTCACATACTTAACTAGAAAAGGAGACACCAAGCATATTAAACAAAAACCTCCCTTTGCTACAGTAGTACTGATGGACCGTGCACAGAGGTGAGGCGTGCAATCTACCTGGGTCCCTGACCCACCCTATCCTACCTCCCAAGACCCTGCTCATGATCTGAGCCCTGACTCCAATGTTACCACCTCCATAATGATGCCAGTCATTTTCAAACTCCAAATTTTCAAACTCTTTTATATGACACACCTCCATTTCCAGATCCATAAGAAACTTTAATGATGAATGGATATGTCTCATCTGTCTTCCTCGACTATAACGACTGATAGAGCAGAGATATTGACTGATGGGCGCCCCCCGCCCCCCAGAGCTATCTAGTAAGTGTTCAGTATCTGCTGAATGGGTTGAAGGATGAATGAACAAGTGAAACAAGTGAACATCATCCAAGAAACTGATGACAGAACCAGGGAGAGGGATGGATAGCTATTTTAATTTTTAACTAAAAGGATGAAAAGCTCAGCATTTAGACTTTAAATTCTATGCCACAAGCAAAAGAGATTTAGGGCAAGCGGATCATGCTTAATAAAATCTTTTCTAACTGATAGAGTGGAAATGTTGGGATTAAGAAACTGCAGCTTTCAGGCAGGTCAGAATAATGGAATGGTTGAATAAAGAGTCTATTATGGCTGAGTCTACTTCAAATATATTAATTATGGATGCAAATAATCAGAGTATTTCATGGTTGCCAAAAAATCTTATGCCTTCCTTTTTCTCTGACAACCAGTAACTCATATTTCAGTTCCTTTTTCCTCTGGGACATCAATCTGAACATCAGTAAAATCTCCAGCTCAGATATGTTTGAAGAGTCTCTTTAAGTTTCCATGCTACAGGAAACTTTAGTTTTAAAATGCAATACATAGTTCTAAATTCATATGACACTCCTGGTCACTCCTTCTCTGCTTGAGCTTTTCCACTTACCAGAGAAATCATGATTTTTGCTGCCTCTATTACTCTCTGTACATTGAAACTTTTTAGATCCATATAAAGAAATCTCAGGCTTTTAGATGAGTAATACTCTACATC
The DNA here is from genome assembly GCF_902686445.1 of Sciurus carolinensis. Lineage (NCBI taxonomy): Eukaryota > Metazoa > Chordata > Mammalia > Rodentia > Sciuridae > Sciurus > Sciurus carolinensis. The sequence goes on along the minus strand of NC_062218.1, from coordinate 27,701,699 downwards.
TATCAAATTACTCATATTTTGGTATCATCTCATTTCATCTACAGCATTTCGGATGAATCGTGCATAAATACATGAAATGCTGTTAACTCACTTTTGCAAATTATTTGAAAGTAGTACAAGAAGCATGCATGATTAGATCTTTAATGAAGCACATTAAATAACTGTGGAAATAAAAAGTACCAACCACAAGAAAGCAATGACTCTCTCTGACAGCTACTTTCACCGACCCTGATAATTACGGAATTCAATACTATTGCACTGGGGAGCGCCCCCTGGGTGAACTTAATGAGACACTCTTCTAAATGTTGAATGAAAATGTGCAATTACAGTACCTAAGCCAGGAGAGGAACTGGCCTCTTTGCTCTCCTGATAAGTGCTGCGTGCTATCACTTCATCCATTTCCTGCTCGGAAACCTGATTTTCAGCAGAAAGCACAAATTAGATGGTTTTATTTATTTATTTTCCCCCAATAAAAGTAGCTGAGACCAGAGTCCAAGTTGAATGCAGATAAAAAGGCAAACCACATGGTCAAAAATTATGACCATCCTCTGTAGCAATAACTCTGGACAGTAAGTACAGTTGGGTTAATGGGTTGCTTCAAAGAATGAATGTATAACAAGACCTTCACTCCCAAGCTCAGGTACCTTGCCACAACTGTATCTGCCTCTTTCTAGAACACTCACTTCCAATTCTTTCTTTTAAACAATTTAAAGCCTACAAAAAATGTGAAGAGAAGTACAAGAATAGTACACTCTTCACCTTGATTTATTAATTTTTAACATCTTGTCACATTTATGTGTATGCCCCCTTTGTATGCATGCGTGTGTGTGCACACAGATTACAACTTTTTGCTAAACCAAATGCAAGTTGCAGACTTCATGATCTTTCACCTGTAAATAAGGACTTTCTCTCAGATAACCATGGTACTATTGTCTGATTCGGGCAATTTCTCACTGACGACTAATATATACATCATATTCCAATTTCTGTCAAACTGTTCCAATACCATCCTAATTTTAGAAGACCTACTCCAAGTGTGTCTGTGGGTTGCAACTAATTCACAGAAAGTCTGACACCAACCTGTGGTGACATAAAGACTATTATCTCGAATGCAAATTAGCACCGGGCTTCCTTCATCAGCGAAGTCTTGCCAAGAAAAAAAGGTCAACTGAACCAAATAGCACGTACAGAGATGTAACCGATTTACATTCTGGTGCAGGCTCTTTTTGTTTTGAACCTGTGTTTGATCATCATGGATCAACTTCTTTGCATAATAATGTTTTACAGAAAAATTGTTTTTGGCAATCCAGAATGTAATCCATTCTAGCTGTCAAGAGTCTTTAGTCTCTTTTAATCAGAAACGGTTATGAGCTTTTCTTTGTCTTTCATGATACTTATATTTTGGAAGAAACCCAGGCCAACCCAAACCCTCAATTAGGATCTGTCTGATAGTTTCCTCATGCTTAGATTCAGATTAGGCATTTTTTTTTTGGCAGAAAAACTACAAAAAAGTTTCCTTCTCAGCACTTCCAGAGGCACTAAGGGTCAATGTGTCTCATAAATGGTGATGATAACTTGAATCTCTTTGGTTAGGATGCAACTTGTCAGATTCGTCCACTGTAATGTCATTAATAAGTAATCTGTGAGGAAACAGTTTGAAACTATAAATATCTTGATCCCCAATTTATTTTTACCCCACAATTTTAGCATTATTGATTATTCTTGCCTGAATTATTGTCATTAAGTCTTCAAAACAACTATTTTGTAACTTTCTTTCCTTCTATATTTGTTAGTATCAAGATAGATTTATGGAATTCTTTTTTTCTATTAGTTTTTCTCCTTGTTATTATTCATGGGAAGATTTTTTTTTTAAGCATGACATATACTGAACTATGATACTGTTTCAAAAGATAATTAGAAACTTTATAGTTTCTTTTTTTAAAGGTAAGAATTCTTCAAACTTAGAGTGGTAATTTTGTGCAGCAAAATAATATGTAGCCTAAATAAATATTTGGATTAGTGACTTGCCTTAATTATTATAAATATTGCTCTACAGGATTGAGCATTACATTTCAAACACATAAATCATAATCACATCATGGCCTTTATGTAATAATTTATAGTAGGCTTCACAGGAAATAAAACATGTACACATATACACAGGAATAGATAATTCAACCCCCACACCCCACACAAAACAAAGAAGAATTTTGTACAACGAGCCAGGGAAAATATGAGCTTAAACAATGGTTCCTTTTTTTCTCAATACTAGATTTTCAATATTTACAAATGTTTTTCTGAGTGGGAGAAAAACGGATTTCTAGTTCTCTCTTCTACTTAACCTAAGCAACAAGTTGCTACCCCAGCAGGTTCAGATTTTAGCCTGTCTAGACCTGAAAGGTTCAAATATCCTAATTGGGCAGCTGCTGCTCCAGACGTTATGAGAAACACAAGACAAAGAAAATCCTTGTGGTATTTCTCTTGGAACAACACGAAAACTAAGGGAGCATATACATTCAGTATCAAAATGTTCTGTTGGCATGAAATGCTGGGATAGTGGTATAAAAATACATTGAACATAAAACGGAATCTTGACCAAAAGAAAAATATAGTATGGTGTTACAACCAAGAACACCATGTTTACCTAGGAAGAAATGTGAAATCCAGTCAAAATGTGGTTCTGCCGGACACATCTCCACACTACCACAGAAGCCATTTTACTGTGATTAGAAGCATGGATCGACCTGTGTCCAACAGACTCTTAGACCATCAGTCCATCAGGATTCTTATGCTTTGCACTGAAATGCTGTCTTGACTTTTGGTTGTGTTGGCAAATAGGCAGATGCTTTTGGGCCGAGATGAAGTGGTCTCTTGAACAAATCATGGCCCATGTTATGCTGGAAAGGATTTTGAAGTCAGTCATGCCTTGAGGCCAATGACTGCAAACCACTGAAAACTTAATTTTGTCTAATGTTGCCAAGGGATGCATTAGGTCAGCCACAGCCGACTGGACTGCTTCCTGAGGTGAAAGAGATGATGGGGGTGACAGAACCCAAGTGAAGACGCTGGAGGAAGGAGCTGAGAACTGTTCTGTCTGTAACTATGAGGCAAAAAGTGCTAAAACTGACCCAGAGAGAGTCATAGGGACAGTAGTGGAGAGATTCTAAAAAGTAGAGCAGATTCTAAAACAATGTATTAGGACCACAGAAGGGACAGGAGAAAGATGGGAAGGAGGAATAAAGCAGAAGCAGGACTTGGTTTTATATGAATGATACTAAATATTTTTGATGCAAGACATTTCTGAGAATGCCCGTAGATAATAGAACACAATCTGCAAAGGTGCTTGCCTTGGAATCACTCTTATTCCTAGCCCTGTCATTGCTACTGTACCTCCCAGATGGAGGCATGGAGTCACAGTTGAATAGCACTTATGTGTACAGGAGAAGACCAGCCCAACCGAGGAGCATCACTGAGAATTTACAAATGATGCTGTCAAGAAATCCCAGATGTGACCCATGAGGGAACCTGCAAGACCCTTTGGCACAGACTTCTTCAAATGGCGTACAAATCCATCAAGCATGGCAGCCTGAGACCATTTAGGATATAACCGAATAATACTACAAACGATACAAAGAGCAGGGTCATGTGACAGACAAGGAAAAGGCTAAATTTTGCTAAATAGGACCTGATCATAATATTAGAGGTAAACTAACTTTAAAATGTTTTTTTTTTTTTTTTTTTTTTTTTTTTTTTTTTTTTTGGTGCTGGGGATCGAACTCAGGGCCTTGTGCTTACAAGGCAAGCACTCTACCAACTGAGCTATCTCTCCAGCCCCTGAGCTATCTCTCCAGCCCCTTTAAAATGTTTTTATGTCATGGACTCAAAACGACAAAAAATAGTGTTCAAAGTGGATTGAGTGGAAGTTGCCGAAGGAATTTGTGGTTAACTTGAAAAAACTAAAAGCAACTGTGTAAATGCAAAAGAGACAGGCCCAAATAACAGAGACTAACGATTTATGGGTTATGATTATCTATAAGTTGAGTATGGATCAATAGTGTGATACTGCTATGGAGAAAAAATTAGTGGACTCTGTGGTCTCATTGACAGAATAGTCTGTGCGGGTCAAGGATGGCCTGGACAGAGGATGAGACCTCTCTTCAGGCTAGGTCTCCTCTTTCATCTAACCACAGTAATGTCCTCACACCTTAATATTTGGGGGGGTTGTCATAAATGACTGAGAATTTGATGCAAGCTGCTGACTTCATTCACAAATTTAAACCTGTTTCCAAATTATGTCATCCGTAAAGTCCCACTAAAGGTCCAGGGACTTCAGGTTAAGAACCCCTTCGGATTAAGACTGTAAATGTCTTGACTTGGGATACATTTTAATTCATCTGTGTAGCTCTTGCATGTTAACAATGGAAGTTCAATAAATGTTAGATAATGAATTTGACATAGGACAAGGATTGATGATCTGAATCACACAGGTGGCAGGGAGGCTGGGAAGGTCAGACCCTCTGTTCCACTAGTTTGATGCCTGAGCATCAGCCTCCACACTAATTCCAGCTTACCCACAGGGTCTCATCAGGGACTCTGGGTCTTTTGTTTGGTACCGGGTTTACACGAGCTGGTGGCACTTTCAGCTGAGCTACTAATGTTAGATCTTCCCTCTTCTCCACTTAAGTAAACCTTGGAACTAAGAGGAGGTCATTTCATGGTTCATTCTCAACAGAAGACTACATCGGCATTGTTACAACCAGAAAATGGGTGGAGCTACAGTGATTTGCATTTGCTATTGGCTCCACATTGCATACGGCTCCTTTTCTATTCTATGGGGCTGCTTGCATGAGATATGCCAAGAAAAGACTCCCACTTTCAGAATGCATCTTCAGCAGAACAGGCCAAAACCAGTACTGGACAATGTGAGTAGAAGCTAAGTGTCCAGGAGAACTTTCATATGTATTCATGCTGTGTTATGGTTTGGATATGAAGTGTGACCCAAAGACCCGTGTGTTAAAGGCACAATGCAGCAGTGTTCATAGGTGGAAATTTTGGGAAGTGATTGAATCATGAAGGCTCTGACTTTATTAGTGGATTAATCCACTGATGGAGTAATAATGTGATGGCATTATTGAGAGGTGATTGAAATTTAGGAGGTAGGGCCTACGTGGAGGAAGTGGGTCAATGGTACTGTGCCCTGTAGTATTTAGGTCCTCCCTCTCTCTCTCTTCTCTCTTCTCTGTCTCTGTCTCTCTCTCTCTCCCATCACAATGTCCAGAAACAATGTACCCAGTTGATCATGGATTAAAATACTTTCTTCCTCTAAGTTGATTTTCTCAGGCATTTTGTCACAGTGATGGAAAGCTGACTCACACATGCTGCATAGGTAGATTAGAGAACATTTGTTTTAGTAGTAAGTGGAAAAGACACTATTAAGAACTTAAAAATTTAGTCTTGGTCCATTGGACAGAAAAATAGGATCCTTCGCAGTACTGAATAAACTTAACAAATTTTTCACTACAGTGTATTTGAAATGCTGGGTTCCCCCAGCATTTGCTTCCTTTTGATGGAAGCAAAATCCACAAATATTTGCAAATAAGCAATTGGTTTGCAAAGCCAGATTTCATCTTATTTTCATTTATTTAAGTTGTGTGAGATATTCATTTAATAGGATAAGTAGGTAGTTTTTTGACCCGACCAACAACATTGAGAAAGAAACCTTCACATCTGAGGACATTTTTCCTTGAAAAATTCTGTACTCTATAGAAATGAAAAACAGTCACTGGTATAAGTGAATTAAGGGTATCATCCAAGATTAAATTACATTCTAAATAATCACTGTTCCAACTATCTTAAAAGCATAATTTCATACTTTTTAAATATTGTCATATTCTCATTTCTTACTTCAAAAAAGTTTAAAGTTCACTGAACCTCCTTTAAAAACCAATTAGTTAGTATTATACTTAGTGTCAGTCTAGGAATATGAGTTGCTGCTCTGGACAAATAGCCAAGTCACCTTCCCAAGCTCAGAGTGGGATGGAACACCTCACCTTAGGATTGGGGTGCCGGCCGATGACCAGGCGGACAGGTCCTGGGGGGCATTTACTCAAGATGGCGTGCACTTTGCTCAAAGCAGCATGGCGAACGTTGACTGAGTTCACTTCCAGGATTTGGTCTCCACGACTAGGGAGGGCGACATAATCAACACTTTGTAGTAAAATCAACATTTTAGAAGACAAGAAGTCTTCCTTCTATGAGAGGTTTATAATATCAAGTCTTTCTGAATACTTCAAAGAAGTAAATGACATCCTTTCATCTTTGCATAGAGGTTTTTTCCCTATTAGGCCTAAACTTGTGTGTTCCTAATTGTGCCATGACCACCATCTTTGAGCATTCTTTTTATACCTGTAACAAGGTCAAAGGTGGATAAATGCAAACCTAGATTCAGCAAGTGCTGTTTTAATATTTTCTCTTATTTGGAAGTGACCTAGGTAGTCACTGAATAGCTATCATTTTATTTAGTTTATTGAGACCAAGAGTGTATCTCTCAATAAGACTTGGAATACTTTTGCAGACATATATTTATGCTCTAAAACATAATTATAGTTTAATATTACATTTATTAACTCCTCTCAGTTATAACCAGTTTATTTTCTCATTTTAGTTAAAAACCTCCTAACTTTGGTGATTCTGAACACCTCATAGAAGAAAAGTTGTGTGTCTGTATGTTGCATGATATTTACTATTCATAGAACTGTCGTACAAGGTAGACAATATATGAGTCCATTTACAAACATACCTGCTGCCAAAACACACCACACACGAACCTATACTTGTATATGTAAGAATACAGACAGATGAAAATAAAGATCTTGTGTTTTTGCTTTAAAACTATAGTCATGAGCTGGGTGCAGAGGTACACACCTGTAATCCCATAACTTGGGAGGCTGAGGCAGGAAGACCACAAACTCAAAGTCAGCCTCAGCAATTTAGCAAGGCCCTAAGCAACTTAGCAACACCCTGTCTCAAAAAACAAAAAGAAAGGATTGGGGATGTGGCTCAATAGTTGTGTCCCTAGGTTTAATACCTAATACCAAAAACAGAAAAAAAACAAAAAACAAAAACCAAAAAACAAACTATGGTCATGAGGGTTGGGAATGCAACTCAGTTGTAGAGTGCTTGTCTAGCACGCATGAGGGCTGGGCTCATTAAAAACAAATTAGTCATGACAGAAGTACAAGAATCCAGTGATTTATAAAAATGGTGGGGATCCAGCAAAGAAAACAAAGGCCTCTGCATGTATGTTAAAAAAACAGAAAAAGCAATACATTCATATAAAACATGTAGGATTTTCAACTGGCAAAGGCCATTATCCAGATCAACAGGCATTTAGTAGTAAAGCTAAATAAAATAGCTAACAAGGGAACAGGGAAGGCTACTATTTATTAAGCACATCCTGTATGCCAAGGCCCTATACCAAGTGATTTCTGTAGCAATGCTTTGGAAAGATAGAACTATTGCCCCATTATGTAGGTAGGCCACAGGCTGTAGGTCACCCAGATGTCACACACTGTTGAACTAACTCAGGTCTGTGTGACTCTTGATCATCATGTGACAGGCCCTCGACCACCATCAGTTTCTCCTTTTGTCCCACCATCTTGAAATGATTATTGTAATATAATTTAAGGAGGAAATATCTGAAGCTCAAAGGTTACCCAGGAATTTGTAAAAACGTTTCAAATTTGAACAAATGAGAAATTGGGGACAAGTTACCCATTTTGACTTGAAATTATAGGGAGAGAACTCGGTAAGAGAGAACAAAGACTCTTTACATGGGGTTTGAAGAATGTTCATTTGGCAGGCTCCAGACATATGGAACCATTCAAGAAAGAAACATCATCTTGGGATGTCATTAAAGGTTTTTTTTTTCCTTGGGTTCTAAAAGTATATTTTCTTTAATGTACTTTGGATGATTTACTAAGGTTTTTTTTTTTCATATGGAAATTCACTGTGATGATTAACTAAAAATGTAATATCACCTATTAACAGGACCCCCAAATGGCAACCTCAATGAATGCCATTTTGACAATTCTTCAACTGCTGAAGGCCTTAGAAGCTTATAGGGGAGAAAGGCAATACTGTTTGCAGAGTGCGTTGGGCAATACGTGTATATTCCTGTGAAGGTGGGCACCAACCCACTGCAATTCCTATATAATGGAACACCTAGACATCACTTGTATAAACAGAATACTCATGATAAAACTCAACTACCTGGATTAAGAAATCAGACGCTCCATGATCTCAGACCACAGGCACCTAGACATCACCACTCACACAGGAATGAAAGCAATGGAAAACGTTCAAGAGATCATAAGAAGAAAGGCCTCCTATTCAAGGGCATGATTTCAAGATTCTTTTGCATCCCATGATTCTGGACCACTAAGAGCAGTTCCGGTATTTTGTATAATTTTGTATAAGTGAATATAAAAGTGAAAGGATATGTTGAGATAATTAGAGATATCTGTAGAGTTGTATTTTGTCAGAATTCTGAAACTGAACTTCTGAGTCCAAACAGAACAGAACAGACAGGGAAACCAAGATCCAGAGTTCTCAGATTCAACCACATTTCATTTACATCAACTTTTTGTCTTCAGAGAGGCTATTAATGGTAGTCTTGGCTATGTTACTGGAAATAATTCAAAGATGTATAATTCTACAGAGGAATGTAGCAGAGTAGATAATGTTATGTGTGAGTGTGCATTCACATATTCACAAACATGCCAGAACCGTCTACTCTAGGGGTAACACGGACCTCAGGTTGCTCTCCATCTTGGCCACTGAGCCGGGGGCAAGGCTGTGAATGTAGATGCCTGGAGGACTGTTTTCCAAAGCCAAGCAGCAGGCACCAATGCCTAATCCAACCCTTGGCTCTGTGAGAGGCAAAGTTCAAAGAAAACAAAAGCAAAAATTACACAGTAACCAGAGAAGAAGTTAACTGACTTGCAACTGCACTAACATACATTCAGAAGGTAAACATTTAGTTTTGGGTCAGAATCAGAATGTAAATCTTGCTTTACTTTTATCCGGTTGTCTACTCTGCTTAGTCTAGAGCTGGCTCAAATCTGTTTTTGGAAAGAGGCAGAGATCAGTAACATTTTTTGTTCTGGATATACAACCTTTTGGACTTTTATTGCCTCTCTTTAGCAATTCATCTCTTAGTTATTTAATTACTGATCATACTTCTATAGTAGATGGGAAAGAAAAGCAAACAAAGATGAAAGGCAGTAAGGTTTGGAGATAACCCATGACTTCTAGTTACTGGTGTTAACTGTATTCTTAACTATAATCTTTAATTCTTTAAAATTTTATATAAGCCCTAGACTTAAGCTACTCAGTGATTTTGTTCTAACGTGAGTCTCTGGCTCACAGTGATTCATCTGGGGAGAGCTCAGAGTTTGTGCTATGGGTAACTCCCCCTCACTTGTAAAATGACTAAAATCTCTACTTTTGATCCCACTGTCCACTTAGAGAACACCGTCCATGGGTAATAGCAAATGGTCCCAAAGGAACAATTCCAAGGAAACTTAGCAAAACTGAATGTAAGAACAGATTTCAAATTGTTATTCAAGAGAACCCAGTGGAAGGGAGGAATAGCTAGGATCACCTTTATTGAGAGTGACCTCCATGACAATTCTGTCCTTGGGCCCAGGGGCCTTCCGACCCAGGGACGAAGAGCTGCCTTCATCAGAGCCTCCCGCTGAGGTTCCCCCACTGGTGTTGAAGTTTGGGGAGCTTGATCTGCTCATGTGGGTGGGGGTTGAGCAGGGGGTGAGGCTGGGGCTCAGTAACTTGGTGCGTACTGTTAAGACAAACAATCCACTCCGGATTTGCTGCAAAAACAAGAAAGAAGGTGGGCTAAAACAATCAGACTGTCCTTATGGCAGAGGGTGAAAAACATGTCACCCAACCCACACCAGAAGGAAATAAAGGAAGAAGAAAGAGGACAAAGGAGATCAACAGGTATGCTGTTACCTTGAAGGTATGAATGGCTTCTTGAAACGTCAAGCCCTTTATTGGTATTCCGTTGACATCTAGAATTTCATCGCCTAGTGACATGGTATGAAAATCACATTAACATTAAGCTTTGATTTACTGGAATTTAAGTGCATGGTTAGTACTAGAATGGGATAGCATATGGTCCTTGATCTACTACTTTATAAAGTAACTTTTATTGTTATAGTTCACTCCCAGGCATGTCAGAAAATGGGACTATTAATGAAAATTCATATTCTTTAGTAATTTTGTATTCCAATCTTCAGTTAAAACATCAGCAAGAAGCAAAACGATCTTATTCTTTAGCCATTGTCAAGTATAATGAAATATCCTATGTTTAGAGATCAAATAGCAAATATCAAGTTCCAAGAGTTTCCTCACATGGTCATTGTTTAAAGACTTAAACCCACTGGCAATGAAGCATGTACACACACAACATTTAAGAAGCCACTCCTGTATTTGCTGAGAGACAAGCTCCCCAAGCCCAGAGAATCTTCATGGTGTATGGAAAACAGTTTCAATAATAGAGTCAAAAAACTTGCTGAAGGGACTGAGGAATAGCTCAGTTGGCACACTGCTTGGTTTGCATGCACAAGACCCTGGGTTCAATTCCTGGCACCACAAAAAAAACAAAAACAAACCAAAAAAAACCCTTGCTGAGATATTACTGAGAAATGGCAGCTCCCACTTTCAGAAACAGTGTAGACGTCTGGTCTTATTGATGCAGTTCCAGGTTCTCCATCATCAAGCTGGCAAACTACTGTAGGCTTCTGTCTCAGAGATAACTATAGGGTGACGTCAAATAACTGTAAGGTGATGTCCAACCATGAGGCACAGGCCTGCGCAAGCTCACTTGCCTCTCGGCTGCCTAAAGCTATCCCATCATCTCCAGCCCTAAGGAGAGAAGGGCAGGTCTCCAATCTTAAGGAGAGAAGGGCAGCCGTAGACAATGTGCATAGTGTCTGCTGGGAAGATACAAGACCCTGGCCATCCTTGTTGCTTTGTAAGAACTCATTTCTGGTTTGTACTCTTTTTTTTTTTTTAAACTTTATTTATCTATTTATTTATTTATTTAGTTGTAGATGGACGCAATGTCTTTATTTTATTTATTTATTTTTATGTGGTGCTGAGGATCGAGCCCAGTGCCTCATGCATGCTAGGTGGCCACATTACCACTGAGCCACAACCCCAGTCCTGGTTTGCACTCTTATGACATGGGCTGACGATGCCCCAGAGAGTAGAGATAAACTTTGTGTGGCAGTGCAGTAGGGAAGAGAGATTTGTACACCTAAGAGAGGTGCCAACCAGCCCAGGAACACATATTTCACCTCTCACAGCCAGCCAGTCCCAGGAGCACACTGTGCACAGAATTCAAGGAATTCTGTAGATGAGATACAAAATATGACAATATCCTGTGTGTTTGTTATGTGCCTTCTTTTAATGCAATTATGGGCACTGTGAAATAAGTAAAATAATCTGTTTATGAAAATCAAATGGCATGGGCTGGGCATGTGGCTCAGGGGTACAGAACTTCCCTAGCATGTGTGAGGCCCTGGGTTCAATACTCAGCACCACAAGGAATAAAAAAATCAACTGGCATAGCCAATTATTTACTTATGTTTTAGGGTTTTGTCCCTATGGGGAAATAATAGAAACATTAATATGATTGCTCTGCTCTTAAAATTTATACAAAAGTTTTTAAGAGGCACATCACTCAACAGGTTGAAAATCTGTTCCGATAACTTACATTTCTCATAAAGGAACATGTATGAAAAGAACAGTATTTAAGAAAATCAAATGCTATTAACCTTTCCTAACTATGAATATTTTTTCTCCATTTTGTTCCATTCTACCAGTCTTGAAAGATGTCTTTCAATCAAGTGAACACATGACAATTTTACATTGTTCTGAAACTAGATATAAACACCACCTGGGTGCTAACCTTTCCTGTAAGAGAGAGAAATAAATATTTTGTCCTGGGCGTACTAAGCCTGGCCACATCTTGTTGTTAGTATAAGCTTTATGGTTTCTCTACCTAAAAAAAGGAAGACTTTTATCACTTAAAAAAAAAAAAAAGTAAACCAGTAAAACATAGTAGTAGCTACATTTAGGGTCAAATGAACTGAACAGTCAGAGCATTTTTGAAGGTATCTAGAAATATTCTGATTTAATCATTTCATGAAAAATGAATAATGAGGGAGGGAAAAACCCTGATTCATACTTTGGTGAATATTACTTAAAATATGTTCAGTACTTGTTGTTAATATGCTTTATGAAAGTATATAGTCTTTCTTTTTTTTTAACTTTTTCCTCCTTATTTTGGATTAGCTTCCACCTATCAAAGATTCCACCCTTGACTTTCTCAGTGTGGCTTATTTCACTTAGCATGATAGTCTTCTGTTTCATCCATTTACCAGCAAATGCCATAAAGTCATTCTTTATGAATTCTCTGTCCATTCATCTGTTCCTACTGACTCTACAGCTTGGCTACTGGTGAATTATGCTGTGATAAAGTGGTTGCATCATTGCAGTATGCTGATTTTAAGTCTTTTGGACATACACTGCGGAGTGGGATAACTGGGTCAAACGGCTGTTCCTAGTTTTTGAGGAATCTCCACACTGCTTCCTAGAGTGGTTGCACTAGTTTGCAGTCCCACCAACAGTGTATGAGTGTACCCTTTTCACCAACATCCTAGGCAAAAAAAGGGTGCAGGGATTGAAGGGGAGGCATGACGGGTGGGATAGGGAAGAAAAGTGGAATGAATCGAATGTGACTTTCCTGTTTGTATATAAATATACCACAGTGTATCTCCCCACTGTGCACATCCACAAGACACTAATTAAGAAGAAAAAAACCTATGAGCCAATAGCAGAAAGATCAGTGGAGCAGAGGAAGAGAACAGGAAGAGGGAGGAAGGAGGGAAAGGGGAAGTACCAGGGACTGAATTAGAACAAATTAGATCTATGCTTTTATAATTATGTCAAAATGAATCCTAATGTTATATGTAACTAAAAAAGAACCAAAAAAAGAAAAAATAGTCCTAATCCAGATAAATATTTTATGGCAAGTATATAGATATGCAAACATGCATAGGAAGACTCTATCAAAAGCAGCTTATAGTATATCTGTACATATAGGGAATTTTGGTATATTCACATCTTGTTTTCTTAACCATGTTAGGTTCAAGAAGGAAGAATGAGTTAGAGTCTTGGGTAGTAAGGTGGGGAGGTAAATTGAACTTGGGATAGGAAAACTGGATTTGAATTTCGCTGCATCATTTACTAAGAATGGGACAAAGTTTCAGTCACTTAACATTCCCGAGTGTTAGTTTCCTTACTTGTATGATCACTCTAAAATGCCAACTTGATAGCCTGTAATGCAGTTGATGAAATAATTTAAATGTAAGGAAATGTTTAAAGCACTACAAAACATAAAATGCATTTAAAAATTTTGTTCTCAAGGTACAACTTGGCACCTCAATATTACTCTAACTTGCATTCAAAAGCACCGGGTTAGTATATTTTTGTGTGGTAAAATGGAGGTGTAGGGAGAACTGTAAAAGATGTTCATTTAGGAACCAAACTACATGGTGGTTGATTTCAACAGTAGCATAGTAAGTGGCTACTAGAGATCAGGTTCTCTCCTTTCACACTATCCCCGAGGTGAGAAAGGACCGGAAAACTCTCAGGAACAGTCTAGGCAAGGAACACAATCAGGACCAGATGGACAAAAGCACCAATACAAATTTCGAGCCACTTTTAATTCTCACAGCAACTCGTCAAGGCAGGTATTAATCCAAGTTTACCACTGGGAAAGTGAAGCTCAGGTTACACAGCTGTCCAAGATCACAAGGAGGAGGTACTGGGCTCAGCCCTAGTCTACAGGAAGGACTCCCACGCCCCTGACCTCAGCTGCCCAGCCATTCGCTCTACTTCCTGAAAGGGGCAAATTCTCATGGGATCAAAGCTCAGTGTCATGGAGGATCACCAAAAGGCATTCTCCTACCTTCTTTAAGTCTTCCATCCTCTGCTGCTGATCCATTTGGGAAAATGGTCTTAACAAAAATCCCCATCTGGCCTCGAATGCAGTCTCGACCTCCAGCAATGCTAAAGCCAAGGCCCTACATTCAAAGCAGATGGGAGTCAGGTCGACTTCACAGTACTGAATTAAAGACATCTCTCCTGCTGCAGTACCTAACCAAGGGCATCTCTCCTTCCTAGTATTTGACTGAGGTGTCCTTTCTAATTAGACTCAGAGTTATGCTAGTCAATTAGCTGTAAATTCAAGTTTGAATTTACAAATGCAGACTTGTCACTATGTCAAGTGACAAGTCTGCATTTGTAAATGTCACTTCTCATATCTGTTTGCATTACACTAGCTATGCATCATATTAAAGGGAGAAAATCATAGGTTGAATGTGCTAATATTTGACAATTTTCAACCTCCCAAAATGGCAATTTCATATGCATCAACTAGATAGCTCGAGAGTCGTTTCACACTGTGCTGGGTCATCCTTTATTCTTCTTTTGTTTCAGTATTTCCACTTGGTATAATATCAAAGTGGATTTTTTTTTGGGGGGTGGTGTACCAGGAACTGAACTCAGGGACACTTGATCACTGAGCCACACCCCCAGTCCCACTTTGTATTTTATTTAGAGACAGGATCTCATTGGGTTGCTTAGTGCCTTGCTTTTGCTGAGGCTGGCTTTGAACCTAAGATCCTCTTGCCTCAGCCTCCTGAGCAGCTGGGATTACAGGTGTGCCCCCACTGCGCCTGACTCAAAGTGGATATTTTGATAGTTATTTAATATTAAGTTGTTTATATAATTCCTTAATAATGGCAATGCCAAGAAATTTGCTCAAAAGGATACAGGGGGTATTCCCTGAAGCTACTGGTTCTGCATTTCTTTCAATGGAGGTAAAAATTAGGGGTCATGGGCTCAAATTCTCAAAAACAAACAAACAAAAATAATTGGGAGTCATTCATTCCACACTGGATTCTTCCCTAGCGGCTGGGCCCTGGTGACGCCTCCTAACACAAGCACAAAGAGGGTCTGACTGTCTCACACTCTGAGGTCCGTGGTAAACAAATCCAGAGAATCCACATGAAAGACATGTAGCCTATCCTTCTTTATACATGTTACTTTTAATTGCATATAAAAATAATAAAATTAAAATTAGCCATTTAAGAAATAGATGGGGACAGGAGTTGTGGCTCAGTGGTACAGCACTTGCCTGGCATGTGTGAGACCCTGGGTTTGATACTCAGCACCACATATAAATAAATAAAATAAAAAATCCGTTGACAACTAAAAAAATATTAAAAAAAAATCAAAAACAAAACAAAAAGAAATAGATGGTACCACCTGGAGGGCAAAACATACTGTGGAAAGAGCTCACCTTGCCTTTTTCTTTGTACAGGCCTATGATGGAGATAACAGATGGACGAATGAGTCTCCAAGGAGATTCCACGTGAGTGGTGCTTAGGGAGCGGGTAGACTTCTTCACAATGTGGTATTCCTAAAAGTCAGCACAGGACAAGACCCGAGATTATCTCATTTATCCTGCTGTGGGCTCTGGTATGCAAATGTACCACCGAAACTTTGAAAATCTCAGTTATCTGTTGTGTTGAACAGTCAGTTCCCTTGGGTGCATCCCTGGTTCAGTGGCTTAAAGAAATTTTCACCATAACAGACTGCCGCGTCTTCTTCATAAAGAATTGCTTGGAGCCCACAAGTACCTTGTATTGTTCTTTCCTTGGCCACATTCCACAGATTGCACTGCTGAATGAAGTTAGGAACCAGAAACCAAGAGGCCTCAAAGATACAGGATGACTGCCCCAGGCTCAGACCCTCCTCGGAAATCCCCACCTCCCAATCCCAAGCTCACAATCATGGTTAGAAAGTCTCTCGCCATTTTAATTTACTCATTCAAAAACTCAGTGAGCCCTTGTTTCTTATAAAATGCAAACCACAAACCCAGACAACTTATTCCACATAAAACATCCTGCTGAGAGACGGCAGCTGCTTCAGCTCTAATCCCTCACATTTGGAAAATAAGATATTTTCCCATAAGCCACACTTTCCCTTCCTGGCACACAGCAGCTCAAATCTCAATCCCTTTTTCATGTTCCTCACCCATGATATTCCCGTGTGTCAGCCAGGTGCACGATTTACAACATAAACAAGAGATTAAGCGACTCTGGCTAACACACGTCTGTATTCTAGCTCCTTGTTATTCTGCTTAAAATAATAAATGTCTTAAATGACCCAGATAGTCTAGCATAAGCCAAAAAAAATCATTTCATGTTTAATGAAAAAAGAGATATCATGAAATAGTTTTTATCCTTCCTTTGTGTATGCTACCCTCCAAGGTAGAAATGAGATGTCCCCAGTGATATTTTTGTGTTCCTGGCAGCTTAGAACAATTATACTGTGCAGTTTTACAAAATATCTGCCAGTAAAGTGGGTCTCCCAGACTTGGTCTCATTAAATAAATGATGTGGGCTTGGCACAGTTACTACCCTTTTACTGAAACCATTGCAGAGGTGGCCAGATACAGCCCAACCCTCAAATACAGAGCTTTGCGTGTGACCTAACCAGGGAATTCTTCCACTGAAGACCAATCTTTGGCACTACCTTATTCCAACTCCCTTGAGGAACCAGTGAGAACCAAAGCCTGCCCACTTCATGGGTCTCTCAGGGGTCCCCCTGCATTTTCAAGACCTGCATTGCCTAATATGGTCATCACTTGTCACCAGTGACTGTCTATTTTTAAATTAAGGTGGCTAAATTAAGGTAATTAAGTTAAGATTAAAAATGCACTCCTTGGTCTCATTAGCCACTTTTCATGTGCTCCGTAGACACATGGGGCTACCATCTTGGACAGAACAGATACAACCACTTCTAACTGTGCAGAAAGTTTTATTGGGTAACTCTACTCTAGGTAATACTTTTCAGTGGAGGGAGAGAACAAAATGAAAAGAAAGGTGAACCCTAGGGGCAAAAAATAAGAAAACAAGAGAAAGGATATTTGGAGAAGGAAAAAGTCTTCTTTAAAACTTTTTTTACTAGCATGAGTTTCCTGATTTCTGGAGATTTGATTAGAAATGGACATTTCTCAGACTATAAATCTGGTCAGGTTTCCTAGCAAGTCAGTTATGAAATCACCACCTTAGAGGTAGATCCGTGGCCCTGATGGCAGTAATCCTTGCTCGTCTTCCACACTAAACAGCCTGACCTGTTGCTCTCCTACCATTTCTGGTCTTTCCCTGTCTCTGTGGGTCCAGAGGGATCATTCTGAGCACGCCACAGACCTGTCTGTCTCCAGTTGTGGGTGTGGATGAGCTTTAACAGCTCCCATGCAGTTCTTTCTTGTTGCTCTTTCTCAGTGCCTTACTCTCCTTGAGCTACCTTTGGGTGGATTCAACACAAACCATCCTGATCAGTAACTGCCTCTGAAACATGAGCACTTTTTGTTTTCCTGGTTTAGGTAGAGAGCAACAGAAGCAAGAGATATACTTGACCCTGATATGTAACAGCCTGTATTCATGCACTTTTCTCTACAGAGACTCTGGCATAACACCTTGAACGAAATAATGAACCTCTTTGAGATTCAGTTGTCCCAGACGCAAAATGGTCATAACACACTAAAAGTAAGGATTCAATTCAGATCGCCTGATCCAAGACCTTAAGAGTACCACCTACAAGTCTCTAAGCACTTAGGGTGTCCTCGGTGCCACCCTCCTCCTCCTCCAGCTTTGCTTCATTGTAGGCCTGGGGATACAATGCTGATGGTCTCCACTAGTGTCCCCTGGCTGATGGTACCAGGACTCAAAGAACTCCACAAAGTCCCTAGATACTGAACCTGCCTCCAACTTAGACATGACACTGCCTACCCTTCTAGTGGGTTGGGGATACTGGATTGAGGAGGAGTCCGCACACAGGGTCATGGAGCCCAGTGCTCTGAGGGGAATAGGCTTGGAATCGTAACCAGCTACTTCACCCCTCTGGGCAGCTCTCCTGACGCTGGCTGTTTGAGTTGTCACCATAGAGTACGTAGGCCCCAGGCGTGGCGCAGGCGTGAGCAAACCCCCAACCCCACAGTTGTTATGCTGACACACGATGCTCCCATTAAATAAGCGATGGTGGTTCACCACAGACTGGGAGACGCCATTGTCTCCTGGCAGTTGAAAGCAACTCTTAGTTCCAAAATACACAGCAGGAGGGGGAACGAGATGCTGAGATGCAATGGAGGTTTCTTTTTTTCCCAACTCTTTTTACCTGTGAAGGTTCTTCCTTCCAGTCTCTCTGCGTGGACCTTGCTCTCTCTACTGTCTCTACGCTCTAGCCCCAGATGCTTGTGGCCTACACAGATGGGCGGTTCTTCTTACCACAGTAGACCACACTTAAGATAAGAACCGGAGACTGGAAACCCTCTTCCCACTCTAACCAAGCAACTGTGACTGTGACTGAGCAAGAGGCCCCATGGCCCAGGACTGACCTGCGCTGCTCCAGAGGAGTCCAGTAGCTGGGGTAGGGAGTGCTTCCGGCCATCTCTGGAGACCTCCAGCATCCTGGCCCGGGGGTCCCCGTTGCGCACCATCAGCTCATTATATTCTTCAACAGACTCTAGACGGTGGACACCCCCTTGGGAAACAGAGGGGGAAAGTATGGCTTGATAAGGGACGAGAAGAATCTTTACAGTATCAACAGGTATAAACTCATGGTGTTTACACCATACACATGGTTTCAGAAGGAGGGATGTCCAAGACACCCAAAGCACCAAGCCCACCAGGTCTCACCAAGTTCTGCAGAAACTTGTTATGTGTTAAGGACATTAATGCCAGGTTATGAAGAAACTGCCAGTATTTTAAGTGATCAGACTGGCTAAGAGGCAATGGATACACTTGATCCAAGTCAGATGTAGGTGTGGTGGGAAAGCACTATCACTTGATAGTGAGAAGGCCATTAGCAGATGTGTTTCTAGTGACAGAGTAGCACTGAGTGGTTGGTACAGTTCCATTGTGGGGCAGACACTTTTAAACCCATATATAGCATGACTTTTTAAATAAAAATTTTATTAACATATAAGACTTATAAATCCTAAGCAACAGTTCCATGAAATTTTACAAAGTGGATGTGCCATGACCAACACCCAGGTCAAGAACCAGAGTGTAAACAGAACCTCAGCAGTGCCTGTCATGCCACTGCCCATCCCTCACCCAACAGCGCCCATGATCCTGACTTTGAACATCATGGGCAATTTTGACCTGTTTCTGACTTTTATATAAATGAACGTGTACAATATGCACTTTCTGAGCCTGGCTTGTTGTTCCTCCCATTCATTTGTGAGATTTACTCGTGTTGTTTGTATGTCAGTAGCTTGTTTGTTCCTATTCTGTATAATATTTCATCACATAAACATACCACTATTTATTTACTTATTCTGTTGTTGATGGATATTTGGCTTGTCCCCAGTTTCAGGTCATCAAATGTTTTTTTGGTATGAGCCAGATAGTATATTTTTTAGGTTTTGTGGGCCATGAATTGTCTTTGTCATACACTATTTTCTTTAACAGTTCACTCAAAATGTAGATAGCATTTCTAGCTCTTGGCCATATAAATAGCAGCGGTGGGCAGTAGTTTGTGGATCCCTGATCTAGATAAACTGTTACTGAATATTCTCATATATGTCTCCTGCACAAGTCATTTCTGTTGGGTGACACCTAGGAGTGGCGGTGCTGGGTTTAGGCATCTTTTCAATTTTGCCAGAGTTACATCACCAGTGTGTATGAGTTCCAGCTTCTCCGTGTCCTCACTGTGTTTGACAGTCTTTGATGTCAGCCATTCTGGTGGGTACACAATGGTATCTCACTATGGGTTTTAAATTGCATTTCATAGGTGACCAATGAGATGGAGTTTCTTTTCATCTATTTATTGGCTGTTTTTCTTTTGTAAAGTGGCTGTGCAAGTCTTCTGCGCATTCTTCTATTGAATTTCTGTCATTTTCTTGTGGAGTCATAGTTTTTATTTAGTTTTAATATATCTTAGATCATGATTACTTTGCGGGATCTATGTATTATAAATATTGTCTCCATGTCTGTGATCAACCTGTTCACTGCCTTAATGGTATTTTTTGATGAGTAAGAACTCGTAATTTTAATTCAGGACAAGATGGTCATACATTACTTCATGACAGGTATATGTCCTGAGAAATATATTGTTAGGTAATTTTGTTGTGTGACTATCATAGAGTGTACCTACACAAATGAAGATGGCGACAAGGTCACAAGAATGATATAGTTTTATGGGATCATGGCCATATATGTGGGCCACTATACATAGAAATGTCACATAGTGCATGATGGTATATCATTTTTCACCTTCATGGTTAGAGCTTTAATGTCCTGTTTAAGAAATCAATGATCTTTATTAGTTCCCAATTTACATTGTATGTTGCTTCAAAATAAGATAATCCAAGGGTCTTTAATCTTAAATGATAGGTCAATTAAATATGAATACAACTATAATCCTATTGCAATGTTTGTATTATATACAATATACATGTATTCATGTATGTATTCATGTATGTATATGTATATGTATGGGTTTGGTTATACTAGACATATGGATAATTTAGAATATCAAGTTCTTTTGTGCTATATAATGACTCATTTGATGACCTAGAATTTCTATTTACCTAAACTTTCTCTGAAAGTTTTTTTTACGGACTAAAGCAAGGTAATTTGGTACTTTTAAAAAGAATGTATTGATGAGTTACTAATAGTGATAAAGAGTTAGAAAAGTGCTGATACAGTTATATTATAAAGGATACCACTAAAGCCTTGGCTTTTCAAAAGCTAAATACTAACTGTGAAGCAGGGTTTTTAAACATCTGAAATTCCTTTGCAACCAAGGAAAATTTTGCATTTGAAAAGATCACAAACCTAAGGGATTAACATAGATAAATTGAAAGCACCAATATTAAAGGGGAACCCTGCTGGTAAAAAGGAAGCATGGAGTAAGGAAAACTCAGGTGAAAATACCAGAAAAATTCTCCCTGAAATGACAGATGCTGTTGCTCTAGCCAGACGGGCCAAACCAGAGTAGAAATGGCTGGAACCTCTTTACAGATACTCTTTAATAGTTTATGAGTTAATAATTCATGACCTGATTAATCTCTCTTGGCATGCTTATTCATCTGAAAAAGATTTATTAAAAAAAAAAAAAAAATTCCCCTTGAGCTGACAGGAAGGCTCTCGCCACTAACAGGACAGAAACCACATTGTAGTGTCCACAGATAATACACTGACTATGGAGACGCCAGAGTGATTCATTTAAGAAAATATGAAATAAACATCCAGGTTTACAGGACAAACTAGGAGCTGATCACATGGAAATCTATATGCAAATAAGTCGTTAGGATGAATGGATTTCACAGGACAGAACAAGGCCCGGTTCCTTAAGCCTCTTCAACATGTCTCCAGATTCTAGTCTTATCTCCCACTACCCTGCTCTGTGAATTTGCTCTGTGCTGATGACTGTTGAAGGAAAGGATTTGTCCTCCTCCCCTCCTGTCTGGACTGGGACACAGAGATGTCACATGCAATTTTTCCCACCCTCGCCTGCACCCTTGCCTCCCGCCCTCAGATTCTGTTGCCTCTTTTCTCCTAATCCTTCTGCTGTCCTGCATCCTTATTGCTGTCAGATTACATTGGCTCTTTCAAATGGTTGAGGAGTAAAAACAGTTGCCAAAACTTCTCCAGTACATTTTTCCCCATTGTCCCTAAAATCTCTCATTTATTTTGTCCCGAGTCTAGACTACCGTATCCCCTTCTTCTGCTGAATCCTGCCTGAGTCCTGGCACTCCTTCATCTTGTGTCTTCTGACGTCTCCCTGCAGTGCCACACCTGGAGAGGTGTCTTGTCTTTGGCCCCTGGTGAGTGGCTGATCGTGTCCACTGCTGGGTGCAGGTGTGCCTGGTCTCCCCTGGGACCAGGAGTTCTTGGAAAGTCTCCTGTCTGAACCCTCACAAATGTTCCCTCTGAGAGGGAAACAGGCGAGAACAATTAGAATGAAATGATGAGAATGAACTTGGTATTAAAGATGACAACAGTAATAATGGTGGCAGCCACCACGAGGGAGGGCCATCGCTTCCACCCTCAGAATGACAGTGCCACAGGCAGACTCTCTACTCGTCTGCCATTGGGGCTTGGCACTTGGAAGGCTCCCACATTTACTGGCAGGATAAATGTATGTTATAATCCTCGTTTGACACAGGAAGAAACTGAGGCCTAGACAAGTCACTTGTCCCAGGTCACTTGTCCCACCAGAAGGGGTGTAGCTGGGAACTGAACGCAGCTCTGGTGGGCGTGTATAGGTACTTCTCCCTGTTCTGCATTCCCATGTCATGGCCATAGGGAGAGAGGGTGGCAGTCCTTTGTGACAAACAGTGGCAGTGCTGGATATAATGCTCAGCTAGACATGCTGCTCATTCTAAATTTACAGCATTAACACAGTCAATCTGGAATGTCCTCAAGGCTCAGGTGTTGGAGGCTCGGTCCCAATGCAGCAATGTCCTGAGGTGGGTCATTTGGGAAGTGACTGGGTCAGGAGGGCTCTGACCTCATAAGAGTAATCAATTCATAGCTGAATGGACTCCTGGGAGGTGGTGGAAACTGTAGGAGGCGGGGCTTGGTTGAAAGAAGTCAGCCATTGGGTGGTGTCGTTGGGGACTGCATGAGTCTCGGAGCCCTCCTCCCCCTCTCTCTGCTTCCTGGCTGCTGTGAGTGCTTTTCCTCCATAACACCCTTTCCTTTGGTCATGATGTTCTGCTCACCTCAGGCCCAAAGCCGTGCAGCCAGACAACCACGAACTGAAGCTTCTGAACCTGTGATCCCAAATAAATCTTTTCTCTAAGTTACTTTTCTCAGGCATTTTTGTCCCAGCAACAAAAAGCTGCCTAACACTAGCATGAACAGAATTAGAAAATCACACATCTGGAAGGCCCCTCAGCTATGTCCCCCTTCCTACATAGATGAATCTAGGAAGCCCCCGACAGGGGACAGAATTCTTTCATGATGCCCAGGAAACCAAAGGGTTGGAAGAAGAAATGTCTGCCTGAGGTGGGCAGCTCCTTTTCCCGGCTTGGACTGAGTGACCTTTGGGTTTCCCTTAACTTCTCAGGTCTCATCCATAAAATGAAGAACGTGACCAGGTTGGTTTCAAAGGTCCCTGCATTTTCTCAGAGCTCTGTGAGCTGACCTCAGGGCCTCCTCTGCAACCTCCAGACTCCCTCGCCCCAAATGCAAGCAGGATTTCTAAATGCTGCTCAGGGCTGGTGGGGTGGGTGCTGGTCGCTGCCTCCAAGTGGAAACCTGCACCAGTCTCCTCCTCGGCCTCCCCCAGCACCATTCTCTTTTTCTCACAAATCCACGAAACACTTGTTCATGTTCTGACGCCACCGAAGTGCGCAGAGCTACAAATACAATTGACTTTGTTTACTTTGTTGAAAAGCGATGTCTTTTATGGTCCTACACCTGCCATCTTGTCTGAGAATAGACTCAGCAGAGGCCAGGCAGAGAGGGCGGGGGGAGATGCTTTGGCTGGTAGCATGGTTACTGCCCCCTCTATCAATCTGGGTGGTAGAGGACACTGACGGGTTTTGGATAGTAACACATTATGCATTACCCTAGATGAATTATGTACATTAAAAAAAAAAATCTGCCCAACTTTTCAAGGTCAGGGTATTATTCTCTTATTTTAGGTAGGAAGTAGAAGTTTGGGGAGGCGCAGTAATCAGCCTAAGGGGGTAAGGTAACTCAAGAGCTGAGGGGTAAGCCTGGTGCTGCCAGGCTTCACAGTTCTTGCTTTTGAGAGCCAGGAGGGTTGAGACATGGTTATCATTCCAGAGACTAGGGAGGCTGAGGCAGGAGGATCACAAGTTTAAGGCCAGCCTGGGAAGCTTGGTGAGACCCTGTCTCAAAATAAAATAAAAAGAGCTGGGGTGTAGCTCAGAGGTAGAGCACCCCTGGGTTCAATTCTCTGTTACCTGCCCCCCCACCCCCCGCCCAAAAAAAAAAGGGAAAGAAAAAAGAAAAATCATCCCAGATGACTATCATGGGTGGGTAGCCAGGATCAGCTTCTCCATTAGGCCAATTAAGCCAGAAAATGCAGTGCCAGAGGCCCAAGACACTTTCAAGGACGCACAGGGATGTTTTAATTACTTTTTAAATGCAGAAAAAATTGAACATAATAGCAACAAATAGATTTAAATGAACCCAGCCTGTATCTTTATACCAACACAGGCATAAAATCTAATTCTTATTTTTTGTGGAAGAAATGACCCATCAAGGCAAAAATGCCGAGGACCCAGGAAAGTCATCACGTGTCTGCACGTGACCTCGGCTTTTGGCATTCGATCCCTCAGGGCACAGGCCAGTGACTCTAAGGAAATGCCCAGGAAGTAGAGAATACAGAATCTACTTGTTCAAAAAGCTGTAATTCCATCCTATTTGTTCCTGATTAGTTGAGATGCAAATTTGATATTAGATAAATGGCTCTTTGTCACTTATTCTGGTTTGCTGAGGGTTGGGAAGATGGACAACCAGGGGTGTACCACTGAAGGGGGGTCACCTGAAATCCTACGAAAATAAATGAACCACAGAGATTTACGTTTTGGTGGAGACACAGCCATGTAGACATTCACTTTGTGATGACTCAAACAAAAATATTCACGTGGGCAGCTAGGCTTAATGGTGCTGTTGTGCCAGGGGCAGGCATCTTACTAAGGAAGAGCAATTCTGAGGTTAAGGAATAAAAGTGCTCATGCCGTTAATGACATCATCTCCCCACTCCCGAGGCGGAAAGCTCATCTTCAGGTAGTAGCAGGCAGAGTCGCCACTTACCCGACAGACGACTCTTGAGCTTCATTTTACTGTTGCCCTGTTTGGGACTTTCCAAGTTCCCCTTGGAATCCTCAGGGCCGCACACATCCTGGGGTTCATCCGTCTCAGGCATCTGAAATACAGGGAACAGAGCCGATGGGAGAGGCTAGTCCTGGAATGACGCATGCTACCTCTCCAAGGAGTTAAGGTTCAAGGAGCAGGTGTCATGTGAGAAAAGAGATTCAGAGGTTCAAAGCACAGTCCTTCAGGTAACCTGCAGCCTGACAGCTGCATGCTGGCAAATCCTTCCTCAGCATACAGGGAGGTTTCAAACTGGAAGCAGTCCTTGGGCTGTTTGCCTGTCATTCTAGATTAGAGGAACCTGTAGGTCAAGGTCACCCAGGGTAGTCAATGGCAAAAACACAACTATAACCTGGTCTCTTGGCTTGTGGGTCAGAACTTTTCCTACAATGCAAGTTGTAATAAATATGAAATCAGAAGTTAAAACCCAATTTTAAGGTTCCTGTGTAATGGTGGTCCACTTTAAACTTTGGATATAACTCCTGCTGCTCTGCCACTGAAACATATTTTTAAAATGGACATGTTTCTTTCTCTTCCTTGCTCCCTGCTCCTCCCTAATCTCTCCCCCTCCCTAATCTCAGGGGAAACAGGACAACCTTTCTTCCCAATCCTAGTCAGAGTTTTGTGTCCCTGAGCACACACCCACCCACCAGGAACAAAGTAATCCAGCCTTTGGGGATGGCACCAGAAGATCTCAAAAATGACTATCTTCCAAATTAACAAGTGAATTACAACTCCATACTGAGAACGCGAGGAATTTAGCCTTTGAGTCACCTCTGTAAATTCCCCTGTTCCTGTTGATGGGCAGAATCCCAGCCTTTGGGACAGGAGTCTCCTTGTGTTTCTCCTTTGCTAGCAAAGCAATAAACCTTTTTCCTTTTCCTCAAAACCATGTCCTCATTATTGAATTGGCATTGGGAACAAGGACCAAGCTCTCAAAAACTTCTAAAATGTAGTATAAAACTTTGATTTTGTGGCAGTCAAAAAAACTATAGGCATGCAAGGCTCAATGATGGGAATGTGTGCTGAGAAATGTGGTATTAGACAATCTGTTCATTGTAAGAACATTATGGAGTGTTGTTGTTATTATTTTTTTAATACTGGGGATTGAACTCAGGGGCTCTTTACCACTGAGCTACATCCCAAGTCCTTTTTATTTTTTATTTTGAAGCAGGATCTCCCTAAGTTGCTTTGGGCTTTGCTAAACTGCTGAGGCTAGCCTTGAATTTAACAATCCTCCTGCCTCAGCCTCCTGAGTCTCTGGGATTACAGGCATGCACCACCATGGCTGGCTACAGAGTGTACTGCCACAAAGCTAGATGGTCTAGGTCAATCACTCGGCGTGGCCTCCTGCTACAGCTGAATGTAAACAAAAGATGTCTGAGGCTGCTGCCAGCATAACATCATATGTTGTCTTATAGTAACTAGTAAGTAGGAGTATACTCTAAAACAATAGTAAAAAGCATAGTAACTATAATATAATATAAAGCTGCTCTCCCGCCCTTTACACTGCAGCCATTTCTCTGCCTCCCAACTTACAACCTAGCTTGTCAGTCTGTGAACATCCTAGCTGGCTATTGGTTCATCGGTCAGCCTGCAAGTATCCCTCTCTGTTACTGGTCCCTTGTTAGCCCAGGAAATTCCACTGCTTAAGAATGACTCTCCCGTCATTTTCTTTCTCTCTATCCTCCTCGGTTTCATGCTCTCTCCACCTGGCTTTCACTCTATCTTGTGCGTTCTTTCTCTTTCTCTCTCTCTCTCTCTCTCATTTTCTCTCTTACCCTGCAGGGAGACACTCTGCCTGTTTGCTTAATAAACTCTCTTATGTGAGTTCCCGCGTCCAGAGTGGTTTCTGGGTTCTTATAGTAACTATGTAAACCAGTAACATAACTATGTCTATTGTCAAATATTATGTCCTGTACATGATGGCAGATGCCTTATTTTTACCTGACTGATGGCACAGGCTTGTGTATACCGGCAGCACCTGCAGCACACGACACAGTGCACAATGACATCACTAGGAAACAGAAACCTTTCGGTCATCTCCCAGGACCACAGTCACACGTACAGTCTGTCGCTCACTGAAGCGTGAGTCGCCTGATGACGTTTCCAGTCACTGACGTTCCATGCATTACCCTCCCACGTCCTGACCATCCACCTCCCAGACACGTGCACCGCCCAGGTTACGTGCAGGACTGGGCCCACACATAACTCCAGCCGTGTGTCTAGAATAGGATCCCAAGGAGCTGGTGATGTGGGAAGGATGCTCACCAGTTTTGTGGGTCCTCTGTCCTAGAAAAGCCAAACATGCTAAAAAGTACAATTAAGAGATGGAGAAAGGAAATTTATGTGTTTGATTTATTAAAAACTTGAGGAGGTAATTTATACATACCAAACTTATGAGATACATCAAACAATAAACTTTCTCCTCAGAAAATTTATTTTTCTTTGAGGTTCTGGAGAAAAAGTCTAACAATAAAATAGATAAGATTCATATGCAGGAACATGGACATTTTTTAAATGCATATAAGATATCCTTTGACACTGAAAAATCATGTAATTATAATGCAAAAAAGTCCCACCTGATTTTAACAGGTAATATATTATATCCTGTATCTCAAAATCAGTGTATAAAATATATGAAGTAGAGAAGTCTCCAACTACCCCTGCTTATGAGGATATTATTTATATAGTTTTATATATAATAATAAGATTCGGAAGATTTCCTCTTTTTCCTCAAGCTCAAGTATCTTTCTAGATAAGGAAGAGGAATAAAAAGGTCTGAAAAGGAAGAGATAGGCACAGCTAAAGAAAGGGCATTGGGAAAATAAATTAATCCTGATATATAAAACAAAGATAACAAATTTAGTGCATTCATATTACAATGCCAGCAGCTGGCAGGTAGTTGTCCAGGTTTAAATACAAAGAAAAGGCAAAGCTGATGTGGTGACACACACACGCAATCCCAGCAACTGGGGAGGCAGAGGCAGGAGGATTGAAAGTGTGAGGCCAGCCTCAGCAACTAATGAGGTCCTAAGCAAATGTGAGGCCCTGTCTCAAAACCAAACATGAAAAGGGTTGTTGTTGTAGCTCAGTGATGAAGTGCCCCTGGATTCGATCTTCAGGATGGGGAACAGGGATGGGGCAGGGGAGAATGGAATCTTGAGGACAACTTTAGATAATTTTTTTAGAGGGATGTTGTTTCCAACCTTGAATTCTGACACTGATGCCACCAGTGAAAAAGAACCATTTTTGAGATCTGCCAGAGATCAGGGGCCACGTGCAACAGAGACATGCAAATAGGAATGGTCCAGAGGGAACCGCAGGGCTCCTTTGCATGGATTAAAGACTTGATGGAGAGAACCTGTGTCCAGCCTACAAACAGCAATTACTGGAGACTCGGTTGTTTATTTCTTCCCTCCTCCTGTTTACACCTCCTGACCCAGGCTGCCAACCTTCACATAAGGCACTCCCCTGCTTGCCAGTCACCACCTCCTTCGGTGCCCATTAAGTGAGTAGTTGACTACACAGTGCATCTGAACCCCCCCTCCCCCCCCCGCCCCTTCCCTCCATCTCCCTAACAGAGCCTCGGGCATTCACAGAATGAGAGGAATTCTGGACAAGACAGAAGCACTCACGAGTACCCGGGGAGGTAAGTGGCCTTCCGGGGCCTCTCAGCACACGAGAGCCAAGGTTGCAGCTCAATTCTCCATCTCTGAACACCAGCTCATATATTCCCAGGATGTCTCCCCCTCAACTAGAAGAAGCTTTTTAATAAATGAGTCATTTGGATTGTCAATACTGTACAAGTATTTAGTTCACTCTAGGTTTTTTTCCATTTAATTTTCACAGCAAATATATATCCCATGGTAAATAGTATTGCTTCCATTTGACAGATGAGGAAATAAAACCGAGACCCTCAAGTAAGGTTTTTTTGCTCACAACACATATGTAGGATCTAGGATAGCTTGCAAATGAAGAAAGTAAGAATGCAGAAAAAGTGGTGTTGAGTTGTACAGGAGGTTACATTTGCCATAGTACTGTCAAATCTGAAGACCGTAAGACACAAACAAAAATACTATAAGCTCTTCTTCATAGTTAGAAGTCAAGGGAGGTGGTTTAAAGGTAAGGAATCACAGTCTTAAAGAACAATGCTTCCCTGCACCCCAATCCCTCAATGCAAGAATGAAATGAGATTTAGTTTCCATGATCTACAAGATGGCAGTGAGATTTTTTTATGTCAGAGAAATCCTATGCTAACAACAGCATGTGTTACTACCCAACCTTGTGGCTAGACCCAATAAGAATGGATTTAGAGACATCTCAAAGCATTGCCAAGGGTGAGCTCAGACTAGGAGTGAATTCTATTTCAGAACATACTGTGTGGAAAACCTACTATTTTTGCTACTGTTGGCAAAGGTTTCTGAATCCATTTTGTGTTTCCATAACACAATACCAGAGTCTGGATAATTTATAAAGAAAAGAAGTGAATTCCTCACAGTTTTGCAGGTCAGGAAGTCCAATATCAAGGTGACAGCAACTGGAGAGGGCCTTCTTGCTATGTCCTTGCAAAAGGACAAGAGAGCAACAGAGGGTCAAACTCGCCTTTACAATAAACCTGCTCTTGCAATAAATAAACTTCTCACACCATGACATTAATCCATTCATGATGGCTCTAGTCACCTCTTATTAGGCCCCACCTTCCAACACTGTTGTTTGAGGATTAGATTTCCAACACTGAATTTACTCAAACCATAGCAATAGAATTCTGAATTTAAGTGGGACTATTTCCTCCTGTAACAGAAAACTGATTTGTCATGATGTTAGGTGAATTGTAACTCAGTGAACAGGAAGTGGCTGCCTAGCCACATTATTTCCAGATTAAAGCAGGAAGTAGCAGCGGACGAAGTATAATTTTGATTACAATGAGCCTTTCCTTATTCTTATGACTACTGTCTGAAAAATGTCCACACTCTAACAGAATCCCTTTGCTGTGTGAATTTTGCCCTGATACACAGAACACATCAAACTGTTCTGAAAATGTCATTTTCGTTGTTCTAAAATGAAATCTGCAGAAAGTTAGTTCTCTTGAAAGTCCTTCAGTTCAGTGAAACAGTTGATACAATCTATTATTCATAAGCAGTTTCTAATTTACATGTTATAAAACAATGCCATTAGACTTTTGGAATCTAATAACATTTGCCAATTTCCATGAAGTCCCTCTCTTCCATCCTCTTCTGTATCCGTAACCTATGAAATTCTCTGTCAGTGAAGAAGCTTCTTTAGCTTCTAGCACCTTGGTGGGCAGAGTGGTTAAGAATCCAACTGACTGAGCACAAATCCTGGTTATACCATTTTAGTATCTTCATCTCAAAATAGAGGTCTGCATTTAAGAATTAAGTGGTAAAGTTTTCTGATTAATGGTGATAGATTTCCCTCTTAAAATCCTGCTACAAGACAGGGAGGGGAAGGAATAAGGGAGGAGGTAAGGAGGGAGGAAGGAATAATTCCACAAGGACAAAAAGAATAGAAGACAACAGCAACAGAATTCTGGAAACTGGTCAGCAGTCAGATGGGTGGTAACAGGTCTGATTTATGCTGAATCCTAAGTAGGGATTAAAGAAAGTGGAATAGAAACCCCGTTTGCATATAAGCTTTCCCAGAAATCAGGAGTGGCCAGCAGAGGAGCTCTGGAAGAAGACACCAAGGTAAGGTTGGAACAATGGACAAGAAATGGCCAAGAGTTCAGGTGACTGTTGCGAGCCTTCACAGCAGTCCGATATTTTACAAAGCTTCTTGGGGGCTGGGGATGGCCTGGATAAGCTCTGATGTGCCGCAGAATCACCAGGAGAGCTATCACAGCACACGAAGGCCCAGGCTGACGGAAGCAGGCCAGGGCTGGCCTTTCAGAATTACCACCCCAGTGTGGAAGCACCAGCCAGAGGAGATGCAGAACTGAGCTGCAGTCTTCCCTGTTCTTTCATGAAGTTACTCCAGAGACAGACAATGGGAGAAGGAAAGCTTTTTAGCCACCCCGAAGTAGCCTATCAAGCAAAAATTGAGGGGGAATCATTGTCATCATGCTGCCGTGTAGAAGATATGTATTCTGAATAGCAATTATGGAACCTGTCCCCCTCGGCATATGAACTACAAGCACATGAGCGTCTGCAGGGCTGGTGGTGTACCTCATCCGGAGAGCACTTCCTAGCAGGAGCAAGGCCTTGAGGTAGATTCGTAGTAGGAAAGTGTTGAGGGTGGGGGGAGAGGAAGAGGAGGAAGAGGAAGAAGAGGAGGAGGAGGAGGAGGAAGAAGAGGAGGAGGAGGAGGAGGAGGGGGAGGAGAAATCTAGCCAAGGAACAGAGGCAAAACCAGAGCAAGAGAATGGGATCCCAGTTGCAGAAAACAGAGAGAGATGTGATTTTAAAACTGCAGATGAGCCCAGGGGAATCACAAGTCTGAGGTTAGCCTCAGCAACTTAGGGAGGTCCTGGGCAACTTAGCGAGACCCTGAATCAAAATAAGAATCATTAAAAAAAAAAAAAAAAAAAAAAAAAAAAAAAAAAGGGCTGGGGATGTGGCTCAGTGGTTAAGTGACCCTGACTTCAATCCCCAGTACAAAACAAAAACAAAAACAAAAACAAAAATCCCTGCAAATGAAGAGCTTTAGTAAGAAGATTTGGGGCAGCTATACCAAGAGAGATCAGAAAGTAGACAGGTTTAAAGGTAAGCGGTGAGAAAGACCAGAAAGAGTAAAAAGAATTCCTGAGGAAAATTCCGAAGGACAGAGTTGTTGTTGCCCTGATGCAAGTGACTTGAGAAATGTATAAAATTAGAAATCCTGAGGAAGTAAACACGAGAAATAGGGAGGGAGTCAGCGGGAAGCCCCAGGCAGTGCTTGATGTAGTTTCTGAGTGGAACTGGCTAACTGAGCTGGCAGTGATGGTCAACATGCATTTGAATAATGGAGACTGAGGACTCATTGATTCCATCTTTTCATAATGATGGACCCCATATGACAGAATCTAGATTAGTATTTTAGGAAAAAAGATTCTGAGTTAGAAAGCAAAGGAACAGAAGGAAAAATTTTAAAGTCATCCAAATCCAGCAAACAGGGCTGTGAAAGAAGAAAAGGAACCAATTTAAGCAGAAGGTGAAAAAGGAATTCAAGGGAATCCTCCCCCAAGGGGAAGGGTATAAAACCCTAGAGGCATCCAATTACTGACCAAAAAATGTGACAGAAAGCAATACTACTCAACCCTTTGAACATTTAAAACCTGAGGAAAGATGAATCTGAAGGAGTTGGTGGCAGAGGTATTATCCTGCAGTAGTTTATTAGGGCAGAGGCTGTAGAATCATCAACAGTAGGTCTGGTTCATGAATCTGCAGATGGTGTTTTCCCAGCTGAGCAAAGGGAAGAGAGATGTAGCTTCTTCAGTCTTAGCAATTTTGGGCCAAGAGACAGTATAAATGGAAAATGTGGTCCGGGATGGAAAATTCTTACTCTGAGGCTCAATACAGTACACCAGGAAACCCAATATTTTTATGTCAAAGTGTAAAATGCAAACCAAGAAGCTTTTGAATGCACTAAAGTCACTTTAAGTAGGACCAGTTTGATCTCCCTCAACCCCAATTGGGAAGAAAATTCCTTGCCAATTGAATTTAAGTTCATGGTTATGAACACCTGACAATTATCAAAGACTGATGGACATCTTTAAGAGAAGTCAAGAATATTTTCATCATCAATCTTTCTTTGCTTGATGTTACTGAATTTCTCTGCTATAGTCAATTGAGAGAGAACTCTAGATCTCGTGCATTTCTATATGGCTTGTGAATGGAGGCACAGGCTGTTTTTACCCGGATATCTATCTTTTCAAGGATGTACCTAGAGTGAACAGCCTTGAAAGCTAGAAATAGAGTACTAGGAGGAAGGGGTAGGTTTATTTGCTCTCTGGTATAAGAAAGATAATCCCTCTCTCTCTGAAGTAAATAAAGGCTAGTTAGACTTGCTTCTAGCCCATCATAAAGGATTGAAGTTGCTTATGCTCAGGATTCTTTACCTGTGCTGCAAGTCCCCTGCATGTGTCTATACTTGAGTTTTCTCATTACTACTACAGAATTTGGAATGGGGTGTGATGTGAGCATGAAACTTTAAATTGGGATTTAATCCTAAACTAGATAGAGAAAGCCAAAATCCAGTTGCTGCACCATGAGTAATAAAGTCATTTGTCTTGGACCCAAGAATCTCATATCTTCTGCCAAGAAGACACTTTAAAGCTGTAGTGTAAAATCTCAGACTTTTTATAGTTCTTGATATTGTCTTTGGAAAAATTAAAGTCCCAGGAACAAAATTTTGCCTGGGACAACTGTCTTGGGGTTGATTTGGCTCATTT
The DNA here is from genome assembly GCF_902686445.1 of Sciurus carolinensis. NCBI lineage: Eukaryota > Metazoa > Chordata > Mammalia > Rodentia > Sciuridae > Sciurus > Sciurus carolinensis. Next base: position 27,668,288 of record NC_062218.1, on the reverse strand, counting down.
TTCTAAATGCCATGGTTGTGGGGGTCAATGATTTGACATCATTGTGTGTTCATTTACTCTTTGTTCATCTACAAGTCGCTGAAAAGTAAAGCACATGAGATACTTGCTGTTGAATGAATTTAATGTTATTGGAGCTGAAGAAACCATATTTGTTCCAGTGGAAAACAGCTCAGGCTGCAAAGGTTGAAAAATACAATGTATTTCCAGCAATCTCATTAGCTTAGATGAAGAAAAATAAGATACAGGAGAGATCAAAGGAGGCTATTAAATGCTTTTTTTTTTTTTTAACCTCAAAAGGTCAAGGAAATTTAAGTTTGGATGTTAATTACTTTAGATTTTAACATGTTTGGATTATGACTTGCAAGAAGATATGAATTTGTTGGCATTTACTTGATTATCATTATGTTAGCATTTTATTTCATCCCAGAACTTCTGAAAAACTGCACTTTTGTATGAGAAAAACCATAGGGTCTGAGTTTTAGCTTCTGGCAAAATTTAGTCTTCTGGGAGTGGAAGCAAATCGTTTCTTATGAGACATGCCCCTTGGGTTCAAGCTAAAAGACTAGTACTTAGAAATGTCCCATAACAGTTCAAAGCATTTATGAGATCTCCTTGGACACACTGTGACTAATCTAATGTTTACCTTCTGAGCATCTTCTGTCTTTCTCAGTGAGATCTTGAGGCCTTACAAACAAACCAGGCAAAGTGGCTTTTCTCCCCACCCATTCCCACAGTGCAAGCATATCTGGTCCCAGGGGAAAACTTCTGGTGGTACCCAGTTCACACCACATTTTTACAGTTTCTAGCATTTGGAAAAAAAAAAAATTGCAGATGTGATAGAAGACATCTCAGTCTGAATCCCAGGAAGCTTGACTGGCTTTTCCCCCATCAGTGCCCACAGGACTGTGGAGCCCGGTGATTTCCCTTTCAGGCTTCAGCCACACTAAGATTATTTTTAGGCTGCCAAAGGAAGCTCATTTTCCAAATCTCTGGGGCAGATGTTCGAGTGACCAAAAGAGAACCAGATGGCCATCCGAGAGGCCGGGGCTGGAAATGAATAACCATTCAGAAAGAGGGAATCGGAACAACAATAAATCAGCATGAAGTGGCAAGAAGCCTGCAAGCTGACTGCAGAAATTAAAACGTGAAACTACTGCTACGCCAGACCCACTGCTCTCCCGCAAAGACAGTAACTCAGGACTAAAGAGGAGAAGAGTAAAACTGGAAAGTAAAACTCAGCAGCCCCCAGCATGCCCTGGTACACGCAGAGTGCAGAACGTGCCCTCTTCCCCACCAGATGCAGCTGGGGGAAGAGCTGCAGCTGACGTCTGCTGTCTGCAGATAATACTGCCCTTGTTCTATCTGAGCCTGTTCCCAGTCTCTTCCCTTTCATTGTCCCCCTAAAGTTGAATGGGCTGAATGGACTCTGTTGGTGATTATTTGGGTGATTTTTATGCATACAAATTAAACAGATCTCTTGGTTGCTTAGAAAGTTGAGGCAAAGAAGACAGCCAATCATAGTGCATGCACCTCTTATCCCATGACTGGGTAGGCTGAGGCAGGAGGATTGCAAGTTTGAGACTGGCCTGGGCAACTTAGTCAAATTTTGTCTCTAAGTGAAAAATAAAAAGGGGCTGGGATGTAGCTCATTGGTAGAGTGCCCCTGAGTTCAATCTCCAGTATAGAAAAAAAGAATTCAAGGTAAGAAATCACCTTCAAGGCATCAGTCATTATGCCCTGTTTGACCCTCTCATGGTGGGTTTGTGTCACTTTCCTAAAGAGAGGACAGTGTCCTTCAGGGACTCTCAGTTCTTTGAATGTAGATGTCAGAGGGGAATCTGCATACACTCCTCCTTGGTGTAGATTTCAAAATGAGGTAAGGCAAGGACGACATTCTCTGTGAAGCAGGGCTCTCTCACTCTTGCCACTTCCCTGTAACCTAATGGATAAGGGTACAGTGGGTATGGCATTCTTTGGGTTTGTGGGTTCACTGAAGGGAAGTCACATAGGTCATTTCTCAGCAGGAGCTGGCTGCCAGGTTCACTGACAGATCTCCTAGTGCAGGACTTTGACATGCTTTACCCTTAACTCCAGAATGATCGTGTGTGTGTGTGTGTGTGTGTGTGTGTGTGTGTGTGTGTGTAGATCTTCAGACACAAGACGTAGAGGTAGAAGGACTGTTTAAAAAAAAAAAAGGCATGGACTGGGGATGTAACTCAGTGGTAGAGCACCTGCCTAGCATGCTCAAGGCCCTGGGTTCCATCCCTGGCCCCAGAGAGAAATTTAAAAATGCAAATAAATGGCCTATAAAAGAGATAAGTAAGAGGATCAGCAGGAAAGAAAATAAGGGATGAGTTGTCAGAGGTGCCCCAAGACAGCAGCTGATCAAATCCAGTTCTGTAGTAACAGCATTCCACACAAACATACACAAACCTTTTTTAGAGCAATTTTCATACTTCTTTGGCTTATGATAACAGAAAAAGATCATCCTAACTAAGCATATCCCAGGCAGTGTTTAGAGTAAGAAGAAGGCATCGTGGTGGTTAGTTTCTAGGTAGTACCTTAAAGCTTAAGCCTTGTACAGCGTTTTCTAGATGCATACAGGCTGTATTCTGAATTCTTCAATTTCAGGGGCAGTACTGAGTGTGTGATGCCGATACATGTTTCCTTAAGACTCTGATGAGAAACAGCGATGTGCTGAATGAAGCCCCGTGGGAAGCAGCAAGGGGAGAGCTGACCTGGATACACCAAAGATCAGCCAGGGCTCTGCAAACTCCTGCCTGGGGACCAAAAGGGGCCACTGCTTGTTTTTTTAAAGTTTTACTGGAGCTCAGTCATGCCCACTAGTTTACTTGTTGTCATGGCTGTTCTGGAAATACCAAGGCAGAATTGAGCAACAGACTCCGGCCGGCAGAGCATGAAATGTTTACCATTTGGCCTTCACAGGTGCTGACTCCTCATCCATAGGAATGGTGCCGATTCCAGCCCTAAGTCAAGGCAAAGAAACTCTAGTATTTTTAGAAAATATAACTTAGCAAGTTGAAGGGAAGGAACTGGCAAGTGGGTAAGAAGCTGGAAGGCTTGCTGGTCTACCATAGTATTCCTCTTTGGACTCATCTACGTTGCCTGATTTTTTTCTTTGATCTTCAAATGACATCCAAAAAAAGGAGAGACTCACTTGACATAACAAGAATTCTCTTTAATATTCACGCTCTGCTAGTGTCATAGGATTACCGAATATCATTTAAGTCAGGTTGCTTCTCTAACATTGTTTGGAAGGAATGGAAAGCATTTGTTTCTTGTTGGTGGTGAAAGGAGAGCAAATGGCTGGCAGAAGAAGGGAGGAGAGGCTGCTCGGGGACCTGGAACCTCGTAGAGGACAGAGGATGCTGTGGGGACCTTGGTGAGCGAGTGTACAGTAGTTGGAGGGCACTAGGCTCCAGGATACTTGTGTAAAGTGAGCCAGCAAGCAAGGAAGAGAGGACAGGAGGCAGGAGGGCTCAAAATTAAACAGAAACCAGGTCAAAACATCTCCAGGAATGACCCTGCCTTCAGGGGAAAAAACAAAAATAAAAACAAAACCAACAACAACCACCCCTCACCCCAAACCAATACCAAACCAAACCAAACCAAAAAAGCCCCCTAAAACAACACCAAATTGAAACCAGAAGCCAGCACCCCAACGATGGGAGGACTCTACTCCCTTCCTCCCACTGACCACCCACCACACAGTTCCCTTCCTCCCCAGCTTCACAGTCCCTGTCCTTCAGCCCTGGCTCTGGCTACTTCTCAGTGGGCTATGGCAGCGGCCTCCATGTCCACCTCTCTGTCTCCAACCTGCCTGTCATCTCTCCAACTCTTCCTCTACGCCACTGCCCAAGTAACCTCACTACAGAAACCCCGAGCCTGTCACAACTGAAAAGCCATCAATGAGTCACAGTCCTCATAAAAGAAGTTGTAATTCCTTGGTCTGGAACTAAGAGCACAGGCTGAACGTTTGCCCTCAGTAGACTTTTTGTTGTTCTTTGAATGGGCCTTAAAACTTCCTTTTTGTGGACCACTGTGCAGGTCATGTTTCTGAGTTAGGATGTCACTCGTTTCTGGGAGGGTTCCTGCAGAAATCCTAGGGACTAGTCAAATATTATTTTATCTCCTCCAAGTCAATACAGCATAGAGCACCAAAGGATTTATTATACAGAAGAGGGAAAATGGAAAGTCAGAAATAATTCTTCATTTTGGAATAACAGACATTGTAAGAGAGGAGGAGAGTACCCAGCACAGGGCTCTCTTGGCACGTGGATGGAGATGTTGAGCTGACTGGAAAACAGCACTGAATCATACTATGGCTGGGTGGTGGGCACCTGCTATAAACTTCTGTGGTTGACCATGGTAAGTGGTGGGAAGAACTTTAGGAAGACTTAGAGATATCTACCCTGGGAGCTAAACAGGAGGGGGTGGGTGTATGACGTGTGGACCATCTATTTGTTACTCCTAGCTTAAAAGATATTTCCACAAATATTTATTAAATAAATACATTTGTTCCATCTGTCCATTTATAAAATCAGGAGCTGACTTTCTGATTTTAAGCGCTAACATGTAAGAAACAGACAAAATTGTCAATCAGAGACGGTAGAAGTGACTGAAGGCTGGAGTAATTAGAAAAGTCTCCGAGGAATGTGGGGCTTTCAAATCTTGATAGTCAAGGTGTAGAAGGGAGGGTATTTAAGTGAAGGAGTAAAAACGGCAAGAACCATGACTTCTTTTTCTGCAAATGTCATCTAGGGAACTAAATCAGTACTTGCGTACAAAGCTAGGCAAGCAAAAACAAGCCAACAAACAGCAAACAAAAAGCTAGGCAGGCAAACACAAACTCCAGGGGGCGGGGATGGGAGAATTCTATTGGTTTTACACAGCTCTGTTTCTCTGAGAAATTTCTGCCCTGGATTCCACAGGGGAACTTCTGACCTCTTGTATTTTGCTTTGTTTTGATTTCCCAGGCTCTGTGCTACCATGTTGCATAAGATGTGACTAGAAAGAAAAATATCAAAAGACCTCAACTCTTCCAAGGTCCATGAAACCTTTAAGTGAGATGTGTTTTTTCCCTAGCACTCAAGGCCCATTTATCTAACGCATCTACACACTATCAAAGGTAATTTTGTTATTTGCCTAAAGACCAGCACAAATAACTGGAATGGAAGTGAAGAGGGACCTCCTGTTCCTCTTGGCGTAAGATTCTGAGTGTGTACCTGAATTACCTCCACTGGTGGTCTCAGAAAACACCAATAATTTATCATCCCTTTACAACTTCAAAGCTCATAAACAAAGTTGCCCTGAGATACACAGTGAACAAATGAGGCACATTATCCTGTCCCCCTCTGTATTTATTGCTTACCACTTTGTCTATGGCTGAAGATGTTTTTTATTTCTGAGTTGTCACCTTCCCTTAAATCTTAATATATTTTACTTTATGTTTCAATGTGTGGATGACAGATTTAAACCCCCCAAAGACAGGCAGATCTAAATTAAGAAAACAGGGGATGGTATTAAAAAAAAGGAAAGTATGTAACAAGGGTCAGGGTTGAAAGACAGCTTGGAGATATTGTGCTGGAAGACCCAAAGACAGTAAAGCAATTTACCCAAAGTGATAAAGTCACTCTATGAGTTCTATAATTTTTTTTTTAATAAAAAAAATTAACTTGAGGGCAGAGAACCTTCTGATATACTCTAGAGGGCCATATTTTCTTTTCATTGAAATTTGAAGGAAAATTCAAGTCCAAATGAAGTTGGCTGTGTGCGGAGAGGTTTTCTTTATCTGTGTTTCTTATGGCTCCATGCTATGTTGTCAGCCCTTTTAGTTTGGGAAGCCATGGATTGCTCCCAACATAGATAGATAAATCGTAAGCCTACGGTACTGTACTCATGTCCCCATGCCCTAAAAGACACAAAGCAACCTAAAATGATAAGACCTAGATAAGTTCTAATATTTCCCTCCCATTCCGGCAGGGACCACCTGGCTTCCTCTCTGGGATGCCCACTCTCCTCTGAGGCCCCTGTGCGGGGAGACTGCATGTGGAATACCATATTTGCGTTTCTATGTCAGTATCATGAGTTGTTTACTTCCTTGAGAACTGCAAACGACGTGGGTGAAAACGCAGCACAGAGCCAGGTAGCAAGCTGGAACAAGTCCTTGAAAACGTGCCACCAGGACAAACCTAACTCACATGTCAGCAGTTTTGGGGGCAATGCATTCTGACCCAGTAATTATTCTTATCTCCCCCCACCCACCCGCCCATTTAAATAATCACTCCATCTCCTTAAGTATGAAAACAAACCAAATAAAAACCACCCCCAAACTTAACTCTTATTTTCTTAGACCAGCAACAATTGCAGTCTTTTCTTTCTTATCTTGCGCTAGCCATTTTGCGTGCTGCATTGACTATCGTGCTATGACTTCTGTCTCATGCCAGTTAAAGTGTTGCTTAAGGAGCATCAAAGGGAACTGAGACCTAGGTGGTGGAGTATAGAACTGTGGAGAAAGGGTAGTTCATAGATCTGGGTAGGGAAGAGGAAAAAATGCAGAACTCAGGTGCTGGACAGTTTTTGCATCCCTAGCACAGTCTATATACCGTGAGCTGGTGTTGGGGAAGGTAAGGAGATGATGACCTGTAACCAAGTCAGTGCCTGAGGATCTGGAGCAGGCTGGGGACCTGTGCTTGCCAAGTGTCCCATGAGCACTACAACCCCCTTGGCCTTGTCCCCCCTGTTCTCAAACTGAAGGAAGGAGGGAGGCAGAATGGGGCCTACAACCTTCCTTCCTCTCAGTGCACAGAGAGGTCCAGAGTGTTATCCAGTCCTTAACAGGAGACTCTTAGGAGCCCTGCCATTTTCACTTTTACAATCTGGGTGAGTATGAGAGTCATGTGGGAAGTCTTTGAAAACAAACTCCTGGCCCCTGCCCCACATGGACCTGCAGAATGGGCCTTTCAGACATGCCCTGGGATCTGAAGCCAGCCTACATACACCACACCCTCCTGCTGCACAGCAGACAGATGAGGGCCGCCTGCACACTTGCATGAGTCTCTGAGCAGAGACTGCAACTGCCCTGGGTTCAGAGAGATTCTGAGGACCATTGTGCTGCCTGTCGAGGCACCAAGTCTTCACAGTACCTCGAAGCTGTAGGAAAACACCGGCTCCCCTTATAAAAGCTCGGGAGCCCTGTGCCAGTGTTTCTCTGCATTCATAGTTTTAGTCCGTGAAGGTCTAATTTCCAGTAGGAAGGCACAACTTCCTGTTTTAATACTAATCACAGCTTCATGAACTTGGTGCTCTTTGTTCTTTGTATTAGACACTTAAGTTCAACTCACAGAAAAATCTAGCTCAGATCCCAAAGGAGAGAGAGTTTCCCATCCAGAGCAACTTGAATCAACCAGAAATGACACTTTGAGATGTTGTGATAATAGTCTTCCACACCTAGACACTTCTGGAAACACACAGAATGGGCACTTTATCAACTATTCTACCTAAACAAAACACAAAAGGCCCCCTGATTTCTTTCCAAAAATGAGTATCTACCTCAAGGATACCCTCTTCCAGGTTCTCGCCTCCGTGACCACAAAGCAAGCATCACACAGCCACGTCAGACTTACAGAGTTGCAAGGTCCAGCTTTGCTCTTCACTCCTTTCAAGAGATGAGGTCCTCTGGTCTTTCCCAATTCCTAATCTCCCAAAAGTTTTCCCAGATTTCCCCAACTGCGATTCCAGAAATGCTAGAACTGATTCTCTTGATGCCAAAGGAAGCCGGATACAGGTCTCTTGATTGATGTGCTAAACAAACTCTTCCTAGCTCAGCGGTGACAACCATACATTTGGCAGAGACAACCATTATTTCCATTTTTGAGGGTTTTGTTTTTTGTTAAAAATATAAAAAGGGAGAGAAGTTCTGATTCACTCAAGAGACATCACCCATTTCCAACCCTGTCATGATGAAACTCCTTTATTTAAAAAAAAAAAAAAAAGAAGTCACTTTTGGAGGGGTAGGGCATGGATCTTCCCGCCTCCCCCCCACACACCCGAAAAAGGTCTATTTTTTTTTTTTTTTTTTTTTTTCAGATTAACTATGATTGTTCACACTTGGGACAGAACACACACTTTTTTTTTTTTTCTGAATGGTCAGTAATAGCACCTCACGTGCCACTCTTTTTATTGGAGGACCTATAGCAGTGGTTCTCTCAAACCTTAGCCTGGGTCCAAATCACCTGGATGACCGATTAAAAACAAATTGCTGGGACTAGGGATATAGCTCAGTTGGTAGAGTGCTTGCCTATCAAGCACAAGGCCCTGGGTTCAATCCCCAGCACCGCAAAAAAAAAAAAAAAAAAAAAAAAAGAAAAATTGCTGAATGCTGCTCCTAGAATTTTCTGATTCAGTGGGGCTGGATAGAACCTAGGATCTGCATTTCTAACAAGTTCCCAAGAGATGCTCATACCCCTGGTCCAGGGACCACACTTGAGAACCATTGCTGTACAACAGATAGCTTTATGATTAAGAAATAAGTACTGAGTATGTACTGACTACAAGGTACTTCAGTGGGGTACTGATGGCCCAAGTAGGTATACCTGACTTCAAATTTTTTAAATTCTGAGTATTTTTCCTTCCTGGAAGTGATAAACAGTCAGCAAAATAGAGAACAGCAGGAGCTAAGGGCCAGGGCAGCAGGGACTGGCACATTGGGAGAGGGACAGATCACTGTAGGTACTCCAAGCAGAGGGAGGCTTCACAGATAACTTGGTGCTGTTTCTGGTCTTTGAGAGAAAGGCAGAGCCAGATAACCTGAGAGGAGGGCAGGTGAACAATACCTCAAAGCAAAAATATCTGGCTTGCTTTCAACATCTACTCTCCCATCCCTGGGGAATCTTGGCATATGGCAGGGAAATACTGGCTCACCACCTCCCAATAAATGTCTTTCTTTCTCTCTCTCTCTCTCTGTCTCGCTCTCCTTCCTTCCTTCCTGGGGATTGAACTCAGGGTCACTTGACCATTGAGCCACATCCCCAGCCCTATTTTTGTATTTTATTTAGAGACAAGGGTCTCACTGAGTTGCTTAGCGACTCACTGTTGCTGAGTCGGGCTTTGAACTTGTGATCCTCCTGCTTCAGCCTCCCGAGCTGCTGGGATTACAGGTGAGCACCACTTGTAAGCACCAGCTTACAAGTGTCTTTCTTAACCAGCCACAGAACCAGAAGAGAATCACTGTTTCTCACTCTGCAGGTGGTGGCAAGGCCAGCCCTAGAACTGCTGCAGTGTCCTGGGGTGCTGGTGTCTTGACTGGTGGAGGAGGCAGACTAAACCTGCTGAAGAGCAGATGGAGAGGGACCTGGGGAGGGCACTTGCTGGGGGCAAGAGCTGTAAGGAGTCAGAGGCTCAGTGACCCAGGCTTATGCCTCAAGGTCACTTGAGAATTGGGTAAGCTCTGAAAGAAGGAAGTGGTGGAGGATCACAGAAGAATCTGTCCCAACGCTCACCCCTTGTTATACTTCAGGTACTATGCTGTGTTCTAGGGATATAGAGGTGCCTAAGCCTTCCTCATCCTTGCCCTTGAAAATTTTATGTCCAGTTAGGAAACAGAGCAGTAAAAAGACAAATGATAAAAACAAGATGATAAACACTATGATAGATGCAGAGTGCTATGTGGGTGCAGAGCACAGACGGAATAACTCGGGGGCTCAGGGAAAGGGATGCTTTAGGGGAGTGACAGTTGGGCTGGGTTGCCACGGATGTTGCTAGGTGAGGAAGTGAAGGTGTTCATGGTCTTCCAGGTAGAACAGCAGGTGTGAAGGCATGGAGTAGTGAGGAATTCTAGAGTACCGGGGAAAAACAGAGCTCATAGTGCTAGCGGGATGGGTGTGTGTGTGTTTGTGTCCGTGTGCGCATGTGTGCGCATTCATGGAGCTGCTGGGAGCAACGTGGGAGACAGTGCAGCTCAGTTGTTCTTTGTCATAGGCTGGGGATTGGTAACAGGATCCCCATTGGATACCAAAATCCACGGGTGCTCAAGTCCCTTATATAAATGTCTTAGTGCTTGCATCAAACCTATATATATTCTCCTGTACATTTTACATTACCTCTAGATTATAATGACTTATAATGCCTAATACCATGTGGATGCAATGTACATAGTTGTGATATTATTTAGGAAATAATGACAAGAAGAAAAGGCTGCATGTTTCTGTAAAGGTGCCATTTTCCCCCTCAAATTATTTTTGATCCATGGTGGGTAGAATCTGCTGATGCAGAGCTCATGGATGCTGAGGGCTAACGGCATTCTACATTAAGGAGTTGAGATTTTAACTTCAGGGTGATTGAGAGCCACTCAATTACATTAATTGCTTAAGTGACACAGCTAGATTCTCATTTAAAACATGACTGCTGAGTAGAAGATGCGATGGAGATGAGAGGTGGGAAGAAGGATATCAGGTGGAGCGGAGGAGGGCCATACATGTAGGGACTTCTGAGACCAAAACTGACAGACTTTAATGGATGTGCTGGTGGTGACACTGGGGACAGGTGATGGAGAGTGAGCCCTGTCACTGAAGCCAGTCCCATTCAGGACAGCAATTATGCAAATGACTGTATTTCCCACCATCCTCCTTGTCTCTTTTGCTTGAGTTTTTACTCTTCAAACTTGATATTCAACATATGGTGTCATGCTGAGCACGGCTGGAGCTTTTTGAATGGAACATCTCAAGGCCGCTTACTGCAGCAATGGAAAGTAAATCACAAGCGCACCCACGACAGACCCTTAGCCTTCATATCACATTTGCTCAACCTAAGTATGAGGAGCACGCCACAACATCCGGGTGCAAACGCAGTCAGCGTCCAAGGAGACCTGGGCAGCAGGCTTAGCCATCAACATCTCTGGAGTCAGAGCCTTTGTGACTCAGTTGATTACAATGGTACCAGATGTCTTTCATTTCAGTGGTTCTTTTGTTTTAAAAAGTTACAAGAGTCTTGAATTGAGAACAGTAACTAAAAGAATCGTTCCAACAGTTTAGCCTCTTGTACAAGGCTCAGCAGGGCAGAGCCAGGGAGGCTGGGAGGCTGGGAGGCTGGTTGCCCACAGTTCCTGCCTCAGGACTGGTTCTCCTGGCCTGAAGCGAGCTCACGAGAGTGGCTAAGAAATGCCTGGGGCTCGCGTCCAGGGGACATGCTGGGACCCCTCCTCTGTGAATGCTTCATGAGGGGTGAGGGGAAGGGTGCAGAGAAGGGACACTGTTGGAGTAGGATTGCTTCTCGTTTCTCTGCTGACTACCATGGATTAGGATAGTGTGTGACACCTGGAGGTGACAGTGCCCCAACACCCTGGACCCTGGTGGGGAAACATTTGTGAACACTGCCATGCCTCACTTGCTTCTTCTTAAAGACAGCCCACAGTTTCCCAGGTAAAGTGTGTATGATGGTGTGCACGGAGATTCCTTTGGAAAAGCTGTAATGATAAACACGTAAAATAATGTGATTAATTGATAAACTACTTTTTTTTTTAAAGATAATATTATTGATGATCATGGAACCTGGCCACTGCTATGAATGTAAGTTAGTATAACCTCTCTGGAGAAAACTTTGGATCACGTAATTCTGCTACAAGGTAGTTAAGGAAAAAAACAAAAAAATATGCACTGACATATATGAACAGAGATATAATATACAGAATTCTTTATCATTTTGAAAAAAATTGAATACACACGTGAGTGATGTAAACTGGTGACACAAATTTTGGCATCTTCCAGCTGGGGAATGTTAGCCATTATAAATCATGTTTCAGAAGACCCTTTAACACAGGGACAAGCTCAAGTTTGTACCACTGAAACCATGGCATTTTGTAAGCATGTTTTTATAAGGTTAATTAAAAGTAGATAGGTGGGGGCTGGGGATATAGCTCAGTTGGTAGAGTGCTTGCCATTCATGCACAAGGCCCTGGGTTCAATCCCCAGCATGGCAAAAAAAAAAAAAAAAAAAAAAAAAGTAGATAGGCTTTGGGTAAATAATTCAGTTAGAAATTCATAGCAACATGTTAATAGACGGCTATCTTTGCATAGGATTTTATATTGTCTTTCGTGATTTTTTGGGGGGGGGTCAAATCATTCTTATAGTGAAACATTACTTTTTAATCAGAGAAATTCATTTAAATTATATGTAATAATTTAAATCATAATACATTTGTGAACATTTTTTATCTCCATATAGACATCTATATATCTGTATCTTTGCCTGTATATGTCAGTGCATGAGGTAATTCTCCTGTAGCAGAATTTCCTGGTCAAAGATTTTCTCCAGAGAGATGATACTTACACTCTTAGCAGTGGCCAGTTCCCAAGATCACCAATAACATATTAAAAAAAAATAGTTTACCAATTAATCACATTGTTTTACAGGTTCATTAGTGTAGTTTTCCCAAAAGAAATGTCTAAAAATTATGTGTCGATTATAGTTTCAGTTATAATATATAACATGTAATATATTTACCATATTCAATGGGTTATTTATTAGAATAGTATTTGGTATAAAAAATTCCCAGACAATCAAATAATGCCTTGGAGTCCTTTTGCAAGAGAATATGACTTATGAAATTTAAAAAATCGATGGGACTGTGATCTCCCCACAAAGAACCTTTGTGTGGCACCAAGGCTCGGGGGCTTTATCAGAGGAGTCAGATGTGCAGCCAAGGTCCCCTCTTGAGGACCCTGAGCTCACTGAGCTTTCCATTGAAATCTGGCTGACATGTCCCCAGGCACCGCTGCTCATCAGGGGTAAACTGTCCAGACTGGGAGCACAGGGAGGAGAGAGCAGGGGCTCCCCGGGCTAGTGTGGGGCTGAAGCAGAGAAGGACATCTGGCTGGAAGAGGTGGATGCTGCAGTTGTGCCGGAGGGTGCATGCATAGCCATAGTGCAAGAGCTGAGGGGTTGGAAATGGATAGAGTATTTGGGAAGTTTCTCTGAGGAAGTAACGTTATAGGACCCAACAGATGAATATGAATCAATTATGCAAAAAGGATTCCACAGAGACAGAATAGCATTTGCAAAGGTCCTGTGGCAGGAAAGTATGTAGTCACCATGACAGGCTATGGAATGGGCAGTATGGTGGTAGAACTAAGGGTCAGTTTGGTCCAAGGGGAGGTCTGGGAAGCAGGCAGGGGTCAATCATGGAGGGTAGGGTAGGTTATGAAAATTAGTTGAGTCTCCACTCTTACCAAAAGTCAAAGGAAAGCCACAGAATGGTCATAATACAAAGAGATAGGAATCAGCACTGTCTACCTCAACCCCACTTGTTAAGTTCAGGATTGCCTGCTGTTCCAGGTTGGTCTTCTGAGAAAGCCCTTTCCTTTGAGGGAAAACAGCTGGAAAACTCTTTGGAATCGATCAAGGTCCTATAGAATGCAATTTACAAAAACTTGTGGTGTTTATGATGTAATTGTGATTCCTGAGATGTGATACCTTGTGCAGCCACAACCTGTACAACCATACTCAGTGGCCCTCCATCTCCAGGGACCAAAAGTAAAAGGGAAAAAACTTTTTCTTCTTAAAGTAACATGGCAAAAAAAAAAAAAAAAAGTAACATGGTATGTTATGGCAAATGTGATGAGATGTGTATTTTTTTTTTTTATTTTGCCTTTGATGGCCTAATGATCAACAGAGATGATTTTCCAACACCCACCCACACTACCTAGGTTCAAAGCTGGTGGAAAGGAGTAACAGGTTCCAAATGGCAGAAGAGGGCGCCTTCCCCATGGCTAGCTGGATGGGAGGAAAGGACTAACAAGAGTTTATATAAAAAATGATGCATCTTTCAGATCTGAGATACAAAGAGGAGACCATGGAGCCACATTGCAACCTGTGCACCAGAAGCCACTCTGAATGTGCACCAGGTGAGGTGTGCAGAACGTGAGGGCATAAAATGACACAGGCTGAGTGAGGAAGAGCCACAAGCCGTGAGGGTATCCTGACTTAGTTAAATTGTAAGATGTCTTCTACACGAATCTGAGTGATTTTGTGTTAACATTCTACTCTTAACCACAAATCTTGCAGTCTAAGTTTAGATTCACCAACATTTGTGTTCAAACACTAACAAGAAGTAGCAGCAACCAAATCCTTGCTTATATTATAAAGCATCCTAGACATTGACGTATGCACTGGACTCAATAGCCAGTTGCATTCTTACTTGTTTGGAGTTTCAATTTTTTTTTTTTTTTTTCTGAAATGAAACGTTTCTGGAAGATTCTGAGAAAAATATTAAAAAGAATGCACTGTGGTCCTTTCCCACCCTGGTGTCTATCCCCGTCTCTGAAGCCTTCCTCCTCTGATCCTGGCACCCAAGTCTTCAGGGAAACACCATTCCAACAGAGCAGCCTGGGAGAAACCAGAGTCACACTTACTGCTCTTTGGATGGTGGATGAGCTGGTCCCTTCCTCCTCTTCCCCATCTGGCTCCTGGTCTTCATTGTCGGTCCATGAGGACACATCCTCTATGGAGCTGGTCAAATCAGGCAAACTCTTAGAGGTTAACCTGAGGAGGTCCTCTGCGGAGCTTTCCTGTGGGGATGCAAGGAAAGGTCCAGGAATTATCCCCTGGCCAACCAGTTCTGCCGACCACAGCAAAGCCTGCGCTTCCTCCTTCGGGATCATCCTGGAGCCTTCTTCTCTAACGGGCTTGATCATTTCTGTTGTCTCCTGCGCGCATGGCTAACTTCGCTTGGCTGTTTGCCCTGCTAGTATGAGCGTTCCTCCCAACTCACTCTGCTTCTTCCCAGGGCCAGACCCCCAGGCCTAGCACAGAGCTTAGATATCCAAGGCACCCTCCTCCTGCCCCAGGGCCACCTCAGTAGCATAGGCTCATTAGAAAGAGATTAGATTGTTTATTGAATCAAAATGCCAACCTGGAGACATGATGATGTCTTTGCAATGAAAGCAGCCCTTGAACAACCTTTAAAGGTCAACAACAATTCATGAAACCAGACTCCATTAAGATTAGACTCCAGGGGCTTTATCAGCCCAGCCCTCTGCTGGGCAGGGAAGGCCAGATAGGCTGTGGGATGCGGGTGCTCACAGAGACCCCAACTGCAAATGAGGACATGTGGGAGCCCAGTGCCTTCCTGGGAAATGCCACAAAATGGGGGGCTGGTGTCCAGGGAGGGAGGGGCATAGCTAGAGTCCATCAGAGGCCAATGAGAGAACTGTGCTCTCTCCTCTCCTTCCCACAGCAGCCGTTTCTTCAGGGAAGGAAACAAGTGAAAGTTTTCATCATCATATGCCTTGAGGTTGACAGAATAGAGGAAATGTGGGAAAAATACCCACATTAAACAGCGGACTTTACAAACTATTAGTGCGTGGACACCTAATGACGGTGACATTTGTTACCCATTTGATGCTGCTTCCACCTGTAAGGAACCTGAAGAATCTTCATTTTAGATTAGCAATTGTGAATACAATGTTGTTAGTCCTTAACAAAGGAAATGAAAAAGTTACTAAACAAAAAGTGAGTTAATTTGTCTTCTGTGATGTCAATTTTGCTGGGCTGTTAACAGAAGAATAAAAAAAGGTGCCAACTGGTGAGTAGATTGCACAATAGCCACAGTATAGAACACTCTGCCGTCATGAAAACTGGTACTGTAGAAAGTACCTCCTGGGTGGAAAGCACCCTACTCTGTGAATGAGCAGATTAAAATGACACGCAATGAACATGGTATTAACAAGGCATGTCATAACGAACTAGACGTAATATCATGTGAACACCAAAAAGCCAAACGCTCCTCCACTGCTCAGGGCCCTCTCCATCTCCTTTAGTCTCCATGACCTTTAAAGGTGCTCAGGATGCACGACTTTTCAAGGGTTGTGCCAGCACTTAATTCTAGGTGGGACTGCCCCCAGAGTGACCTGTCTCCTTGAGTTTGATTCCATTTAAAAGAAATGTGTGAGGGGGTGTGGGGATGGGAAGGACAAAGGACAGTGGAATGAGATGGACATTATGGCCCTATGTACATGTATGATTGATTACACTACTGGTGTGACTCTGCACATGTTCAGCCAGAGGAAGGAGAAGTTGTGCTCCATTTGTATACAATGTGTCAAAATGCAGTCTACTGTCACGTAGAACTAATTAGAAACAATTAAAAAATTTTTTTAAAAACTGTACCCCGCTGGAAGGACACACCAGTTAGTGGATTGTATTATTGGTGACATTATCAAAATTTCATCTTTTTCTTCTTTGTATTTTTTCTGGGTTTTCTACATCAGAAATAATAAAAACCTATTATGTGGTAATGAAAATCAGGAATACAACAAAAAAAGAGTGAATGAGAGTTCTGTATTGCTATGCGATGCTTCCAGAAATAGCAAAACTAGCTTGGATATTCTGAGTTCCTTCAACAAAAACTTTCTAAGCTCCTACTATAAGCAAACAACCCATTTGGGCAGAAACATGTGACATCCTTTCTGCTATGACTGCTGTATTTCCCAAACAACGACTTAAGATTTTGTGACAAGGCGATTATTATCTAGAATAACAAGAATCTACTGTGTGTGTGTGTGTGTGTGTGTGTTTGATACTAGGGACTGAACCTAGGGGAGTTCTGCCACTGAGCTTTTTTGCCCTTTTATTTTTTGAGGCAGATTCTAAGTTGCCTGGGCTGGTTCCAAACTTGCCTCCTGAGTAGTTGGGATTACAGGTGTGGCCACTATGTCCAGCAAGACTTTTTATATTTTCATTATTCTTTATCCAGAAAATTAGAAGCTTCCCTCATTCAAATATAAAGACCAAAACAAAGTCTGTGGATTACCTTCCCTTGGTGGATATAAAAGTGGAACAGGTGCCAAGAGAAGCCTAAAGATTGACACTTCTTTTTCTCCTAATGGATAAGCACCTTGACTGGTGGAGGCCCAGATTAGAAACCAGGAGCAACGACTGCTCCGCAGTTCACTGCCTAATTGTAAACAGGGGCCCCTGGACTGACAGATGGAATGGAAACCCATTCTTGTCTTCTGTATGCTGCTCAGTCCTACAAGTTGGTGCCTCTTGCAGGAACACATTATTTTATTTTTTTTCCTAATATCATTGGCTCTGGGATTCTTTATATTTTTATTTGTTTAAAGGGCAGCTTGGTGTATGAGAAGCAGCATGAACTTTGAAATCTGGAGGACTCAGCATAAATCCTGCTTTTGCTGTCTACTGCTGTATGACCACATGCAAGTTAATGAACCACTGGAGTTTTAATTCCATCCTTTGAATAAAAAGAACCAATACCTGCATCACGGGATTTATATTTTAAGAATCCAAAGAGATAATTGGTAATAGATAAGAAGCCCCTGGTAGCGTCCTTTCTTCCTTAAGATGGTGAGTGAGATCAGAGACCAGTAATCATCTGGGAACTAGTTTTCAAAGCCCACTGGATCACCCTTCATTATTAGCTCTGTGCATGAGTGGCCCTTTTGTTGTTTTTATCTTATATATTTTTTGTGTTTGTGGATAACAACTTGATGTAGAAAAGATGTCCTCCTTTCCTCATTTTCCAAACTAGCAGCAAAAATAAGGCAGCATAGAGATGAAGGCTTGGCAGCACATGGTACAGAGAGCCCAGGCAGGAGCCCAGGTTCCTAAGCTACAGCTGGGGGTGGGGGAGGGGAGCTGCCCGAGACCCAAAGATGCTTTTGAGCTCTGGTGGGTCTGGCAAAATGAGGAAATTGTTTCCCCCTCCTTGGCACTCAGCAGGGGAATTCCTAAGGGGAACACCCTTAGGAATGCTCTCCTTCCTTGTTCCTAGTGAGGTATGCAGACAGCCCTGAGGCAGGTACTGTGAGGATGTGTGTGGAGCTCCAGGGACTTAGGAGTCCCTGGAGGACCCCATGGAACCTCTGGAAGGGGAGGAAAGGACCCTAGAATGGACTCAGCTCCTGCCTCCAGGGGCTCAGATCTCTACATTTCCTACTGAGCCTTCACCAAGTATCTGCATATTGGAAGCCTGAGAGTCCAGTCAAGAGTCTGGGGTAAAAGATGTAAAGGAATAAAAGCAGATTTTTTTTCAGATAGCTCCAAGTATTCTTCTCATCTATTGATACAGCTGTCTTTCAGTACCTGTGGGGGATTGGCTCTGGGACACGCCACCCCCTTAACAAAATCCAAGGATGCTCAAGTCCCTTTATAAAATAGTGTATAGCATTTGCATGTAACCCACACATCCTCCTGTATACTTTAAATCATCTCTAGGTTATTAGTCCTTCCTGTGACTAGATGGTTATGTACATAGCTAGAGACAACATTGTTTAGGAATAATGACAAGGGGAAAGTCTGTATATGCTCAGTATAGGAGCAATTTTTAAAAATCTTTTCCAGCTGAGGTTGGTTGAATCTGTAGATACAAAACTTATGGATAAGAGGCACCAACTGTATTCCTCTAATCAGCAGTTCATCCTGGAATTTAAATGGGAATATATATATAAACCTCAGGTGCAAGTTTCAGAAAAAAAACAGGGAAGAGGGAAAAAGAATTACCCTTACAGCAACAGTGTAGTGTGAGGAGAGGCCAAGATGCACATGGCCTCAGACCCAGTCTCCCCGCCAGAAGTGGAAGAAGTCCCGAGGCGCCATTCACTAACTGCTCACTCACACGGACTCTTTCCTAGTCTTACCACCAGCACAATCAGGTGACAGGAAGGAGAGAGGTCAGTGCCTCCCTTTCTCATCAGAGCTGTGGAGTCTGCGGTCTTTCTCCAGTACTTTGAGGCTGGTGACCAGGGGGGAGCCATGTAGATGCCGGGGGCCTGCTCATGGCCAGATGCTGATGGCATCATGGCCCCTGCAAAATGGGAGCCAGCCAATGGAAGCTCCACCTCACTGTATCATCGGTAAAACTGGGAGGAAGGAAAGGTGGGGGGCTGGGCGAAAGACCCCCAAGGCTTCCCCTAGCTCTCACCCTGTGTCTTTTTTCCTTCTGGACTTGAACATACAATGCCCGCCTCCCTCTTCCCTGCTGTCCAGGCTTCCGTACCCCCTTTTTAGTTTCACCTGTGACAACTGCCACTCCCTCTACACTGTCCTTCCTTCCACCCTACCCTTCTTCCTTTTTCCTTAGTTCTATTTTTATTATTTCATCCTGTGACACATATCTTTAAAGACTCTTAAAGAAGAGCAAAACTAATGGAATGTCCTTCAGCTTAGGGCCCCCATGCAGGCTTGCCCTGTGGATCCTGGCCCAAGGTCAACGTGAAAAGTGTGTGCACACAACCCTGGGTATGGCACGGGGAGGGCTCGAAGCCCAATCCACCACCACTGTTCAAAATGTTTCCAAAGTCCAAACAAAAGCTACCTACCTTGCTGGCCACCACCAGCTGCACCATTCCGGTGGCTGAACGAAGAATGGCCACAGCTTCCTCATGGGAGAGCCCGACCAGTAAGTGACCATTGATTACCAGCAGCTCGTCTCCCAAAGACAGTCTGCCATCCCTGAGGAAATGGAGATGGAAAAAAAAAATCCCTCATCAAGATGTCCTGGGCCTGAGGAGGGTCATTCTCCAGGAGTGAGGGGAGGGCGTGAGAAGGGAGAGTTAAAGTCAGGCTGAAGAGGAAGCAGTGACAACCAAAGACGGACTGGGATGGGACAAGTCCAGAAGCCCACTGGAGGAAGGAACATCTCCAGGATTTCAGGTTAAACCCTCGACTGGCATCAGCGTCAATGAAGCGCCCAGCTAGGTGGGGGTGGGGCCAGAGAAACCCAGACCTCGGGGTTTTAGGAGAGTCAGGTCATCCTCTTTCTAATCCTGTCATCTTGTCTCCGTGACTGAGTCATCAGCACAGGGCCGAGTCGCTGAACTCAGTCTAGAGCCAGCAAGGGTATCCTAAGCTCATGGCAGCCCTCTATCTTCCCAGGTGACAGAACCTCACCAGATTTCCTCTGGGGAACTTGTGACCACCACACTATATGGTCTCCACCCTTCCCCTCTACACCATTTTTTTTTTTTTTTTTAAATCCTTGGGTCCTCACAACCAAGCTTCATAAAGAGAAGAGTAAATCAAAATAATAAATTTTAATTTGCTATTGTTGTAGGTATCAGACCTGGCCTATAACCATGGGTGTGCAAACATTTTCTGTTTCTTTATTTCCTTTAAATTAAACTATGGTTGATTCAGAGCTTTCTTCCCGGAGGGCTGGCAGGAGTTTCTGCAGTCACTGGGATAGTCTCCCTTGGGAGCTCACAGGTCTCAGCGGCACGCTGAGCAGGGCAGGCGCCTTCAGTGCGTTCCAACTAAGCCTCCAATAGTCTGGTCTGCCATAATCCAAAAGGAGCCAGAGATTCAAGTCTGATAAGGTGAACAGACCCTCACCTAGGGTCTAAAGTGCCGTCCAAAGGCAGCTCACAACCACCTAGGCGCTGCCTGGGCTCTTCTCCCAGACCCAGCCAACCCTCTCTCACTCGTCTAGACTCTCTCTCCCTTGCTTTCTTTCAACCAGCTTCTCTCCTTTCATCCTTATCTCCTGTCTTCAACCACTTCTCTCTGTCTCCTTCCTCCAGGGCACACGCCATAATCTTTTCTATGAATTTAGGCTTTAACAGAAGACAGGAGGCACCAGAGACATCTGACAGTCTTGTTTTCTGTTCTTCAAAAATCCCTGAAGCAGAGAAATGCTAAGGGCCCCACTGGTCTCTTGGAAAGGCAAGAGAAGGGAATAGAAAAATCACAGGGTGAAAGCTCCTAGAATCTCAAGGAGACGTGTGAGTAGACCCCTTGGAAGGTGATCCTGAAGCGAGGGATTCTGGCATAAAGGAAGCCAAGGGCTCTGGCCCGGGCTTGCTTATCTATAACACCCACAAGACCAGCCTCAGCCCCAATTTCTTTCCTATTTTGCTCTAATTTCATTTCTCTCATTTCCTGTTATTAACCAGAATGTTAATACTTGGGAGTCACACACCCGTGAGACAGAGCTAGACACTACTCCAGGCTGAGAATGAGATCCATTAGAAACGGCTCTGATGGGAAATAGACAAAAACGGTTCCACGCACAGCTTATCTCTGGGCACAGAAATTTCCTAACTGCCAACTTGCCAAAGATAGACTAGAACCTAAGCTTAGGATTCATGAGAAAATGGCTACCTGGTGGGAGTTGATTAAGGCATGTGTCATTCAGGAAGTTTGGTAACACTCATTTGAGTTAAAAACATCTCAGGTTTTAATCTTTTAATAATTCCTGTCACCCAGATAACTGACAGTTGCAGATAATCTTTCTCTACTTTAGCTATTAGCATCCTTCTCTCTAAGAGGATTGAGAAGCAGGAAACATTTTGCTAGTCTGTTTCCTGGTTCGCTTCTTAATTTTGCATTCTGACTAAATACCTTTAGCTCCTTCAACTACATCTCGTGAGGTGTACTCGATTCCCCTCTCATTCCTGGGCAGGTTGATCCTGCTTTGGCCGGTCATATCCCCCCTTAGAATCAGGGTGCCTGGACTGAACTATTCCAGACTAAAGACACTCTCCTTCCTCATCAGTGACTCTCTGTGCACGTTGTGGGCAAGTAGCACATGCACCCGCCCTGCCATGCCTTGCAAACAGTAGGCACCTGACGTGAATGGACGCAATTAGCAGGGCAAAGAATATGCCTGATATTCTGGTAGGGTTCCCTCTCTCATACTCAAATGTCCTCCTGTTTTTGCACATGCTCTAGCTAATGCTTCTTCCTATGTCAGATGACTGTTCCGATTAAAAAATAAACTTTTGATCATGAACTGTTTTCAGGTCACATGGAGAGGAATTCACATTTTTTTTCCCTTCCACATCTGCACAACAGACACATGTTCATTAACTGTTTGTGAAATCCTGATCGACTTGACAAGGGAGGCCCTAGTACATGAACTGTGGTCACACTGGAAATGAATCGCTTTCCTGAGTCATCAGTCATAGTCTTAGGGAGTTAAGACGTCAGGGACGTGGTGTTCTGCTCACCAGCATATTCCTGATAAGTAACCACATATTCCACAGTACCAGCCTCCAAGAGTTAGGATCAATAATAGCTGCCTGAAACTACAACTGGTTTAGAAAGAAACCCAATCTCCCCTCCATGGTTTGGAAAATCCTGCACTATCCTCTCCAATTAGCCACTTCCTGTGTTCAGAGAGGGGTTCGATTAGCACTGCTCTTGCCTGATTTCTTCCCGTGCACCTCTGGGATCTTTATGAACTATAATTACCAGGACCCAGACCCACCGGAAGAGGACAAGCACCCAGGAAAGGGGAGGGGAGGACAGGAGACAGAGAGACAGGGGAGAGTTATCTAGTCACCTGTGAGCAGCACCTCCTTCCTTCACTTGGGTGACAACGATAGCGTGAGGTGAGCGCTTTGATCCTCGGCCTCCACTAACCTGAATTCCCAGCCCATCTGATTCTTTGAGCAGCTCCATCTTCCATATCCGACCAACTTCCTCCTTAGAAGAAAAAGTGAACATGCATGAAGGACTCTAACAGACACGTGCCACCCACACTGGAGAACAGAGCTGTCATGTCACGCCGAACATCCATCACTCATCAAGAGCCCTCACAGCTCAACTCAGAAGGAAAGTTCCGGTGGACTGGACCAGTCTCTGGCTGGCAGTGCTGTCCAACAGAACTTTCTGTGACACTGGAAATGTTCTGCTTGTGCCATCTATTAGGGAGCTACTGGCCACAGGTGGCAGTGGAGTGTTTGAAGGCAGCTGGTAGTAACAGAGGACCTGAATTTTAATTTCACTGAATTCTAATTAAATTTAAATAGCCACCTGTGGCTAGTGGCTTTGATATTGGACAGTCCAGCAAGTGTGATTACTGAGTTTCCTGATCAGGGTCCTGTTAAATGAAACTGTTTCTGCCTGAGACCCCCATGCTACTCTGTAGGTACATGGTGGCTTTAGTCTGAATCGTCTTATTTCTCATAGCTACTAATTAATAAAGGAAGAAAGAGCATGTCTTGGCCCCAGGAGACTTCAACTAGTTTGCCATCTAGTTGAGCTAGATGTTCTGCCATCTGTAACTTATGAGTTTCCTTGCCCCTAACATGGGAATGATGATCGGTACTTCTAGGTTGGTTATTAGGGTTAAATATTAGGATATTTATAGAAACGGGTAGCAGCACAACATCTAGCAGGTACACAATGAATACTGACAGGCAATTATCTACTATTGGTTAGTATCCCTTATAAGAAATGCTTGGGAACATAAATGTTTCAGATTTCAGATTTTTGTGGGGTTTAGGAAGAGTAGCATATAAATAATGAGATATCTTGGAGAGGGGACCTAAATCTAAACACAAACATTAATTTATGATTCATATGCACCCTATACATGACACGAGGCAATTTTATACAATATTTTTAGTGTACATGTGTTTTGACTGTGACCTATCATGTGAAGTCAGGTGTGGAATTTTCCAATTGTGGCATGATGTTGGTGCTCCATAAATTTTTGGATTTTGGAGCATTTTGGATTTCAGATTTTCAGATTAGTGATGCTCAATCTGTACTTGTGTGAACATATGCATATGTATACACACACACACACACATGTATGTTGAAAACATATTGAATTAAACCTCAAACTCCCTTAAAACATGGAAATGAGATCTTTGGTAGGAGAAAGTGAAAAAGGAAATTAACGTTGATATCAACTGTTGGTTGATAGGATTGGTGACATTGGCCTGCATGCTCCTTAAATACATTAAAACTGCTTCAAGGGGCTGGGGAGGAAGCTCAGTCGGTAGAGTGCTTGCCTTGTAAGCACAAGGCCCTGGGTTCGATCCCCAGCACCAAAAAATCCCTGCTTCAACCCCTGTAACAATCTGTCGTTTAAAAATAGTAAAAAAAAAAAAAAAAATCAAAAAATTAATAAATGTCTTTAAGTCATCAGGTTACTGGTAGCTTTTCTGCTTTGGTTCATCCTCCCCTCTGATCCCTATTTCATTCTAAAGATGCGATCATGCTCACTGCAATCTTGTTGAATTCTTTCAGATACTTAGCTATTTAGAAAAATGAAAGTAAAATCTTCAAAAGTGATTTATTTTGGGGTTTTACTCTAGTCTTACCCCTGTAGTTCTTTTTAGTCCTAGATATATGGGCATGGGTCACAATATATTCCTTAACATATAAAACAAAGGCTATCTGTTTTCTTCATCCATCATGAAGGTCCAATGGAACCATCACCCCCTAGAAATAGGCAACCTGCCCATTCAAGCTGCTTGCAAAGGAGAAAGAATGTGAAGCATTTGGAAAATCTGAAATACACACTGTCAGAAACTAAAATGAAACTTCATGCAATAGTAAAAAACCCAGATGTTGAGCAGTCACTGATGTGCATCAATAGGAATGTCTGGGGAAATTATCACCAGACAGAGACCTGTTGGATCCTACACTGCTTCTAGCACCGCACTGCTCAGTGGGACTCCCTTACTCCAGCAACAGGTAGTGGTGCCAACTGTCTCCTGCATCCTCTGACCACAGACAAACGAAGCCTGTCTGGCCAAATGTAACTTCAGAAGTCACTGGCTTACCACAGTAGTTCATGAACTTGTCATCGATCCCTATTTCATCCAGTAGTCTCACTCTGGACTCCACGGTTTTTGGTATGCTGCCCCTGACCTCTGGAACACCTTTCTCTTCCCCATTCAGAAACACCATCCCCTGGCCTTTAAAATCTCTCATAACTCCACCACTTCCAAAAAGCCATCCTTGGGAATCGATGTGACCACCAAGATGGCAGTTTTCAACACTTCTAATATAGGAGACTCCCTGGCCTAGCAGATACCACCAAAAACAACTAATTCAGGATGGCTGATTAGTTGTCCTGGCTTGCTGTGTCTCCCAAGCCAGCATCCCAGACAGCCTGTGGCTCCCTCCCTGGGCCTCATGGCACAGCTGAGACACAGAAGAGGACAGTGGCTTGACCTGTTTCTTTCCGTGGAAGAGACATCATGGTTCCTGTGTTCTGGCAGATGAGAGTGCTTCTCCCTCCCCTGGCATAGAAAAGCTGTGGACCCCTTTCCAACGAGCAACAGGGTCTGTAATTGGAGTCCATAAAGAAGAAACTCACTTATTTGGTTTGAATCCAAATTAGTAACCACCTCTCTACCTCCATTACCAGTTTATGCCATAATTCTTCCCCCTTTCACTCTCCTCTTTTGTTAAACAGAACCTATGTGGTTCATAGCAGGTGTGACAATACTATTTTGCTCCTTTTAATTTTAAAATGCTTTTAGGAGTAGGACCTGTGATAAGAAACTTGCAAAACTATGTTCACATAGGTATATAAATGACCTAAATGTTTATTCTGGCAGAGGAATTAAAGACAATTTTCATCAAGAGCACTCACTTACCCATTTCATAACCTCCCCTCACCCAACATGCATACAGCTAGTTAAAAATATATAAGATAAAACATATATCCAATATAAGTGGCTCCAGAGGGTAGAAATGACAGTCTGTAATATATCTCTTTAACTATTCCAGTAAAAAACCAGATCTCCTTCACTTTCATCCAATAACATGATTTTCTCCCTATAAATGAAAGTAGAAATTTTAAGGGGAATGTTCAAAGAAATCAGTGCCAAGTTTCCTTGCCTTGGGATTTCGTGATCAACTAATGAAGGGGTTCAAAGGAATATAAAGGGAGATGCAAGTATCGAGAGGCAAACGTTATCAGTTTTAATTGTACAAGTGTCAGTATTAAATTTAGTTGCCTATAGCAAAAGCAATGTTCAGTTAAAAATAAAATTAGTGTCTGAAGTTTATTAGGCTCAGGCTGGTACTGGCCCAAAACAAACAGGCTAACTTAAATATAACAACATTAAATATATTTCCAACTGCCTTCTTACAATTCCACATGGGTATTTAATTCACACCTCAGTACAGTCAAAACAAAACTCTTCCCCTCCTACTCCTGGCTTTCTCATCTCAATGGGAACAGAACTGTCATCTACTCAGGCTCCAGAGGCTATGCAAGCCAAAAGCTCATGTGCAATCTTTCATTCCTTCTATTTCATTTCCAACATCATAGCCACGTGAGAGATCTGTAGGTTCCATTCCCAAAATAGATCTGCTTCTGCTCATCCTCCCCATAAGCACCCTTACCAAAGCCGTCAGCATTTTCAGCTTGGGTGACCAGGACAGCTTCCGATCTGGTCTCCCGTTTTATTCTTCACCTCCTGTAATGCACTATTCACCATTAAATACCCAAGGTGAGTGATTAGGAAGCACAGGACATGATGTGCTCTGCCTAAATGCTCCAATGGCTGAAGTGACTCCCCACAGCCTGAGAGTAAGGTCCAGACTCTGGGATGGCACATGGGAACTTTGTGAGCCAACCCTGTCCACTCTTGGAATCATCTCCTGGCACTTGGTTTCTTCGCTCCTCGCGCACCCTTGTTGTTCCTGTCTTAGGGCTGCTGCCTTTGCGGGTTCTTCCCTGGGAACATTCTGACCCATGATTTCACAGGGCTGCCCTCTCCAGACACTCAGGCTCAGCTCAAACACTGCCTCTGTAAGGAGGTCCTCCTTTGCTGACACCCAATATCAACTCTACCAAAGACACGCCCAGCCATCTTCCACTTCACCCTGGTTTAGTTCATTCATACTACTTGTCCCCTTTGGACATCCTGATTTGTTTGCATATGTGTTGTTGACAGTCCCTTCTATGGTATAAATACCATGGGACAGGGAACCTTGTCTACCTCATTTAGCAGTGAAACCAGATTTTCACTTTCATTCAATAGCAGGATTTTCTTCCCATAACTGAAAGTAGAAATTTTAAGGGGAATGTTTGAAGAAGTCAACACAAGCTTCTCTGTTATCAGTGTAACTGATAAGAAAGCTAGTTATCAGTAAAACTGAAAACTCTCTGCCCTCTAGAACAGAGTCCCTCACATAATAACAATATTGCACAAATATGATGGAATAAACAAAAAAAGAACATTTATCCACTAATCTTATGATTCTTTGGATAATTGAGACTAAGAGGCTCAACCAGATGTGAGACCTGTGTGTTTGCCAATATTCAATGTGTGAACACCGATCCAGTTGTAGAGACAACTGAGTTCTGAAATAGACCATGTCTAGACAGATGGTTTGGGCACTTGTTTTCTCTTACGTTGGTTTAAAGGGCAATGGGACTTTGTCAGCCTATTGAGAAAAAGCCAAACCACGAAAATCGGGATGCTGTGGACTTCTGAACTACGTTGTCAGTGCCACCTCTCCGGCACACTGCCAATTACTGTGTCAGTTTACACGTGCATCACATCACTGAAGCCAATGCAGGGATTTATTTACTAAAATAGGGGCCGAACATTAAAGGGAGTTGTCTTACAGCATTTAAATGATCTCATTTCTGTTGGAACCAAAAATAACATTTTACAACAGCATCTTTGTCCCAAATGTGAGAAGACACATCATCCCACTTGAATTTCACTGCAGTAAATGCTCTGGCTCTTGTTGCAAACCTACTCTGACATGGTTTACTTTGCCCTTCTTATTAGAAAGCTCAGTAAGAAATGAAAAAAAAGTGCGATCTTAATGTCAGAGTTGGAAGTCCCTTAGTCATCAGACCCACATGCTCAATTTACAGGTGAGAAAACAGAAACCCAGAGAAAGGGGATGGCAGCCTAAACGCCACACGGTGGGGATGGAAGAACCAGGCTGGAACCCCTTGTCCTATCTCCTAGGCATAGTGCTTGTGGGCAGTTTCATAAATAAAGATTTACAGAGCATCTGCAAGTGCAAGGCCCTGAGCCGGGACTCGTGTCAGACAAATAAGGCCCAACCATAAGTCTCCTGGGGACACAATGAGCCAGATGATAACTGCATTACATGGGATTTGTGCACCAATGAAGACAGCGGGGGAGGGGGGGTTTCAGGATCCCAGAGAGGAGGGGTCTAAAGATGGAGCAGGTGGCAGGAATGTCACAAAGATCTCCCAGGGAAGAGCACCTTGATGCTTGGTTTCCAGGAAAGGGAGACGCTAAACTACAGAGGGGAGGCGGGGTGGGTGACTGGGCAGAGACAGCAGCATCCACGAGGGGTCAGTGGCGAAAGTGAACTCAGCCTCTGATGGACCCTGCCCTGAGAGGAAGCCCCCAGTGAGAAACTGAATATCCTGGACAGCTTTAGGATAGGCACTGGCCATCAGAAGGACCAAGTCATGAGGAGGATGAAATTTCAGCCTGGCCCCCATCCTCTAGGGAGGAAGAAAGGACTGGAGTTGAAGAGTGGATGGCACCAATGTGGTGAAGCTTCCATAAAAATTCCTCAAGTGTGGGGTTTGGAGAGCTTCTGGGTTGGGTAACGCATCCATGTGCCAGAAGGGGGGCCTCCTCTGCAGATATAGAAGCTCCTGTGCTGGGCACCCTTGTGGACCTCATCTGTGTACCTCTTCAGCCAACTGTGTAGCTACATCCTTTATCATATCCTTTAGTTGAGCAGGGATCAGACAAGGAAGGGTCTCTGATGACATGCCAAGGTGTCTGGACGTTATCCTGAAGGGAAAGTGGACTTACCCAAAGGGTTTAAGCTACAGTGTATGTGTGTATGTGTGCCTGAGCAAGAGTCATGAGACCGGCTCTTTGGAATTGTCCCTCTGGCTGCAGGGGGACAGTAGATGAAAGGGAGGGAGTGGGGCAGTGAGGTGGCAGGATTCTACTGAACCTCCTAGGTGAGCAATGAAGGCAGCGCAGCCTTGACCCAGCAGCCTGGGAGTGGGGAAGAGCAGTGGCCAGAGCTACACAATCTTAAGGGGAACTAGAGTTGACAGACTTGGTGACAGACTGGATGTGGTATAAGGGAAAGGGCAGGGTTTCAGAGGACTCCAGGATGACCAGGAAGGCTTTCCCAGGAGATTCAGTGACAAACTGTGGAAAAACCTGAACAAACAAGGTCACTCCAGTTGAATTTCATGTGGTTCTGGCTTGGGCAACTTTGTGGATGGTGAGACCTGGAACATCCGGATGGGTTTGATGGTGCAGAAAGTGGATGCTTTGAACTTAAGGCATGACGTGGAACATTTAAGGTGGACACATCCTGTAGGCAGTTGGCATAAAGCTTGTAGGTTCTGGAGACAAGTGAAAGCTCAGATGTGGACTTAGGGAATATGACCAGGCAGGACAATGTAAGATCACAGAGTGACCCTGAAGACTTCCTAGAAGAGGATCATCCTCACGCTGCCTGTTTGATGCAAACAACTAGAGGATGTTCTGAGTGTGATTTGCCTTTCTAGCTTTCCAACCTGCAGTCTGCCCGAGGTCTCTGACGAAGCACCTACGGAGCAGACATAGCAGAAAGGTCTGCTACTCTACAGGGTGATTATGCTTTCTGGGTAAGGTCTCAAATGTACCCCAGACACACATCTGTCAGTCAAGAATAAACTTGCCTGGCAAATAGTGGGTTTTTTCCCTTTCGTTATGATGAGACTGTTTGGTTGTATACATTTTCAGCACACAGCACTATAAAAATACACCTCCTATGTAAACAGACTTGAGAAATCTGTCATCTTGAATAATGAATGATCTTTGCTAAAAAGGAGGTAAGGAACTTTGAGTTCATTTCTAAAATTGCTGGTCGATGTCCTAGGAAATCCTTATGTTTGAGAAGCTGGACCCAACTTTTGTATTTTCATAAATTAATCTGCTTGTACATGTATCACTGTGTGTTAATATTTTACGCAAACGTACCATTTTTACAAAAGAAAATATTTGTTAAAAGGAAATATGTTCCCTAAATTGCTCTGTGAAGAGAGAATAGACCAGGAAAACAAAGACGGGATTTATTTTAATGGAATATTTTCTTAGAAAAAATAAGTCTATGAAAAAGAAGTACCTGGCAAACAAAATTGGTCTGAATGAGCACTATAGGCCTTTTCTGTAATTTATTAAGTCTTTGTAGATATATTAAATCATTAATAATGCAGAAACGGAACAATGCTGACACATTTAATCTCCCATTTTTCAAATGGAATGGAATTTTTCCCCCCAAAGACTTAAGAGGTAAATAGCTAATTTGTTTTCCTGGAAATTCCATTTTAGCATGACCTTGATCTCAACTATCCTAGAGTAAAAATAAAAATCCACTCCAGTCCAGGGACCAAAGCAATCTTTTATGAAGGGAGACTGGTTCCAATTTGGGTGCCACGAGGACATGGAGAAGGCTGTGAAGAGCTCTTTGCTAACTCCATCAATCCTGAGCAAAGGGGTCTAATGAAGACACTTTTGGGGCTGAAAACTGTGCTAAAACATGGGCACCTGAGAAGGAGTGTGGGCATTCCTACCTACCAAGACCAAAAGTCTAACCCAGGGCCGATATTCAGTTTATGGTATATGGACAGGTACAAAGAATGCAAGTTCCAAATGGCCAGACTCTCCTTTCTATAGGAATGTGGCTCAAATCTTGGACATTTTTCACCCTTTCATTTATACCTTCTGGGTCATTTGACCTCGAGCACAAAACTCAGGCAAACATGTAAAGAAAAATGAAATTATTGGCATCTGCTGGTAAATGGAGACATCATGTTAAGTGAAATAAGCCAAAAAAAAAAAAAAAGCTCAAATATTCTGATATGTGGATGCTAACACACAATAAGGGGGTCAAGAGACTAGAAGTATGTGGGAAGTTGTCCTTATTTAGCAGAATCAGACTAGGTTGAGCCATGGGATGCAGAGGCCTGACTTCTAGGAACTGCAGGGAAGTATGTGGTACTGCATGGGAGTGGTTCCCTGTCTCCTTCTGGAATTTTCCCCCAAGAGAATGGCTTCCCTAACTCCATCCTATCCTGTCCATCACAGAAGAAGCTCCTCCCAGTCCTCGCCCCCTTTACCTGTATATCATAAATAAAGGAGAGTTGGGCGAGTTGTTGTTGTAAGAGGCCGCAGCAGGTATGGCCAGACCCGTCACACTCCCTCTCATATAAAAAGAGTATTGGCTTTTGTGTGTTTATTGAGTAGATAAGTTTTTTGAGTAATAGATAGAAAAACTGCCAATATTCCTCCGGCAGTTAACACTTTTCTCCTCCACGCAGGATGTGGCAGAGAGGACCCCCACAGAAGTATTTTAGATTAGACAAAAAGGAATGAAGGGAAGGGTGGGGGATGAGAATAGGAAAGACAGTAGAATGAACTGGACATTTCTTTCCTGGGTTCATATATGAATACATGACCAGCATAACTCCATACCAGGTACAACCACAGGAATGGGAAGTTATACTTCATGTATGTAAAATATGTCAAAATACATTCTACTGTCATGTATAACTAATAATAAAAAAAATTTAAAAATCAGGCAAAGGAACTCTGACATGTATGTAATCTTCAGACAGCCAAATCTAGAAATTCAATTCTGATATTATTTTTAATTAAGATGAGCAGAGGATAGGTACTTTTAAAAGTTTGGTGGTATTTTTAATTTTTTCTTTTACAATCATTCCAAACTACTTCCATGTGTCCTAGGCCAAATCAAAGCCTGTTCTTTGGACCATGTGAGATTTGACCTCTTTGGGGCCCAAACCTTCAAAATGATTAGGTAAGGAACACTCCCTACTTTCTATTTTTCACCTTAGACTTTCTGTGTATTTGCAATCCAATCATTATGAGAAAAAACATATAAGATCGAGTACTCCCTGAGAAGGAACACATAATATTTTCATTGATTTTATTTGGGGGGGGGAGTCCCATAAAATTGGTAGAAAAATCACTGATAAAGATGTCATTTTTCTTCTCATTTGCTTACGATCCCATCCATAAATAATGCCTTCTCTGGTTTTATATGAGGATCATCCAGCTCCTCAAATGAAGGAAAATTATCCCTTGAGAGAGGCATTATTTTGATTCAATCTGTCATATAGATGGGCTGAAATTATAGAAATAATTGCATCAAACAGCCTTTTGAGAAAGTATTTTTACTCCCAGGGTATCACTTTCTTAATGCAAAACTGAACATGATTCTTCTATGTCCATTTTTTATCCTTCCAACTTTTCTATCTCTAGAAGTTGTCTCCTGAGTAAAGAAGACACCAACCAGCACCCACCTAGGAAGCTATTGCTTCATTTAGGACCCATCGAAACATCGGCTAGAGGATTCTTGGGACTGACATCTTTACTCTAGGGAAATGTAATTGCTATGAAACAATGTTGGTTAAGATGGAGACAATCAAGGTGAGAGGCTCACCTATCACCTGTTGCAATATTCACAACTGTTCTGCTTTAAGGGAAGACCAACCTTGACCATCACAGATGAATATCACAATATCAGAGATTTCTGTCAAACTTCCAGTTTTACTGGAATTTATCAATGCATGATCCCATGAAAATACCACTGGTTCTGAATTGTTAAAAATAAAGGCAGCTGCTTCCCTTCTTGTTGGCTACCCTTCCTGTGTAAGATTGAAGATGGGATGTTTGTGTTCTCAGCTACCACCAGGAATTCTTGGCCCTGGAGTAGCAATTTCACTGTGACAGTAGTGATAAATAATGATGCAGCTCAAGACTCACATTTTACCAGAGAAGACTTGAATTTTCCACTTATGATCACTTGACTAGCTCTTTATTTAAGTGGGATAAAACGACTTGAACCTTTTCTTTGTTGCTGTTGTTATGTGCTCTGATCATTTATCTTGATAAATGTGTTGGTTTCCAAGTGCAAGGTCATCTTAGACATATTTTCTGTACTTTAAAAGCAACTGAAAAGAAACAAAACAAAACATTTTTTTAAAATTTAGGTTCTACAACCAAACTGAACCTTACCCGAGCCAGGCAATCACTTGACTGGAAGTCGGTCTTCCCGGCTTTTGAGAAGCGGCGTTTGTCATTGCCTGTGGTCAGAGGAGCATCTGTCTTTGGAGTTGTGTTCTCTGTTCCTCTGTCCACTTCTGCTCTTTCGAGATGGGGTCCAGCCACCTCGCCGAGAGAATGTGGGCCGTTTTCTAGCTCATCGGCATGCCCGTTTCCAAGTTCAGGGTCGGCGCCGTTCTCCAGCTCAGTGCTGGGGTCATCGGCCAACTCGCAGCTGGCGCCGCTCCTGGATTCCTCGGGGGCCTTGCTGGGGGGAGGTCTGGAAATGACCCCAAACTTTCTTGCTCTTTTCCCCTTTTTTGAATTTCGGTCACCCAGCTCCAAGGTCGGTGTCTCTCCTGGTTCAGAGCCGTTGCCACCGTTGCCATTATAAGTAGAGTGGGCTTTGTGCTTGAAGCGCCGCAGCATGATCAGGTAGATGAAGCCGCCATTCCAGCACTGCTCAGCCAGGTAGCTGCAAAAACAGAGGTGCCGTTAGAGCCGCCCGACCCTTCTTAACATGCGGTGTGGACCGGCCTTTGCAGGACCTGGAGATGAAAAACCTGGCCCATGGACCGAGGTACTTTTGAGCTTTCTAGAGAGCTCGACGCGAACTCAACTCACTTTTTAAGTCTATAATTTTGATAAAATGATCCCTAAGCCCCCAGATAAACAACAACAAAAACCCCACATGAACTAGAAAGTACTAATTCAAGTCCCCTAGCATTAGGAGCCAGAGGAGGGTTTTTCTACCAACAGAGCCAATCGTAACATATTAAAAAAATTTTATAAAGTTTTTTTTTCAGTACTGGTGATTGAACCCAGGGCCACGGGCAAGATAAGCAAGTGCTCTGTCACTGAACTATACCCCTGGCCACTGAAACAAAATAGAATTCTTTTAGGAGGAATAACTTTATTTTATTCTATAGTATAGTAGGATAATTGTGGTTGCAACATTTAATTGTATATTTCTAAATAGGTGGTTGAAAAGCTTTTGAATGTTCCCAACACACAGGAGTGACAAATGTCTATGGTGATAGATATGCCCACTATCTTGATCATTACACAATGTGAAAATATATTGAAATGTCACATTTCATCACGTAATTGACACGCATAATATACTTATATGTCAATTAACAGTAAAAATATTTTTAAAAACTTCAAATGTTCTCTAGCACAATAAGGTATCTATGATTAATAAAAAAAAGGGGGTGAATGAAAAATTAAAAAAAATTTTTTTCTCTACTCCCTCAAGAACATCTTGCATTGAGATTAAACTAGACTTCCATCCTATATTGCTGAAGGAATGATATTATGAGTCCCCAGGGTAAAGAACAGAGACCATGGATTGGGGCAAATATGAAGTTTTGTTTCTGGGATCAAAAAGATTAACTGCACATTAGGAGCTTCTGCCCTACAGCAATTGGTTCCCAAGCAAAGGGTGTTGACAACCAAGTCTTTCACAAATCTGACCTGCTTCTAGTCTTCCTATGCCTCCAAAGGCAGGCCTGGGGCTATGCTGCCTATCTCTTCAATAAGCAAGAAATAGAACCTTTCCGAGTGTACCAAAAAGATACAGTACTGGGTAGGGGCAGACCAATATTAAGATGCAACTGGCTAAATTAGCAGTAGCAGCCAGATGCTGAGTATCAAGTTCATTTCTTAGTATGGTCCTAATTTGGGATGTTCAGAGCACACAAGGACTCTCATGCCCAACCTGAGCATCACTTTAAGAGAATTCCTGAACAAAGTGAAAAGCACATAGAAGACAAAGAAACCTGCTGGAAACTGTGTCAACCAGGAGGAGTCAGGGGAATAAGGAACACTCAGCATGGAGAAGACAGCGTCAGCGTCAGTTGCTTGTTAATATATTTGAAGATAGGCAAATATCGAGAAAAAGGAAGAAATACAAATGAAATATGTATGAAAGTATGATATGCAATAATGCTCCAGAGCTTAAAGAAGATGAAGAAAACAGAACACTGAATAAAGTGAGTAACTAGCTGCATTCAGGATTCCAGATCACTGAAGCTTCAATAAAGAAAATACCTGCTCCAGTCAGGAAACTAGGCTGGGCCCGACCCTCCACGCATGCCACGCGAGATCAAGAAGCACAAATCCTTGCAGAACCCAGGGAAATGCCTTCACCACTGGAATCTCACTGGTTTCCAAACAAAGAGTGTCAATAACCAAATCCTCCAAATCCGTCACAGTTTGGACCTGCTTCTAGTCTTCCTACGCCTACAAAGAGAAGGCCTGAATCTTCAGTAAGTGAGAGACAGGCAAGGGAAGCAGGCCAGCTGCTCCCCAGCCCCCAGGCACGATACTGATGCTAAAGAAATGAGGACTGCAGGTAAACAGACATTAAGATGCTCTTCTGTGATCTTGTCACCAGGGAAAATCAGATCTGAGAGCTGGGGCAGTCAGCATGTGGGAAACAGGCCAGGTCATGGAGGTCCTCTCTCATCTCCCCATGAGTTTCCCTCAGGTAGTAGGCAACGGGAGGGGGATAAGAGGTGACAGCTGGGTTTGAAATGCCCTGGATTCTGGCCCAAAGGCACATATTCCCCATGCCTAATGGTCGGATTAGTGTAATGACAGTGACTGACTAAAGAAGAGGATATTTCTCAATTTTTGTCATGGAGTAAAATTAACAAGAGAGAAAGTTCTTCAAACATCAACTAAACCTAATAAAAACTTTCTTTGATCCTGAGCTATAAACCATGGTAGTGAAGCCACACATAAAAACAAGAAGACAAAAGACACTGTGCAGATCTCAGGTGATTCTGTAAAAGGCGGGAGGATGAGTAGGCATGAAGATCAACCATTAGAGGCTAGAACATACCAATTAAACCTGGTTCTCAGCACAATTGCCCTAAATGTTTAGATTTCATTTCTTTGGATTGTGTGTGTTTTTTCTCTGACTGGAAAAAACTCTTGTAAAGGTATAAAACCCTAAAATTAGGTAGCCAGGTTGTGAGGGTTTCTCTGTGCTGATCACTGCCATTTAAAACAATACACATGTTCAGTTGTTATGAAAAACTGGCTGGGGTAGTAAAAACAGGAGCAGGTGAAGAGTTGGATACCTGAACTGTCATCCTGGCTTTGGCCCAATCATTTAAAAGAATGGCAAATATACAGCATTTCCCCCAACTGATGAATGAATAAATAAATTGTGGCATATTACTTGGTAATAAAAAGAAATGAATTATAAGCTATGACATAGGAGAGACTTAGAAACATTATGCTAAGTGAAAGGAGTCAGACCACAGAAGGCCACATGTTACATGATTTCTTTACATAATAAATCCAGAATAGGTAAATGCATGAAGACTGAAAGAGGAGTGATTTCAGGAGCTAGGGGAGAGGAGGATTGGGACTAACTGCTAATAGGTAGATAATTTGGCGGTGGGGATGGAAATGTTCTGGAATTACACATTGGTGAAGGTTGCTTAACAGTACTTATTCTAAAACTTACTGAGTTGAACACTTTAATATAGTGAATTTTATGTTATAGAAATAGTGTTCGCTTTCAGTTACTCTCACAAATGCCTGAGATAATCAGCTTATGAAGAGAAGAGGTTTATTTTGGCTCACAGGTTTGGAGGTTTCGACCACCTGATGGTTTTGGGCCTGTGGTGAGACCACACATCATGGTGGCAGTGTGTGGCAAAACCATTCACCTCATGAATAGGACACCAAAGAGAGAGGAGGAAGGGGCTGGAGTCTCAATAGCTTATTCAAGGGCACGCGCCCAATGGCCAGAAGACCTCCCGCCCATTTCCAAACTTCTTAAAGGTTCTGCCACCTTCCAGTAGTGCCACAGTCTAAGGACCAGAGCTTTAATGCAGGGCCTTTGAGGGACACTTATTCAAACCATGGCAAGAATTATGTCTTGGTTTTTAAAAAGTGGCAAGTTTTGAGTTCATTCTTTGAGTAGGTGCTTGATGGACGGTTCCCTAAGAACCATCTTAGAAGAGACTGCAGCTTAGAATTATGAATTAACTTGTCCCAAGTGCACAGAGTTACTAAACGGCAGGTCTAATTCTATGCAATTCCAAAGCCCATACTATTCCTGCTGTGTGAGTCTGCTCTCTGTTGTTCTCACCCCTGTGCTTTGGTTTCCTCATCTATAAAGCGAGGTGTTTTATAGGTCATCTCCATGTTGTGTTCACATTCTAATAATTGTGAATGCAAGTTTCTTAGGCAGAGTTCTGGGGATAAGAGGAGCATGTCACCCCAATGGGACTGATGAAGTGATAAGGACAAAACACAAATGAAACCAAAATGTCCATTCTATTTTGTTGTCCTAGGCTGTGCTTGGATAAGTGTTCCCCAAAGGCCTATGTGCTAAAGACTTGGTCACCAGCCTGTGGCACTACTGGGAGCGGTTAGAACCCTTAGGAGGTTGGGCCCAGTGGAAGGAAGTTAGGTCATTGGGGGCATGCCCTTGAAGGGCATGTTGGGACTCCACCCTGTCCTTTCTCTCTTCTTGCTTCCCTGCCCCATGAGGTGACTGAACTTTCTTTACTGCAAGTTCCTGCCATGATGTCGTGTGTTGCCACAGGCCCAAAGGCAATGGTGCCAGGCAACCATGGATGAAAATCTGATCCAAAATAAACGTTTCCTCTTTTTAAGTTGATTATCTCAGGCATTTGTTACAGCAACAGAAAGCTGACTAATACAGGTCTCTTGGATACTTACCATCAAATGGAAAAGGATTTAGTACAGAATCAATTAATTTATAATTGATTTTTGAAATCTGCCTTTTATACAAAAAAAAAAAAAAAAACCTGAACAATTTGATGTATTATTTGCAGAGAAATTTTCTTTGGTACCAGAAAGCCTGGATGATTGACTTGGAGTACAAGATTTTAAATATGTATACTCATGGGAGTGCCAAAAATCTTTGAAGGTGTCTATGACTGAGACAATATTGTACTTCTACAGGGTTCATACTTGGCAAACCCACAGAGCCAAGAAGAGTTTATCTTTAGTTCAGTACCATCTCCCTCTCTTCTCCTAGCTTCCTAGCAATAAATAAGGTCCCGACACCTTAAAGGAACTGCATGACAAGTTATTTTATTCCTTCCTGGATTGGAATTTTCTGAGGTCATTCCAAAGACAAAGGGTAATGAATGAATTATGGACACTATAGGAAAATGGAGAGAAAGAGATTTTTGTGTAGAGTAATTTTCTTAGAATTATTCACATTACTTTAAACCTATTTGCCTCATAATCTGTATCTCTCTGCATTCAAATTATTTACCTAACTTTTCCAGTACCATCTGGCTAGTTATATACCCAAGTCCCATTTTTTTCCTATTCAGAATTCTTATTCAGTATTAGAATCTTTACATTAAATTATAAAGTCAGTATGTCACAGTTGGTATTCTGTTGCTAGAACAGGATATATGAGACTGGGAAATTTATAAAGAAAAGAGGCTCATTTTGGTTCATGGTTCAAGAAGCTGGGAAGCCCAAGATTGGGTGACCACATCTGGTGAGGACCTTGCGCTGCTTTATCTCATGGTGGAAAACAGAAGGGAAAGTGGGTGCCCGTGGAAGAGCAAGAACACAAAGGGTGGACTCACTTTATAACAGTCAGCTCTCAAGGTACAAAATCTAGTCCCATGAAAATGAGAACTCACTCAGATGAAAAAGGCATGAATCCACTCAGGAGGGCTCCTCCTCCATGTCCCAAATGTCCTCCTATTAGGCCCATCTCTCCACACTGTTGATGGGGGACACCATCTCAACACAAGGTTTGGTGGGGAAAAACCACACTCAAAGCATAACAGAGTACTTGGAAAAGATGATAATTTTCCAAATCATGATTTAGAAAAATAGGAGGTTTCCTTTTTATAAAAACAATTAGCTTTTTTAAAGCTTCTCCATTGTAGAATTTGTGTCGGTGTTGAGAGTATTAGGAATTAAATCTAGTGGGGCTCTCCTACCACTGAGCTAAAATTCTATCCCTTTTAAAATTAAAAAAAAAAAAAAATGTTTTGAGAGCTTTTGCTAAGTTGCCCAGGCTGGCTTCCAACTTGCAATCCTCCTGTACTGTCCTTCTAAGTAGCTGGGACTATACAGGTGTGTGCCACAGAACCCAGCTAATTTTTTTTTCCTCCAAAATTTGAGATTGTCCTCTGGCAAGTGACATTATTAATTCAATTAAAATT
Source organism: Sciurus carolinensis (assembly GCF_902686445.1). NCBI lineage: Eukaryota > Metazoa > Chordata > Mammalia > Rodentia > Sciuridae > Sciurus > Sciurus carolinensis. The sequence goes on along the minus strand of NC_062218.1, from coordinate 27,629,302 downwards.
TAGTTGATTTTAACCTTCCTAAGATGGCCTTAAGATGAAGAAAGACCAACATATTATTCTAGAACCTTTCATTTGAAACTAGGTGTAGTTCTTTATTTCCCTTGGCCTTTTCTGAACTCATCTCCTCCCTCTCCCAGCCCCAAAAAGCCTTATCTGAAGGAAAGTTTGGAGTTTCTCTTCTGTTCCTTGCTACTGTTGTAATTCTGGAGTCTGCATCCTCTAGGCTTGGAAGGATTAGGAAGGAGTTGGCAGGTAAGGCTGGATGTCTGGAGAAGCTGGAAGGATAAAGATATCTGAGTCTGAAGAACAATAAAAGCAAGGAAATAGAAGATAAGAGAGGGCGAATGCAGAAAGATATTAGAAAGCCAAAGACACACATCACTTATCTATGTCCTGATTCTATCAAAACAGGGCTTGAGGCAGCTGTACAATTTTGATATTTTGATGGTTCTGCCAAAATCCTTGGAAGGAACAGTTTCCAGGTGCCTCTGAAGATGATCTTGGGCATTCAGCCAACCACTGCTGACGACTGGCTCACAGTATAACCTCGCAGAGGGGTGCTGCCAAGCTGAACCAGGGGTGTATATGTGTGTGGGATTCAAAGCAACTTGAATTGCCACCCTGGGCACTGGCCTGCAACATAATGCCATAAAAATACTGTATAACTCAAGAACACATAAAATCATTCTGGAACTCAGACTTTTCACCAAAGCAGACACTCATACTTCATTTGAGTAGGTCAGGCCTTTAGTCCAGATAACCAGAGAATAAACACTGACTGCAGGAGGGTGTTTATAGATGAGTTATCATGACAGGGTAGGAGTTTTATAGAACAGGACCAAGAGCTGCCCTCTCTAACACGCAGGACCAATGAGGTCAATTATTCCTCCCCATGATTTTTTCTCCCGTATTAAGTAATGATAAGCTGAAAAGCTGTTTGAAAAGCTGCTAGGCCTAATGACTCCAGAGGACTGTGAATCTGTAGGTTCCCAAAGAACAATGGGTTGAAAAGAAGTGTTAAATATATAGAGACTAATTTCCTAGTGAAGGCTTGGTTGGGAAACAGAGGGAGGCAAGGTTGGACATCTTCCTAAAAGGAGATGGGATCTGGTTGCCTGAGGTCAGTCTCTCTCAGGCACTGCCTCCCAGCAATTTGGAGATAGTCCTCACAGATTCCATGACTTTCCCTAATAAGAGTCATATTCTCCTTGGGGAACTCTGAAGGTGGATTTTTTTTTCCTAAATATTGTGCTGACAAGAGTGACAATCCTTGATGTGCTCCTAAACCCCTCTCTGAAGTGAAATCAATCTACTGATTTGCTGTTCTGGAAAGGGAGAAAGTCTTGACTAGGTACAGGAAGATGGGTTCAGGCACCAAGAGGTTCTGAAAGTAGGTCTCAGCCTAGACTTAGAAGTCAACATGACTACAACACTGTATTCCAAGTATGAGTTGAATGAACAGATTGAGGAAGCCAATTTCCATGACCTCACTTCTTCTATTGAGCATAAATGGTCAGGCTCACCAACTCTTTCCTTCTTTCTCTTATCTGGAATTGAGAAGGGAAAATGAATAAATGAGTATGTTCTCTTTGTTATGGAATGTATGGATTTAATTAATTTTATCATAAAATTTGGATAGGGGAACACAAGTTGAGAGTAATGAATCAGAGTATTTAGAGAAATTTTGGTTCTGATCTATGATACAATCTTAGCCATTCAAAACTCAAACTACTAAATTATCAGACCGGTAACCATTGCCATAGTTTAGCAGTGAAATGTAAATCATACCTATCTGTACACCAGGACAGAGGTCCATGTTATCCTCAAGGAATGAGGACTTAGGAACTGGTGCTAATACTCTGACCATAGTGGTCTCCTATCATCCAGGGTGGCTACGTTCCAAGAACCCCAGTGAATGTATGATTAAAGGATGGTAATGAATAAATACTCTGTTTTTTACCTACATATACATATTCACTTTTTCACTTAAAGGAAATTCCAGCATCACTACTCTGATGCTTGGGGACCATTATTAAGTAAAATAGGGGTTCCTTGAAACAATTACTACTATACCACAATAGATCATCTAAAAACCAAGATGGTTAACAAGCAACAAGTGGGTAGTATATACAACATGGCTACACCAGATAAAGGGATGATTCACGTCTCGGGAGAGGCAGAGTGGGATGGTGCCTGATTTCATCATGTCACTCAGAATTGAGTGCAATTTAAAATGTATGAATTATTTATTTCTGGATTTTTTCCCACTTAATAGTCTCAGTCTGATGTTGACTGTGGGTAAGTGAAACTTCAGAAAATGAGACTGAGCATAAAGGGGGAGATGACAGTACTGCTTTTTTTTTCTGAGAATAATGAATTATTTTTCATCTCTGATCCAAGAGTTTCATATCTCTGACAGTGTCCATGAAATAATAGCAGGCTAACCTGGTAGCTTAGCAGTAGTGTAAAATCATAGCTCTTGACATATAGTAGGATAATACACGGAATAACTCAGTTTAAAATTGGTCTTGTTCTCCAATATCAAACTTAAAAAAGGAGTTTTAAGTGTTATTCTTGATGCCAGTAACTACAAATGTAAATCAAGATGCATCTTGAACCATGCCAATGTTGGCATAAAGTTTTCTTTTAGAGTCAAAGAGGGGTAGAATTATACCAAGGAGAGTAAGGAAGAAGGTAGATATTTTGTCTTGTGAGTCCACAACTCTCTGATTAAATTCAGGGTGTCAGCCTCTAAGATGATGGCTATATTTGTGTCTTTCAGCATTGAACAAATACCTTCTGTCCTTTTCCTGCTTAAGCCCTGTCTCCTGTAACCACTGGGCTACTAGCTGTGATGGCTGTTCTGTGCTGAAGCAGAGCTGGTTCTCTTTCTATTTCCTGCTAAGAGCTTCTGGACATAAAAGGGTAGAGGTGGGGACACCACAGAGAAACACTAGATAAAAAGTAGCTAAATCACAGGATCAATTATTTTGATTTCCATACAACAAAGTGTCACTGATTTTCATATTTATCTTGAAAGCTCACATCTCAAACTAACAAGGTTGACTTCAATTCACAGCCCTTATGGCAAATTTAACACTAGACTGCATCGCACATTTACAATACCAATAAAACTTCACAGGAAGGAAACAGAAGTATGGTCCTTTCTATCATCTATCAGTAGGCTTACATAAAGATTGTTTTCCTCAAAGGTTTTCATGCACCTCATTTCTGCATGAATCAATAAAAGTTTTCTAAAGAACTTATATACCTGGTGGAAATAGAAATTCACAAGCAGAAATAAATAGAATATTCCTACTCGACAACAAGAACTGATCTTCTAAAATATACTATGGAGATACTGACCCTACAGAGAATCTCTAGGCTTCTAGTTGCAATGGATTGCATTTTATTATTAGATAACTATGAGCAGGTCAGTGTTTCTTATAATCATATGGGGCCAGCCTGTGATCTGTATGGAATCAAATTAGAACTGCAGTCACATAGCTCTGCCAACTGATCCTGTTGATACTGTTCATATTTTCCTAGTTTAGAAGGTTGGGGCAGATTTTACTGAAATGCCATAAAGTCAGAATTTGCTGTACACGAAGGAATCAATCTCACCTCATCAGGGAATTGATGAGCATCAGACAATGCACCTGTGAATGCTTTTTACTTTTTTTTCTTCTTGTACCCAGAGCTATTTCTTTTTCCATTTATAAAATTACTACTTACTCATTCTAGACTTACTCATTGGTTCATTCAATCATTAAATAGTTATTTCCTATGTGCCAGGCATGCTTCTAGGTACCTGGGAGTAGAGCATTGAATAAAATAAAGATTCCTGTTTTTGTGGAGCTTACTATCTAGCAGGTAAACAAATAACAAATAATAGACCTATTGAAATGTGTGTCCAACTATATAGTATGTTAGAAGGTGAGACGTGCTATGGAAAATAGAAGACAGCATGAAAAAGCAGCTTAAGTATGCTAAGGGTTGGAAAGGCCAGGATGAATTTTATATTCTGTGGTTAAGTGAGTCCCATTGGGAGAACTCCATTGAGCAAAGACTTGAATAAGGTTGAAGAGTTGGCCATCCAGTGCCTGGGAGAAGAATTTTCCAGACATAGGGAATAGCCAGTGCCCACCAGGTCAATTGAAAGCATGCTTAGAGTGTTGGAGAAACAGCAAGGAGGGATTTGTGGATAGAAAGGAGTGAGGAAGAAACAGATGAGATAGGAGAGGCAACAGAGATCAGCTCCTACAAAACCTTGTATGTTTCCAGAAAGACTTCTGTGGCAAAAGGGAGCTGTTGAATTTTGGGGCTTATCAACAATTCTCTCTTCTCCCTCATCTGTTATTAAGAGAAAAAAAGTGAATAAATGAGTATGTTCTCTTTGTTATAAAAATGTGTGGATTTAATTAATTTTATTATAAAAATTTGGACAGGGAAACACAAGTTGAGAGTAATGAGTCAGGGTACTGGAGAAAGTTTGATTCTGATCTATGACATGACCTTAGCTGGCAGCAATTCCTGTGTTGTCTCACCTATGTTGTTGCCCTTGGCCTGCCTTGCAAGAGACAACTGTCAACGGTCAAGGATAAGAAGCCAGATTGTGTATCCAGATTTAGGGGCATCAAGCCCTAAACAATGTGCTCAAGACAACCCAAGGACTGAATTCCACATTGCCCTGGCTGCATCTCCCAAGTTTCCCCACGAGGAAGCTGCTAGAAGCTAGGAGAGTTAGAACATACACTCTCCCTTTTGGTCTCCCTTCCGGTCTCCCTTTCCTCAAGCAGCCAAAGGTTCACAACCTGTGGGGAATCCTGATCCTGACACAGTGCACCATTCAAAAGGAGTGGGCCACCCCCTCTTGTAGGGGTGATGCTACAAGAAGGGAGACTCCTGTGGGTCCATGAATCTCAGGAGGCGCAGGATGCTTCTCACACACTCACTCAGACATTGACGGAATGTCTGTACCCTCCAGTTTCCCGCCCTTTCAAGTGGATCCAGCTCCATCTTGAAACAATTTCCCCAGCTCGCCTCAATTCTTCCAGGGTCCGTTCCATTGGCTTGGCTGGATCCTGCCCCCGCCTTGCGCCAAGCCTGGTTTCACTTATGTCAAAACAGCTTCCATCAAAATAGTGGTCCTCTTTTCCAAATTGCTCTTAGTGTTTTGAAATCGGCAGAGAAAAGACACTGAAGAAATGGCAAGATGAATCTCCCCAGCAATATGTTCTGGCTAATGTCATGTACTATATTATTCTACTGAGGAATTTTTAAAAATCTGACTTCTTTCTTTCTTTCTTTCTTCTTTGGCAGGTATGGCTGGGCTGGAGGGGTCTCATAACCTGCTACAGTTCATGCAGAATAAGTTCTGTAACCCTCCACCCCCAGGAAAGGGTGCAATGTAGAAGTTGGAGAAAATGTTGGATATTTTCCCAATTATTTGTCCCTCTTCACGATTCTTTAGGAATGCCTCTTTTTTGGTTTAGAGGAATTTCATTATTAGGAAGCCAAATCAATACAACACTAGCCTAGAAAAGCAGATAAAGCAAGACTTCAGAAATGTGGACAGAACAACTTTTTAAATTTTGGCTGCCAATCTGGGCACTCTTCCTGTGTCTGTTGACCAGTTGTAACTGTGCCATGGTTGAATATCTTCGAATTCTCTGAGCCCCCTAGTTCTTAGTTCTTAGGAAAATGCAGAAGCATTTTCATTTCTCTATTAGAAATTTTATATGACTGCAGATGAAGCATTAAAAATTAAAAAAAATAATAATTGATGTGTAAGCACAAACACTGAAACTGGAGAGTTTCCTTTTAATGGCGAGTTTATAGAAGTACCCCAAATGAATGTGAATTTTATAATAGACAAGGGGGATGGGTACTGATACTGATTAAGTTGTAACTATATGCTAAATATTTTGTTAAGTGCATGCACATATCTCATTTCAACCCCAAACAGCCCAATTAAAGTAGACATTATGATCCATGTTTCAGAGATGCCAAAGTTCATAAAACTGGTTAGGGTGGAACTACGATTCAAATCTTTATCTGATTGCACACAAAGCTTGGAGGTGACCTTGGGATTCAAGGCAAAGGCTCATCCTATTGTTCATTATACCAGGTTTGGATAAAGCCTGTACCTTCTGATAGCCTAAAAGGCCTCCATTCACATTAGCATCATAAGGAATTTCATTTCAGTGGTATGTTAACACCCAAAATATACCTTGAACCCATAAAATAAGGGTCTCAGGGAAAACAAGAGGTATTTTCAGGTAGGTCCATATGGTGGGAGGAGGTAAAGTGGTTGCTCAGGGCGGAAGTGGTCAACTGCTCCATTCCATCTTTCAATAAAGAGACTATATCAGTCCCCAAGCATGCTAGAAAAAATGGAGGCAATGTTACTGGAGACCTTGGCAAGAGGCCCAACTCTGGAGATCCAAATGAGGCAGGTCTAGCCACTCGCCCCAAAAACCAAATGGAAAAAACAAAGGTGAAAAGCAGGAAAGGTCTTTGGGGGTATTAATAGGGGCTTTCAGATTATATAGACAAGGAGATCAGAGTATGCATAGGCAAGCAGTCTTGGTCAAACTGTGGTCTGGTTGACCATTATCTTGGGATTGGTCAGGTGGCGGTGGGGGTGGCAGGGGCTTATTGGTGATAAGAAAGACAGGAAAAGAAAGTTGCTGTTGCCTGGGGGTGGGGTTGTTTTGACACAAACATCAGTGTTTTTAGAAGAAGCAACTTCTAAGTCTTTTTTCTAGCAACACTTGTTCAGATTACCTAGACTCAGAAGACTAAGGAACCAATCTGACTGTGGACCCAATCTCCAGCCAAGGTCAAGCAAATGGAAATGCAGGACATGCCCCTCCAAGGCTCACCTCTTCCTTCAGTGACACTCAGTCATCTCCTCCCCTTCCTGCACCTCCCTCCATGGCCTTTCTCAAACAGTACATGTACTGGAGATCTCTCCCTCTGAGATGAGAGGTCCTTTCTGATTGTATACAGTCTACCCAGACCTGTAAATGATAAGCGCCTTGACACTACATTTATTTTTCTTGTGGATTCTTGTGGAAGCTGATGTGCCATCAGGTGGTGATGGCTCAAGAGAAATCAGAACAAGGGAGGAGCAGGCCAATCTCTGGGCTGGGTGTCTGGCAGAGACACACCACCAGATCTCCTTCCAGGTGGTGACCAGGTGGTTAGCATCTGACCTCCAGCTGTCCACTTCCTCAGGGTCCACCTTTAGCTTTCAAGTCAAGATCCTGCTCTTCTGGGGTGACACCTGGGAAACAGGTGTGTAAGGCCAGGATACAAGGCCTGGCATTTCCCCCAGTGCCAAGCCTCACTTCTGAGCTCCCTGTGGGGCTGGGGACCTCAGGTCTGTTTTGTGGTGTGCCAGTCCCCCTACTTTGTCCTGCTTCTCCCTTTCCCTTTTTCTGGCATGGTTCCAACAAACATTTCCCATTCTTTGCTCCAATTCGGGATCTGCTTCCTAGAAAACCCAAGGTAAGAGAGTATATAATGAAGATAACAAGGTATCTCTCCAAAAGGAGAAGATGGGATAGCCATAAAAAGAACAAATAGGACTCACCTAATCTGGTGATAAAATAAAAGAAACCCCAATAGCATTTTTGACAAGTCAGGTCAGATGAATGGCATTCATAAGGATTTCCCTTTTAATCTGTTGGCTGGTAGCATTAAAAACCAACAGCAAAGAGCTTCGTCTAATTGGGACTCTCTTGAATTAATAACTAAAGAAATTTGTCAAAATTCATCTGAATATCAACTATTTAGACTAAGATTACCTTGGCTCAGGTTCCAGAATTGCCATGTGGGCAAGATACCAACCTCAGAAACTCATTCCTCAGTCTTATCTACCTATAGGGTTGGTGGGAGGATTAAATGGAATAATGAATTAAGATGACTGGTTTTCTGTCTGGCACATAGTAAATGTCAATAAATGTTAGTCTGTTTCCCTTTCAGAAATTTACTAGGTAAATGTAGGTCAACTAGTTAAACTTATCTGCTGCTACTGTCTTGGATGGAATCCCACCACAGGCGAACTCACAGAGGGGAGGGTCAGGACCTGAATCTGTGGTAGGAATGGGGCAAAGGGAACTGAGTTAAATTAGGGGAAAGGAATTTCTGGAAAAATCAAGTTCACCTTAACAGGAAGACAATCAGATAAGGATAACCAAACCAAAGACCTAAAAAGGCGTGTGCCTTAGAGATGCAGCTCTTGTTGGCATCCTTGAGGCACAGAGGCATTTGGGGGACTGCATGGACCTAAGTCATTGTGTTAAGGAGGGGTGCGTGTGCACATTTGTGTGTGGAGATCGGGTTAGTGTAGATAATAAGCCAGACAATGGCTAACTGCAGGTCGGGTTCGCCTCCAGAGAGAGATGAGGCAGATGTCTCTCAAAACACAGACCAGTGGTCACTTTCTGTTTCACTTCTATGTCCATCTGGCCAGGAACAGATTCCCAGTTCTCAGAGTAACTGCAAGCTTTCTGACCCGACCTGAACTCTAAAGGCTGGTCCCAGAGGTCCTAAAATTGCCCCAGGACTTAAAGCAGAGTCTGGAGACTGTCCATCCTAGTCAGGATGCAAGATCAGTTGACCCCAGAATATTCTGTAAAATATATGGGCCATCCACACTGATACAAACAACTGCCACGAATAAATCAGATGCACGTGTGAGTAAGGAGAGCCGCTGCCTCTCCTGGCATGCACCCTGCCCTGACCTGCAGCCAGAGCAGCTGTTTTCATCTTTTCCCCTCTAGTCGTGAATACTTGGATGAGAACCTTCCCCTTTCGCTCTTTCAACTCCTTTAACAGGGCTTTTCCACTTTTATGAAGCAAGAGTTTCAAAAACTCAGTTGTTTTCACATTAAACATTTCAACAGATTACAATGCAAACAGAGTCTACAGTATGTTTTTCAAGCATTTATAGCTGCAGACATAAAATTTCAACTAGGAGAAAGCCGCCCCCTCCAGCATGAACAGCCAGCCGTCTGCTCTGGGATGGTCTGACTTCGCAGGCACAGGCAGGTGCAGGGCTTTTTGAGTTGCAGTGTTTTAGAGCACTAGGGACTCACTGGGTTACCAACTGTTCTCAGCAGGAAATAGCTGGCCCACATACACCAGCCTTGCAACCTCCTTAGAGCAAACGGAAAACATCCAGAAACAAAACCGAAGCCCTGGGCTGCCTGGAAAACAAACACTCTGAAAAGTTATTTCTTGAACTGCTCACCAGGAAGAGTGTGATCTGGGAGAATCTGGAAGTGGGAAGAGAAACAAAAAGCATTTGACCAGAGGACCTTCTCGAACCTCTGGGGGAAACCTCGAGAGAGCGTTCCGTGGCGGCAGCAGTCCATTCACACTCACAGATGTTTCTCACAGGCGCAGGGCATCTGAGCTGTCTCCAGCTCCCCACGCTGGGGGCAAGCTGCCCTCATTTCTCACACAGACTGGTACTTGATGAGGGTGGCAGCAGTCCCAGTTCAAGGTGGGGATACACAATATACCAGATGCCTAAAGGCTGGACGTGGCTCTGGGGGAGACCCAGGACATGGTACTGCAAGGTGGGGGCAACACTCAACAATGGGTTCCATGTTCTCTTCAGAGATTTCCTCCTAACGAGGCTGACTGTGGTCTTTTGAAATTAGTCACATTTGAAATTAGGCGCATTCTGAGAAATGCATGGCTGGGCAATTTCACGGTTGTGCGCACATTGTAGCGTGCACTTACACAGGCCTGGATGGTGTAAGGCCACCGCTCAGGGCGGCCTCCTGATGCAACCAAGAGACGGAGAACAGGGACCTCCGAGGCTGGGGCCGGTGTCACGGCATACTGTTCTACAGTGAACATTTTTTAAAATAAGTAGAACACTTTAATGATAAAAAGGTATAGCATAAATATTATACTATATTGTCTCTTAAAGAAGAACTGAAAAGGAGTGTTCTTTAAATTGTCAGAAACAAAGTTTACAAGGTCCAGTTTCATTGGAATCATCTTCAGAGAACATAAATAGGTGGGTTAGGGATGTAGCGCAGTGGTAGAGCAATTGTCTAGCATGCGCGAGGCCCTGGGTTTATTCCCCAGTTCTGGAAAAAAAAAATGTGACTAAGTCTAAAGAGGACTTTTCATAAGACTCTTGCAAATGGCTCAAGTTCTAAGTCGAAGATTCCATTTGTTCTGTCTAAAGAAAAAAAATGTTTTTTCCTGTATGGGAGATGGACCCAGGACCTCACACACACTAGGCAAAGCTCTATCTCCCAGTCACATCCTTACCCTTTTTATTTTGAGCCCAGGTTGGCCTTGAAATTGCAATTCTCCTACCTCAGTCTCCCAAGTGGCTGAGGGATTGCAGGCCAGTGCCACCTCACCTGGCTGTCTTTCAATGTTAAGATGACCTGATTTACCTGAGGCCACAGTGGGGGATAGAAAAAAGGCATAAAAAGCAACTGAGAGGAAGACTGAGTTAGAAAAGCAAGCATTCAGATTTCATTAAATCTTTCTTAAATCTCAACAGGATTAACTAATTAAGATGTATCTGCTCCACCTCAGATTTCAAGACAGATTTCAAGAGGTTTTTGTCCCTCAGACAACACCAAACCTGATGGTAGGCCTTTTCTGCCCTGCCTCACTGGACCTGAACTGGCCACTCCCCCAGCGCCCCCCAACCCAGAAGGGCAATTCCCGGGAAGCAGGCAGTGGCAGTCCCAGAAAGGGAGTCAGCCTTCTGCCAAGGAAGATTTTCTCTGAAAATTAAAAAGGTAGTATGAACACAATAAGATTCAAAATCTGAACGGAGGCTGGCGGCTCAGTGTTGGTACAAGGCAGTGAATAAGGCCGGCAGTCCCTGCCCTCCATGAGCTCACGTCAATGTGAAATCATAAAACATTGATTAAGTATATACATTAAATTAAATTTAAACCTGCATAAGATAAATATTAAATATCATATATTAGGCAGAAATAAATACATAAGCTTTATATTATGCATATTTTAAAATTATATGAATTATATGAATAATGTTCCAGGAGAAACCGTTGACTTTAGAAGCTCCTAAAAGGGGGACTGGCCTGCTCTGCGTGTGGGTGAACAGCAGGGTTTTCCTCAGGAGGTGCCAGTGCCGAGGCCCAGAAGGAGCTGACGGGTTTGGAGGAGGTAGAGTGGGGTCTGGTGGAAGGGAGAGGCAGTGGAACGGGCAGGGGTGGAGACCATGTTCAAGGCCCTGCTGTCAGGAGTTTGATGAAGAATTCAAACCCTGCCTCAAACTGGAGATGGAGCAGTGGAAAGTCTCTGGGTTGAGTAGTGTCTGCTCAAAATTCTGTGACCAGCTGCAATGGGACCTTACTTGGAAAAGGGTCTTTGCACATGTCATTAATTCAGTATTAAGATGAGATCATGTCAGATCAAGGTAGATCCTAAATCCAAGGAGAATGCCCTTAGAAGAGACAGAAAAGGATACAAAGAGACACAGAAAAGAAGGCATTTGAAGATGGAGGTGGACATTTGGAGTGATGTGTCTAAAGGCCAAGAATTGCCAAGGACTGCCTCCAACCAGAAGAGGCTGAAAGGAAAGATTACCCTTGAAGCCTCCAGAGGAATCCAACCCTGACAACTTGATTCAGATTTACAGCCTCCAGAACTGAGAGAGAATGAGCTTCTGTCGTTTTAAGCCATCAGTCTGTGGTGCTTTACTAGGAAATAAAGTCTTTTTCCCTTTCTTTTTCCAAAACTTGGTACCTCTTGAATTTTTTTTTTTTTTGTACCAGGGATTGAATCCAGGGGCACTTAACCATTGAGCCACATCCCCAGCCCTTTTTAATTTTTTTATTTAGAGACAGGGTCTTGCTGAGTTGCTTAGAGTCTTACTAAGTTGCTGAGGCTGACTTTGAACTCATGATCCTCCTGCCTCAGCCTCCCAAGCCACTGGGATTACAGGTGTGCACCACCACACCCAGCTGCCTCTTGAACTTTTAAAAGAAGACATAATCTTATAAAATCCTTAAGACTTTTAAAATAATTTTACCATGATTTGCATGAAAACAAAGTCATATTAACATTTTAGATACTCTATGAATGTATTTTAAAACCTGTTTGTATATAATCTTTAAAATAAAAGGCAATTTACCCTGTTTCATAAATGATACATGATGTTTCATTCAGTTTGTTCCCCTGGTACTAGGGATTGAACAAAGGGCCTAGCACATGCTAGGCAACAGCTCTACCACTGAGCCACACTCCCAGTCTTTTTATATTATTTTGAGACAAAGTGTTGCTAAGTTACCCAGACTGGCCTTGAACTTAAAATCCTCTTGCCTCAACCTTCCACAGTAGCTAAGATTATAGGTGTGCACTGCTCTGTCTGGCTAGTTCACATTAATTCATAAGAATGAAGATGATTTATTAATTAGAGTTTAAATATACACCACTTAAATATATTAAAAATATACACGTTAAAAGTGAGAGGAAAATTACTTATGTGCTACATCATGAATAAGGGGGGAAAACCCAACTTTGATGCCTGAATTCTTTTGCATGTTAGGAATTTCTGCATTTGAATTATATAAAATTTCCTAGTTTATTTTGAAAAGTTATGATGTTTCCTGTCTAAATGACAAGATGAGAAGGAAGTTTTCCAGTTGTGATTTGTAATCATTTCTTAAACTATATGTATTAGCTCTCCTTATTCATGACTTCATTTTCTGCAGTTTCAGATACCATGGTCTGAAAATATTAAATGGAAATTTCCAGAAATAAAAAACTCATAAGTTTTATATCACTTGCTGTTCTGAATAGCTTGATGAAATCTCTGGCCAATTTCTTCTGTCCTGCCTAGGATGTGAATCATTCCTTTTTCCAGTGTATCTACACGGTATATGCTACCTGCCCATTGGTTACTTAGCTGGCTCGGTTATCAGGTTGACTGTTGTGGTACTGCAGCGCTATGTTCAAGTAACTACTATTTTACTTAATGAGGCCTCAAAGCACAAAAGGAAAGATGCTGGCAATTGGGATATGCCAAAAAAAGTCAAAGTGCTTCTTTTAAGTGAAAAGATAAAAGTTCTCAACTTAGCAAAAAATTGTATGCTAAGGTTGCTAAGACCAATGTTAAGAATGAAATCATTAGACTGACATTAGATACTCTATGAATTTATTTTAAAACCTGTTCTATACATGTAATTATGGAGAAGGAAGAAGAAATTTGTGCTACTTTGCTGTTATACCTGAAACTGGGAAAGTTCAACCACAGGCATGATAAGTGCTTAGTTAAGATGAAAAAGGCATGAAATCTGTGTATTCACCTATGGGAAAAACAGTTTATACATGTTTAGTGCTATCTGTGGGCTCAGGCATACGTTGGGGTCTTGGAACATATATTCCTCAGATAAGGGGGAACTACTATTCTGTAGGGATGAATAGCCTTTACCTCAACCAACAGAAACTACCTGGGGTAGAACAAAAGACAGCTGTCACATAAACATTTTGATTGAATGACTCTAACTTAAAGGTCTAGTAAACATAGCGAAAGAAGTGTAGGGAATCATCATACTATGGTCCTCATTAACTTGAAATCTTGTGTCCCTTTTGATTCTTGTCTTAACCAATGATCCCTTGTGGGTTCATTAAGATGTTACCAAGTGGAGGAAATCATCCAAGATCACAACATGGGCAAAACCCCACAGAGCTGATGGTTGGAGATGAACTGAGGGTCTGTCATAAGACACCACTCTTCTCTCGTTCAGTACCTGCTTTCAGACTCTCACACCTTTCTGTTGTTGAAGGAAAACATTGAAGCAAATATTTTGTTTTCTGATTTTCAGTGATATGTTGAAGTTGACGTGTTACCACCTTTATGCCATGGCCTCAGGAAAGCCTGGGTCAACGCCTGCTGATGTCCCCGTCCTCAGTTTATGATGTACAACCTCCTGCCCAGGGGCGAGATCCTGTGGTGGAGTAAGCTGCCCAGAGCTCAAAGGACCAAGTGATTGGTGACCTCCCCTGGGTCAAAGAGCCAGTGGGCATAACTGTGCTGTCGCATCAACCTGTCTCATCACTAAACACACGTCAGAGCTTGTTGAGGCGGCGAATGAACCCAATGAAGATGTCAACATCTATTACCCAGACTTTGCACAGGTTGCTATTTGGGATGTTCCATTTCCTCTTTGTCCTGGGTCCTGCTTGTATTTTGAGAGTTCTTGGGTCCATGTTAACCCAGTAGCAACTCCCTCATTTTGCTATAGCACTAGAAATGCTAATTGGACAGACCTATTATATAATAGAATAAAAGACTGGACAGCTGCTCTGCCGAGACCTCACTTAAAGGTCTCATGAAGGGAGGGGTCCACGTTCATATCTTAAGCCATGTCGGCATTTCTGATGGGCGTCTTCATCTACAAGGCTGTTTTCCCTTCCTTGTACAGCGAGGTTTAGATTTGTTACTCAAGGCCTTATCTGTAGGAGAGAGTTAAGGGAAATGTTGGCAGGATAGTACTGGGCAGGTGTATCAGCAGAAGGATAAAATGTCAATCGGCACTGCTGGGTGACACACGGGACAAGGAAGTTTAGATCTCGCTGCTATTGTTAGTGCTGCCCTACTTTAATAGAAGCCTCGACGCCTCACCAGAGTCACCGTTGGTAGTAGTATCATTGTCATCTGACCACTGTAAACGTGAGCTAGGTAAGAAGACGTATTTTCTCTAGCCTGTAAGTGATAAAATTCAGGAGTAGAAATGAAAGGGTTTCCTGGAGCTCATCTGTACTCCAGGTCCAAGACTCCTTCCTCCCCCTGTTGAGTGGGTTAAAAGATAGAAGCTGCTATTTTAGGAACTAGCTGGACTCTGGCCAGGAAGATCTTCCAGATTTCTCCCTGTGCTGCAGGAAGTGTGTGATATTCCCTAAGAGTGGACTAGGCTAGATCCAGCAGCCTATTGACAGAATACAGGTTTTATAACTTGCAGACCTGGATTGAATCCATGTTCTATTGCTTACCAACTGAGTGACCTGGAAGCAAATAATGTATTTTTTTTTTTTGTGATTAGTTATATTTGTTATTTCTTTGTCCAAATTTCTTAGGGCATTATTAATAAATAAAATTATGTCTATCATGTACAACATGCTTGTGTGTGTACATTCTGTGAAGTGGTTAAGCCAAGATAATTAAGCTGTTCATCACCTCACACACTTATCTTTTTGTGGATAGAACACTTATGATCTACTTCCTCAACAATTCTCAATTATAAAATGCTGTTAGCTATAGTTAACATGTTGCAAAATGGATCTCCAGAATGTATTTGTTATATCTAACTGAAATTTTGTACCTTTTGATCAACATCTCCAGAATCCTCCTCCTGGAAGCAACTACTATTCCACTCACTGCTTCCATGAGTTCAACTTTTAAGATTCCACATATAAATGAAATTGTGTGGTGTTTGTTTTTCTGTGTCTGGCTTATTTCCCTTAGCAGAATGTCCTCCAAGTCCATCCATGTCATAAATGACAGGATATCCATCTTTTTAAAGACTGAATATATTGTGTATATCTACTATATTGTCTTTACCCATTCATTTGATGACAGACACTTAGGTCGATTTTATACCTTGGCTCCTGTGAATAATTCTGCAATAAAAATCTCAACACACTAATTTCCGATTTGGTGGCATACAATTGTTCATAAGAGTCTCTTGTGACTCTTTTGTACTATAAGTTATAATGTCTCCTCTTCCATTTATAATTTTATTTATTTGAATCTTTTCTCTTTCTTCTTTTAGTTAGTTTTTTTTTTAAAAAAAGAAAAGCCTTTATCTAGACTCTTAGTTTCATTAATCTTTTCTATTGTTTTTTGTCCAACATTGAAACACCTAAATATATAAAACAGACATTAACAGAACTGAAGGAAGAAATAGAAAGCAGTATAATAAAAGTAGGGACTTCAATATGCCACAATTAATGGTGGATAGATCATCCAGACAGAAAATCCATGAGAAAATAACAGACCTGAACAACTTTATAGACCAAAATGATCTAATAGATCTACACAAAATGTTCCCTCCAACAGCAGGATACAGATCTTTCTCAAGCACACATGGAACATTCTCCAGGATGGTTCATATGTTAGGCCCCAAACAAATCTTAGCACATTTAAAAAGACTGAAGTCATTATCAAGTATCTTTTCCAAACAGTGGTATGAAGCTAGAAACCAATAAAAAAGAAAATTTTAAAATTCACAAACATGTGGAAGTCAATGCATTTTGAATCAATGAGTCAAAAAAAAAGGACAATCAAAAAATATCTTGAGGGCTGGGGATATAGCTCAGTTGGTAGAGTGCTTGCCTTGCTAGCACAAGGCCCTGGGTTCAAATCCCCAACACCACCAAAAAAAAAAAAAAAAAAAAAACAAAAACAAAAACAAAACAAAACAAAACAAAACAAAAAAAAAATTTGAAAGTGAAAATACATCATCTCAAACTGATGGGATACAACAAAAGCAGTTCTAAGAGGGATGTGTAGAGTAATAAATGACTATGCTAAGAAACAGTAATGCCTCGCATGCACAAAGCCCTGGTTCAAACCTTGTACCACACACACACACAAAAAAAAAAAAAAAAAAGAAAAAAGAAAGAAAGAAAAGAAAAGAAACAGTAAGATCTCAAATAAACCACCTAAATTTATGCCTGTGGCACTGAAAAAAGAAGCAATCTAAGTCCAACATTGGTGGAAGGAAGGAAATAAAAACAATCAGGGCAGAAAGTAGTGACATACAGATTAGAAAAACAATAGAAGAAAATCAGTGAAACTAAGAGGTTTTTTTCTTTATTTGCTTTAGTTTCTTCATCTGAAGTGGATGGCTCTGAGAACTAAACGATATTTAGATACAAAGCACAAGGCATAACATTGCAATCCTTAAAAAATGTGACAATGACTTCATCCAAGCCTACTGATCTACATATGGAGAGAAGTCAAATACATATAAAAGCCCACTGATGAAGGGAAGGAACGAGAACCCACATGGAGAAGATGAAAATGCTGAGCAGTTGGGTTCCAGCCACAGAGCCCAGGCCCATGATTCCACTGCAGCCCTGAAAGGCTGTGAAACCCCCAAGAAAGTCCACCTTCTAACCTAGCATTATGGAGGGCCACATGCGGATTACCTGGTGTCAGAGCACAGGCGCATCTAGAAAGAAGCCTATTTAAAAGGACAGAGAGGACAGGGAAAGTTTCCATAAGCATTTGTGTACCACTGTTGGGCTCCTGTGTCCACCTTTTCCCCACTGCTGGAGAGCCAGGTCTTCTGTAGAAGTTCCACAGAGCCAAGGTCTTAGGCATCCACCAATGCCCAACGCTGAGCTAATTATATTCAGTTTGGCACTTTATGATAAAACTTTTTCAAATTGCTCTCTGGTGGTTTTTACATGTACATCATGTCAATCAATAAGACTATATACACCTTGAGGAGGGTTTGGGGTCCTTTTGCAACCCCAAGTCTGATTCATGCCCACATCCACCCCCAGCATGCAGCATACTCCTAGGCATGCTGTAAGCCAATGGTCACCAGAGCATTTAATAACAGAACTGATTCTTCTGCACTGGGCAATAATGACAAACAGTAGAAAAATTCATTCAGAGTATCGGCAACAACAAAGAGGCAATGCTTTCCAAATGTGAGAGACTTTAAAAAAAAATACATTTAGACAGGGAACCACATTTTCTAAATGTGAATCATTGTGAGGAAAGAGGCTTAAAAATAGTAATAGCTGCTATAATTTATATAAGTGTTTACTATGGTCCACACACTGTGGCAAGCACATTGAGAAAATTATGCAATTTGTGAACACATTCTTGTAAACACACTCATATGGTGGAAAAGCATATCAAGTAGAATGTGAAAATCACTTCTTCCCATCACCCTCAAACCCTTGACTCTCAACTTTTTAAGGTACACCATCATATATTAGAGTTTAGTGTATCTTTGTTTCCTTTGTGACTTCCTGCATTTACAGTCTCACTGCAGGAGGCTTCCTCAACCTAGATAATAAAAATATTATCCTATATTCTTCTATGACTGCCACAGACTTATGTTTAGATTTTCATCCCATCTGGAATTCGTTTTTGTGTAGGATGTAAGACAGGATCTAGCTTTGTACTTTTTTTCCCCCTAAGATGTTAATTATTTCAATAAGATTTACTCAACAGACAGCCATTTATACTTCAGTCTTTTTTTTTTCTTTTTTTAAAATTTATTTATTTATTTATTTTATTATTGTACACAAATGGGATACATGTTGTTTCTCTATTTGTACATGGCGTAAAGGCATACCATTTGTGTAATCATAAATTTACATAGGGTAATGTTTGATTCATTCTGTTATTTTTTTCCCCCCACCCCTCCCACCCCTCTTTTCCCTCTATACAGTCCTTCCTTCCTCCATTCTTGCCCCCCTCCATAAACCTAACTCTAACCCTAACACTAACTCTTCCTACCCCCCATTATGTGTCCTCATCCACTTATTAGCGATATCATTCTTCCTTTGGTTTTTTGAGATTGGCTTATCTCACTTAGCATGATATTCTCCAGTTTCATCCATTTGCCTGCAAATGCCATAATTTTATCATTCTTTATGGCAGAGTAATATTCCATTGTATATATATATATACCACATTTTCTTTATCCATTCATCAATTGAAGGACATCTAGGTTGGTTCCACAATCTGGCTATTGTGAACTGAGCAGCTATGAACATTGATGTGGCTGTATCTCTGTAATATGCTGATTTTAAATCCTTTGGGTATAGGCCAAGGAGTGGAATAGCTGGGTCAAATGGTGTTTCCATTCCAAGTTTTCTAAGGAGTCTCCATACTGCTTTCCAGAGTGACTGCACTAATTTGCAGCCCCACCAGCAATGTATGAGTGTACCTTTCTCCCCACATCCTCGCCAACACCTGTTGTTGCTTGTATTCTTGATAATCGCCATTCTAATTGGGGTGAGATGGAATCTTAGGGTGGTTTTGATTTGCATTTCTCTTATTACTAGAGATGTTGAACATTTTTCCATATGTTTGTTGATTGCTTGTAGATCTTCTTCTGTGAAGTGTCTATTCATTTCCTTAGCCCATTTGTCGATTGGATTATTTGCATTCTTGGTGTAGAGTTTTTTGAGTTCTTTATAGATTCTGGAGATTAGCGCTCTATCTGAAGTATGATTGGCAAAGATTTTCTCCCACTCTGTAGGCTCTTTCTTTGCATTGCTGATAGTTTCCTTTGCTGAGAGAAAGCTTTTTAGTTTGAATCTATCCCAGTTATTAATTCTTGCTTTTATTTCTTGTGCTATGGGAGTCCTGTTGAGGAAGTCTGGTCCTAAGCCAACATGTTGAAGCTCTGGACCTACTTTTTCTTCTATAAGATGCAAGGTCTCTGGTCTGATTCCGAGATCCTTAATCCATTTTGAGTTTAGTTTCATGCATGGTGAGAGATATGGGTTTAGTTTCATTCTGTTGCATATGGATTTCCAATTCTCCCAGCACCATTTGTTGAAGAGGCTATCTTTTCTCCATTGCATATTTTTGGCCCCTTTGTCTAATATGAGAAAATTGTATTTATTTGGGTTTGTGTCCGTGTCCTCTATTCTGTACCATTGATCCACCTTTCTATTTTGGTACCAATACCATGCCGTTTTTGTTACTATTGCTTTGTAGTAGAATTGAAGATCTGGTATTGCGATACCCCCTGCTTCACTCTTTCTGCCAAGGATTGCTTTAGCTATTCTGGGTTTTTTATTCTTCCAGATGAATTTCATAATTTCTTGCTCTATTTCTGTAAGGTACATCATTGGGATTTTAATTGGAATTGCATTGAATCTGTATAGCACTTTAGGTAGTATGACCATTTTGACAATATTAATTCTTCCTATCCAAGAACATGGGAGATCTTTCCATCTTCTAAGGTTTTCTTTAATTTCTTTCTTTAGTGTTCTGTACTTCTCATTGTAGAGGTCTTTCACCTCTTTTGTGAGATTGATTCCCAAGTATTTTATTTTTTTCGAAGCTATTGTGAATGGGTATACTTCAGTCTTGAAAAGCTTCCTTCTCGCACACCACATTTCTGACACATATGGGTCTATGTGGATTCCTGCTCTGTTCTGCTGGTCTGTTGTCAGTTCCTGTGCCACACTGTTTTAATTACCAAGGCTTCAAAGTATAGTTTGCTCTCTGGTAAGAATATATCTCCCCCATTGTTCTTATTTTTCAAGAATTGCTTAGCTATTAAATTACTTATCTTTTTCCAGATGAACTGTAGTTCACCTGTTAAAGTTTCAAACTAATTCTTTTCCGATTTTGATGGAAACTTCATTCATTTACAGGTAGGGAAGGAAAACAGCAGAGTCTGGTGTCTTTAAAAAATGTCTACAGAGTCCATTTACTACTTACAAGAACTGTGGGTATAGATACATAACCTGAACAAATGTTCTTTAGTTAAGGAGGCAATAAATTAATGTTTCACCATTAAAAAGCAACAGCTAATTCACTTAGCCAGTCCCCCTGGCCAGTTTTGAATCTTTAGAGTAAATCTCCATGCTGTAATCAGCAGCCCACAAGTTTTCAATTGAGATTATGAAATTCAAGAAGGCTTTCTTTAAATGTTGTTTTTACCAAATCACAAATCAAAGGCACGCAGAGGTTACAAATTCAGACATTCCCTTCCCATAATTATTTCACATCACCATCTTTTATGATAACCTTCTCTACTCTAACCTGAGTTTTGGAGTGCAGTGTTTATGGTATGTCTCTTGGCATAGATATCTCAAAATTATTACCATAGACACTCCATGGAACTAGTCCAATTTTAAACTGAAAACAGCACTTTAAAAGAGATTTTAAATTCTGGCATCCCTGTTCATGTAATAATTACAATTTAATAAAAAAGCTATAATATTAGAACAGTGACTGATTTCCTTTAAAGATACTGACCTGATCTTTCTTTAAAAAGAATGAATAAACAAAACCCAAGAAGGGTTTAAACTTGTTCCAAAGTGTAATAAGAGATAGAAATAAGATCTGTATTCAAAATAGTCAAAAATCCAATGCTGATGCTTGCGGGCAAAGCAAAAGAAAACATACCTACTCCATCTGAATACTTGACTTTTCATATTTTTTTCAGTGTTTCAGGAGATACTATGAAGATGACAATCTAGCATGACTACATGCAGAGATCACAAAGGGGAGCATAACTGTCCAACAGACCACGTCTGTCTGAGGAGAAAGAGGGACGGTGCACAGAGACCCCCTTCATCGGATCTTACACAGATGGCCACCCTATGTAAGGGAACATTTGAGATTGGAAGGACAAACCAGCTGCGCCACTTCTACACAAGGGAATACTACCAACAGTAAAAAGGAATGGCCCAGCCACATGGATGAAATGGACGAGTCTCTAATGTACTGTGCTAAGTCAGGGAGATTCAAATGGCTGCACTAGGTATGATTCTCCTGTGGGTCTGAATGTGATTGACTCCAGAAATTCATATGGTGACGCTTAATCCCCAAGGCCACGGAATTAAGAGCTGGGGCCTTTGAGAGGCGATTAGGGCTTAAGGGTAGAATCCTCATGAGTGGAAGGAGTGCCCTGGTAAAAGGGTCCTGAGGAAGTTTGTCTGCTCCTCCTGCAGTGTGAGGAGGCTGCAGGAAGTCACCATCTCTGAGGAAGAGAGCTCTCGCCAGACACAGAATCTGTGACTGAACTTACCACTTCTAGAACTAGGAGCAATGCATTTCTGTTGTTTACACATTACTGTCTTAGATATTTTGTTACAGCAGTTCAAACAGACTAAGACACTCCATTTACATGGCATTTTGAAGAAGACAAAACAATAGGGACTGAGTACCTATCAGCGGTTGCCAGAGTGAGGTGAGGAGTTCACTTTGGGGGGATACTTTACAAATTTTAAAAAAATTTGTTCTAATTAATTCTACGTGACAGTAGAATGCATTTTTACACATTGTACACAAATGGAGCAGAACTTCTCATTCCTCTGGCTGTACATGGTGCAAAGTCACACCAGTAGTGTAACATGCAAGTGTGGTGGTAAATTCACATGACTTGTGTTGGTCAGAATTTATACATGGTATAATTAGAAAAGTCTTTCTTTTGCTTCTTTCTTATATTAGCATATTATACTCTAAATGTATTCCATTTATTCTTTTCTGGAATTGGGGAAAATTTAAATTCATTATGCTAAAGAATATACACAAATTATACACCAATGTACTTGACAATAAAAATGATAAAAAACACTCTTGCAAATTAAACCTTCACCCATCTTCTCCTAACATCTCCCATCCATCAATAACATGTCATTTACTTATTTGCTTATATATAAAATTCACTTAATGGAAATAAAGTATATTCAACTGAGTCTTCCTCATTGGTTAGTGCTGTTCATTTTTAAAAATTTTTAATTTGTTCTTTTTAGATGTACATGACAGTAGAGTGTATTTTGACATATTATACATACATGGAGTATAACTTCCCATTCTTGTGGTTGTATGCGATGTGGAGTTACACTGACCAGGTATTCATATATGAATATAGGAAAATTATGTCTGATTGATTCTACTGTCTTTCCTATTTTTTTTTTTTTTTTGAGATGGAGTCTCCTATTGCCCAGATTGGTCTTGAACTTATGATTTTCCTGCCTCAGTCTCCCAGTAGCTGGATGTAGCTAGTGCTCGTCATCTTTCTCGCCACCTAGATCTTACCAACTCAGTCCTCCCATAGATTCATGGGAATGTTCTTCTCAAGTGAATCAAGTTAACTGTGTTAATGCTGCTGCTAACAGTAGCTCCAGGCTCCTGATTCTGATCTCACAGGATGTTTTAAACAAGTCCCACATAGATTCAGGCAAAACCAATGGTCTTTCATGGACAATTTCATGAGTGAACCAACCACAAAAGTACTATAATCCTTCACTGCATTAAGGGAAGTAAACTATCTCCAGAGGAGGTAATAATCCCGTTCTGGGTAAGATTGCACATAAGGAAATTGACTCATTTCGGGCACCAAATTTTTAAAATGTCAATTCTGTCTTATGATGAACAGGGAAAGGACTAAGGCTGCTTACTCTGGAGAAGATAATAAAGGAGGAGTGTGGGTATGGGGAGAGAGATGATGATTTTACAAATACAGGAAGGTTACATGGAGAAGGGGGCAGGTCACTTCAGGATGGCACAGGTTATAGAATTGCTACCGACAGGAAAAAGATAAATGGTGGAAGACATTTAGCTTTATAAAAGACTTATTTAACAAATAAAACAAGACTTTTTGAACACCTGGCACTTGGGGGAATGACTGCCGTCTAAGGTAGGGAGCCCACTAGGGTTTCTGATTTGGTGGGTACTGGGTGAAAGGACTAACATGAAGAAAAATGTCCAAGAGTGAGCCAAGCACGCGAGCTTGGTTGTGGGTCAGCAATGGCAAGCCCAGGAGGGGCTGTGCATCTGGGAAAGGCACAGCAGAAGAGGAAGGACATCTTCCCCCTGCCTGGGAAGACAAAGGAGAAGAGGAGCCCAATCTCTCCAAGGCACTTCGCCAGATGGTAGGGGAGGTGGACACTTTTATGGTCATTCAGAATCTGATCACCTGCTGGAGCTGAGTAAGTCCCCACTGTGTGCGAGGTGGTGAAGAAGGCACATCTATCCTTTCTCCCTGCTCCCAGGCAATTGTCCATAGGCACATCACTTAGGTTTGTCCCATTGGAGGACCTTGGCTGGCACTCTGACCCATGAGAGAGTGACAGTAAGAGACAGGGACAGATAAAACTAGACCTAGGAGTCTAATAGTGGTGGCGGGGTCCTAGGCAGATTGTGCCGTGATTGGTGTCCTTGGCCATCTAGTCTCCCTGAGGTTTTTGCCCATTTTCTCAAGCCCAGACTCAACACTCCCATGGGCTTCTGTGAGCTTTGCTGTATTCTGTTACTAAGTTTCTTTTCTGGCTTAAATGAGCCGGAATTGTTTTCTTTAATTTATTTTTAATATTTATTTTTTACAGACTGCATTTTGATTCATTGTACACATCATTTCGTTTCTATGGTTGTGTGCCATGTAATTCATATCATACATAGGGTAATATTGTCTCATTCCACCATCTTTCATACCCCCGCCCCTCCCCCCTCATTTCCCTCTACGTAATCCAAATTTCCTCCAATCTTCTCTCACCCCCACCCCCATTATATATCATCATCCACTTATCAGGGAAAACATTCGGCCTTCGATTTTTTGGGATTGGCTTATTTCACTTAGCATGATACTCTCTCTGTTGCATGTAACCTCAAAATCCTGTTACGATTGGAGAACTGGGGTTTTAATTGCTGTGTTGCATAGTCCATGAGTCATCTGTGAGAGTAAAATTCTTAGAAAATTGTATAGTTCTTAATTTTGCTTACATTTGAAGAACTTTTTTAAAAAGTGAGGTTCTCTCCCCTACTTTTACCACTACCTCCAATTGTTCCCAAGATTCAAAAATAATAAATCTGGGAATGAGGGTGAATAGAAACCTGGAGCATATTTTTCTTCTTCTCTTCTAAAGTTTCAGGTAATCCTAACATAGACTTTTAGCAGCCTGGCATTGGCAACTGAGTTTCCTAAGCAAAGGAAAATGACTGACACCACTGAACACAATTTCTCTGTGTTGAATTTTACTAAAATCTTTTCACACAATTTTACTAAGGTTTTTTTCAACGTTGTATTTTTCTTTTTAGATCAAACTTGACCAGCCTACAAGCATCTATAGGATGCATTTCCTCTCCTATTCTTCTTCTTGTAGCATGCATTCACACAAAATCCCCACAGCCCCACTCACCTGCTACCTCTGCTACACCTGTGTTATCTGTAAATACACTTCACATTTGCTCTGCCTATATAGATCCTGTTTATGAATCAAGGCCCAATTTAAGAACTCTCTCCTATGAACACTTTCCCAACCATTGCAACCTTGGGCTATGCAGAGAATCATGTGATCAGAGTTAGAAGCACCCTCTGGTAAGTAAGCACATGCATCTGTTATCATGTCGTTGAATCACATACTCCTTATTAATTTTACATTCTATGTAAATGTTCTCTGTATTTGTATACAGTGTCTTTCCAAATCTGCACATTTTCCTTAAGCAACTCCAAGAAGATATAGCTGATGCTTAACATCAAAATTAATTATCATGACTAAGTTCCTTTGTTGTCAAGCTGTATCATTTTCTGGAGAAAAGAATAAGGCTTTCTTCATTTTGGGATGTTTCTGTGTTGGAACAGTTGCAGAAACTTTTGACAGATATTCAGATCTGTCTGGTTCTTAATGTAGGCTGGAACACAAGGTCGAAAACCCTGCCATTCTCAAAATGACAGATCTTAAAAGCATTTCACCACCCAGAACAGCAGAAGCACGAAAGTCAGTTACTGCCTTTCATCAGTCGGAACAACATCCTCTGACTTACTTGTACCAACTTGCTCCTGCAAAGGATTCCTGGCTCTAAGGAAGTGGCTATGAAATGGGCAGAGGGTGTAAAATGATTCACTAATGGGCCATCGGAGTTACTTAATCAGGAAATATAGAAGTGATATCTCTCTGTGAGAGTCTTGATTCCTCTATCTTTTCCCAGTAGCCCTTCATTTGTTTAGTAAAGCACTTCTTCCACTCGTAGTGATTCTACTTGAAGTCACTCAGTAGATATGTAAATTCTTTGCGCGTAATATAATATTGACGCTGCTGAAAACACCTTAAGGTGATAGAATGCTTGGTTGGTACTTTCTTTCCCAAAGCCTTCTACAGTTTCATTTGATTTTCAAATCAACTTTTTAAGGAAAGCAGTGCAGATAGATTTATGCTCCTTTTGCAGAGAAGCTGAGACACTGAAGGATGAAGGGTCTAATGAAGAGCACCCTGGTTGTTCTGGGGACTGTAGTTCATCAGCTGTGAAGCTTCAGGATGGTTTATGTCACTCATATTTTAGTCTAGAATGGGGGGGGGGACAATGCTTGGGTTGAATTTGTCCCAGCACCCTACATAGACAGGCACTTAACCATCAGTCTAATGCAATACCCCCAAAACAAAGCCCTGTGGAACTTAGAACTATGGTTGTCAAGAAGGAAGGTGTGTGGTCTTGATATATTCACCTTGCAGTTTCCAAATTGTTGAGTCCTGGAACCTCCATGCTAGTTAGCCAGTTCATCTTACAGCCTCACTTTCGTTCTTCATAAAACGAGGGCTTCAGGCTTGAGATAATATCCACAGCAGTGGTTTCCAAATTTGGCTTTTAATCAGACTCTCCAGAAAAATCTGGAGAGTCTTTCATTGGGGGGGGGGGCGGGGGAGAAAGACTGTAAGTTGATACATGTTCATCATGTAAAAGATTTAAGCAAAACAGAAAAGCATAAATAAGATAAGTGGTTGCCAATGAACCCATCACTGGTTGACGGCAGTGCTACAAAAATATTCTGAAACAGGTGGCCACCATCAAGGACTCCTCTGCTCCTGATGAATGTTTTGCAGATGTGACTCTGGATATCACACAGACCCATGAGATGGGGCCCAGCAATTCATGTTTCATATAATGCCTCTTGTGAGACATCTGGTCTCCTGGAACCGTATTTAGGAACCAGGGAAATAGATGATTCTTAAGAACTCTTCCTGCGGAAGCTGGTAGTCATGCATCACTTATCAACAGGGATATGTTCTGAGAGATGCGGCATTTGTGATGCATTCATTCCTTTTTTTTAAATACTTATTGTCATTGGACCTTTATTTTATTATTTGTATGCAGTGCTGAGAATTGAACCCAGTGCCTTGCATATGCTAGGCAAGTGCTCTACCACTGACCACAACACCAACCCTGCAATGCATTCATTCTTATGTGAACATCTTAGAGTATATGTAGACTAACAAGGCTCTCATATCACTATGCAGCATAATCATATGGGACCCCATTGTACATGTGGTCCATTGTTGACTAAAATGCTATGTAGCATGTAACTGCAAAACAGCATGTCTGCCAGGGAGAACTCTTCTAGGCATGAGGTGCTACCTGTGTTCCTCAAGGCTGGGACTGACATAACTGGGCAGACAGGGACTTGGCCCCACAGTAGAAAATAGTGGGAAGTTTTTTTTTTTTTTTTCTTTTTTTAAAGTAAGAAAGAGAGTAGGAATAGCAGAAGGAGTAAGGGTTGCCCTGTAATGGCTCTGTGCCTGACCCCATTCTTTCATACTTCCCCTCAGAGCCAACCTGCAAACCAGTGGGTAGGTGTGTGGGTGAGCAGACCCAGGAAACATCTGGGTTCAGTCCATTGGAGCAGTTAGCTGTGGAAGGAAGGCAGGAAATATGGAAGGTGCTGCAGAGTATGGGGCGGGGGGCAGTCCCCACAGAGAAGGGAAAACAAGGGAGGGAGGGTCACAATAAAAGTAGGCCAAAGACTATGAAAATTCTTGTATGATTCTTCAGTCCTATATCTGAGAAAAGATACTAAGTCTAGATTTCTAGAGCATTCCTTAAGATTCATTCCATGTGAAGTCTTTTATGTTCAACTACCTCTCTCCAGGGAAGATAGGACTAAGATGACAGAGATGAAAGAAAGGAAGGAAGGAAGGTAGGTAGGTAGGTAGGTGGCAGTAGTATACGTGGTCACACTGGAAGGATCCCACAACTAGGAATAAATAAATGGGGTTTGGATTGGTTGGTGCCAGTCTCCCAGGAGTTTGATTAGCATAAGTCAATCTTCAGGCAGCTGATAACCTCAGGCATATAGACAGAATTGGATGTCTGGACCTCTGTGGCCACCCTGAAGTCATAGCTGACTGTGTGACATAAGTAATTTGATTAAGGCCAATAGTATACCATTAGGAGATAGCTGATCAGGACTGGGGACTCTCGTATAATTAAAGAAGCTGCTTGGGCCACAGAGGTACAGTGACTACCACCATCACTACTGCCTTCGTATGCCAAGAGACCTTACTCTAACTTACAAATGTCTATAAAAATCTTGCAAACCTATGTATACATATGATTATGTGACCCGTGTAACTCTATAGCATGTACAACCAGAAGAATGAGAAGTTATACTCCATTTATGTCTGATGTCTCAAAATGCATTCTATTGTCATGTGTAACTAATTAGAAGAATTTTTAAAAAATCTTACAGAGATAGATGGGAGCAGTGGCACACGCCTGTAATCCCAGTGACTCAGGAGGCTGAGGCAAAAGGATTCCAAGTTTGAGGCCAGGCTGAGCAAGTTAGCAAGACCCTGTCCCAAGATAAAATAAAAAGGGCTGGGGATGTAGCTCAGTGGTCGAGTGCACCTGGTTCAATCCCCAGCATTAAAAAAAAAAAGAAAACCTTACAAAGATATACAACTTGCACCATCATCTAAGAATAGACTTAATAAAGTACACTTCGGGGGTTGTGGTTCAGTGGTTGAGTGCTTGCCTAGCATGTGTGAGGCACTGGGTGCAATTCTCAGCACTGCATATAAATAAATGAATAAAATCAAGGTCCAGCAACAACTAAATAACTATTTTTTTTTTTAAAGTGCCCTTTGGGAAAGAAAAACACCACATACAGTGCTCCTCAGCACAGAGCATCCGGCCAGCACACACGTGCAGGGACCGAATGATAATCCTGTCTTCTTCCAGGCTGAGGCTGGCTGAGGTAATTGGCTGCAGACAGGCAGCTGTTGCTGGCTGCGTGCAGCTCACCTGGTTCACACCTGCCCCAAAGCTCAGAAAACAGCCCCAACGAAGCTTCAGCTGCAGTGGCTTCCCAGGGGATGTATGTCACGCCAGGAGACACGTGCTACTCTGCTACTCCACCCTTCACCTTGGCAGTCTCTCCCAGGGCCTGAGCTTCCACCCAATTAATTTCCCAACCTGGCAGAAACTGTGAGTTCCAGACAAGGCAACATCTGTACTTAGAAGCAGGTGAAGTTGGCTTTTGGGATTTTCTCACTTATCCCCTCCTGGGACAGGTCTTCCCACAACCAAACATTAAAATAGTTACAACAAAGATTTATGAAAATTTGGGAAGTGAATTTGGAAAGCACAGGCCTTTATTTGGGTTATTGTAATCTACGGCCTGGTTAATTGGAATTTGTTAGAAAAGCAGAAATCTCAGGCCCCACCCCAGGTCCACTCTATAGGAATCGGCATTTTATTAAAATCCACAGGTGATTCACAGGCCAGAACATACCACAATGTTCTGGGTAAATTTATTTTTTCCTGGCAAATGAAAATCTAAGTAATAATAACTTTTAAGATTGGGGATCTCTTTCTTTCTCACTATTTTGCACCATAAAGTTCTCTAGCTATCTGGTGAAGGCTCAAAATAATATTTTAAAATGCATAAAATACATAGAATTACAAAGAAAACCAATCGGGTTGAAATATAATATCCTAAATATTTTAAATGTTTAATATTGTAACCTACACGTGCTTCTTTGTTAACATATAAGATTTGAAGATCTAGCAATGATTTTTTTTGCTGACATATTTTCAGAGTAGTAATGATTGTGCACGAGTGTGAGAGACAAGTGCCGTGAATCACGTACATCATTTCTTCTGGTAACAAAGAATGACTGCTAATACTATTGAGTTTTGTTGTCTACACCCACAGCTGAAGGAAACACTGAATTTGAACAATAGTGACAATAAACATTAAGATATCTTCACTCCCCCTGTAATCTCTTAGTAGAATCTATAATAAAAGGAAGAGATGCTTAAATATTTTGTGCAAAAGGAATAAAAATGTTGTGCCTTCTCTCTGTCTCTTGGTCTCATCTTCGTTTGAGCATAAACTGACCAAATCACTTCCTTCTCTGATTACTACAGCATTTACCTTGTCAGCTTCTGTCACCCGGTATCCACATGAGATCCTCACACAGATAAGCCCCTTAGATGTGTAATAAGTACTCTGGATGAAACTCTTCAGGTTGGATTCTAAATATTTCTGAAACAGACATGTCATACTACACTCTGAATACCATTACGCAGGGAAACTAAAATCACCTCATTTTGTAAGGAAGTTGCCCTCTCCATCTACATAGGTGCTTCTGCACAAATGTGACTTTAATAATTACTGACACTCAGTGCTGAACTGTCTCCCTGTTCTGCACCAGTGCCTGGAGCAGGCTCCCTATCTCTTGGATCAAAAGCACCTTTCCTGGGTAGTTTTCGTGCCAAGAGAAAGCAAAACTTCCCACAGCCTTGTCAACTGTGGTCTTCAAAATAAGATTCATTTTCAGGAAAAGCCAAAATGAATTTGTCTATGGATTTCAGAATTGTACACCCAAGGCATCTTCACTGCTCTGAAGCTATTTTCCCCTCCTGCTCATCAAGGTGCCAGGAAAACAAAATGAACTGGACACACCAGCCTTGGGGTGCATCTGACCCTTGGTTTGGACTCTCACAGGATAGTTGCTATTACACAAGAAGGCATTTCTCTAAGAAAAACAAATCATGGGAGGGTGTCTGGGCCATGTGTTTACAAAGAAAAGAACTATAAATGGAGACACATGGCTTTACACAGAAACAGCTATGTCCCAGATCCACGAAGTGTCATGAAATAACCAGCCCTTAACCCTTCCCCCTCCCCATAGGTGTGTGTACATGTGTGCAGGCGAGCACATGCTCAGCTCGACAGTACTCACACTTACCTTCTCTTCACCTAAGTTTGCTCACCCCAAAATTAGATATCTAACCCTCATGGTCTAAACATCCTCCCATCAGTTATTTGATTATCTTTACCTACTCCTGTACAACCATGATTCTACGGCTGTGATAGTCGATTTTGGTTGTTGAGCTGACTGGATTGAGGGATGCCTAGAGAATTGGTAGAGTGTGCTCTTGGTGTGTCCTGGAGATATATCTAGAGAAGACTGGTGTCTGGAAACCGAGAGAGGAGGATTGTCCTGAATGTGGGTGGCACCTTTCAATGGACTGGACGCTGACTGGACAAAAATGTGGCTCTAGCTTGCACTCCCTCCCTGGAGCAGGCGTGCTTTTCTGCTGCTGTTGCCACTGACAACGGATTCTGGGTTCTTTAGCCTTTGGACATGGACTTGCACCAGTGGCTCTCGGGAACTTTTGGGCCTTGGGTCTCAGACAAAGGCTTCATCACTGGCTTCTCTAGTTCTTGTTTTGAGGCTTCTGGCTTTTTGGACTGTAGGCTCTTTGGCCTGCAGGTAGTCATGGTGGGATTTTTCAGCCTCTGATGGTAATGAGCCAATTTAATAAATCCCCTCATATGTAGTCCATTGGTTCTGATTAATATATAACTTAAGATGTGGTCATAAGGTGGGAGCAGAGGAAATCTCACAAATTGGAGAGTCAGCCTATGAGTAAAAAGAACCTATTACAGTAAATCACATCACAGTAAAATCAGCACTGTTCTATTTATTGTCACTGGCTTAGAAAGGTGACTATTTGCAAGCTTTGGTATCTTGGCTTTGAGGTTGTTTCTGGAGTGGATGAAGAACGCACAGGAAAAGAAACTAAAACTAGCAGAATCTCTTCCTATTCTGAAATCCCAACGGCAACAAAAATAATTAATTAAGCCACCAGAACACTGTAGAGATGACTGGTATTTCTCCTCTTTAGAGCCTGAAATAAGCGACTCTGCTCACTTTTAAGATGCAATGTTACATTTTTGCTACCTTAACAAATTCATTAAGTATGTCTAATGTCTCCGTATCATGAAAGCAGCAGGATTTCCACCAAAGTCTGGTCAGGGATCCCAATAAAATCCTCATGCACCAAGATCTCCCCAAGTATGCTTCTCAGCTTCAGCGTTCTTGGACTCACTTGAGGGATAAACTGAAGCTGAGCAAGTTCGAGCCTGTAAACGGATTGTGCAAAGGGCTTAGTGTTACAAATCCAAACTGCATCCTTTATTTCTACCACCTTCTTTCCTGCAGCACTTAGAGGTAATTTTCTATTTCCCCTCCAGGTCTTTATTGCTCTCCTGCCAAAACTGTCTCGCTTCTGTTACAATAAAATACCTGTGATGTTTTCCGAAGCCAGCAGCTTACTGCCAACAGTCCACAGGCTACCCCACAGGCAGCAGTTAGGGAACTTCAGTCTAAGTGTTGCAAGCAGAAGGCGAAGGTTGAATTTGGCAAGTCACACAGGAGGTGTCTTGGGGGTCTCTTCTGGCTGAGGGAGTCGGCCAGCAGGGAAAAATATGAACACTTTTGCCAAAGAGGCAGAAACAGGAGCAAAAGGCACGAGTGAAAGTTTCTGTCCCATTATGAGCACCACATGGGACTTCGCTGCTCAAAGGAAGGCCAAGTGTGTGGCATTTGAACTCCCCCTGCTCCCTGCTGGTGGGGGCGGCAGGGGGCGGCAGTGGGTGGGGGTTTGTCCATTCATGTTCTGATTTGCATAGGGATTCTAACTTGTTCTCTGCAGGGAGGTGGGGAGGAGAGTTAGTAAGAACATTGATCTAAGTTTTTGTTATAAGGGCAACTCTTGCAAAACTGGAACTCAAGACCACTTTCTCTCTTTGCAGTGAGCAGCCTGCAAACCTGTTCTGCCCCATGGTCTAAAGGAGTCTTGCTGAAACAGGTTTATCGTGAGGTGGATTCTCAAGGCCTCCCCACGCCTCCCTCAGAGCTTCCCTCCTGCCAATTTTCAACTTGGTTTCCATTTTCTAGTTTGGGAAGAAAAGGCAAAGTGATGGTCTCACTGCATCTTGCTTTGAGCCTGTCTGATGGCCTCCAAACCTCGGAACTACAAAAAGTACAGACTACGGGTTGAGCCTTCTCTTTTAGCAAATGAGTCCCTCTTGGTCCCTCTAAGTGCTGCTCCACCAGCACACAAACAATACAGGTGGACTGATTCTTTAGGAAGAGACCATGATATGGAGAGCAGACCCAGGCTCCCAGGTCACCCACTGCCAGGGCTGGACTCGCTGCACAGGCACCTTGTATTTACACAGGGCTACTGGGGTTCATTGTGGAGTCATAGTGTGACCTTGCACCAGGCACACCTGCGTCTAACAAACCTTTGCAGGGGACAGCAAAGCCAACAGAAGAGCTCATGGTGGTGCACGCTACATCTGTCAAGATGCCATCTTGTTCTCCAACCACTGAGAAGGAAGTAGCCCTCCACAGTAAGGAGTGCTAACACCTCTCCATCCTCACTGCAGGAAATGTGTGGAAAGGATGTTTGGGAGTGAGAGAATGTATTACCTGCAGAAGATCTTAAGAGGGGCACAACCTGTGTGGGTACACAAAACCTGGTGAAGGGCTGCCCCCAGCCACTGGCTGTGAAATTATTGATTCTCCTTCAAGGACATGGTTGAGGGGAACTCTAACTCAAAATCACAGCTTCTATTTTGCCTGGCTATTCCTTTCCTCTAGGTTTACACACTTTTGTGCACGTGCACGTGTGTGTGCGCATATACACACACACACAATCTAGTTCAGTCTCTTATTCCATTCACTGTCAGAAAAAACCTGACAAGTAGATATCAGATTCTAATCTTATTAAACAGCCAAAGGGACAGGACAGATGTTCCAGCTTTAAGCCAAACACTTAGGCCTCCCAATGCTGTATAAGTGAGCTGGCTCATTAAGACTGTGCATGCTTACACCCCAGTGATCAGACTCTGGCTGCCTGGTTGTTTTTGTCTTTACCCAACCTGGCTGCCTGGCAAGGCAGTGAAAGGCCACTCATTACCCGGGGATGCTGGGAAGTTCTAGGGCTCTGGCACATGCAGGTCAACTCTCAGAGGAAGCTGTCACTCCTGCTCCACTCAAGGCCTTCTGGGATCCAAGCTGACCCTTTGCCCCAGAGCCCACCCCACTGAGCCTGGCCATACAGCAACACTACCTCTAGGGCAGACTCAATGAATTCCCTCACGAGCTCTGAGTCCTCA
This sequence comes from Sciurus carolinensis, assembly GCF_902686445.1. Taxonomy (NCBI): domain Eukaryota; kingdom Metazoa; phylum Chordata; class Mammalia; order Rodentia; family Sciuridae; genus Sciurus; species Sciurus carolinensis. Next base: position 27,595,376 of record NC_062218.1, on the reverse strand, counting down.
ACTCCCCTCACTTGGAGAGTCCAGCCTCAGTCTGGTTGACTTCCAGTTGAGTTTCAGCAGTTACGCAAATTAGGTTTCTGACTGTGTTTGAAATTCCAGTGCATACAGGAACAGCAGGTTGCTTAATCTCTAAATTCAGAGCCAACCCCTTTGCTAAATACAGACGAGGCTCTGCTGGCTCCCGTGGCAGGTTAAGACCCACCCTCCCAGCTCTGACAACCCGACTCCTCAACTGTGGGGCGCCATCTTGTTCTTCAGGCTCTGCCTCCCACAAGGTGCCATACTGCTCCTATCTTCATCCTTCCTCCACTGATTTCATCTGTCAGATTAAGCCCCTCCCTCATTCTTCTCTACTGACAGCATCCAATGTCCCAACACAGGAGGACACGGACCGCTAAAATGTCCTGGAGAGAAAATAACTTAACTTCAGCCACTTTATTCTCCTTCTCAAACTACAGTCTCCTTGTGAGAAGCTTTCCTGTCTTTCTGCAAGAGACAATAAGCTCCTTACAGAAGTCAACTCTATATCCAGGCCTGCAGTTTTGACACAAGTTAAACATGAACAAGGTCACCAGATGTTCCTCTTCCCTTATTGGAAATGACATTAACAATGAAATACTGTGCTGGGTAGAGAACTGCATGTTCAGGGGTAAGGTTGGCAGGCCTGCAGTAAGCTTTCTTAGAGAGCCATAAAAGAAACACTGTTCTCAATATGAGAAAACATGATATTCAGTTAACTTTCTATCTTATTATCATTATTTTGTTACAGAAAACGTCTTTTTTCAAAGTGACAATACCAAACACTCAGAGACTGAGGAAATCTGGCCAGCATTCAGTCCACCCAGAAGAGAAAGCGGGAAGTGAATGATTTTTGTGTCATGTTAGCAGAGTTTTGTTCTCCACTGGGTTCCCTCAGTGGGGCACACAGTTGGTGTCATGTGGGTTCACAAACCAGGGGACAGGGCAAAAATGCAGCACAGGCGCACGCTTCATCTGATACTTCTTCACCACTGTTTGGACCCTGCAGACAAATGTCAACATCCTGATTTCCAAACCTAACCTTTTGGAGGCAATAGCGCTATTTAATACAGACTGAGAAACCAAAAGCAGTTCCCCAAACCACAGCTTATTCCAACTGCTGGGGACCTTATGAGCTGTGTCTACCCACTGTTCACACTACTCATGGCAAACATTTTTTCTAAAAGGTCAGATGGTCACTAGTTTCAGCTTTGTGGACCACATAGGCCTCTATCTTATATTCTGCTTTGTTTCTTCTGCTCTTTGGAAAGTAAAACACATTCTCAGCTCTTGGGCCATAAAAAACAGTCTGGGGCAGGTTGGATTTGGCCTTGAGCTAGTTTGCTGACCTCTGACTGTTTCCAGAATGAACCCTGAGAAGGATCTGTCTCCCATCTCAGCTTATTCACCACAGACTACGATAACCTGGGACAGGTCAGTCTGAAAGATGGGAGACGAAGGGCAGACACCAACAGGTGGACAGTAGGCAAGAACAAGGGTATGGACAGTGGGGGTTGGGGTGGAGGTTTCCTCAAGGACCACAGAAGAGCTGTTGCCCCTCCCCACCGGAGTTTAGCTGTGGAATGCCGAGAAATCACACAGAGAAATAGACAGAAATAAGTGTGGGCTTGCCTTGATGGGACACAGCCATCCTTCAACCTTTCTGGCCTAAGGTGCAAAGCCACAAGACCTGACCACTGCAGGACAAGGGCAATAACTGGTCAGTGAGCAGTGACCCAAACTCCCACATCTGCCTTCACAGACACAGCCCTGTGGCTAACTGGGCCTTCTACAAAGAGCTCCCATCAAAGAGCTTCAAACCAGGATACAGTATTCTAACTGAAACAGAGTTCTCCTCCTGCCTCTGATGTCTCCCTCCCCTGAACACACCAATTCCAGGCTGCCTCCCACCTCACCAGCTCAATTCCCCAGTGCTCTGACCACATCAGGGGCAGGGGAACCATGTCCAATTAGCCGTGCACTTGTGAGAAGCTGGACTGGAAATGGTTCTGAAGCTCAGGCTGAGGTGGTCTTTGCTCTGCTTCTGTTATCACAAGCGCCAAGCCTCGGCGACAGAAAGCCAGCTCTGAGACTCGGCTACAGTCACCAGAGCCATGAGTTGGTTTCTAAATTATCCTTGTGTACTGCTGCAATCATGGTCTTCCCCGATTATTCTCTATTTCTGAGTGCAATTGTATCACTGTGACAATTTCCAAACCACTCTGTGACACATATTCAGGATCCACACTGTATTTTCTCCCTGATTTTCAACTCCCTGCCTTAGACACTGGGCAGAGGCTGCCTGCCTTAATGGAGAAACATTAGTGCATTTGGGCTTCACTGTGGAGCCCTGTCAATTTCTGGATATTTCACAGCTGCTAGACATCCACCTCTTTTCTTACAAGAGCCAGCAAAAATTAGCAAGCACCTCATTGGCTCTGAGATATGAAAATGTAGCAATAATCAAGTCAGAGAATCAGTTTCTGGTCAATTATCTTCAAAGTATTTGTTCTAAAACAGAATGTCTACAGTTCATTTATCATCTGCCAACTTAAAAAAATTGCTTTTAACTAAAATTCTGCATGATTTCATGTGGTTTTCTTTTTAAAGCAACCCTCGGAATATAAAACTGACATTTGGTTATCAAATTAGTGACTGAGAAAAACTCTTGTTCAGGCAGATATCAGCACAATGCAGGTTACGTCTATTTCTTATGTCAATATTATCTGCTCATTTCCCATATGCTTTTTAAAAAAAACAAACAAACAAACTTTCAGAAGACAAAAGTTGTGTTTAGAGAGAAAATATGATTCCCTAGGCTGCGCGTGTCTCTCCTACCTGCTTCATGAGCTGATCGGGTGAATGTCCTCCGTTGGACATAAGGAGCCACTTACACAGGACACACTCCAAAGTTTGTTGGACTTTCTTTCCCTTCTCCATTCAGTTCTTTAAAGTAGTAGGTTATTAACTATCAACAAAAATGTGAGCCATGCCAGTGCATGCTCCGACTTCCTGCCAGCGCCCCATGCTCTGCTGGGCTCAGAACAGATTTTCTCTCTCTCCTCCCGCTTCACCTCCTGAGCTCCTGGGCCCCACCCACTCTCAGCACTCAGATCATTTTTCATTTATGAGTGCATCCAGCTAAACTGTGCATGTAAGAGAATGAGCCAACCCTTGCTCTGCCAGCCTACTGGGTCTACGGTGCTAAAAACAGTTTAATTTTCTGGAAGTACAGAGGAAAAGGAGACCCTGGCAGAAATCACCCATGCCCTTCTCCTACAGGTATCTGCAAATCAGTTCTTCCATCAGTAAAGGATAGGCACCCTGGCAATGGAATCACAACAGCTTTGTAATACAGGTACAGGCCAGGAGGTGGACTGAAGATTTCAGGTACAAGACAAGTAAAAATATACCAAAGTGTATACTTCACATACACTAAAAAGGCAAAGCCAGGATGATGCCAAGAAACTTTCCACCCAGTGACCTAACACTTCACAATGAATTCAAAATATTTCACACCTATAACGGGCCAGGTTTTTTTTTTTTTTGCATTCAAATGAGTACAAAAATGAGAGTTTGTTTTGTAACAAAAGCCATTGGTAAATAAGAGCTAGTTGTCACCATGACACCAAATCTACAACTTTTCAAATCCAACTGAGCTATCTTCTATCACAGACCACTACTAGCAAAACCAGAGATAATCCGTCAATGTGTGAGAACACTTAATCCTACTACAATGTCAACAATTACAAAGACGATTTGGTTTCTGTATGACTTTATCAAGAAGTAGACTGTTAAAAATAATTCCAACATACATTTGTAAGGGACAAAAGAAGCACCGATATCTTCTCCTTTTTGCAGCTATTCTCAGGTCATGCTTCCTGAAAACTTGGGACTACCTGCTTTCTGTCTTTTAAAATCTATCCATTTATTTTGGAATTTTTTCCAATACAGACTTTCCTTCTGTGAACTCCATATTGTCACAACCTAGCTCCAATCACCCTCAAATTCTTTCATTTTTTTATTTATTAGAAGTTTGGTAGCTGGACTTGTCTTTTTTTTTGGATGTGATCAGGTGGTTAAAATATCTCCTAAGAAGAAACTGTCATACATTTTCACCTATACTCTGAATGGGCTCTAGTCATGCCCACACCCCAACACAACATCTTTGAAAAACAAAACCAAAAAACCCCAGGTGATCTAGGGTGAGGGAACCCCAGAGCCATCTGACTTTTCACATGCAGTTCAGAGGCTGCACAATTGGTAGTGTGAACTTCCCTTCCTAGTTCCTTCCTGGGACTTCCCTTCCGAATTCAGGGGAGGGTGGACTTTTGCTCTGAGTTAAAGGCAAGGAGAAGGAAGTCCGCTCTTTAATTTTTTTTGTTGTTGTTGTTTGTTTTTTAAAGAAGTAGGGGGTGGGGCTGGGGTTGTGGTTCAGTGGTAGGGCACTTGCCTAGTATGTGTGAGGCACTGGGTTCGATTCTCAGCACCACGTATAAATAAGCGAATGAAATAAAGGCCTATCAACATCTAAAAAAATATTTAAAAGAAAAAAAAGAAGTAGGGGGAAAGTGGAGGTTAAAATTTCTTGGCCCATGATCAAACTACAGTCCTAGTGAGAGGTAAAATCTGGCTATAGAATATTCTCTTCAGGGTTAGTGTGACATCTGCCAAAAATTTATGGTAAAACCAGTTATTCCACTTCTCTTCGTCCCATTATCTCAACAAAGGGCGGATAGTACAGAACATAAATTTTTGCTTTAAGGGAACTGCTGCTGTTTACCACATTAGCCACGTAGATTGTGCTAGAATGCAGGAAGTACACAGGCCACCATGCCACCCGAGGTTTCCGGGGAGTGAGTTTCTGGTCAGCTGTCCACGGCTGCAGTCTGGAACTCTGCCTTCCGTGTGCCCCCTTGGTTCCCGGGCTTTAGGAGGCTTGGGTGCCAGGTGGACGAGATGTGAATCTTTGTAGTCAAGAGCTAGGCTGGAGCTCAGTTATGGCTCTCAACTGGTGACAAAGACCAGTCTAGGGATACACCTAACACTCTCCCACCTGCAAAAGCAGAAGAGTAACATGGGGAGCATGAGGAGGACAGGTAGCCAGGGAACAACTCCAGCTGTCCCCAGCAGGGAAGGGAATCAATTAAATCACTAAAGTCAATGGACACTTTTGGGTGTATATGCAAGAACTGACAGCAGAACACAGACTTTTGCACACCCATGTTTACAGCAGCACTATTCAGAATAGCCAAAAGGTGGCAGCAACCCAGGTTTCCACTGATGGATGAGTGAATAAACAAAATGTGGAATAAACATACAATGGAATATTATTCAACGGTAAAGAGGAAGGGAATTCTGATACATGCTACAACATGGATGAACCACGAAGAGACATGCTAAGCACAATATGCCAGTTGAAAAAGAACAAGTGTTACATGATTCTACTCAGGTGAGGTACTTAGTCAAATTCATTCAGATAGCAAGTAGCATGGTGGTTGACAGGAGTAGTGTATTGACTAGAGTTTCAGTTTTGAAACAGGATAAAAGTTCTGGAGATGGATGGTGGTGACAGTTGCCACAGCAGGGCAAATGCCACAAAAATGGTCAAAATGCTAATTGTTATATGACGTATATTATTTTTTAAAAAACCAGTGAAAACCTGGATTTTCTTTACAATTTCCCTTCGGCTACTTTGATGACTATCATGCTTCTTTATATTATTAAAGTTGTGAAACATAAAGACTATCACATGCCATAAAATAAAACTCCTAAATGACCTTGGGAATAAGAGGAAGCTCTAAGGTTCCCCTCTTCCTTTGCCCCACGTCTCACAGAAAGTTAAAGCATACCAGGTGCTCAGCGTGTGTTCCTGTTCTGTGATGGAGATGATAGGATCGATGCTGACGGGGAACACCCTGCAGACTGCAAGCCAGCAGAGCCCGGCCTGCTAATGCAGAGTTCACAAACACCTCCCAGAAAGCTCTATGCAGCCGTGGCTCATTCCTCTCCTCCATGAAGTCCACTTAGAACTTGCCTCACTCACCTCTGGCAGCAAATGCTGATGCCATTGTACTTTCTGGCACTTAATTGTACACAGATCTTGTCTCTTAGCTGTCAAGTCTGTCCAATTAGGCCATAAGCCTCTGTGGGACAGAGATGCCTCCAGCTCTCTGACCAGCTCTTCTCAGCCTCCTTCCTCCTGCTAGGCCAGGCAGGGACACGGAGGGGCACCTGCTTCTCTCCCTTGCCCTGTCTCTCTCTCTTGTTCTCTGGATTATCCCCTTTACTTCCATGGCTACAACAACCAAGGAAAAGCCACTAACCCTCCATCGCCATCCCTCTTTTGAGCTTCAGACACAGACCTCTGCCTACCCACTGCCTGGCTCCAGCTAGATGTCCTGCAGACACCCAAACTCAGCATGCCCTGAAATAAAGCCAAGTAGGCTCTCCCTGGAACAAAGTCCTCCTCCTGTACTTCCTTTTCCAATTAATGCCGGTCCCAGTCACCCAAGCACAGATGAGTCGCCCTTGGCTCCTCCCTCCCTAGGAGGTCAGGGCCTGCTGACTCTCACACCTGTCCCCTCCCCTGTATTGATTTTAGGGCCTTGATTCCTAACTATTCTCACTTCCTTGGCTCTCAACCCTGCACCCTGAGGTTTCCCATGGCAAACACAGAAGATCTGCTTCAAGTGCTCTAGTAATGTCTCCTTGCCCCAAAGATAAAAAGTGTAAGCACCTCTGGATCTAAAACCATTCTTGATCCAGCCCCAGAGCCCCCAATACACACACACACACACACACACACACACACACACACACACACACTTCTCCTCTTCATGTGTTTGCTTTCACGTGAGCCAGTGATCCTGAGAAGTTCTGACCCCACAGCAGACACTTGCAACGTTTGCAGACATTTTTAGTTATCACATCAGGGATAGGTGGGAGTGGGGATTTGCTGCTGGCATCTAATGGTAGGGGCCAGAGATGCTGTAAACACCTGCACACGACAGGCCCCCACAACCAAGAATCATCTGTGGCATGCACCATATGTGTTCTATGCTACGATATACTGTGTTTATAAGTAACCATGACTGCTTTCAACTCTAGGGGCTGCAAGCATAGATGTTGGCAGGATGCAGAAAATTAAATGAATGAGAGAAAAAGGTAAGGCAAAGGCAATAGGGGATGTTGGGTCCTGGAGCAGAATGCCCCTCTAAAGCATTCAGTTTCAAAACTCTAAAAGCACCGAGCTCAATCATGCAGCAAGAGGACAGGTTTGTAGCTTGTACAAACCTGGGCAAGGGCCGGGGGCTGTTTTTCTCTCTGGCATACACTTTATTGGAAGTATTGGATCAATATTTATTGAAAAGTTCCCTATTTCCCTTGAGAGTCCAGCATACTCCTAAGTTCTAGTAAATAAATGGAAAAGTAGGATGGAACCCTCTTCATCTCAGGTCCTTAATAGTTTCACTGTCCTTTTGAATTTTCTTCTCAAGGTCTCTTTCTCTGTAATTTTTCTAGTGACCTTAATCTAATTTTTCTAAAAACACATCCCATAAAATATCATTTTGGGGAGATGCTCTATGGAAAAGGGACTCCATGGTCAAATAAGTCACTTACTAGTTCTCCCTTCAATGTCTGTGTCCATGGGGTATTTTATCAGAGGTCCCACCCCTATATTTTTATAGTGTAATTCATTAATATTTGTGGAGCAAGCACTTTGAGGACTTTGAACGATACTTGAAGCATTCTTTTTGGCTGTTTTGATTTGTTCCCCCTTTGCTATAGAGCGCTCTCAGTTTAAGCTTCCATTTGTGTGCAAAAAAGTACCAGCCCTCTCCCCGTCCCTCAGTCTCCATCCGTCCAGCAGAGACCTGTGCTTCCCTCCTCATGGAGGCAATTCGAATTTGCTCTGTTTTCCTTGGGAAGCAGCCATCCTGGGTAAAGATGGAGGGAGTAGAGAGGGTCACTCTTGGCAAAGGGCATGTGGCTGAATAGAAGCAGCATAGTCAGGGTGCCCCAAGAAGCTGGGTCCTAGACAAAGGTGTGTCTGTAGGGCCCTTGGTCACTTCCAGCCCACTTTCCAGAATGAAGTTCCGTTAATGAGGATTAGGTCAGTTCACTTAAAAAGACAAGCATATTACTTCCAGACGTCGATGGAGCAAAGGATCAATCACTTTGGGGAAAAGAAAGCCTAACTTCAGAGGTGCAGACAGTGCACGGGGCCTCTGGACACCTGCCTGCTACAGTCCACCAGAGGAAGCTGGACTGGACCAGGCTCGTGCCTCTTTGGCCCCCAGAGAAGCTCAGACTGCTTTGAGCCACCGGTCGGTCATCTCAGTCACCAGGTGGCTGCTTGATTCCCACTTACCAGCCTAGCTAGTCAGTCCAGTCAGTTCTTTGAATTGGGGGTAGTTTTTTTCCTTCACAGAAATGGAGACAGTTTGGGTTTTAGAAAATAAATTCAATGTACAAACAGAGAAACAACATGTATCCCATTTGTGTACAAGAATAAAAAAAAAAAAAAGAAAAATTATATGAAAAAAATAATATTGTTCTAGCAAATCAAAAAAAAAAAAAGAAAAAAAAGAAAAGAAATCCAGCCCTACCAAGACATGAACATACTCCCAGAAATCCTGCCATACCCCTGATGGCCCCCAGGGACAGGCTCCAAGGGTTACTGAAAACTCATAATCAGCGGTACACAGGGAATGAGTAACTTCCCCAGCCAATTGCACCAGCCACCTTCAGCTAGAGGATTCCCTCCAGTGCCTCTCAAGGCCCTGTGATCTCTGAGAGGTCAATTTTGTGAGCATTCCTATGGAGGTATCCACCCCCCCAGAGCTTCAGCACATGATCCCACTGGAGCACAGAAGCAGATAAATGATTAATAAGGGTCTTCTGCAGCCACATGGGCCATGCAAACTTACAGGGCAGAAGAGACACCACACATATGAAAATTCCTGCCACCATAGGCAAGTCAAATGTGACAGGATGGATAAAGGTGGGGAAAAGTCCAGGATTTCCACAGGGAGGTGTCCCCACAGCTGGGGGAAATGGGATTGACTTCGGAGGAAGTGGGTCTTAAGGAAAATCCTAAAGGCTGGTTCCCAGTTTTGATACACTCCCAGCTCCGAGCTCTCCCCCTCACATATAAAAGGATAGTAGGCTGCTCTCATGTTGCTGTCCCCAGAGACCAGTGCCTTCTGGCTCCAGCTCCTGACCTGGCACCGCATCTGCAGGGTGTGGAACAAGCCAACAGCAGCCTGCTGCACAGGCACCCTGCAAAGGACGTGGCCAACCAGGTTGCTGCTCATACTCCCGGAGGACAGACCTGGAAAAGGATAGTGAAGGTCCCTGTCATAATTCCACTGAGACTCCATACAAGGAAACAAAAGTGGTGGGGAGTTTGGAAACTCCAACCCTTCTGCTTTATTTTTACTACAATGGTAGTGTCAACTAGTGACAACATTGCCTTCATTCAGTTTTCAGAAACTTAAGGGAACTCCACAATGACCCACTTACACATACGCACTTGTGGAGGTGCACAGCAGGCGGGTAGGTGCTCATCAGTGCAGGGCAGGCACTGATGTCACGCAGATGGCACCCCCCGTCACCTGCCTGCCAGGGCATTTTAGAAGGGCTAGTGAGACTTCTGTGAACTGGAAGTGGGATTTATTTCAGAGTAATTTCTGCAGCTAGTCAATTCCTTCCCTCCCTGTCTCCTCCTTCTCTTCCATAAACCCAACAGGGCCAGTGCTTGGTTCCTGGTAGAGTTTAGAGTTTTCAAAGTTTATTGCAGCCAGTCTGCAATTTCCAGATCTCAACATAATTCAGTTCATTGTAAGCCTACCAAGTCCCCATTACACTTAAAAATTACAAGAGCCTTTCTCACTCAAGTGAGGACGGGTAAAGTCCTTGGAGGAAAAATTAATTCTATCAAAAACCACATTATGGGGCTGGGGAGATAGCTCAGTTGGTAGAGTGCTTGCCTGGTAAGCACAGGACCCTGGGTTCAATTCCCAGCACCGCAAAAACAAAACAAACAAACAAACAAAAACTACATTATGCTCAATGACATGTTTGGGCTCACAGCTGTACTTTCAAGGTATTTCTCATCTGTACCATGGAAAACCTTCTCCTGGAATCACATACGGTTCTGTGGTTGTAGGAACTTGCCTTACAAAACCACAGCTTTCAGAAATGTTGGCAAGGAAGTTGGGTTGTATATGGAAATTTCTTTCTATGGGCCTCCAAACAATCAGTTATTTGTTTCCCCCCTTTTTTTTCCCACAAGAATTTCTTTAAATAATTGGAGGAGATTTCCCATGGGAATCAGGCAATAGTGACTTCCAGGTCTTAAACTTTATCTAAAACAATTTAGAAACAAAAGACACAAGAATGTGCCTGACTGGCCTCTAACAATGCAAATTCTGGCAGTAAGAACAGCGGGGAGGTGTGAAACTTGTAGTACTTCTGGTACTCAGAGTACTGCTAGTATTTTTAGTACTCAGAGTACTGGGGTAATGTCTCTATGGTTTGTTCTTTTTTAAAAAATCTTTTATTTTTATTTTTTAGATATATATGACAGTAGAGTGTACTTTGACACATTATACATGTACAGAGTATAACTTATCCTAATTAGGATCCCATTCTTGTGGTTGTACATTTTGTGGGGTTATATCGGTCCTGTATTCATATACCAACCTATAAAATTTATGTCCTATTCTTTCTACTGTCTTTCCTAATACCATCTCCCCTCCTTTCCCTTTATTCCCCTTTGTCTAATCCAATAAACTTCTATTCTCTCTACCTCCTTATTGTGTGTTAGCATCCACAAGTCAGAGAGAACATTCAGCCTTTGGTTTTTGGGGTTGGCTTATTTTGCTTAGCATAATATTCTCCAGTTCCATTCATTTACCAGCAAATGCCATAATTTCTTTCTTTTTTATAGCTGAGTAATATTCCATTGTATATATGTACCAATTTTCTCTATCCATTCATCTGTTGAAGGGCACCTAGGTTGGTTCTATAGCTTTGCTATTGTGAATTGAGTTGCTCTAAACATTGATGTGGCCGTGTCACTGTAGTAAGCTGATTTTAAGTCCTTTGGGTACAGACCAAGGAGCAGGATAACTGGTCAAAAGGTGGTTCCATTCCAAGTTTTCTGAGGAATCTCCATACCGCTTTCCAGAGTAGTTGCAGCAATTTGCAACCCCACAAGCAATGTATGAGTATATCTATGGTTTGTTCTTAGCTAAGAATGTATAGTTCTCCTAGCAGGGCATCAAGTGTAACCAATGGAAAATGCTGGTGGTTGGGGGGAGTTGGTAATGGGGTAGGCTATACATGGGGGGAAAGGGGGTATAGAGGAAATACATATATCTTTTGATTAATTTGGCCGTGAACGTAAAACTTCACTTTAAAAAATTAAAGGAAAAAGAGCTTTCATCAGGCAACCATGGACTACAGCATTCTCTGCTTACCAGCTATATGAATGCTTAGTGAATCTTTCTAAGCCTGTTTCCTCATCTGACAGAATGTAACGCATTTAGAGTTTTGGCTATGATAGAGAATGTTCTGGACCATCTCAGTGCCGGCTGTGCAGGAGGCATTTGATCAACCCAGGTTTACAGCGAGGTTACAGTGACTCTTGAGGAAAGTCTACTTGCTCCGCCTCTGTGTCTTCACATTTCAGTTTCCTCTCTGCCGTTTAGGTTACTGACATCACTAACCAAATTATGCATGGCTTGTCCTGGTTCCAAAAGTTCCTGCTTTAATTGAAAGTGACAAAGGGGAAACTGGGAAAGGAAAACAGAGTGCCGTGTGAGCAGCCGCGTTAAAAGACTCCGGAGTCAGCACGGAGCATTCCCCAAAGGGGCTGCCAGCTCCAATCAGGCCACCCGCTACCTGACAAGCGGGGAGGCAGAACCACAAGCCACCCAGCATTTTCCAGGAAAAGTTACACTAAACACCTTCTGGAGTTTCACTGAAAGACATCTTGGTCATCTTCTGGGTAGGAGTCCTGCCACCAGCAAGATCCAGGGCTCCTCTTGGAAAGAACCGTGTTTTCTGCAGGAGCGCCATGAACTTCATCTTCTTTACCTCCTAAATTATTTCTCAGGGATGAGCCCAGTCTTCCTTCCTGTCCTTTTTCCTCCCTTCCATCCTCTTTCCCTCCCTCCCTCCCTTCCTTCCTTCCACTGGTGAATAAAAGAAAAAGAAGTGTAATTACTAAGGCTATCCTAAAGATCAAAAAGAAGGCTGAACTAGCACGAATAACTAAGCTATTTAAAAAGAAAGAGGATCTCTGTTAACCTGGGCGAACCCTGGACACCTTTCCTGGTTCTTTCCAGATGCTGACTGCATTGCCCCTGGAGGGGGGAGTCCTGAACATCCAGAAGAGACCTGGGAATGGTTTCCAGGTGTTTCTCTCCATCTTAACTTCTCAATCCTGGAAGCTGCCCCTACCCCCATCCCAGTTGGCTCCAGGTTACCTGCAGGGAATTGACAGAATGTGCTGGGGACCTTCACCCAGCTCAGCACCTTTTCTTTCCCTAAGGCCTCCCCTCCAGCCCACAACCACTCTGAGCTCTTGAGAAATCCAACTAAAAATCTCTTTTCTTTCTCCCTCCTCTAGTGGAAAGGATCCTATTTTATTTCCTTCCTGCTCTCCATGGACCCACTGATGGATCCAGAGGCCATCAGTGTCCCAGTCCTGTGGCCAAGCTTTACAGGCTTCCTCACCAGTGTCCTGACCTGTGGCTGGGTTTTCTCCACCTCCCATGACAGACTGCTATGCCCCTCCCTTGTTCAAGCATCCCTGCGACTTCAGCTCTGCTTCCCACACGCACGTACAGTGCTGTGGAGCATATAAACAGCTGCCCACAAACAAGGTGCTAGGTCTGCTCCATGACAATTAGCACAAGGTCCTCAGCCAGTTCTGAGATGTTGGTAAGCGGCTCACGTCTCTTTCCTAGCTACACTCAAGGAATCAGCCCTTATCAATCCTGCAGACCCTCCCTTCCCCAAACACCTGGAAGCTAACTTTTACCTCTGGCTAAATGAAGCACTCTGGCCCAGGAGCAGCCGGTCAAGAGGTCTCTGCACTAGCACTTTGCAGACCCTAAGGCTTCCAGTCACAATTGGTGAACACACGGGAATCCTTAAAGAAAACAACAGAACGTGTGCAGCTCACAGCCTTGTAAAAGTGACCCTCCAATGAGGGCAAGCCCTTCTAAAAATAGATGCACCTGAATTGGGACATAGGAAGGGCTCAGAAGGCAAGCATCACCACGCCCGGCTCACACAGTTCACTCCCTGGGCTGGAACACCAGCACCCCCAGGTATGAGGCAACACCAGGATGCAAGCTGTACTCACTGGTCTCTGGCTCAAAGGCAATAGGAACCCTGTGGGAGGAGAGTCAGGCCTGACTGACAGCACGCATAGCGACTCTCCCTGGGACCGGGGCACCTGCTCCACACAACTGCAGCTAGTGTGCAGCAGCCAGCCCTTCAACACCACCAGCCTTCTCTGTTGACAGACAGTGGGATGGGCTTGTCCCAGACAGGGCACAACAGATTCCAGTGACCTGCTCTAGGAGGCACTAATGGGAAGGCCTTGCATTTTGCAAACACAGTGGTCTTAATCTAACAAATGTCTAGGAGTGGGGTGGGAAAAAGGTAAATGAAATTCCAGCATTAAAAAGCCTCAAACGGTTGTCTGCCTTCAATGGATTCAGTATTTAGACTTCATGAATATTTGTGGAGCACATATGAAGCCCCATACCCCACATGCTCTCTCCCATGATCCCCCAAAACACACATGTCCTGATAACCAGAACCCCTGACAAATCGACCTCCAAAAAATGCTCCCCAAAAACGAAAGTCTCCACATGAAGGGCTTGTGAGCAAAGCCCTGGTCTGAGGGTGCACCATACAAAGGAAATCTTCCCCCCTGAAGAATGGAAACAGGACAGGCTCAGAGGAAGAAGGGTCAAGCACTCATTAACTTACCTGTACAAAAACCCCTCAGAGAAGAAGAATATTTGACTCTACACAGGATAAACGTTGAAATAACTACAACAACAAGTAACTAACACACAATCAGAATTCCCTTGCTCTCACAACCTCAGCCCTGGGAACTCTAAAACTCTCTGGCCTGTAGCTAGAGCAAAAGGGTTTCCTCAGAAGTCTTCGGGGTGTTTACAGACAAACCCAGAAATGGCCTCCTCTCTGGGGAGGGAGTTAGGCTTTCTACAGAATTTGGGTGCTTCCAGGATGAAGTGTCTGAATACAAAACAAAGACGGTTACATTGGCCCAGAGCCCAGGGGACCAGTAGCAAGGAATATGGGAGACCCTGGGCCTCGGGGTTCATTGCCTCTATGGAGACACTGGCATAGGAGATCTGTGACTGGTTAAGGATAAGGAGGCCACAAGGTAAATCTGACCCAGTAAGGACCAAGGGTAGGTGACACGGCATCTCCACTGCCTGTGCCTGTATGTGACAGCAGCAATCTAACAGCAGCTGGGGAAGTCAGGTGAGAGATGTTTCCCTAGCGTATACAGGTCACAGGAGGATGGGCACCAACTGTCCCCAATACTCCTATCACTGCAACAACCAACACCCTCCTCCTTTTTTTTTTTTTTTGGAGAAGGTAAAGGTGTTAAATGAAGACCTCCCTGCCCCCAGAGCTTCCAAAAGAGACAGCAGCGCATCTCAAAGATTGTGCCTTTTTCTGGGACAACCAGGTAAGTTCCCGCCATTTCCGGCTTTCCCCACGCCCTACATTCTGCTGAACCTCTGGATGCACTCATTCCCACCAGGCTTCCTGTAAATATTTCATACCGCCTCCGCTCCCGACAAGCACAGTAATGTCAGAGGCACGGAGGCTGCTGGACAGAATTCAGGTCTGCTTCACCAGCTTTCTGTGTCAGTTCTGGTTGGGAAGTGGCTGTGCGTGCACAGCGTAGCTTCGATTTCAATAGAACTCCAGCTGGAGCAAAAGAAGCCACCTTTGCCATGGACAGTTGCCTGGGTTTCTTCATCGAAGGAGAGTCAATGGCACCGGGTGTCATCTGGGATCACCCTTTCTCACATTTATGTTTGTCCTCCGAAACTTTGAAAGGTGTCTTCTGAGACACGCATCACCAACTTGTAAGATTGTCTTTTTCAGCAGGAGATCCTCGTGTTAGGAAGTCTTGAGGCTGACTCATTGGGAATGAAAATGTAATAAACTTTTGCTGCTAGTAATTCTAAATTTTAAAAACTCCGAACTTTTGCTGTGTTGGAGCTGCATGGGCATGTGCCACTTGTCCTAGCTTTTTAATTCTGGAATTGCATGGCTTTGGAGAGGCTCGTCAAGGCACTATATGCCTGGGACAGTAGCCACTGTAGAGTCACACGCATTTACATTCAAGTCACAGAGATTCAGGGAGTGACATCTGGCACCAGCTCTCAGTGGTAGAGAGAGACCGCTTAGGGGAGGGGGGAGAGGATGGAGAATGACCCAATTAAAATGCAAATGACTTCACTCCTTGTTTCTGCTAAATGAACCCTGAAGGAAAATTCAAACATATATTGCAAGCTCTGGGCAGAGTCAAGACTGTAAGGTAATCAGAAAAAAAATGCCAACTATAATCCTTCCTAATGACTTTATTTCTAATATTGTTATAAGCTCTAAACTCCAGTCATAATGAACAAGGATGTTAAAGAAACAGATCTGTTTTCTTCCCCTACCCATTTTGAATTATTTAAACTTTGATCTGCTTATTCACCTGATGTTGCAAACTACCCATATAATTACCAACCTGAGAGAGATAGAAACCTAAGGTGGAGATGGCCCCAGCCCAGGGGGTTGTGGTTTCTCAAAAGGTCAAGAGGTTAACATTATAAAATTATGCACTAGACACTGGCCAGAGTTTGGGCATTTAATTTTTACCGTAAGTCTTAGGGTCTTGGCATCTGTAATTTTTTCCTGTTTATACTATAGAGAAGTAATGAGTCCAGTATGAATATACTTGCCTGAAGTCACCCAGTCAACAGGCAGACCATTGGCTGAATCTTAGGCTCATGCTCTTCCTTTTTCCTATTCTTCTAATCAACATATTTCCTTCAAGTCTATTATTTTCAGCTCTTGGTTCTTGTTTTGGTTTGGATATGAGGTGTCTCCCCAAACTCCTACGTTATTGCAGAGGTGATCATGAGAACTGTAACCTAATCAGTGTACTGACACATTGGATGGATTGATAACTTGAAAAGACTACTCTACTGGGTGGCACCTGTAAGCAGGTGGGGCATGGCCAGAGGAAGTAGATCTTTGGAGGTGTGTCCTTAGGGATTCATATCTCGCCCTCCTGGCTCCCCCCACCTCTCTCTCTCTCTGCTTCCTGGCTACTCTGAGGTGAGCAGCTTCCTTGCCATGGCGTTCCAACATGATGCAATGGACTTGCCTTACTATGGACTGAGACCATGAAACTATGAGTCAATAAAACTGCCTTTCTCCAAGTTGTTCTTAGGTTTATTTTGGTCACAATGGAAAAGGTTGACTGATACAGTCTACACCTGATACCCTTCTCAAAAGCAACTGAAAGTCTAAAGGCTAAAGGATTCAAGGTTTTTCTTATAAATAAGAAAGATGTTAAAATGTTGTTTCTTGTGACTTTTGCTTTTTGTGCTCAGGACATGGGACCCAGAGGATAAAATGACAAGAGAGAAATTTGGCAATAGAAACTCATGTTCCTTACTGAATGAGCTCCAATTTGTACACCAGGTTCAGAAGAAAGGCTTCCTCCATTAAAAAAACAAAACAAAAAAGACAACTTCAGAAAATATGGTCATGTTAGAGAGGCACCTCCATGGGGTGATGTAGCAGGTGCCAAGCTAGCTCAGGCGCAGGTAAGAGCCCAGGGAGTCAAAACTCAGACCCCGGGAATTGGGTAAAAGCAGGCTTGTGGCGAGCAACCTGAAAACTCATTTATTGCAGGAAAAACCACATATTGTATAGTCTTTTAACCCAATCACAATGTGCCACGGGGGATCAGACCACCAGGTCCCTATACAGGTTCCCTTGGTAACACTAGGTAAATTTGGGGACATTTGTTTACTTTCCTAAGTGGCCAGAGTAGAATGTCCTCTCCATAGGTATTCCTGATGGGCGTGAATGTGTGAAGGTTTTCCTTTTACACACTTGAGTCATTCACAGCTGCTAGCCAAGACTTAGGATTTCTCCCAACAGGGTTAGTTTCCTCTGAGTAGTTAAGTAGTTTTTCAGGTAGGACCATCTGGTTGGTCCCACTGTAGCCTGTTCTAGCTACAGGAGGAGAAGGAGAGAAAGAAGCAAGGAAGACCTTTCCTAGCTATTGAACTGTGGGGTCTGGGCACCTCAGAAAAGCATATGTCACTCAGCAGTTCAGTCTGTATCCACCAAGGACATCAAGGCACCAAACTACCCATTTACTGTGGTAGAATATTTGTGTCCCCCAGCCTCTCCCCGACAGATGTTGGAATTGTAAACCCCAGGAGATGGTATTAGGAGACAGGCTTTTGAGAGGCAATTCTGGGATCATGGTGGAGCCCTCATGAATGGAACTGGTGCCCTTACAGATGTGCCACCTGGCCCCTCCACCATGTGGAGGCACAGCTGTCTCTGAAATAGGAAATGGGCCTAGACAAAAATCTGTTGGTGTCTTGATTGTGAACTTCCCAACTTCCAGAGCCCGGAGAAATTTCTCTCATTTATAAACCACTGGGTTTATGGTAAGTTGTCACAGCAGCTCAAATGAACTAAGACAGCATTTGATTGCATTAGGTGGAGCCAAGGTTAGTGCTATGACGGGGGTTTGTTGTAGGAGACGCTGAAAACTGCTTTCCTTGATCCCCATTTAGTGGAAAATCTGAAAAACAAACAAAACCCCACACAACCCCATCTCTCCCATACTCCCTTGTGACCAGGACTCAGGCATGTGAGCTCATATTCACCAGTCACATATCCCAGCATGGCCTGCACGCAGAGGTGAGTGACAGGAGGCAGGCGTGACCCAGGCCTTCTGACAAGCACTGTGGATAAGAGTCATCATTCTGGCATTTCTTCCTGAAGACGCAAGGAGAGGTAGCGTGGTTTTCTGCTAAAATAGTCCCCCAGTATGGTCTGGGCTCTTTTCTTGGCTCCATAACATTTGAGTCTGATTCTTGGTCCTTCCCAGAAATTCTGTGAACCACCAAATTAATGTCCTTTAACATACTCCTTTCTGCTTAAACTAGCTACGGGAATTTCTGCTGTTTGCAGCCAAAAGCCCTGGGCAGGCTCAGCAGGGAAGAAAGCAGAGAAATGAAAAGAAGTAGGCCAGTGGACGCCAGCTGGTGTGGGTAATGCAGTGCCCACATGCTGTAAGGCAGAGCCTTCTAAGCCCAGTGCTTTATGCCCAGGAGTCCATATGGTGTCCTCTGTAGAGCGGGAGCTTCAGAGTTGGCCACACAAAGGCTGAAATCTCAATGCTGCTGTGCAAGCTCTAAATCTGCACCAGGCAATTTTCTCCTACTCTGAGCTTGATTTTACTCAGCTACAAGACGAGGACAAGGCTACTTTCCTTATAGGGAGAAAATAAAGCCAGGTAATGTAAGCACACAGTCTAATACAGTGCCCAGGGACCAGTAGCTGGTCCAGGAATAGTACAGCTGGCCTATGCAAGCTTCATCAATGGACTGTGCTTATGTGCCACTACAGGCACAAATATAAGGTTCTATTTTTTCTTCCCTAAAATTATTTTCATAAGAAAGGGATTATTTTATATTTGAATCTGTACAAATTATACAATGAACCACTCGACTAATTTGGATGATGAACTACTGTTTGGAGAAGACATAGTTATCTCAGAGTCGATCAATGCAACTTTTAGATGCTTATTAAGAATTGGTTTAAAATAAAGGCAGGAAATGAATTTAATGTTAAATTTAACAATTACCCCTAGGGGAAATGATCTCATAACTGTAAGCGCTGGATTTCCTTGTGGCAGAGCAGTAGGGTGGTTAAAAGCAAGAACACTGGAGCTCCATAGCTGCACTTGAATCTTGGCTCTTTTGTGAGCTGTGTGACTTCAAGCAAGTTTCCTGATCTCTCTGGACCTTAGTTCCCTTAGCAAAATGAGACAACAAAGAAATCTTTCTCATGAAGTTCCTTGAGGAGTAAATAAGTTGATGCAGGGAAAGCATCTCTGGCAATGTTTGACACATAAAAAACATATACATAAATATAAATATATGTAAGCGATTTGCAATTATAGGATGGAGGAATGATGCCAGGGTTATGTGAATGGATGCATGTGGTCTTGGATTAAACACCCAGTGGACAAGGATATAAAAACCACTGTCTTTCGAATAATAAAGATGGAAGTGGAGGTGATATGCCTGGAAAAATGTACTTAGATGACTCAAAATGTAGTTCTGAGTTTGAGTAAATTTGTTGCATAGCCTACATGAGTAGGGAAAGAAATATTAAAGATCAATGATATTTAAATTTTAAATGTGACTTCACACATGTATGTGAATTAAACTAATCAAAGATTAGAGACAGGCCTGACTATTGCACATATATCTTTGTGTCATCATTAGGACACCAGCTTATATCCTATCTGTATACTAGATATACTATTTCACTTCTACTCATGTTGGCCAAAAACTACTGTAGGTCTTCTCTCTTAGGTATGGGGCTTATATTCTACTACATATGGTAAAAGAAAATATTCTTATTCTTTTCAATCTGCATAGAAAAATCAAACTGGTAGCAAGAAGTATCTCAAACCATATGCCTCTGCTCCCTAAATTAGCACTCTTACAACTCTCATTCCTGAATTTTACTTGGATTTAAATGGTAATAAGGATCGAACCAAAGTAAAATAAAATGGAATGAAATACAGAATATCTTCATGAGTCTTAAATAGATATCAATCTCCACAAAGGTTAAGGATGTCACTCAATTTGTATTTACCTGATACCTTTATTTTACACCTTCAATATTGGGAGTGGAGCAAGGATTAAGTAAAAAAATGCAACTAAATGAACATGATGTTCTTCATTCATAAAGCATGGAACATCAGACACAGAGAATATTATATTTCACAATACAATTCTCATTTCCTCCTCACTGGAAACGGATGAGTTCAGCCTGATGTTCCATACTGTGAGGCTTTAAGTAGGTTTTGGATTTTTTGTTTGTTTGTTTGTTTTCTTTCTTTCTTTTTTTTTTTTTTTTTTTTTTTTTGGTACTGGGCATTGAACTCAGGGGCACTTGACCACTGAGCCACATCTCCAGCCCTATTTTATATTTGATTTGGAGACAGGGTCTCACTGAGTTGCTTAGGGCCTCGCTAAGTTGCTGAGGCTGGCTTTGAACTCGAGATCCTCCTGCCTCAGCCTCAGGCATGTGCCACTGTGCCAGGCTTGAGTAGGTTTCTTAAAGGAAATGAATGATAACCTTGGCAGGCACACCGTCCGGAGCACTGGCGACGTTTATGACAAGAAGAACAGAAAGGGTAGCTCTATGGACTGTGTCCCCCAAGTTGAAGCCCTGACCTCCAGAGTGATGGTATTTGGAGATGGGACCTTAAAGAGGTCAGTAGGTTTAGATGAGGTCAGGAGGTTGGGACCCTGGTGGGGGGGTTGGTGCCCTTGTAGGTGGAGACACTGGAGAGATAGTTTGCCCCCTCCCTCCCATGTGAGGACACAGTGAGAAGGTCTCCACAGCCAGCAAGAGAAGTCATCAGAAACCAGTCATGCCAACACCTTGATTTTGAAACTCCCAGTTTCCAGAACCATCTGTTGTTTCAGCCGTGCTTTCTGTAGTATTTTGTTGAGGTAGCTGAAGCTAAGACAGGTAAGGAGCAAGGTCACTTAAAATGTTAAGAGGTCATCATGACAAAACTACCAACAAAACAATCATCCACTGTAACAAAATTACCCCTTTAGGTTGATCTCATCTCATTTCTCTTTGCATATGATTATAAACTTGCAGTAACCCAAAATTCTACCTAGAATTTGTCTAACTCTCAAGCTAGACATAAGAACACAATATAATTCTCACTGCAGATCAGATTTTACAAATGTGGAAAAGTAAGTCATATTCTGTTCTAGATTATTTATTTATTTACTTACTTACTTACCTACCTACCTACCTGGGGGTTGAACTCAGGGGCACTTTAACACTGAGCCACATCCCTGACCCTTTTAAAATTTTATTTTGAGACAGGGTCTTGCTAAGTTGCTTAGCACCTCAGAAAGTTGCTGAGGCTGGCTTTGAACTTGTGATTCTTCTGCCTCAGCCTCCGGAGCATTTGGGATTACAGACATGCACTATCATAACTGGTTCTGTTCTAGATATTGTAACTTCTTAGATTTCTGAAATCATTGGAAAAACCAAACTAATTAGATATTGGTCACATGAGGAATGTTTGACCTGAAGAATCTCAGTAAAAATCACCTCAGTTTTACAAACCAAGAAGAATCACTGGAGTTAGCCAAGAGTTGGGGAAGGGAAGTTAATTTAAAATAGTGGGGTGATGTATAACTGCACTCTCCTGGGAAAGCTAATAATAAATAACAATAAACAAACTTTCCCTACACTTCCAAAGTCCAGGGAGGAAGGTGGTCAACCTGTAGCAGATGTGCCATGACCTCCGGACACCGAATGCCTCATTCTAAGATTTTCCAAGTCATCAGAAATGTGACGGATCAATCAATGTTGCCACAAATCCACATCACAGAAGGCACCCTTCCTCTGCCTGGGAATTTCTCATCAGGAAGGCAGAACTCTGTCCGGACGAGATATTTTGCATGGAAGAAGAAAATGTAGATGGCCAGCGTGAAGCTATCTGTATTATATTTCATGGTGTCTAGCTGGGGCCGGGCTGGCAAATGCAGACATCTTCCAGTAGTAGACTGGATTCAACCCCAAAGGAGGAAGATTCCATTAGCAGACTTAGAAAGCAATCCCAGCATCCTTTAGATTTGGATAGAGAAGGGAAAAGAGATAAGCTTAAAGGAGAACACTGCAAGAGAGTAACAGGTTTGCTCTGCCTTGCTTTAACTCTTAAAAAAAAGACCAGAGAAAGGCATGCTGCTATAAACACCAGCCTGCACCCTTAGGCAAAAGCAGACTCACTTGCATCATTTTATAGGCTAATTTGAAAGACAAGCAGCAACATTTAAACGGGCTGCTTCTTTTCAAATGCTTAATTATAACTTCAGCCTTATTCTGTGTAATTGTTCCCAGAATTCCTTATCCTTCCCAGCGATATGCACCATCTTTATATTAAACTATCTGGACTCAAGATTCCACATCTCACCTAGTAGGTTATGACAACAATAATATTTATTGTTTTCTCAGGCGATATATTGGCATATTTACAAATACTAGTTCATTTTAAAGGCCCTAGGATGATAGAAATCTATTTTATTTCTTTGGCATTAACCATGATCAACCATGCCTACAGCAAGAACTCAATAAATGTTTGTTTATTGAATGACTACTGACTAAATAAACTTTTCTTTGGTTTTTAACATTTGCGGCTGGTTTCTTTAAATTGACCCAGATGAATTTGTAATCTGTAGATATGGTAAGTTCTTATTAATAATCAAGATTATAAGAAATGACATAACTCAATGTTGAATCAATACATCGTGATAAAGACTTATTGGTTATTATTTTGCTGTATTTTGATTTGATTTGATTTGCATTTGACTCATTAAAATACACATTTATAATATTTAATTATTGAGTTGTAGGAGTTTTTTCCCCCCCCAAATGCAAATTCCTAATCAGATACATGATTTACAAATATTTTCTCCTAACATTTTCACAAATATTTCTGGAACAACTGGAAACTCCCACATAAAGGAATGAAATTGGACCCCTTCCTCACATCATACACAAAAATGAACACAAAATGGATTGTACCTAAATTTAAGAGTTGAAACTATAAAACCTTAGAAGAAAACATAAAGGTAAATCTTCATGATCTCAGGTTATGCAGAAGCCTCTTAGATACAAAACCAAAACAAGGGACAAAAGAGTAAGTTTGACTTCATTGAAATGAAAAACTTTTGTTCTTCAAGGGACATCATCAAGAAGAAGAAAAAGACAACCCACGGGGTGGGAGAAAATATTTGCAAATTGTATCTGATAAGGGAATCCCCAAGAATATATTGAGCTGAGCGCAGTGGCACAAGCCCAAAGCCAGGCCTGGGGATGTGGCTCAGTGGTTAAGTGCTGGTGGGTTCAATCCCAGTACAAAATATCTATATATTTGTGTGTGTGTGTGTGTGTGTGTAGAGAGAGAGAGAGATGTAGATATAGATATATTTAAAAATGCTAATAACTCAATAATCAACAGACAACCCCCCCAAAAGGCTAAGGGTTTGAACAGATGTTTTTCCAAGGAGGTAGACAAATTGACAATAAGCACATGGCAGGATGCTCAACATTATTAGTCATTAGGAAAATGCACACCAAAGCCACAATGAGATACCTCTTCAGAGCCACTAGGATGACTATAAGTTAAGCATCAGTGAAGATGTAGAGAAACTGAAACCCTTGTGCATTGCTGGTGAGAATGTAAAATACACCCAAGAAAAACAAAAGCATATGTCCTCACGAAAAACTTGTAAATGAATGTTCATAGCAGTATTATCCATAATAGCCCCAAAGTAGAACCAACCCAAATACCCATCACTGATGAGACTATAAATAAAATGTGGTGTATTCAGATATTGGACTATTTGGTGAAAAAATAAATGAAGTACTGATATATACTCCAACGTGGATGAACTTTGAAAACATGCTAAGTTAAAGAAGTCAGTCACAAAACACCACATATTGTATGATTTCATTTATATGAACTGTTCAGAAAAGGAAATAGCAACAGAAAGTAGATTAGTGGTTGCCAGGGATGGGGACACTGGGGAGAAACAGGGAATGCCTGTGCTATTATCTGGATGTGGAGTATCCCCAAAGACCTGTGAATTAAAGGTTTGGCCTCCAGGTAACACTCTTGGGAATTATGGGACCTTGGTTGGTCCTGACTCTTTCTGCTTCCTGGCTCATGATGTGAGTTGTTTGCTCAACCACATACTCCTGACATGATGTGCTACCTTGCCATAGGTGCAAACTAACGGGCCTGCCCAATTATACAATTGAGTCTCCAGAATCATGAGCCAAAACAAGCCTCTCATTACTCTGTAAGTAACATCTCTTTTGTTATAGTGATGAAAAGCTAACTAATACATGCTTCCAGTACATAGGGTTTCTTTTGGGGGTGATATAAATGTTCTAAAATTAGTAGTGATGTTTGTATAACCATGACTACATTAAAAGACATTTAATTATATACTTTCCATGCATAAATTATATGTATAATAATTTTATATCAACAAAGTTGTTTAAAAAAATCCTAGGATGACAGATGTGGATTCCCTAACATTATCTGTCCCTTACTAGCTACTAAAAATTGATTAAGGAGAAATACTCACTTCTTGAATTTGA
The DNA here is from genome assembly GCF_902686445.1 of Sciurus carolinensis. Taxonomy (NCBI): domain Eukaryota; kingdom Metazoa; phylum Chordata; class Mammalia; order Rodentia; family Sciuridae; genus Sciurus; species Sciurus carolinensis. The sequence continues at coordinate 27,570,821 of NC_062218.1, read as the reverse complement.
AACAGGCAAAAATCAAGATCCACTGACACTATCTCATTTCAAGTCACCCACTCCTATAACCTGTTGACCTAAATGAATATTTAAATGCTTGGCAAGAACAAAGTTTTTAGGAACGTCATTTCTTTCATTGCCTTCCTCTTTCCTAAACCAGCAACACACAGTGTTCAGACAAAACTAGAAAAAAATCCCATTAATCTACCTTATGACAGGAATAGTAAGTATTCACATTTATGAAAATGTGTTTAAAAAATGTTTTTTAGTTATAGATGGACATAATAGCTTTACTTACTTTTATGCAGTGCTGAGGATTGAACCCAGTGCCTCACCCCTGAGAGGCAAGTGCTCTACCACTGAGCTACAACCCCAGCCCTGGAGTTGTGTTTTAAAGAAAATTAATAAGTAAAAAAACATCTAAGCATTCTTGCTGGGTAGTTCCTTCTCTTTCCCTAGAGACCCCACACAAACCTTGGGGCCTGAAAACAAAAGACATTTTTGTTTCCTTATTCCAGGGAGTTGACACAAGTTTGTTACATAAAATACCAAAAATTCAGAGAAGTAACACTTAGCCATTCCTCAGGGTGATAAAAGAGGGAGATGCTTCAGTACTGCTGGAGGCTCACATTCTTCTGCCCCACCCCCAAGAAATTGCTGAACACATTTACATGTGAGAGTCCCTCATTTTGATCTCCACTCTCCTCATTTCCTCTTGGCAGGACCTTGCTTCCTCAGGCCAAGGCAGACAGATGCTCGACAGCAGGAATGGTGAGTGCTGACGGCTGGCCAGACCCCCACAGAAGCCTGAGGCCGTCCCCTCCCCCTTCTCTAGCAGAAGTGCTGGCTTGGGGAGCCTGGAGCCCACCTCCTTCCAGGACCCAAGTCCTCTCCCATGCCGCTCCGGTAAGGAAGGTGGTCTAATTTTCATCTGCAGTCAACAGTGAGCTATTTATAATTCTGTTTGCAGGTAGATGTAGTAAGGGTGAAAGTCAGCGCATCATACATAAATTCAGCCAGGATCACACTTGTTCTGGAGCTTACTGCCTAACTGAGCCCAAGACCAGGGGAGGTTGGAACCTGGTGCTGTCTATGCCTACCTGGGATCTGAGCCAAGAGGAGGAGCAGAGAGAACAGGGGAGAAAGCACACGACTCCCCGCCCCAAAGGCCCCTCCTCTGCAGTTTCACCTGGGCGCTAGTCCACAGCCACATCCACAGCGTCACAAGCCTTCTTTCAGTCTAGCCCCCGGTGTGTCTGAGTGGGAGGCACGGTCGTTACTTTTAATTTATAGACAAACACTGTCTTAATTTGTTCAGGCTACTGTAACAACACCAGAGGTGGGGTGGCCTATAAACAACAGAGATTTATTTCTTAGAGTTCTGGAGGCTGGGAAGTCTAAGATCAAGGCATCAGCAGACTCAGTGTCTGGGGAGGCCCATTTTCTGGTTCATAGATGAGACCTTATAACTGTGTCCTTACATGGTGGAAGATGCAAATGAGCTCCCTTGAGTCACTCTAATAAGAGCACCAATTCCACTGATGAGGGTTCCATCTCATGGCCTGGTCATCCCCCAAAAGGCCCCACCTCTCAATACCATAACCTTGGGGATAAGGATTTCAACATGTGAATTTAGGGGCACATTCAGACCATAGCTAATACACTGAGTGCATCTAATTAACTAACCTAAGGCTACACAGTTAGGACATGGTAGAACTATAATGTGATACCAGGACCTTGAAGCTAAAATATTCAGTCACAGAGGTGAGAGGTTCTGACCCCGAGACAGGACAGTCAGCAGGAAGCTGACCTGCAGGGACAGTACCAGAAGTCCAATGCTTCTCTTGTGCTAAAGAGGCTCCATCCATCCCTGAGCCTCACCCCGAGGCCTGGGTGAGCTGCCCAGTGAGTTTCCACACATTTAAGGAAACATCACACAGAGCTAGGGAAGCCTTAGCTGGAAAAAGCTCAGAACCCACCTGTGTGTGAGGACATCTTCTCCCAGGTGAGGGGAGCACAATTTACACCACACATACCAGTGGTGGGAGTCTCTGAGGACTGCCAAGAGCAGAGCTAAGAGGCAGGCAGGGCAGAAAGTGGGAAGCTCAGCTCCAAAGGAAAAGGTGGTGGAGCTGCTTTGGGTAGGCTTTCTATACTGAACTTGCCAAGTCCCCACCCTCTGTCAACAGCCTGGACCAGAGTGCCCTGGGACCGTCAGGATGTTAATTAACCCATCACTGTCCTTTGTCCCTGGCCACTGGCTGGAAGAGCTGAGTTTGTCACTGCTCCTTCCCAGAGCTTTGCCTCGCCACACAGGACTCTTTGTCTATCATCAATTCTATCATCAGTCATGTGTTGGGTGCAATTTCTTGATAAACTGATAGAAGCAGGTCATTCTACAGAGACCAGTGAGGGCCAATGGATTGGAAGCAGGTCTGGATCTTACTAGACCCCATACTTTTCTGGGTATGATTCATTTTAGTTCACCAGTAAACAGAATGTTCATAATACACAATCAACTCCAGGGAGGAAATGAACGATGAAGAGTGTCCAAGAGTGAAGACAAAACAGTAGTCAAGCAAAACGAGACCTTGCATGGCCTGAATGTTTCATGTGCAGTTTTTCTGTACCTAACTAGATGGCTATTTGTTGGTTGCTGGGAGCTTTCTGCATTCAACTCTCCTCTACCCGCCTTGTTTTGTGGCAAAAATAGAAGCCACTCTTTTGCTGATGCTGGGAAAGGGAAGGAGTGTTTAAGTCGTCACTTTGGAATCTCAGTGTAACTTCAGCCAGTGATTCTTCTGAACATACATTACTCTTGACTACTATCTGAACGCCGGACAAAGTAGAGGAGCGAGAGCAGAGGTGTGTACAACTCTCAAGGGCTGAGAGGATGGAGGGACCATACTGGGTAGCTGGGAAAGTGCCACAAAGAATAGAGAGTGGTCCAAGTGTCTGCAGATCCTCCCAAGGCAGGAACACAGCTTCTGTGTTGTGACGGGACACCCAGGGCTTGCTTTCCTAGAAACAGCTTTTCCATTGGCCAATATACTGCTGGGGCCCTGAATTCAAAGATTTTAGTTCTTCCATGGGTTTAGGTGCTATTTTGGAATGTATCATGAAATAGAAATATGTTTTTGTAGGAGAAAAAAATAATTTAACCCAATGTTTTTCATATGAGTAATGTACTATTGTATTTTAAAGAAGTAAGAATAGGGGCTGGAGTTGTGGCTCAGGGGTAGAGCATTAACTTTGCATGTGTGAGGCACTGGGTTTGATCCTCAGCCCCACATAAAAATAAATAAATAAAATAAAGGCATTGTGTCCCTCTACAACTAAAAGAATTTTAAAAAAAAGATTAATAATACAAGAGCCTTGTGCATGCTAGACATGTGCCCTACCACTGAGTCACATCCCATTCCATGATGCATTATCAGACCCCAATCCTATATTCAGACTTCATTTTGCATAACACTGACTTAAGAAAATGTAATCTTATTTGATTGCTCTTTTCAGTTATAAATTTATGCTCTGAAAGAGGAAGATTTTTTTTAGTAATCATTGAATTAAAAACATAACTGTAACAAATACAATTTGAAAAATTCCTGTGCATCTCTAAAGACTCAGAAGTCCTTGTTTGAGAAACTTAAGTTTAATCTATTCAGTGGTCTCTTATCAAATAGGACTCGGTGCATGGGAGGTGTTCAATAAACATTTTTGGAGAGGATGAATTCATTTGGGAAAAGGAACTGGGTCAAGTACAAAATATACAACACAGCCGAGGTAGGCAAGTTGAAGCAGGCATTGAGAGGTGACTCCAAGCAGTTGGGTTTAAGAATCACATGAGGGTATCACATAGGAATTTGATGAGGCAATCAAACACCTGGGATGAGCCAACTCTGCCAATGGTTACCACCAGGAAACTAGCTGATGCATCCTATCGGATCCCATCTCTGCCCAGCAGATGACACTCTGCCAAATTCCCTGTGCCTAGAGTAGCATGTTTTTCCTTTCTGTCACAATACCTAGAAAGTGTCAAAGAGGGCCAGGGGCAAACATAGTCCAGTGGAAAATGGTGGGATTTAGTGAGCCAGTTATGGATCCTATCAGTACTGAGTCTGTGTCCTTGGGCACATTTCTTCAGTTCCAACTTGCAGGCTCCTCATTAGTAAAATGGGACAAATAGCTATCTCACAGAGCTGCTGGAAGGGCTGCGGCAAGGGTATGCAGAAGCCCTTGATGCATGGGTGGTGTTTAATAGCACTAGGTCCCTAGCAGGGGCAGGGAGATGGGGCTTATTATCCACAGTCGAGAACAGAGGAGAAAGCCAAGATGAGGAAAGGCTCTCAGCCAGTGCTTGCTGCTCAGGTATGAACACAGCAGTCTTTTGGGAGGGGTGGGAGCAGACAGGAGGGAGGAAAGAAAAAGGTAGAGAGGCTTTGTGTCAGAGGTGTGCTTATTTCATGCGTGAGCGAAAAAGAGGAAGGGACATACGATATGTTCATGTAAGGTTCCAGGTGGAATTAAATCATTCCTTTGGCTCAGCCAAAGGAAAGACTGGTCTTTCTGACCAGTTCCACAGAAGACATGTCAGTGAGCTAAAAGTGACTTGGTGTCTTATTCTGTTTTGGTGGCCATAACAAAATGCCACGAACCAAGTGGTTTACAAACAACTGAAGTTTATTTCTTACAGCTCTGGAGGCTAGGAAGTCCAAGACCAAGGTGCCAATGCACTTGGTAAGGACCCTCTTCAAACATGGCTGTATTTTTTGCTGTGTCCTCACATGGTAAAGGGGATGAGGACTCTCTCCTGGGCAGTTTTCATAAGGGAACTAATCTGATTAATGAGGGGTCCATCCTCATACCTAGTTACACCAAAGGCCCTCTCCTCCAAATACCATCACCTCAGGGTTAGGATTTCAACATACGGATTTTAGGGAGACATAAGCTTACGTCCCGTTGAACTTGGCAAAAGAAAAAAAAATGGACCAGATTGAGAAGATGAGACAATAAATTCCAGAAACAATAAATCTCCAGTATTTGAGTAACCCATCAGTTCACTTTCTGGTATATCTCCCTCAATCATCATTAAGGATTCATTGGGATGAAGACAGGACCACACTTAGGACATTATCTTTCAATCTTTTGGGTCACACAAACTCACCCCAAACTTAATCTCAGTTTATGGGGAAAAAAAAAGAAGAAAATAAAATCAGGACACACTATTATATAATCACTTCTTAAAAGTGTGCATGCAGACAGAGGTCTGGAAAAACTTGGAAGGACAAAATACAGTTGATGTGCACTGGGTGGTAGGACTGAGAATTTTCCCCTTAAAATATTTTTTAAATCATTATGATCTCAATGGTGAAGCTGAGAAGGGAAAACACATCAAGTCAGGCCCAGCCCAATCCCATCCATGCCTCTTAGCCTTGGGAGCCTTTAGCCCAAGACTGATGTTGAAACCACACACTGTACCATGCCTGGCTTTCAACGCACTGAAGAACAGGCCAGACGCAGCTGCAGCCCACGGAGTCCAGAGCTTTGGGGAATGAAAGACTGAAGACTCAATTTCTTCTGGTAACTTCAGTACAAATTCCAATCATATGGAACACCTTTAAAATGCTTGTCTCAAACTAGATCTGAGAAATTTGGTCTAAATAACTTCTTCCACAAATGTAGAAAACCACTTTTTTTCCTAACCAGACTGAAGTTTTGAAGTAGCTGTACACTCAGATGAGCACACACAGATGCCCCTGTATCCCTGTTGTGGAACTAGACTGTTCTCCATATAAGAAGGAGAAGAGACAAAGAACCTACACGACCTGACTTACACCATAAGACAGACTTCAGAAAAAACCACTTTACATTCACAACTGGCAAGTCATCTGAACCCCTTATAATTCATTACTCATGTATTTAGAGTATTCCCCTCCCCATGAACCACAGTTAATGTTGGATTGCACAGTGGTGTGGGTCTAGAATGCTCTCAAGGATGACTCTTGTTATACATAGTCCTCACCAACATGTGACTCAACCAAATTCTACACAAATAACCCTGAAAAGGGCAAGGTTGAAAGGTCCCTCCTAATCAGTGGATGCAAATTTAACAGTCCCAAGGACAATTTGCCTCTGTTTCCCCTCTCTTCCCTCCCCATTATCCTCCCACTCTGCCATCTTGTTCATACCCATTTCCACACTCACGCTATAGGACTGCCTGTGCTTACACACCTGTCTCCATCACCATATTGTGAGTTTCTTGAGAGAAGATACCAAGCCTTCTGTGCCCATGTATGCCCACCTCAGGCACAGCCTGGCCCTCAGCAGAAGCTCACCTTGCCCTGTGATTCTTAGACCATCCTACTTTAAACTGGACATCCTAATGTAATTACTGGTGTCTCCTTTCACTCTCAGAAGTGGCCTGGTATGTATGGTAAATTCTACAACCACCCCATCAAGAAACAGCAGATGGATGTTGCTTTTGGTTTTATGAGATTTGTTTTTAAGGTCATGTCCCCATACCTACCGTGGTTCCTGTAGGCAGGTAGGTAGATTAGTAGATAGACTCTGAGGATTAGTAATCCAGAATTTTGTTAAGAATTTGAAAGCATATGGGTAGCTTTGACTTGTCGCAGCAGATTTTTTTTCTCTTACCTTTCCCAGACTATTTGGCCAGACCTTTAATAGCAGTATCAATCTTGCCTTGCTTTTGCTCCTCTGAGCACATTGGAATAATCTAGGCAGTGGGTGAGGCTCACGGTGGTTAGCACCTGCTGGTGGCACTGGGAAAGCCAGTCTGGCATTTAATCTACACCAGGATTACTGAGAATTCGACAGCATTGGCAAGTGTTCACGATTCAACCCAGATCTCTCTGCTCCAAGGCTCAGTATCCTGTGCACAGAGTCATCTTCTACGGGGCTACAGGTGCCTCTTAGAAATGGAAAAATCTCTCAGCTTTTCTTATCATCCTCAAGCATGAGATGGATAACAAGAATGAGAGGAGGCGAAGAAAGAGCTGGAGACAATTAAAGGGTTCTGGTTTTATATTGCTGCTAAAAGCACACTGATACATGCTGCCAGAAGCACTGATAAAAATCAGGATTATCTGGGTGTATGCCATTTGTCCTGAGGTCTGGCCTTTTTGTAGCAAATTAAGGATAGGAAACTAGGACCCCAAGTCAACACAGGACCTTCCCTCCTTGTAATTGCTGCAGACAGAGCCATGTGAGAGAGGCCAGAGGCGGGGAGTGACTCCACCTGTCTGGCCCACTTCCTCTGGTTCCCCAGAAACCCCTCCTTGGATTTAAGGGCCCAGAGGGATTTCCCAACTCTCACTGCTCATTAAGGCTGTTTGATTTTAAAGCAGAAGATTAAATACATGGCCCACAGCCAAGATTCCAGATGTTAAGCAAGCCTTCACTTTGTGATTGGGGTCCCCTGCTAAGTAGTACGTCTAATTAACATCTAAAGCCAGGCTCTGAAGACTGTAAGAGGAGGGAGTCAGGGCAGGAGGGCCCTGACTCTAGTCCTGGCTCTGCTGCATAAATTAGTCCATGGTTTGAGCCATTCATTTGACTTCTCTGGGTCTTGGTTTCTTCATTTTTTTTCCCTACTGGGAGCAGATTATCTGCCAAAACCTCCATCCCTCACCAGCAGTGTGAAAATCAAAGAGGATTAACTTAGAGTTCTTTAGAAAAAGCATAAAGCCCTCCAGAACATGCCGGCCAATCTGATATCCACTTACCACACGTGGCTATTTAAACTTAAAATTAAAAATTCAATTCTTGAGCTGTGGGTGTAGCTCAGCAGTAGAGCACTTACCTAGCATTTGAAAGGCCCTGGGTTCCAACCCCAGCACCACACAAGGGGAAAAAAAAAAGAAAGAAAAAATTCCATCACATGAGTCACATTCCACACAGGGCTAGTGACTGCCATTTGGGTCACCTTTCAAAAAGAGAACATTCCACCATCTAGAAAGTTCTACTGAACAATGCTGCTCTAGAGCTTCCCTTGGATTCCTCTTTTCAAAAACTTGAATGCCCCAGCCTGTCAGCGCTCAGGAGGCGATGCAGCACATGTGTTTTAATGACTACCCAGAGACAAGTTCTTCACAGTGACGTGCCAGGGCCACAACCAGGACCTCTTCCAAGTTTTTCAAAGAAAGCGGCAGTTTTTCTTCCCAACGTGTAAGATGGCCTTGGCAAGTGAGGGGCTTTTCTCCCATGCCTCCCACAACCCGTTTCACTCAGATCACCCTCTCAGACCTGATCTATCATTTATACAGAACTGCTTTTAAGGAAATGCATTTTGAAATACGCTCTCCATAGGAGTGTCAGGTCTATGCAAAGCCTGGGCCCAGGATGCCCCAATCACTTCTCTCCAGCTGGCCTGACAGGCCTTTCTGTACAGCCCCCCAAAATGGTCAACTTGAACTATTTAACAAAACAAAAGAGCAGAATCCTCCATGGGCCAAGTGTTAAAAGCATTCCAAAAGAAAATGACCCCAAACAGAAGCTCCGCCCCTCCAATCTGTTCCTCATCTGTCTAAGGATTTATTGGCTCTTGCAGTAAATTAATCAATTGCCAAAAGAGAGTTAAAGCCCCAGTTCCAATGTAAATACTTGTTGGTAACAATCCCTCAGCGTGACACTTCAGATTTCAAGTGGCTGGGTGGCCTTCCAAACGCCTCATTAAATGGCAACTTTATAGCATTAAGAGGAAAAGGCTCTGGTATTTTCTGTACAGATGTATAAATCAATCTTTTCAAAGACAAACAATAGAACAACTTGTAAAATGTGTGTGATTGGGGAAACAAGGAGGAGGGTCAAGCAAACTGAGAAAGGAGAAATCGAGACCCACATGGAGGTTGGGCTCAAGTTTTTCCTGGCTCAGGATGTGAGGGTCTCTCCATTTTGAACATTTCCACCCTGTCCAACATCTGTTTATCGGTCTTTGAATGGGACCACTCTCTCAAATGGTGAGATCCTAGGCGCCATATGTGCATCATCCCAGACTGAATTCCTACCCCTCGTGGTGGTTAGCGTAGGATTTTTCTGAGTAGCCGGTAGTCAAACTCCGTCAAGCTCATTGGCTTCTCTCGGTGAGTGATTTAGTGTTAAGAAAAGTTCTATTGCCAACGGTTGGCTACCGGATCCCCCCTGTGTGTGAGGCATTAAAGTAATTGTTGGATAAGCAGCCCTTCTGCCCTCCCACCCCCACATTAACTTCACATGAATTGTAAAGTATAAACCACCAAATTAACAGCTAAACCCACAAGGAGATCACTACCTTGCAAATCCTAGAATACAGTCCTGACCAACCTGACCCCATATGCTTGTTTAGAAAAGCCTCTGGGCATCGTCTGCTCCAGCCAAATTCCACTGCTCTCAATGGGCCGAGACAACCGCACCCCTGGAACCCGAGCTTGCTCCTCTCTGATGTGCCCCCAAATACCCAGCGTGTGTTTGAAGTTAACAGTGCTGAACGGCCCCCTCCCTACTCTCAGTGCCTTTCAACTAAGCGACCTTTCAAAGCTGTGTGCCACCCCCAGTAGGCCAATCCATTTCATTTTTCCTTTAGAATACAGTTATTTTTTTGTAACCATACAAAACTGATGACTGAAACCAAAGAGGTGATCGGTTCAGAACAGAGTGTCTCAGCAGGCCACCCTCCGCATCTGTCCCCCTAATCGGCAGTTCTCTGTAAAGTTACACTAAATTTTATCAGATTCCTACTTAAAATATCAGCTCCATTGTTCCCAGGGCAGCTGATACGAAGGACAGTGATAGGGGGAAGCAACTTCTGCAGACCTCAGGAGTGGTACTTTCCTGTCGTCCTCACTGGGAAAGCCGCCATCCTCACCTGCAAGGCTCCTTCTCAATCTCAAAAAAACAAAGTGAAACAAAACACAATGTGGGCATTAGCTGCTAGGGTGGTCTCTGCTGACACCCTAAGTCCTGTCCCTCCCCCAGAGTGCCTCCCCTGGGCAAAAATGCTCCATGCATTTCTATGACCAGAGTCGATTGCCTAATAATTCCCACTCCTCCCCGACTCTCCATTCACACTACAGCGTATGTAACGTAATCTGTTTTTGACTATTGAGACTCCATCAAGCTCCTACTTAAAACTCCCCACTTTGCAGGATTTTCAGAACTTATCAGAGTGATCATTTACAAAAATCCACTGTAAGCATGAGTCCTGCCCGTATCAAAACATTAAGGATTCAGGCAGAGAACGGATATACTGATCCAAGTGCTTGCAAGGCTCCAGCCGCAGGATTTTGTACCCCGAAAAAAAAAAAAGTACTCAAAAGACATTTACAGAATCTGCTGTGTGCATAAGTGCCTCTGGGCTCTGCCTGGGGGAGTCACTCAGTCTCAAGGAAAGAACTGAAATCTACCCCGGGCACTGACAGGAGGGCCAAGGAGAGGTCCCCGGACGTGGCAGAGGGCCCACGCTTCACAGCATCCTTCACAGAAGCATCTTCCTTCAGGGAGTTTACTGGGCCTTGCCAACCCACAGTTCTCAGAAGGGTGGAAGGGCGAGGGAGGAAAGCCTCCGGCTGGTAGACCCTCAATGGGGAGGAGAGAGGAAGGGAGTAGGGCAGCGAACTCAGCAAGCCAGAGGAAGGAGGAGTGGCAGGGAAGGAAGGAAGGAGGCGACTACAGGCAGATAAACGGCTGGGCAACCAGACCTCTGAGTTGAGACCTTCTTGGAGTTCATCTGGTGTAGAGCAGGCATTAACAAACGTATCATTAATTACTCTAGATCTGAACTCAGACATTGCTTCACTACTCTAGTCAAACTACAGAGATAATACTTAATCTCCTCCTTAATTCCACTTTCCTCTCCTCCCAAAACCACTGTTTTCTGTTTTTCATTGAGACCTTCTGGATGCAGTAATTACCTACTCTTAGATTCATTCCAGGAGAAAATGCATCCTTCACCTATGGCCACATATTGTACTTGTTTTGCACTGTACATATTCTACTTATTTCTTTCTACCCAACGGTAAGTTTTAGAGATCATTCCATTCAGAGATCCATTTCATTCCTTGAAAACAGCCACATAGTATTCTAAAATGCAGACTTGCCATATTTTATTCATTCATTCTTCTACACTGATAAATGTTTAATTTTCACGTTTCCCCATTCAAACGCTTTTGGAGTGAATATGTGTTCACATGCAAGTATTTCAATAGAGTGCAATCTAGGGTCAAAGAATATGTGCAATTTAAATTTTAATAGGTAGTGACAAAATACCTGTGACAAGTTTTACTTCCATTGAGAGCATGCAAATACCCATATCCCTAATCTAACTAGCCTTGATTCAGTCTTCCTCCTTAATTTTTACATAAGCCTGACCTAAACCTTCACATTGTCCAGACTGGATGATGGACAGTAGCAATAGGGAAAACAACAAAAACTACTTTGATTTGCATTTTCCTGATGACTGGAGGAGTTGTTAAGGTTTGCATTTGGAATGTCAAAAAGCTCATGTGTGAAAGACTTGGTTACCAATGCAGTAATATCCAGAGGCGGATAATCCACTGATAGCTGAATGGATTTCTGGGAGTGGGGGACACTGTAGGCAGGTGGGGCCTGGTTGGAGGAAGTAGGTCACTGTACGTGTGTCCTTGGAAACTGTATCTTGTCCTGGGCCCATTCCTTCCCCTGCTCCCTTGCTATCTGCTTCCTGCTGCCAGGAGCTGAGAAGTTTTCCTTGCCTTGCTTATCTACCATGATGTTCTGCCTTGCCTCAGGCCCAAAGCAATGGAGTCAGTCAATCAAGAACTCTTGAACTGTGACCCAACATAAGCTTTTCCTCCTTAAGTTGTTTCTGTCAAGTATTTTGGTCACAGTGATGAAGATACAATTTTTTTTAGAATGTTGTTTGGTCATGTGCATGTTCTCCTTTGTGACTTACCATTTCTAATCGAGTCAGCCCTCCATAGTGGTGGGTTCTGGATCCATGGATTCAGTACACCATGGGTCAAAAATACTTGGAGGGGAAAAAAAATACACATAACTTAATGAGCATGTACTGACTTTCTTGTCATTATTCCCTAAACAATACAGTCTAACAACTACTTAAATAGCATTTGCATTGTAAGGAACCAATTCCCTGAAGATACCAAGAAACAACTGTATTCTGCCCATTTGTTTTGTCTGTTGTTTCATTAATTCATAGGTTTTTATATAAACCATTAATCCATTGTCCTGTTTTATATACTCAGTCTATTATTTTTAAAACTTTAGTCATAGTATTTCCCCACAAAGGATAAAGGCAGTTTCTCACGTACCATTCACTGGCTTCCAAATGGTTCTTCCAGTAGCAGAATTATTTCTCCAATGCAACCAAATCCTCAACAGCAAACAGCACAACTGTCCTGGCTGAGGCTGAGTGGGTGTCCTGAGTCCCATCAGCTTCCCCTTCTTGATTCTGAAAGGGCCTTTGGTGCTCCCAGGAGCAAACTTTGGAACTACAGATTGAGTACAACTCCCCCTGGCAACAAATGAAGTTCAAGAAGAGAGGGGCTACAGAGATGAGCCCAAGGCCTAACAGAAACAGGACCAGTCAGACCTCAGGTCTCCACTTTCTGTCTATGAGCCAGTCTGATATTTAAATAAGGGGAGATAATTTAAGACTTGACCTGAAAACAAAACTTGGCAAGTCTGCATCTGATTCATGTACTTTTTTCTCATTAAAGAAAGTAACTGATAATTTCACTCAAAAACAAAAACAAAAACAAAACTCATTTAAATAAGCATTTATCATTGCTGTCTAATTATTTACTAACATGTTAACTTTCTGTTTCTCCACCCTGGACTAAATCAGAAAAGAGAATCCTTGTCTCTTTCTGTCTGTCTGTCTCTTTTTTTCACTCTTGTGCCTCCAAGAACCAGAACTGGACCCATATAATTACTGGTCTCAATTAATGGTTGCTGAATGATAACGCCAATCATTACTTTTAAAACCATTCACAAAGTTAAAAATAAGCAGAAAATGGTGCAGTTTGCTTAAAAAATAAAATCCACTGCAAATACCAATACAGCCTTTGCTAGAGTTGCTGTTCATTAGCAGGTGGTCTAAAATGTGGGCTGTAGGGCAGGGAAAAGGTCAGTCTGGATAACCCACATGAAGAGGGTGGCAGTGCTAAAGAAACATGGCTGCCTCTCCTCCTCCTCCTCCTTTATGGAATTCCCCGGTCTTCTGATTCTTACTCCTGCGTTTTACAGGAATCTGGCACTTGAGGGCCTCTTGGCAAAAACCCCAGGAGAGCTGGGGCAGTCTGAGTCAGTGTACTTCCGGCTGAGATCCTTTTCTCACCTACAGTAGTCCACCTCACCTCCCAACGGTGGGAACTTGGCTAATTGTGGGACTTCTGTGTCAGGTCCCTCCTCTGTAAAGCGGACTCAATAATAGACTGTGTGCCTTATCGCGTAGAGAGGATTACTATCGACGTATGTGTGTTGCTTAGCATAATGCCTCACGAATGAAATCATTGGAGATCATTTTGTTTGATGGGGAAAGACAGTCTACAGAGCTGTCAACTTTCAGAATGAGCTCTTACATGCCCAGAATCAGGGAATGGACTCAGATGAAACTCTATCAAAATATGGCAAAATGGGACAATTTGAGCCAACATTATTAAAAATACATTCCTGAGAGAATACTTCTAATTTACAAAGCAAAGTCAAATTCAATCCTAATATCAAACATTAGACGTAGGTCTTAGATGTCCTAGAGCAGAGGGTAAGATTTATGGGGAACCTTGAGCCAACCTGCTGATCAGAGATCCTAGTCCTAAACCACAGCCAAAAAGTCACCTTCCTATCTCTGTGTCTGAGGCTCTAGGAGCTCATGTTAACTCGATTTGGTTGCCAGGACATTTACAGCTTCCATTTGGCTTCCTTGAAATCACAAGGAATGTTTTCTGGCTGAGGTCCCCACTCCTGGGAACAATAACTATTTCATACATTGGTATTTAGTTACTGAGGTATGGGGGCCCAATGGCCAATACAAATAGGGTTCCTGCAGACCAGATTTGATCTCTGCAAATGAGAATCCAAGCTACAGCCACTCCGGAGCAGCTGAGGAGAGAGAAATTTCTGTTCACAGAATTTTGAGCACTTTTGCTTCCATCCATTCATAGAGATTGTTAGAGGGGGCTGAAACACAGGTGATGATTTTAAATAATTGAAAAGTCAGTGTCTTCGAATTGACTAAATATGAAACATCTTAATGGATTTTAGCATAAAGTAGCAACCAAAGGGCCTATTATTACTCTGGTCTTTTAAAGCAGATGTGGCTAGAGAAATTGTGAGCAGTTTCAGAACCCCATCAGTAGCAAAGCCAAAATCCCATTTGGGGTTGAACTGGGGATCTGTTTGGTCTTGGAAGGCACCCTTCTGTTCATACCAGAAGGATTTGTTTTTAACCTAAGAGATATAGAAGGCGCAAAGAAAGACACTAAGGAAACCATTTTGAAATTTGCTTCGAAAGGAAGGGGAAAAAAATCTCTAGTCCTTACTGATTTCTGAAGATTGTACAGAAAGAAGAAAAGGAGAAGGCAAGCAAAAATGTAGGTAGGAAAAAAGATCTACAAAATCTACGTGGGGCTGGGAGTACAGCTTAGTGGAAAAGCACCTGCCTAGCCAGCATATGGACCTGGATTTCATCCCCAGTACCCACACTGGAGCCTCTGCCTCTCCTGCTGAGAAGAGTCTCAGGAGACAGTGATCAGGATAACTAGGTTTGTTCCCAGACCCAGCCTCTACTCTAAAATACAAGAATGTGTGATAACTTACTGGGTCATACGGGAGAAGAAATGTCAATTTTCAATATCCAGTTGAGCAACCCCAACACTGACAAGATTTGGAATGTAAATTGGACCACCCCCAAAGAATGACCACATCAGTGTCATAGTCCAACTATAGACACTGTCCAACACCTTCATTGTTAGATGGTGCCATGTCTATATAGTTTGCCAGTGGGATTGAGGGATGTATAACAACAGATATTTAAATACTGTATTAGCTATCTTCTACCAAGTTCCAAAATCAACTGAGTTCACTCAACCAGGAAAAAATGACTTGGGCTGGGGATATAGCTCAGTTGGTAAAGCACTTGCCTAGCAAACACAGGCCCTGGGTTCAATCCCCAGCATCACAGTGTGGAGTATGGGGATGCATGTTGGAGAATAAGATCTGCATGTTTTGAAACACTTCTCCCCTCTTCCCTTGCTGTGGCCCCTCAGAACAAGAGGCCCAGGAACCTCACGGTAACCTATACCATTCAGGGTCTTGAGATGGTCTCTTCTTCTGAGGTTCAGAAAAGGAGAGCAGTGCTTTTAAAACCAAATTGTTGGAAGATGGGTTGGTTGATGGAGGAGGGCACTTGGAAGGGATGGAGTCCGTTGTTTAGGACCAAGAAAAAAGTCACTAAGGAAGATATAGTCCAAGTGCACATTCAATGAATAGAGAAGGGGCCCAGGGCAGCTCTCTAGGCATGCTCAGCTGTCACAGTCATAAGCAATCTGAGCATGCGCGGTTCCGGCTGTCAAGCATATAAATCATCATCATGGTATTTTTCTCCTTGTCTCACAAACTAAAATGCAAACCACTTCAAATCTCTGGACTCTAGTTTATCATTTTATTCAGACACTAGGACTACAGCCAATTAATACAGAGCTGTGAGATTTCCTCAACAACAAAAAAGGGGCTTTTCAGCAACGTTTGCAAAGCTAATTTCTGTGAAGCAACTTTCCTTTAGACTTGTGTCAAGGGTACTAGGCATGATCTTATCAGAAACAATGTGATTACAATGAACAAAGCACAGCACTTCAGAACAAGTTATGAAAGGAAAGGGTTGGCTCTCTGATAAAGCACTCATAAGTCTAAACTGCTAATAATCCTATGCTACTCAAGAGAGGCTTCGAAACAGCTAATTTTTTTTTTCCACAGTGCTGGGTATTGAACTCAGGGCCTTGTGCATGGTATGCAAATATTTTACCACTGATCTACCTCCCCAGCCCAGCTAAAATAGCTGAATATTTTTAAATGCAGTAATGCTCTCCTACCATCATAGTGAACATTTGTTAAAAGCTTAAACTGGGCCAGGTCCATGCAATAACTCATTGAATCCTCATAGTCCTTTATGAGGAGATATTGTTAACAGCATTTTACAGGAGGAAAAAAAAAAAAAAAAAAACAACTGAGGCACAGGCCATTTCCTGCAAAAATGTGAAACCTGGGCAGTCTGGTGTCAGGACCCAGTGGTCTGAAGAGCTACACAGACATTGCAGTTTTGTTAAGAATAGAATCTGAGGCCATACCCGGTCACGGTCCACAACCAGAGCTCCACCTGATCGTGCCTATGTGTGCCCTGGCACATATCCTGGCTCCAGAGGCAATGCTCTCTGTGCTATGTTAGGCTCAGGGAAATTTGTGCAATTACAGATGACAATGTAATTACAGAGTTTATAATTTAAAAAGGTACTTTAGACCTGTAGTCAGTTGTTTATGCTTAATTACCAAGACCAACCTCCAAGCAATTAGGAAGATGCTACAAGATTGCCGGAAAAAAAAGTCAAATTCAAACATCAATTGCATTATTTTACACCAGCAGTAACCAGATGATATAAGAAAAAATAATTGACTGCTATTGTAATGTACAAAGCTGCTCCCCAACTGCCCTTTCCAGTGCAGCCATTTTCCCCGCCTCCCAACCACTTGTCAATCTATGAACATCCTAGCTAGCTATTGGTTCATCAGTCAGCTTGCAAGTATCCTTCTCCGTTATTGGTCCCCTGTTAGCCTGGCAGAATTCAACTGCTTCACCATAGCTACCCCGCCATCTTTTCTCACGCTTCTCTCCTACTCACTTTTTTTATCCTCCTTGCTTTTCCACTCTCTTTAGTGCCGCCCTTTCTGGTTCCCTTTCTTTTCCTCTCATTTTCTCTCTTACCCTGCAGGGAGACACTTTGTTTGCTTAATAAACTCCCTTATGTGATTTCCCGTGTCCGGTGTGGTTTTTGTGGAATCCCTTACAGCTATAGTAACCAAAACTGTATAAAACATAAGCATGAGTCTTTATTCTTTATTTTGGTGGTACTGGACAATTGAACCTGGGATGCTCTACCACTGAGCTACATCCCCCATCACTTTTATTCTTTTATTTTGATAGGGGGCTCACTAATTTGCTGAGGTTGGTCTTGAACTTCTCATCCTCCTGCTTCAGCCTCCTGAATCACTTAAGACACTGGGATCACTCGTGTGTATCACTGCACCTAGCACAAAGGCAAAAGTCCAAAGCAACCTTAGTAAGAAGTTATCAAACTTTACTGAAGTATGTAAAAGAAGATTTGGCTTAATGGGATCATAAGCCTTATTTGTGGAAAGAAAAGATATTTAAAATGTCAATATTCCCCAATTGATCAATTATCTTCAGTGAAATTTCCACAAATCTCTCAATAATAAGTTTTAGAAAACTTGAAAGAATTTAGTAATTATATAGGGCAGTATAAGACTGAGAATAAGACCACTCTGAAAAAGAAGTACAAAAGGGGGCTAGGATTGTAGCTCAGTGGTACAGCGCTTGCCCAGCATATGTGAGGCCCTGGGTTTGATTCTCAACAACACATAGAAATAACTAAAAGTCTAAAAAATATAATAGCATTATTTTTTAAAAAAAAGAAGTACAAAAGGATGCACTCCCCCTATCAGATATTAAAATACTATAGATATTAAAACTATAGTAATTAAGACAAGGTGATATTAATGCAGGATTAGATGAATTATCAGAAGGGAATAGGAGCCATATATAAATATATATATTTAGGAGACCTATATATATTTAAAGGATTACATGGAGAACATGTTAATCACTATAATGATTTTTAATCCATTTAAAATTTATTTTTAATCCATTTTAAAATTGTTTTTCTCTTCAGAGTAAGTTAAATGTCTAATTATATATTTCCTACATGAAAGCCAAAAGATCTCCCCTAAATTTGAAAAACTGCTGAAAGAAAAATATAGAGGATAGAGAATTTTCTTAAAACAGAAAAGAGAGTTAAAATGAATGACTCCAAGTCTACTTCTCTAGAGAACCCTGACTAATACAACAATATTGCAAGTTTTGGGTAGCCATGGTCTCTCAACAACTAAAATGACACACAATTTTTCTAACGTTGATGGAGATAGAAAATCATGCTTTGTGAGAAGGAGAGCCAATGAGAGGCCTGTTAACACTCTCCACTGGAATTTAACACATCTTGCATTCATTTCCTGGAAGAAAATATCTCACGAGAAGATAATGTTCTTGGGAGAGGTGGTTTCTTGTTGGGTATGGGGTTTTGTATTTTGTTTGTTTTTCCTGGTGGAAATTTCCCTCTGGGCCTGTGATGACTTCTTGGCAAGACACCTTGAGGGGAGGACAGACATCCACACCCTCATGTGGGGGGTGAAGAAGAGCTGGAGAAGGGAGGTCCATCCTTCCTGGACCTGGGATGCTTCTCAGAGGGATGATCCATGCTTGCTTCAACAAAACCATGGCTGACAGGCTGTCTGAGAATCACCACTCTCCACAGGAAACGTCTCCTACAGATGTCACTCTGTTTTGCTCATACTGTTATCAAAAGTGTCAAGTGGGTTGACTGCATCCAACAGAAAATAATCTGCCTAATGTGCCTCCAAATGCCACATGTCCTGGGTATAAGGTAAACTCCCGAGTTATTAACCTTTAACTGTTGCTGTAATGAATACTTGAGAAAAAATGACTTAGAGGAGGAGACATTTATTTGGCTCACAGGTACAGAGGTACAGAGGTTTCATTCCATGGTTGGCTGGTTCCATTACTTTGGGCCTAAGGTGAGGCAGAACATCATGGTGAAGGGTTTGGAGGAGAAGCTTCTCAGCTCATCACAACTGGGAGGTCGGGGGATAGGGGGAGAGGGGGAGAAGGAAAGAGAAAGAGAAAGAGAGAGAGACACACACACACAAACACACACATCAGTGACAAGAAATACCCTCCCAGAGACCTCCAATGACCTTTCCTCTCCAACTGGGTTCACGGACGATATCCTCTACCAACTCCCAGTAGTCAATTCAGTCAATGGATTAATTGACTGACCAAGTCAGAATCCTCATAATCCAATCACTTCTCCAAAGCCCTACCTCTGAACACTATTGCATTGGGTACCAGGCCTCAAATACTTTGGGGGATATTTCATATCCTAACCACACGCCCAAATATAAGTTGGTATCCTTTTCCTAGTGTAGAATCTGTATTGATTTCAGAAAAAAATATGTTGGAATCATTTTAATTTTCTGCATTTCTGTCCATTTTCTTTTGTTTTGATTTGCCTCTTGCAAACCAAGAAAATCTCAATTAAGAAACAACAATGGAGTTACTGAAGCAGTGATTCATGGAGACAATATGTCTCAAATAAATGCTTCTTGAAATTTCATTTCCTACATAATTGAAGACATCTTCACTGGATCATAAGGTGACTCCAAATATAAGTGATTGTCTACTGTCCCAATCAGAGGATAAGTGAAAATGTTGTTATGGACAATTTGAACAGACAAATGTATATGATATAAAAGAAAGAATTGGTACCAATAGATATAAATGTTCTATTTAAGATAATAAAATATGTTACGTTTAAGATATTTACCTGAAGATCTCAAAATAGTAATACACAAAATTATACATGTGCAAATACTATAAAACATATAATGTAGGTCAACATTATATGTTATTACTAATTTAGAAGCTTTCTAGCTTCCTCCACCTCTGGTTATCATGCTTTAGGAGACATTTATTCAGTTCTCCTGTGTCAGTGGCAATTTTACACCTGTTTCTGTGATTACAGCTTCATTTTGAATTTTCTAGAACATACCCTTTTCACTTTGTTCTAAGTTATTTGAATAAGGTTCTTAACTGGTTCCATTTATAAAAGATCTTTAAAAGTCTTGTTGACAAAGAAATCCAACACTTCTTACTGTGAGGTCAGATGCCCTGTAATATCACTAGATTTTTTTTTAAACACCTCCTCATTTTAAAATATGATTTCCTCAGTTGACCTTCAAAGACAGCCAAAACCAGCACTAAGGTCATTTCAGGCTAATGGGTGTTCCCTAAATAATACTCTGATGTCCAAAATAAAATAATTGCAAGCTCCTCCCACATGAGAGAATTTGTTACGATTTAAATGTAAGGCATTTCTCTCTCCCCCTCCCTCCTCCCCTCCCCTGCCCCCTGTTAGCACTGGAGATTAAATCCAGGGCCTCACACATGCCATGCCAGACAAGCACTCTACCACTGAGCCACATCCCCAGCCCTTTTTATTCCAAGACAGGGTCTTGCTAAGTCATCTAGACTGGCCTCAAACTTGTGATCCTCCTACCTCAGCCTCCTAAGAAGCTGGGAGAATCTGTGCATGCCACTGTGCCTAGGCAGCTCTCTCATTTCGGCTAACTTTTGGGGGGTACCCTGCCTTATATCTGAGTATATGAAGTGAATTATAACTTTGTTTCCCACATTTCCTCTCATCTGCCTCTTTTCCTCAGCAGGTAGCCATGGCAACATGGCACAAAATATAAGTGGACTTTCTCAGAGTAGATCTGGGAACTCCAGAGGAATCCAAAATTTTGGGTGCAAAGGATCCAGAAACAGGTGCCTCTTTCACAGTGCAGATGGGTACTGCCATCTGAGGCACATTGGAAGGGCCACTGGATTTCTGTTTCGACTTGTCTTTCTTTCTTTTTCTATTAAAAATGATTTGTACGGTGTGGTAAGATGCCTTTAAGGATGGCAGGAAGTATCTGCTAGGAGCAAGCTCCTGGGCAGCAGCTGTGTGGCCATGAATACTCCCGGATGCCATCACTATTTTCTGAAGGGGATAGACCCACCCTTCCTGCCCTCAGATGCCCCAGCTCACAGCATCAGGAGGGAGAATCTGAGCTCAGCTCCAGCACTGCTAGGAGGCATTGCCAACAGCAACATGAGCCAGAGAGGCTGCATGTAAGAGATATGGAGAACTTTCTGGAACATTCTCAAGAAGGGCCTAACTTTCTTGGGAACCTCACTGGAGCCCCAGTGACATTACCTATGTCACCACTGACTGAAGTAGAAAGAAATAATGACTAGTATTCCAAGATGTTAACAATGCATACTACAACCAATACATTTCTTTTCAATTAGAGGGGGAAAAGGAGGAAAAACAGAGACTGACAACAATGACAAATGTGTATCAGCAAGGACAATAAGTCTTGAAGGAGAGAAAACCTAAGCAGTAAGAACTGAGGAGTGCGGGGCAGTGGTCCACACCTGTAATCCCAGTGACTGAGGAGGCTAAGGCAGGAGGATCATAAGTTTGAAGCCAGCTTCAGCAACTTAGCAAGGCCCTAAGCAACTTCATGAGATTCTGTTTCAAAATAAAAAGGGCTGGGGATGTGAGTCAGTGGTAAAGCATCCCTGGGTTCAATTCCCAGAATCAAAAAATAGATAAATAAAAATAAAAGAACTGAGCGCTGCTGGGATTTACCTAGTGCTAAGGTTTATATATGATTTGCTCCCACCAAAATTAATGTGGAGACTGACCCACAGCTGCAGTGATGGGAGGTGGAGCCTCATGGCAGGTGTTGTCAAGGAAGCGTCTCATGAGTGGATCAGTGATCAGTGCCCTTTTCACAGCAGTAAGTTATCACTCTCATAGAACTATATAAAGTACAAATGTGGGTTTTTATAAAGTGACTCCTCCCTTCGTGTTCTCTCCTGCATGTGCCCACTTGCTTTTCCGCTTTCTATCATGAGTTGAAGCAGCACCAGACCCTTGCTCCAAGTGACCATCTGATTTTGGGCTTCCCAGCCTCTAGAACCATAAACCAAAATAAACTTTTTTTCTTTATAAATTATCCAATCTTGGATATTCTGTTATAGCAACAGAAAACAGACTGAGACAGCTAGAGACCAAAAGGGTTCCTGCCAGCCAACTGATGAAGTCTAGATTCTCACAGTAGACATGAACAAATAATGTCCTAAAGTAACATACAGACCAGGTACATTGGGAAGTTTGGTAGTTATAACATGAAAAACATAAATTTGTTTAATTCTCCTTGGCATTTCCCCCAATAGGAAAACTGATCTTTAACCCATGCTTCATTTGATGAACACGGAAACTGATTCAGGGACCTTAACAATTGGCTCAGAAGTGACAAAGAACATTGGAGAAAGGAGAAGCAGAACGCTCAGCTCAAGGGGTATAGGAGTTACATTTTTTTAAAAGTTTTATATGCCCGACACAGTATTGGACACTTTCTAGGCAGTGTATCACTTAATACTTACCACTAATTTATGAGGTGAGACAAACCTCATTCCCACTTTACAGTCAAGGAAACCAAGGCAAAACGAATTTTCCCCAAAGTCATGTGGGTCGACTGGGCTTGGAAAGTCAGTACTTCATTTACTACAGAACTAGAACTGAACGTGTGGCTGGGGGCAGTGGTACACACCTGTGATCCCAGCTACTTGAGAGGCTGAGGCAAGAGGATCACAAGTTGGAGGCCAGTCTGGGCCACTTAGACACACCCCGTCTCAAAGTAAGGAACAATTACAGGGGAAAAGTTTATTTGGGGTTCATGGTTTCAGAGGTCTCAGTCCATAGCGGGCTGACTCCATTCTTTGGGGTCTGAGGTGAGGACGAATACCATGCAGGAAGTGTGTGGCAGAGGAAGCACCTGGGGGGGTGACCCCAGGAAGCGGGAGGGAGGGAGAGACACTCTCTTCACCACGACAACATATAAACCCAGAGGCTGGCTCCCTATGATCCACCTCTCCCAGCTGCCCCTGTCTACCTTACCACTCAGTTAACTCCAATCAGCGGGTGAACGCACTGATGAGGTTAAGGTCTCACAACCCAGTTGTTTCACCTCTACACTTTCTTGCATTGGCTCACACATGAGTTTTGGGGGGACAGCTCATATCTAAGCCATGACACCACCTTACACTCTCTGTATAGCTCTGTATGGCACAGTCCTCCTGAGCGTAGGGCCCAGGACTACAAAATAAGGACAATACTGAGCTATCCAAGCATGAGAGCCTTTAAAAACCTCAGCACAAAGCCTGACAAATCACACGGTCTCCCAAAAGGCCACCAACTCTCCCTGCCTTCCCTAATCTTCTGGACATAAATCCCACAGGTATGGGGTACCGATGCATCAGGACACACGAGACCCCAAGCCTGGAACACTAACTGGGCACTCATCTCATCACACAAAGACCTAGTCTTGCTCTCGGTGGTCTATCTCATTTTCTTTGTTTCTGTTCATTAGGAAAAGTTTTTTCTTGTCCATCTTAAGTCAACTTTAAGCTGTGAATTAGCAGAGACAGAGGTTTTTGGTTTTGTAGGGAACACCTTGTACTCTGATCCTTGCACTAAATGGACCCATGAAAATCCATCATTGAAGAAGCAGCGCTGACCCCTGTACAGTGACACGCTCCACCCCTGCCCCCGACAGGCTCACCAGCAGCCCTGGGCTGGCAGGAAGGAGACCACGCCTGCAGATGAGAGCAAAGCCTCTGGCTCCTATAACCACAGAGACTCTAACGGGTCCAACCCAACCCAGCACCTCATACACCCACGTAAAATGTTGCTCCAAGTTGGAAGGTGGTGGAGACGCATGTCCAAAAGTGTGGGTTGCTCTGCATGCTCCCCTGCTGTCTACACTGGGGCCTAATGTTGGAGCCTGGGTTGGAATCCACCGTCTGCTTTCCATTAGGCTCTTTCATGAGCTCGGGGCATGACTGTCTGGTTTGCATTTGTGGCACAGAGGGAAGCAATAAGGGGCAGCAGAGGGGCGATTTAAAAGACACCTGGTGGAAGTTAGCTGCACCAGAAGATGACAGGCAGGGTGGCTGGGGGAAGATGGGACGAGGTCCCTGGGAGGAGTCAGGACACCAGTGCTGGTCTCACCCCCACCATCTACCTCATGTGCTCCTGATGAAGCTCTGAGCCTCCCAGCCTGAACTTCACCTCGAGAGAGTGAAACTGGGTTCAATGTGCTCTGAGATCCCTTGAAAATTCTAGTAGTTGAGCCCTTTAAGAGAGAGACCCCTGACTGATTAAACACGAACACTAAAATCTAGCATAGCTTGTCTCCTCTCACTGGTGCTGGGTAACTGCTGTCTGCATAAACGATGAACCAATGCTGATAAGGATACAGAGGAAGCCTGTGAAATTTCATTAACAGTCACAGATGCAACACACACCACACACACACACACACACACACACACCTATACATCTTATTTTACTTGCAGGGTTGCAAACTGTTGTGACCTCGGTCAGGCAGTGTACTAGACATTGCAGGGAGAAGGCAGAATAATCTTTCTCACTCACCACAGCAACCTGGGGCTAGTAACTGAAGAAAAGGCAGAAGAGACACATGAATAAGACAACAAATCTCAGACAAGGTACAATTCCAATTCAAATGTGGCAAATATAACTGGCATCTCAGAGCCAGACTTGACAATTAAGACTATATCTGAGAAAGAGATGGATGAGGGGTGCTGACAGTCAGGGTTCAGCAGGAATCCAAAGGCGTACTCAGAATGGTTTAATCACAGGGGACTATTTACAGAAGTGTCAGGCAGGGCGTGGTGCACAGAGGCCAGCGACCATGGGAAACGATTACCACCTCTAGATCTGAGAGACAAGGGAAGGAAGCATGGTTAATGGTTCGCGTGGGAGCTGGAGCCATGAACATGAGTTGTACCTCTAGAGCTTCGAAAAAATCAGCCATTGTCAGAACCTCAGCTGGGCAGAGAGGACAGCGAGGTGAACGATAAATACCCTGACACTCTCTCCTCTTGCCTCCCATTGATAGAACACACTGGTTGAACCTAACCAGAAAGAGAAAGCACAAGAACCCAGATGCCACATGTCCCAAGAAGCAATCCGCTTGGCATAGAGGAAGGCAGAGACTGACCCTGGGGACGGGGAGGGACAAGAATGTGCCCATATGCACATATTTGCGATGTACTGAGGACAAATACGTTTTTGACTTTTCAAAAAGATTATTTGTTCTGCAAAATGGCTTCACCACAGGATTGATCTAAATGGAAACATAAAGGTCTTCTAGCATATCTCAGATATATTTAATTTATTAAAATGAGAACTTCTTTACGTGCAAATAACTTCTTCAGAACGTATCTATTGTTTAAGACATGGTGTATTTGTTTCCAAAGGGCCTAAGAAATGAAACTGTTAAGAAGACAGCCCCTAACCAGACAAAATTTGTTCATAAGTATTCTTTTATCTATCCCCACAGGTCACCCTCCCCCTCAATTTCCAAAAGATAAAACAAACTCCAAAGTTTGCATACTAATGCATTTTTCCATTTATATTTTTTATCGGTTGGCAATTGAAATAAGAATCTCAGAGGTCAGCCAAAAGTCTTAAATAACGAATAAAAGAGTCTGACATATTATCTCTCGATTCAAAAGTGTAATAAGACATGTTATGAGAAACCACCTGGAAAAAGGCACTCAGCAGGCAACATTTCAGGGATCTGACTTTCACACAGCAATTCTCTGCCAACTAATGCTTAACCTTTAATAGGCACCCCTGGAAAAAGTTCCAAAAATATTAGTGTCTGCAAAATGCCATCTGCTTTTGTGCAAGGTTCTACTGATGGCAATGAGAATCTGGAATTGGGTTTAGCACCCCTCTAAGGGTGGAGGTTTAGGGGTAAAAGGTAACATGAGGGAGGAGAAGGAAAAGCTGAATTAAATGCCTCATGGTCACCTCCCAATTAGTGACCGGGGGTCTGAGATTTCTCAGGACATCTCAGTTCTTCTAGCCCATGCTACTTAAATGTCAGATCCTGGAGGAAGACTTGCCCATATTATGGTCCTTTGCCTCTGTGGGGGAATTCACTACCATTACAATTAATGAGCATCTGTAATAGCATGAAAAATCGTAATGTTTATTTATTCATAATAATACCTGACTTCCTGTTATACACCACAGATGGTATAAAGGTGTTCAGGATAAAATAGCGAATTACAAAGTGAAAAGTATACACATTAAGTGGGTTCCAGAACCAGACTGCTGGTTTTTTTGTTTGTTTTTTGTACCAGGGATTGAACCCAGGGGCACTTAGCCACTGAGCCAAATCCCCAACCCTTCTAAAAAATATTTTATTTAGAGACAGGGTTTCCCTGAGTTACTTAGAGCCTCACTAAGTTACTGAGGTTGGCTTTGAACTTGGGATCATCTTGCCTCAGCCTCCTGAACCACTGGGATTAACAGGCTTGGGCCTCTACGCCCAGACTGCTGATAGTTGAGTCTCACAGAAACTTCATATATGAGATAAGCTCATGTATGTGATGCTTCTAACAGTACCTGTAAGTAGTAAGTGCTCAGTGAATTTTGGCTATACTATGAAAACCACATCCCTGAAATTTTGGTCTAGTAAGAGACAGATATAAACAGGAAAATGATGGTACAATGCTAAGTGCAATTAAGGACTTCCCTTCACACCAACCTTCTAGCAGGAATGGAACGGCTCCAACGGGCCTTTCATTCATAAAATGAGAGGGCATCACTGCGCTTGAGCCGAACCGGAAAACACAGAAATGAACAGTCTACTTTCTCTTGCATTCTGGTCTTCCTGACACCACCGAGCACTTCCGGAGTTTATTTCATCTTCCAGGCTTCCCGAAGGCTGACATGCACAAAGGATGCAAGGCAGAGGAAACAATGGCCAGGGGGCAGGCAGGGGTGAGTCAGAACCCAGAGTTTGGCTCTTCGCTCCAGCAGTGCCATGTCATTTTAAAACAGTCTCCACTGTGGAGACAGCCCAGGACCTTCTCTCCTGGGGACTGGCCAGCAAGCTCCAAAGCGAAGAAACCCTTTTACCCGCAATGTCTCATGGTCATTCCTACCTCTGCAGTTGGAAGAGAGTAAAATTACTTTCATCTGCCTAGAAAACAGCAGAGTTGAGAGGAATCTTATATGGAATCAAAATAAGAATCAAATGAGGAATCGGGCTGCTCAAAGCGGAGTGAGCCCACGGTCTCCTTAACTCTTTTTGGAGACAAGGCAAGGCATAAATCAATCTCCACCTGTATCAGTCTGGCAGCAAGTGATTCCAAACCCTGACTCAAAATGGCTTAAACAGGGGGAAACCAACCACCTCACAAGACAGGAAGTGAAGGGCGGGGAGGGCTCGAGGTGCTTCTCTGGGGCTTTCTACAACCTGCTTTCTTCTGCATACTGGCTTCATCCCAAGGCTGGATGCAAGACCTGTAGCAGCTCAAGACAGCAACGTGCAGAGAAGCAAAAGGATCACTGATTTTGTGTCCTTAGGAATGAGCAAACTTTCCCTAAAAGTGCCCCAACAGATTTGAGGTCCTCACACCTCACTGCCAGGATTGTGTAGCAGGCTCTTTCCTACGCTTGTCTCTGGGGTGTGGCATGGAGGCACTGGACCGGAATGGGCTAATCATTTCCAAGAACAATGCTTCTGGAGTTCAAGACCGCTCCACCCACCAAGGGGCTGCTGGTGAGGACCAAAGAGGGAAATGAGCTTGACCCTAATTCAAACAAGTTAACATGCTGTACAGCCATTCTCACAAATGGAACCCTGATAAGCCACAGGATCAAACGCATTCAGAAACGCCCTCTGCCTGATGCTTCACACATAAGCAGTAGCACAATGAGCAGAGAGAGAAGACTCAAGCATGTCAATATAAATGCTCAAAAACCACTCTATTGAGGCAATTTTAAGTACTACCGACTGACATAAAACTATAATATGGCCTAGGCAAACACAGTGGTCCACATCTGTAATCCTAGCTACTTGGAAGGCTGAGGCAGGAGGATTGAAAATTCAAGGTCATCCTGGGCAATTTAGCAAGATGATCTAAAATAAATAAATAAAGAGGATTGGAGATGTAGCTCAGTGGTACAGTACCCCAGGGTCAATCCCTCAGAATGGGGCAGGGTGGGGGACAATATGACCTATTTGCATAATCATCCCAAGTGGGCACCTGCAGTATCAGGGTATAACTGTAGAAGGAAGAAGTGAGTGGAGGGTTCCAAGTCAAAGCTGGGTACCTCCAGCAGGAGACTCAAGCATAATGGAGTGAGAGGAGAGGGCAGAATTTTTTAAAAAGTTTGGAGAAAGGAGGAAAACTAAACTTTCAAAACTAAAGAGAACAAGAAAAACAATGATTGCATCAAAATTTTGGAAACTATAAAGCACACAAATTAGTGATAACTGAGTCTGCAGATGAGAGAAAGCCAAAACCTAGCCCAGCAGTGTGGGAAGTCTAGAATTAGGCTGGGATTCACAACTAGAGCTCCAGAGAGGTCCTAGAATTGTGAGCACTGAAGAGGCAGGCGACCCACCCCAAACCAGGAGGGCAGGCTGAAGATCTGAGTATGAAGCCATCAGATCCCCATACCACTCTCTTAATTGTAGATCCCTAGAGAGGACTTGCATTCTGTGACCTATTTCTTCTGTTGAGTCAGGACAGCTATGGATTGGAGACACCACCAGGTAGAAGGCGGACCACTCTAAATACAGCAGAAAAAGAGAAAGTCTCCATACCAAATGGTTAGACTTCTGGTCTTCTTTCCATCTGGCTCCCAGAATGCCACAACCAGCCAACTCTCCTCGGTCTCCAAGATTTCTCTTCAGCTGGGCAGTTTCTCCAGATACAAGATCCTCCCCTAATGAGACAGTCGTTCAGTGAAACCAAG
Source organism: Sciurus carolinensis (assembly GCF_902686445.1). NCBI lineage: Eukaryota > Metazoa > Chordata > Mammalia > Rodentia > Sciuridae > Sciurus > Sciurus carolinensis. The sequence continues at coordinate 27,542,052 of NC_062218.1, read as the reverse complement.
GGTGAGCTAATTCTACAGCAGAGGTCCTCCACACTAGCTGCGCATTCAAGTCACCTGCAGAGCCTTTAATAACCACCACCACCACCTGGGTCCTAGCAAGATCATACATCATTGAATTACTCTGCAAATGTCCATGGAAAGTTACTGTGTGCCAGGCATTGTTCTGGATCCTGAGACTTTCCTGGGTCTCCTTCTTGGAAAGGAGCTATTTCTGGGTACAAGTTCCGTCCTTGCAGACCTTCCCATTAGGGTTTCAGTGATCAGTCAGGGATCATCAAACAAGTGAGGAAAGTCTTTACATGGAAGAGATTAAAAAACAAAAACAAACAAAACTAAGAGGAAATCAGAGGAAACAGAAACAATGCAGGGAGGAGAGAAATACTTCAAAGAAGCCGTAATGAGATCTGCAGAGTTGAGCAACTTTTCATCCATGAAACAATAACAGGAGGCTGTAAGAAAATCACAGATCTTTAAGGAGCTCTTGGGAATTAGAAATTTGATGGCAGACATAAAAAAGGAATATATGGGCTAGAAGATAAAATGAAGAGATTTACCAGAAAGTACTGCTGTACTTTTTTTTTTGGCGTGGTACTGAGGATTGAACCCTGGGCCTCACACATGCTATGCAAATGTTCTGCTCTGCCACTGCAAGTAAGCTGTGTCCCCAACCCCTCTTAGAATATTATTTTGAGACAGGGTCTTGCTGAGGGGGGGAAAAAAAAGCTGAATTGCCCTGGTAGGCCTTGAACTTGTGATCCTTCTGTCTCAGCCTCCTGAGTAGCTGGGGTTACACTCATGCACCACCATGCACAATTGGAAGTACAATATTTTTAAAAGGAGAAAGAAAAAATGTAATTGAAAAATAAATAAATTCAGTCCCTGAGAGTTTCCTTCCAATTAATAGGTGTTACGGAAGAGAGGAATGGAAATTTTATTTTTTAAAACTGTAGAAAACTGTTCAGAACTAATGGGCTGAGCTTCTAGATTGAGAAAACCCATTGAAAGCCCAGTAAAATGGTTGGAAAAAGAGTACCAACAAGAGATAATGAAGTGTCATTACAAAGAGAGAGGAATATTACAAGGGACAAAGAGGAAATCCTAAAAACCTTCAGAGAAGAGGAAATACATTCAAAGCATCGCGACTTCGAATGACATCTGACATCTGAACAATATTAAATCTGAAGGGCAGTGCTACAGGGACCCTCACTGTAGAATTCATATCCCACACAAACTGTTAACCTCACATGTGGTTTTCTCAGATCTTCTTTCTGAAAGATGTGTGTTTTGGAAAGTGAATATAAGAAGGAAGACATGAGGTTTAGAAGACAGGGGATGCTACATAAGAAACAGGCAAAGTAACTCCCTAGGACATCCCATCATAGTGCCTTGTGCACACAGCCTCAGGAGTAGCACATCCAGGGTGGAACTGGAGGACAAGAGGTGAACCACAGGACAGGATGCATTTGGCATTTAGAAATAAGTATGAAAACTTGAAAAGTGATTGTCTCTGGGGCATAGGTGTTGAGGTTGGTGAGGGGTGGGCGAGTGACTGATGTCCCTACTTATAAGTCTTATAGAAATATTTCACTTTTAAAAGTATATATATGTGTACTTTTGATACACATATAAGAGGGAAAGAAGAGAAGGTCAGACTAGGAATTGGATTTCAGCTCAAGAGTAAGAATCAGGAAGATTCCCAAGCAGCACCCTGGAGCGCCCACTCTCTAGAAGGCAGAGCATGGGTAATGACCTGGGAAACAGAAGCCTTGAAGAAGACAAGCAAGCAACATGGCAGCAGAGAGTAGACACCTGGAGGTCCCAGGGGGCAGAGTGGAATGGAGTCCCTTCAAGGAAACAATTCCCAAGTGTGACCTGCTGGAGCATAGAGAATCAGCAGGAGCAGGCTGAGGGGAAGCTCAACCCCATGCCAGGCATGGCATTGGATGATTTATGGAAGTGAGAAGGCAAACTGAAAGGCAATGTTTAGTAATTCTGCAGCTTTGCACCTTCTTCCTTTCACCTTGGATGAGTGGAGGCTGCATACACCTTCTGGACAGTTATGTCCAGCAGGGCAGCCTCAAAGTGCAGGTTGAGAGCAAGTGGAATGAGTCTCAGGTCCTCAGTCCATCTTGGTTTTCTCAGTTACTTTCTCTTTTATGTCCTATTTCTATTTCTTCTGGTTGTGGCCCACCTGAGAACTCTTCTTTCTACAGAAAGAAGGCCTTCTTCCCCAAACCACCCATTGCCATCCTAGAATTCCCCAGCTGCTCTAGTTTGAATGGAGAGTCTGAAAGCTTCACATCTCTCTCTCTCTCTCTCTCTCTCTCTCTCTCTCTCTCTATCTATCTATCTATCTATCTAGTACTGTGGATTGAACCACCGAATGACATCCCAGCCTTTTTATTTTTTTATTTTGAGACAAGCTTTCACCAAGTTGCTGAGGCTGGCTTTGAACTTGTAATCCTCCTGCCTCAGCCTCCCAAATTGCTGGATTATAGGCGTGCACCACTGTGCCCAACTATAGTTTAAAATTTTTAACTATATTTTTAAAATTCATCTGCAATGTGACTTTCACTTGCAAAAGCACCCGTACTGCTATATTTTGTGTATTTTAAGATACTTCTATATTAGAGTTTATACTATCTCCTTATATCAAACTCAGCTTGACCTATTTTTATGAAAAGCATTTATTGTTTACATTAAAAAAAAAATCTTTTCCCCAGAATCACAGCTGAAGTTACCTCCTTAATTCCCTTCATCTCAGGAGACAAAACTGACTTCATTTCACTCCTAGAATTTATAAACTCCAGTAGAGAGAAGCTACATGATAGAAAATGCCATTATCTTTCCAAACATGCTTCATCTTTAAAAGATCTTCTCACTAGTGGACACTCTAATCAAAACATTTTGTGAATCAGTGGCGGGGCTGTTGTCCAAGCAGGATGTTCAGTAGTTTGGGGCAAAGATCTGTCCCAAAAGAGATTGTGACCTCTTGTTGGATCATAAACACAGCTCCCTCCAGTAGAGAACGCAGCTTTGCTCGGCAGATTGGCAGGCCTGCTAGAAGCAAGGGATAAGGACAGGTGCCTGGGCTGCCAATCTCCTCACGCATCTCATGTGCTTCATCAGCACTCTCACAAAAGGTGCTCAAAAAGACTGTGGCTCTGGAGCCCCTCGGGGTTCCTCCTGGGGCGCGTCCCCTCCCTGCCCATCACACACACACAGGGCGCCTCCTTCCGTCCAGTAATTGACACACCGGCTCAAAGCACTGCTCCCGAGGAACACAAACCATCTCGAAACACGCGAATCCCCAGGTGGAAAGGCAACACTCCAGCGATCTGGGAGAAGAGTACGGCAGACGGCTGGGTGGCTGCTGGGTTTTTTTGCATTCTGTGCTAAATTCCCCGGCTGAGGGATTCAGCCTCCATCTGCACCGCAACCCGGATCGGATCGGGAAGCGGGAGGTTTTTCTAGGCAGATTCCTACCTCCAGTCTTGAAGTCACCTTTGGAGGCTTCCTCGCCGACCTCTTCGCGCAGCTTCCTTGGAGCCTGTGTCCGGAGCAGCTGGCCTCGGGTAATCCGTTCGGGCCGGGTTTAGCAATGCCAGGGGCCGGTCATTAGCCTAATCACCTGCTGCCAGTCCGGCGGGGCGCGCGAGAGGCCGGGCAGGGCTGGTTCCCCGCCCCGGCCGCCGCCCTCCCGAGGTCCCGACGGCTGCGGGCAGCCCCGGAGCAGGATCCCTGCAGGACTTCCCAACCGCTCCCCTCGCTGGCTACAGATCTGTGGGAGGACCCCCTCCCTCCTCGGGCCCTGGTTGAGGAGGTTATGAAAAGACTGTAATGTAATCCTAAGGCGGCTCGTCACTCCCGGGCTCACTTGTCAAAACTCCACAGCATTCCAGAATCCCTTCCCCGGTCACTCCCCTCCTCTCGCAGGGAAAAGGAAACCGCCCCGGGAGGATTGCAAGGAGTTGAGGTTTCTTATTCAGACACTTTTGTTTATGTCAAGTGCTCAGGGGCTTCCTGCTGTAAACGGCGCAGGATTGAAGGAGAAAACGCCCTCCCCGGACCCTGATACCCTCACCCAGCTCCGAAGTTCCCTCAGAGCCACCCGAAGAGGCTCCACCTCCCTAACATCATTCATTTCATAACCACTCTGTTTCATAATCAGCAGAAGCATGGATTCTTATGGGGAGGGGGTTATTAAAATCACAACTATCACACAGGGCAGGATGTCAGGGAACTTTCCAGAAATCACCAGAGCCTTTCTCCTGGAGTAACCAAATTTACCACCCCTGAATTACAATTGCCCGTGCGTGACTGCACAACTCAAGCATTTCCTTTATACCTTCTCCTGCTCGCCTGCCCCTCCCACCTTCAGCGGGTTCAGTCAGCAAGTCAACCCCTCGAGAGGACGAACAGGCTTGGGCTGCACAACCATCTCTCCAGCTGCAAACTGATGAGGAAGCCTGACCCACGAGGCCCAATTGTTTACATCACACCCACTGAGGGCTTCCTGTCTTAAATTAATGGTAATACAAATAAGACAGGAAAAGAGTGTTTGCTTTTCTAAAGTAGGAGAGGGGCTTGGGCAGGGGGAGCCACCCCACACTATTTCATTGCTTTTCAAAACTTCGATGGTATTTTATTCCATTTTTCCACTTCTAACACTTGTTGAAAAGTAAAAGCACTGCTGTGCCAAACCTCAAACCATTAAGGAACTCCTGCTCAAAACACATTTTCACCTGGCTTTGGAGGGCTCCAAGTTGGAACTCCCAGGGGAAGCTGAGCTCGAGGTATGGAGAGTGCCCAGGGTTAAATGGCACAAGTAAACTCACTCCAGCCCTGTGATTCCCTCCTGGGACTTGCACAGACAGGTACACACCCTCCCCTCTCTTTGGGGTTTGCACCAGAATCTTACCCTACTTTCACCCTGCCCTGTGTCTCTAAGCTATTATTCTTTTCCTAGGCTTCTAGCAGCCCCTAAAAGTAAATGAACTTTGCAATGGACAGATCTGGTGGAATTCAAAGCAATTAATTAAAACGGAGGAGGCCAAAGAAGGCTTCAATTCCCAGTACCATTACTGCCACTGGAATGGGTAATTAGAGCCTAGGAGGGGCCAGCCCATGTCAAGCCCAGGCTGGAAATCTGCCCATTCTGAGAAGCATCCCAAGAGCACACGGTAAATAAACCTCATAATTACCAGTCTTGGAATTACCTCCAGTTGCTTCATTCAGGCCAGTGCAAGAGGAAACCGGAAATAGGCAGGAGTGCCAGGCTATGGCATTCCTCCTGTAGAAGTACTGGAAGGAAACAAAACCTCAGGATAAAGTCTGTCTCCAGGAGGTGTGTGTACTGCAATCAACACCACCTCGTGGAATTGAGAACACTAAGCATGCCCAGGGAGACGGGCTTGCCAAGTGGGTCCTCGAAAGACTGCAATTCCTGGGTCAAGGCGGCAAGTTAGGCTGACGATTTCAGAAAAAGCCGAATGTATCAGAGCACCAATGTAAAGTGTCTGGCTTACAGACATTAAAATGAATGCTAACTCCTCCTCCCTGACCTTTTCCAGCTCTTGGGCCATGGGGTAGAAGTCCTAGCAGATTCATGAGCATCCTTCTATGTGGCAACTCAGTATTTGATAAGTTTTAAGGGAGCTGAGTTCAAATTGAATAATTATTACTAATTACAGAAGTGCTCTGAATGCCTTTTCCACTGACAATTTCCTATTGCTTTTGCTTCTTTATTCTTTCAATCCAGTATATAATTTATGATGTGTAAATCAGTGCCATTTAAACTAAATCTAGGGCTTTAAGTGTAATGCAAATAAATATCCTGTTCCCCAGCCCCATCTTCATTGCTTAGTATCAGTTTAGTGTGTGAATTGCTGGGAATTAAAAATTTGACCACATCTGCATAATATCTTAGCTTCAGGAAGGCTTTAGAAAGCATATGCCATTCTCATTAGCAGGTCAGAAAGATAGGATTGGGTCTGTCTTTTCCCTACCCAGGCTTCACTGCTGCCTGGAAAAGAAATCAATGGCTCAGTAAACAAAGTAGTGCTTAAAATGTACTCTAAGATTTCATCCTGGGTCTGGTTTAAATAATGCTTGAAATTGCTCTGTGCACACCCAGAGTATACGAATAACAGGAATTTGGGTTGGAACTGCTAATATGTTAAGAGAATCCAAAGTAGCTTCAACACATTAACGAATGGTTCATTAAAAACAGTTTAGAATTCAGCATGATGGCTGATTATAAAGTAGTATCCTCGGGGGTGATAATCAGCAAGCTGGACACAAATGAGGCTTACTGTCTACATTCAAGAAAAACTGACAAAGTGGTGAGGATCGTGGTAGATCATGCATGTAAAGGGGATCTGCACACCATATTGATAAGGAACAGGCAACCCAACACTGGGCTGTTCACACTGGTGACATGTAAGGAAGTACCCCACTGCTCCCTACCCTGTCATAAAGAATTTGGTAGCAGATAGAATCTTATGAGGAGGTATGTCCCTTCTGAGGTTCCTTATTTTAAGGAAGATGTGGAGACACTGGAAAGATTCCAAAGGAGAACCTAAATGATTAAAGAGACAGAAAATAGAATCTATAAGGGAAGGTTAGAGGACTTGGAGTTGTTTAGTCTGGAGAGGAAAAGTACCTAAAGGCAAACTCAAGTCTTCTATCTGAAGGGTTATTATAAAGAGGATACCGACCAGCTGTTCTTCATCTCTCCAGAGGACAGAAGAGGTAAAGAGACTCAAAATACCACTCAAAAAATCTGGGTCAGATTTTTTCTGACTTGTTCTAATGGGAACTGACTTGACATCAGCATGGTCTCAGTTGCCATTCCTGTGCTGTCTTCACTTAGGTGACATCTGAGTCTTGCATGTTTAGGCAGAAGCTACTCTAAAGTAAAACATCCATCCCCTTCTGGAATGATAGTCATTCCATCAAGGTAGGCCCAAAGACCCTGAGCCTCTGTGTTCCTAACTCACCAACAAGGTGCCCCGAAAATGTAATGATCCCCCAAATTGGGCTTTTGTTCTTTATTAAAATGGGTACCTCTAAGAATACATCCAACTTCAGATACTGGATGGATGGTAAGAATATTTCATAGATTCACTCCCATATTATTTCAGTATACAGGAAGTATTGCTTTCTGTGTGGGCAAAGAAATACAGTTGATGATGATAATGATAATAATAGCTATGAATTATTAAGCTCTTACTATAATTATATTGGGCACAGTGCCCAATCTATTTTATGTAGACTACCTACCTCATTTATTTTTTTGCAGTAGCCCTGTGAAGTGGAAATAATTATTAGCTTTATTCTAACACAAAGAAACTGAGTCACAGAAAGGTTAAGTAACACAGCTGGTAAATGTCGGGAGTCCCAATTCAAACCCACTTAGTCTGACTCAAAAGGGTGTGATTAATTAAAACTCTGCCTCCCATCGTTAAGTGTTTTTAGTTATTCAGAGGGAGGAAACATTAGGGGAAAAAATTCATGCTTCTTGGCCCAAATGGACTAAACTCACGTCTTCCATATGTTTACATTACCTGAGGAACAAAATCATTTTTTCCCAGTGTAACAGGAAGAGACGGATGGAATTGACCTTCTGATTGAGAGGGTGCATGGCTGTCTCCCACAGGGCTGAAAAATCCAAATGACAGTCATATCTTTTAGTAAAATCAAAAAATTTTAAGTAAAAACATAGAATAATGTATTCATTAATAATATCACCTTGCATACTGTGGTTCTGTGACCATTGAATTTATTAATATAAGTGTATTCTGACTGTGATGCTTAAAGCAAACTGAGCAGAATGGAAGTTCTCCAACATGCTGGTGGCCAAGGCCCTAGTCAATCATTTCCATGGGCCTCTATGGGTGTCCCCTAAGAGTCTTAAAATTCAACTCTTTCTTTTGATTTAGCTCCATGAGAAAGCATATGGATGGGTCACATATTTTCTCAATGTCAACCACTTTTAGGTCAAGACAAGATTTTTAATGAGGTTTATTGAGTACTGTAATTTATCAACAGTAGATGATTCATGAGTGAAACAGACATCAAAATGATTTTTAGCAAATAAACCACACACAAACAAAAAATAAAAAGCCTTGATCTAAATTACTCCAAAGGATAGATATTTTCCCATTAAGACAATTTATCCTGCGTTCATAAACAAAGAGGGGCATAATTATACAAGTGGTTGCTAACAGATCTGTACCTTATGTAGCTATAAAAAGCTGGAGAGAAGAAGAAAGTGGAAATTCCCAGAAGATCCCCAACCACATCCAGCCATCGAATCTCCATACATACAAAGCCCAGCAGTGACATTAAGCAAAGCATGAAAAGAACCCTCAGTATTTTTACACAATCCACATAAATTAGAATTGTCCTGAAACTAAACAATGACATTTCTACCCAATAAACTTTCGGTTAACACATGGACAGAGTGGTGGCTTATTGGCATTCCAGATGTACTTAATAAGAAACATGATGCCTAGAATCAAAAAGGTCTTTGGTAAAGTTGGTTGGATGGATGGATGAGTGTGCAGATGTCTCAACAGATGCTGGCGTCGCCTCTTTCCTCCTTTGAATCTATGTTGGGAAGATATCATCAGTGCTGCAAAGTCCAAGGCCCCAACAGGGGCTGAGCAGTTTGACACTGGTACCCTGGAAACAGTGCTTGGAACCAGAGGTTGGTTTCCAATCCAAAGATACCAACTGTGTTTTTGCCATAAGTACAAGAAGAAGAGTTGGCAGGCTTTTACTCAAAAGTCACTATTATTTATAGTATAGATTCTAAACTCTGAAGTCCAACAGAATCAAGTACAAAATAATTAACATCTACTGACCACTTGCTGGAAGCCAAATCCTGCCCTAGGCTCTTTACATTTTAATTCTGGGGATCTGAGGTACCAGGGATTGAACTCAGGAGCACTTGACCACTGAGCCACATCCCCAGCCCTATTTTTTGTATTTTATTTAGAAAGAGGGTCTCAGTTGCTTAGTGCCTTGCTTTTGCTGAGACTGACTTTGAACTCGCAATCCTCCTGCCTCAGCTTCCAGAGCTGCTGGAATTACAGGTATGCGCCACCACACCTGGCACATTTTAATTTTTATTTAATTTTATTTGTAGTACTGGGGATTGAACCAAAGACACACTACCACTGAGCAACACCCCCCCACACCCTTTATATTTTGTATTTTGAGACAGGGTCTCACTAAGTTGCTGAGGCTGGCCTGGAACTTGGGAACCTCTTACCTCTCCTTCTCAAGTAGCTGTGATTACAGGTGTGTGCTACATTGCCTATCTGGTCCTCAATAAATCCTTATTACAATTTTAGTATAGACTAGTCTGACATTAGTCAGATTTTTGCCACTCTAACAAAATACTTGAGAGAATGAATTATAAAGAGAAAAGGTTTATTTTGGCTCATAGTTTTAGAGGATCCAGTTCATGATTGAGGGAACCCATTGCTTTTAGGATTTTGGTGGGGGTGCCAGATGACAATGGTGGGGAGTGTGTGGTGGAGCAAATTACTCACCTTATACACAGAAAGGAAAAGAGAAAGAGGAACAGGATGGAGTCTCACAACCCCCTTTGAAGGCACATTGCCATTGACCTAAGTACTTTGCACATGGCCCTTCCTCCTAAAGGTCCACAATATCTCTGGATAGCACTACCCTGTGGACTAAGCTTTTAATGCATGAACCTTTGAGATCCCACTCAACATCCAAACTATAGCTGAGTATGTATTATTACCAACCTTTTTTCAGGCAGTGAACTGGGCCACAGGATTACCTAAAAAGCTCATGACACACAACCAGTAAAGAGAAGAGCTGGAACTCAGAGTTCATTTGGAGCCAGCATTTGCTCTTAACTGCTACCCAGGGCTTCCTGTCCAAATCGTACCTCCCCACTCTCCTAGGAAACGTGCAACAGATGCTCTGATCTCTGCAGGACCTGCTCCCAAGCTCCTAGCCCTCCCGCTGTTACCTCTCTGAGTGCTTCCATCACTTATTCTCCAGTCAACACACAGCGAGCAGCTTTCTTGGCTCACACATTCTCCACCCAGCTCTGAAGTTCCCTTGGGAATATGTGTTGAATGTCAGTCTGGAGATGTAGTGGAATAAGAAAAACTTGGGTTTATTGGGAAATGAACCCAAGGGTTCTTGCATGTTAGGCAAGTACTTTACTATTGAACTACATCACCAGCCTTCATTCTTTATTTAAATTAAAACAAAACAAAACAAAACTATAGGTCGCTGACCTTATCTTTACCTGATTATGTTGCCAGAGAATAATACTGGACTCCCTGTCCTCCTTTATCTGCCCCAGATAAATGATGGCCCTATACCTAAGGCAAGTGAAGTCACAGAAGCAGCCAGTTTTTTTTTTTTTTTCTTTTTTCGAGTTTTATGCATCTCTAAAAATCATACCTTGATAACAAGCATATTGTAAATATCTTACCAACAATAATAAAGTCATTTTCTAGTTGTGTGTTGATTACCTATAGGCCTACTTAATCTTTGAGGGTATTTAAAAACAAAAAAAAAAAAAAAGAAAAGTTCAAATCCTACAATGACTACCATAGGACCCAGGGTGAGATGTTTAATATTTTCCTATTTTCATATTCAAACCAACTTCCTTAAGGGCTTTACAAAGGGGGGAGATTAAATGAAAAAATGTTCATCAAAAAATGTCCAGTGCCGGATACTATAAGCCAGAGATTCTCAAGCAGGGGCCATTTGTGCTCCACCCACCACCCCATCAGGGACATTTGACAATACCAGGCTAATGTTTTTGATAGTCACAACTGCAGAGAGGGGTACTTATCAGCATCTAGTGCGTAGGAGCATGAAATGCAGCTTAGAATCATATACAGCATAGGACAGCCTCCCAAACAAAGGATTCTCCAGTTTGAAATGTAAATATGCTGAGGTGGAGAAACTGTGCTATAAGCTCTTAAAAATCTATTGAAAATGTAAATTCCCATCCTCTTCCTCTTTTCTTATAGCACCAAGTTTCTAGAAGGAATTCAGGAAATACTGGTTGAGTAAGCATGCATGAATGGGCTGAGTGACTGTCAGTCCTAGGCTCTTTTGCAAGAAACACTTAAATTGAGAGTGATCTTGTCTTGGCAGGGCTTTGGGTGGGAGTTAATTCATCTATAACCAGAACCTTCCAATACCTGAGCCCGGTGAAAGGAATTCTGAAACGAACCTAACCTCACACTGGGAGCCTGAGCCCAGTACAAGGGATGTCAAAGTTGATCTTAGGAGAACTGATGCACTTGGACAAGAGTCAGCTCCTCCTCATTGGTGGCATCTGCAGTGACTTGCTCTTATGCTGTGAAAGCTTTGCCAGTTGATTCTCATCCCACTTCAAGGAATAAATACAGCAAAAGAGCCAGAAGGTCATGGAGGGATTTGTTCAGTCTCTCAGTCCTTGTCCTCTGCCCACTCCAGCCACAACCACACAACCTGGAGCCTCCATCAGCCTGAAGTCAGGGAATTCTTATGCTGCTGATGGGAAAACATGGTGGAAGAAAGGATGTCCAGTCATGACTTGTATATTTCAACAGGGTCAGTTAAATGGGTTCAAAGAACTGGAAACTGAAGAATAAAGGCTACCATTCTTAGATACAGCACAAACCACACTACAGGAACCAGAGGACTAATGGGATGTGTTGGCGGGGCAGATTCCTTGCATCCCCCATTCTCCAGATTTGAAGACAATATTTTCTAGCTCTGTCTTTTACAGCCAGAAAACACAGGTGGTTTTGGTATAGTTGTATATGATAAAACTTAAAACTTGCATCTCCAGTCATTCTTAAGCCTCTCTGGGAGATGTTCAACAGCCTGCCCAGAGCTGTGCAGAGCAAGATAAGTTCTGTCTTCCTGTGGCCTCTGCATGTACTGGGCTGGGGCTGTCCTTCCCACTCTCGCCACCCTCCCATGCCCAAGTCCTACTCACCTCTCAAGAGCTCAGCATAGACATTGCCTCCTTCAGGGGACCATCCTGACCTTCCCTCGAATATATTCACGGCTCTTCTTCAGGCCCGGTAGCAGCCTCACTGCCCGTTCACCTGTTTACTAACCCTTGGAGATTGTCAGCTCTTTTAGGGGAAGGTCATGGCCTTGCTTACTTTTTTATTCTCAGGGCCTAGCACTGTGTCTGGCACATACAGATGCCCAGGGGATATTTGCCAAATGAATGAGTATAAGGAGACTTCCTGATGCATTCATTCCTGCAACTACTTATTGAGTGCCTACTAGGGACAGGTACAGGGCCAGGTACTGGGAGAACAACTATCCCCACCCTAATATTAACAATGGCGATGGTGATAAAAAGAACCATGGCTAATGATTACTGGACATTTACTGTGTACCAGGCATCATGTTGAAATTTTCTCTTTTCCTCTTGTAATCCTTCCCCCAAAACCCATATGACAGGTACTATTATTATTCCCACTATACCCATGAAAGTCATTCACATGAACTTTAATGTAAATGAATCTCTAACATTTAAGTTCCCAGACCTCTACTTACTTGGGTTTCATTCACACCAGCTAAGAAAAGGTTACCTGTGAATTCACTCCTGTGCTTTGCTGGTGGCTGTCACCTTGCCTGGAGTGTCCCTACTTGTGCTCTTCATCTTGTTTGAAATTTACTTTAAAATATTTTGATGCACACTGTGTGAGGTCAAGTGGTGTCAACCACACTCCACGCTTGAGACTGAGCTAACGTATGATGGACATTTATCAGGAGTCTAAACTCCGCAGTTGCAGCAAATACTTGAAATATCATTATCTAAGTCTGCCAGTTTCTGTAGTTAACAAAATGAAAGTTAGAAACAAATTTTTCTCGTTTGTGGAACGAGAGATTTTCAAGGTAAGTTGGTTAGGAAAGTTCAGACAAACACCCCTGTCCTTGCCTGCTGAACTGTGAGAATCAGGGCATCATCTTCCTCATGCTTCGGAGAATTGACTTCAGCTGTGCAGATGGGGACAGTGTCCTCCAATTAGGCAGGATTCTGATGATACAGTCAGCTGATTCCCCTTTGGGTCTACTGTATGAGCTTTAAGTGAACCTGCAGGAAAGGGACTGATTGGCAGTATCTTCAGACTTGCAAAGCAGGTGGAGTTATTTCTGTGCTTGGTCACTAATACTGTACACAGGGCCATAGTCAAGGACTCACTTTCATGGTAATGGTAGTGAGGTTATGGGTCAGGGAACAGGTAGTTCTCAATGTTTCCTGACAATTTGAGGCTATTGATGCTCAAAGAAAGGAACTGATAACTGTGGAGCAGGCAGCTCAGGTGGGTCTGCAACGCCCCCTTCCCTGGCTGGGTCTCTAGGCAAACACCCATTCATCTTTCAACACAGGGCTCAAAAATACCCGCTACCATGAAGGCATTTTTTTTTTCTTTTTTCCATTTATTTATTATTAAACATTTTTTTCATACATGTGTATAGAGTAATAATCTCTGTCTCATTCTACTGTCCTTCCCATCCCCACTGCCCTGCCCCTCCCCTTATTCCCGTCTGCATAATCCAAAGCTCAGGAAGGCATTCTTGATAAATCACCTCCCCTTGGGATTTCTGAGAGTTGCCCAAATGGCTTCTTGCTAAGGTCCTTCTGACAAATCCTTATTGCTTAGGATAACCTGGGCAGGTCTCTTCCTGCATCCTGAAAAGTCTAATTTACCAGGATTTTATTTTAGAATATGGTTTATTGAGTGAGGCATCATGCTAGCTGCTGAAGAGACCCTGATAGGCAACATGAGCTTAGAGACTGAGGTGGGCAAATGAAGTGACAGGCAGTGATTATGGGATAACATTAAATCCAGGGAGTTAGTGGAATCCCATTAGAGCTAGGAAGGCTAGGGAGGTAGGAAGGTTTCCAGAACAAGTGACTGTGAGCTGAGCCCTGAAGAAAAGAGTCCAGGAAGTGGAAATGGCAAGTGCCAAAGGTCCATGGCCAAGACAGGGGATGTCATGTTCTGTGGACTTAAAAAATTCATGCTGGCTGCAAGTTTGGTTGGCTTGGGGCCAGTGCTAGGAGAGTGGAAGCTGAATGGGGGCTGAGAGGGAGAGTCCACAAGGCCGTGGTTTGAACTTCATCCTTGAAGGGCTTTTAGCAGGAGGGTGGAGGGAACAGATTCCCAAGTTGGAAAGACCATGATGTCTTCAAGGAGAATATCCTAGGAGGCCAGCTGGGCAGAGGCAGCAAGAGGGTTGAGCAGGCTATCATAGAAACCAGGCAAGGAAAGATGGAGCCTGGCTTAAGCTTTCCCGGTATCAAGGATGAAACTCCAGCATTGTACTGTTTGTAGGCTCTCTTTCAACTAGACTGCGATCCCTTAGGGACATAAATTGGAATTTATGCTAGTATCACTTACCTTCAGGGGATATGTTCCAAGACCCTAGTGGATGCCTGAAACTACAGATAGTACCAAACCCTATATATACTCAATTTTTCCTATACATACAAACTTGAGTGCCTTCTCCATTTAAATAGGCAATTATCAAGCATGGTGGCTATAACTTTGGCAGTTGAAGTATGACAGAAAAATTAACACAAATTTCTTTTTCCTTCATAATATTAGAAGATTTATCATTTTAAAAAAATTTTTTAGACTGCATTTTGATTCATTGTACACAAATGGGGTACAACTTTTCATTCCTGTGGTTGTACACAATGTAGATTCACACCATTCGTGTAATCGTACATGTACATAGTGTAATAATGTCTGTCTCAGTCCACTATCTTTAGAAGATTTATTCTTACAGCAGATCTTAGTAATTTCAGCACACGTTTGTTTTCTTCCCTAAAGTCAAGAATCTTCACCTTTGCACTTGAAGCACTTTATGACTTTTCTTTGGCATTTATGAATTACCAGCATCACTATTCTTACACTTTGTGATCCTTATTAAGTAAAATAATGTTTTGAACACAAGTACTGCAATACTGAGACAACTGATCTGATACCCGAGAAGGTTACTAAGTGACTAATGGGCAGGTAGCATATACAGTGTGGATACACTGGGCAAAGGACAATTTATGTACTGAGAGGGATGGGGCAGGACAGCATGAGATTTCATCCTGTTGCTCAGAGCGGAATGCAATTTAAAGCTTATGAAATGTCTATTTCTAGAATTTTTAACTTAGTATTTTCAAACCATGACTGACTGCAGGTAGCTGAAACCTCTGAAAACGAGATCACAGATTAGGGGTACTCATTGCTGGAGCTTCAGTGGCCACAGGTGGCAAAGACTTTAGTAAAGGGCTGTTGGTGCGTGTTGAATGACAGAATCCCTTGTGTGCAAAAATGATTTACTTTTGCTGGCTCCTCATCACCAGGGCTCCTATCCTCACTCCACTCTCGCTCCCATCCTCTCTGTCTGAAAAAAATCTCTCTTCACCCATTGCTATATTCTTTTTACATTTAGTTGTTCCAAGGTACAAAGTGACTCCACTTCCTTCCATAAAAAGACTTGATTTTAGTCTTCACAGTCCCCTACATATCCTGTGCTGTCCTTTTCTCCCACTCTGACCCAGCTCATCCTACTAGTTCATCTTGTCAAGACTTCATACAAGGCCCAGCTTTAAGAGGTCCCTCTCCCACCACCGAGCAAGTTTTCCAGTGGTGATCTCACTTGGAGTTGCCTCTGCCTCCCATCTGGTATCCTCTGTCCATTTCATTATATATTAAATATAAAATAAAACAGTCTCCCATCTGCAAGAAGCATTCGTGCACTCCAACGAACCTGATACAGAATCTTACCCAACCCTAATCCCATTAATATGTGTTTCTGTCAATTGCATATGATTTGATGTTTTTTCAGTGTTTGCTTTTCCAAGAAATAATATCAGGGCATTACAGATCCAAATCCTCATCTCTCCCTCTCTTGACTATAGCATACACTCAAGATC
Organism: Sciurus carolinensis; assembly: GCF_902686445.1. Lineage (NCBI taxonomy): Eukaryota > Metazoa > Chordata > Mammalia > Rodentia > Sciuridae > Sciurus > Sciurus carolinensis. The sequence continues at coordinate 27,526,094 of NC_062218.1, read as the reverse complement.
CTCCTGCTCTGTTGCCTGGGCCAAAGAAACTTGTTCTAGCCCACAAAGGTCTTTGGCTTTGACCTGCCCCTAAGAACTGGGCATTAGGTACCAGGAACCTAGAAGCAGAAAATCCAATGTAGACATTGCCTACCTCTCTCTAGGCTTGGCCTACGCCGGCCCTACCAGATGGTTTTACAATAATGAGCACTGTGTTATCCAGAAGGTCCTACAGTAAACTCTTAAGGAGATTTAAATCTGGAGAGTATCCCAGAGGCTGTTCTTTTCCTTACAAACTTTCATTTAGCATGGCTGGTACCTTTCCCTACACAGGTTTCTACTCATGTTGCCAGACAAAATACAGGAAATGCAGTTAACTTTGAATTACAGATGAAAAATGAATAAATTTTTATTGTAATAAGTCCCAAATAGCACATGAAATTTTTTATTTGCTAAATCTGACAATCTTAATTTGTACTTATACTTTGTCTTTATAAAAATCACTTCGACACTCATTAATATGTAAATATAGAGAAAACAGAACATATCACATGGTCAAAACTTGGGACCCTTGAAAACATTCTTTTTGGTCTCTGTTCCTCACAGATGGACGTCTTCCTACAAGGAGGGGCTTTGAATTACTTTCTTTATAGCTGACTGCAAGTCCCTCACCTTTGCCTCACCTTTCTCACTCAGTTTATAATCCCTTTCCATGATCACTCTTTCTGCATCATTAAGTTCAACCACTTTGACCCTCTTCCCTTCCCAAGCAATTACCATTCCATTGAGCGCTTCACCTTGACTTGCTCTCTTCTGATGCTGTATCAAAATGTCTCCTCTTTACAAGTCAATAACCACATTAAGGAAACACAGAGCAGGTTGTGTATAGCGCTCCAATTCTTCCAGATTGACCTCAGGGATTGCATTCCTATTCCTAATTACTCTATGCTTTCCAACTCCAAGAAGTCCCTCCAGGAAAGCAGTTCTAGAACTCCCACCTCCTTTCTGATCTGTTCTCCACTGCTCTCCACCAGCTAGGGAAGCTCCTAGTTGGAAAAACAAAGGACCAGGCAAAGCCTACAGTAATTTTCTCACAAATGAATAAACCCAGATTCCTCTATGGGCCCTTGGGGTCATCTCAACCTTTAAATCCATGTTGTTACTGAACATGGTGGTGCATGCCTGTAGTCATAACTACTTGGGAGGCTGGGCAGGAGGATTGCAAATTCAAGACCAGCCTGGGCCTTGAGGGAAGGACATTAATGAGAGTAAGAGAAAGTTGTTCGTGGACGGGAGCAGGGGGGCACATTTTGAATTACTAGAGTCGTGAATAACATCATTAAACACAGTCAAGGCGGTAAAAAGGTAAGTTGCTATTAATAATACTTAGCAACTTAATAAGTTGCTGTTAATAATACTTTGCAATTTGTAATAAAAGTATTAGTAAGTAGTCATAAAACATTAGTAATTAGATAAAAGGTTGTTGTATTATTGGTGCTATCATCACTTTTATTTGGGTATCACTTCATCCCACAAGGAAGGAATGATCGATATTATAGGCACTCCACAGAGATGAAAATGCCTGAGAAGGATGGAAAAACTTCAGGAACCCAGTTTACCTTCTTTTTCTTCTTTCTTTTGTGCTAGGAATTGAACCCTTGTACCATGCTAGATCACTGAACTACATCCTCAGCCCTTTATTTTGAGACAGGGTCTTACTAAGTTGCCTAGACTGGCCTTCAACTTGTGATCCTCCCACCCTGGAACCCAGGTTTCTTGACTTCTGTTCTAAGATGCTCTCCTTGCCTCGCACAAAGTTGTTAGCTTTATTAGGAACCAGCTGGCACCTGGCCAGAGAGCTGCTTTCAGACTTATTCCAATGTCCCTGGAGGGATGAGCTATTGATTGGGGACTGGGCTGGGAGACTTGAGTGTGGATCAGAGCTCTTCTTTGTCAGCCTGGATTCTCTCATCTATAACTGAGGATTATGACAATTACCTTGCAGAGGTGTGGTGAGCTATAACTGTAAATGTGTATAAACATATTTGAACAATAACTGTAATTGTAGGTTCAGGAACCTAACTTGTGTAAAAGAGTTCAAATATGCAAAGCTAAAAACAGGGATGAAATGGAGGGGGATTGGTAGTTTCCCAAAGCTACCACAAGCCTTATCAAGTTACATGATTTATGATTTTTAAAATGACAAGAGAAAGTTACAAATTTAATACTGACTCTTTTTTGGGGGGCATGGGGGATTGAACTCAGGGGCACGCAACCACTAGACACATCCCCAGCCCTATTTTGTATTTTATTTAGAGATAGTATCTCACTGAGTTGCTTAGCACCTTGCTTTTGCTGAGGCTGGCTTTGAACTCTCGATCCTCCTGCCTAGGCCTCCTGAGCCGCTGGGATTACGAGCATGCGCCACCATGACCGGTATGGATCACATTTTTAAGAGCTGTGTGTCAGGCTCTGCGATAAGACCTCCTTTAATCTCTCCTCACCCCGTGAGTCAGGGATTGTTCTCTACTCCATTCCAGTTAGGCAAACCCGGGCTTAGTGGGGCTAAGAAATCCCCCAAGGTCACACATTTCTCAAGTGGTGGGATCAGAACTCAGCAAGTTCCTGCTCTTAGACACATGTAGCCCAATCAAACCATTCTTGTAGATGTTTCTATGGTGTGTGTGTGTTCAGTTCAGAGAAAAATTTATGTGGCAACCGTAGTTGTCACTGCCAGGTGGTGGGCTGACAGGAGACATTTACATTCTTCTTCATGCCTCGCTGAATTGAGTATGCATGTTCTACAACTTAAAATGATTTTCATTTTGATTGCAAACTTTAAAAAGTAAATCAAAATGAGGCTTCTAAGTATGAGAATAACTAGTCCATGGGTGCATGGCTGTCGGGGCAGATGGAAAGACACAGGCGTAGCATTTTCAAGGTCCATCATAATTAAACTTTCGGGTTCCCCATCCCCACCCCAGAGAAACCTTCAGAGTAAAATGAATTTCTTGAAAATTAAGATTATATCCTCCCTGAGCCTAAAAGTTCAGGTTCTATTAGCTCTGTCTTTGGTGCGGTAGATCTGAGTTCTAACCTTGAACGTATACACAATTTGAGCATGAGCGTTACTGACCCAAAGATTTACCAGTTATTTACTCTGTAACATCAGCAGTGAGTTCCTAAAATCTGTTTTCTTTGTTTATCACATTTTCCCTTTGCACAATTATTTATCACTTAGGAGTAAACTCTTTCTCTTCCATGGTCATTACTAAGGTTAAAATGATGAAGGATCACCAAAGCAAACATTCTTCTTACTGTTTGCTTCAAACCCTGAAGTCTTCTTCAAGGAGAACTGCAATGATAAATTAAGATTCCACCCCCCTTGTAAACAGAGCTGGTCTTCAAAGATGACCTCTGTGAGGGAGTAAAGGAATCGAAAGCAAATCAAAGGAACTCAAAAGCAAAGACCTTTTCCTGTTTTTCTGCAGTTTCTAACAATGCAGGAGGAGGCAAGAGAGAGATGCCTGTTCTGCCCCCTGCAGGGGCCCCTGAGAACTCCTATGGGCCCCCCCAGGTCAGATGATCTGGGGACTGGAGGAGGTGCACAGAGAAGAGTGAGAGGCAGAGGCTGTGCCTCCCTTCTCTACCATCAGAGACCACTCAGAAGACAAATGTAAAGGGTACGCTTCACAGTAATGGCGGGAGGTTAACTAAATTCAACTCCGCTAGGCATGGCTGTGTGCACAGGCCTGACGTCTTGCGAATGCCCAGACCTGGAATTCTCTGTGACAGGCTGTAGTATGAAGGTGATAGGGAGGTCTTCTGGTCGAATTTCCACTTATACTGAACTACCAAGCCAATGCAAAACCATTGCCGGAAAAACCATGGACTTTTGAAGAACAAGAGACACCTTGAAGAGTAGAGACTTTTTGGCTGAGCCTTTGTTCTATTTAATGTATTTTCAGAGAACAGTGCCTCCAGACACGTTTTTAAAAATTCACCTGCATGTCAGCATGACTGTGTAGCTCTTTGAATTTGGTGATTTTCTTTTTCAAAAAGGGGTTAATTTTAAAAGTCTTCTGATTCCAGAGTGAGGCTTATGAAGCTCTCTAGGTAGCATTTCCAGTTCTACAGGTTTCCTGAGGTTTGTAGTGTCTGGGAACTCGGAATTTAATTTTGAATGTTATAGGGCTGGGCATGGTGGCATACCCCATAATTCCAGTGGCTCAGGAGGCTGAGGCAGGAGGATCACAGGTTGGAAGCCATCCTCAGCAACTTAGTAAGGCTGTAAGTAACCTAGTGAGACCCTGTCTCAAAATTAAAAAAATAAAAAGGACTGGGGTTGTGACTCTATGGTTAAGTGCGTTTGGGTTCAATCCCTAGTACCCTTCCCCACCCCCCAAAAAAACAATGCTTTTTTTTTTTAACAGATTAAAGATTTGATAGGTTTTGTATATTTTACCCATGTTTCTAGACTTTACAGATGTTACACACATATATGTGTGTGGCTATATTCCCTCTCTGCATGCCTCCTACCTTCTTTAGTCTTACCTCAGAAACAGCTAGGACTAATTTGATTCAACCTCACACAATGTATTAGGCAGTGACTTTTAAGGCCAGTAGGGTGGGCAGTTGGGAAGGAAATCCAGAAGTCAAGAGGAGGAGAGCCAGAAAAAGCTGAAATGTGTAAGGATGAGCTGGAACCCAAGAGAGGAGCCAGAAATCCTCTTCCCACCTCCAGCCTCCAGCCTGGATGATTCTGCTGACCCCTTGGGGTAGCAGGTGTCCATCATCAAGGACTGAACATCCGTGGAGCTTCTGGTCCAGGACTCAGAGTAGCTAAAGGAGACCAAGGGCAGTAGGAGCTGCAGGTCCAGCCATTGCCAGGAGCCTCAACCCCTGCCCTGGCCAGAGCCAGGGGAGCTGAGCATGGAGCCGTGGAAGGAGCTCAGCTGCTGATCTGAGTTACATCCCATCGGCCTTCTAGGCACAGAGTATGGCTGCTGCTTCACTCCCACATTCCAGATCTCACCCAAACATCTCCCACAGCCCCCACCAACCTGGAACTGTGCCCAGAGGGACAGGCTTGGTTAATTCAACACAAAACCAACCCACCACAGCCCCCAGCTTCCCGCTCCAGCTTCTAATCAAGGGCTTTTAGGGCCTCAGACCCAGAGGGAAGCTGTGAAAATTTTATCTCTAACAAGGGACAGAGCAGGGGTTGTCAAACCTTTTCTGTAAAAGGGCCAGAGATTAAGTATTTTGGGCTTTGCAGGCCACATATGGTTTCTGTCTCATACTCTTTGTGACCTTTTAAAAATGTAAAAACCATTCTTAGCTGGCAGGTGGGAGTTACTACTCCCTGGCAAGAAGGTCCTGCTGGAGTCTGGAGGCCTGGCTGCCATCAGTTCCCTGAGATCTAGCGGGAGTCCCTTCACTTCCTGGGCTGGGAGCTTGTCATCAGCATAACCAGCAGATCTGCCTAGCCCAGCATGGGGAATGCGCACCAGGGCACACGAGCCTGAATTCTGTGGGGGGAGATCTGTTCTCCTGTATTCTGCTTAAAAATTCAATGCGGATTCTTATTACACAATGAGAATTTACCTCAGTATACTTTTCCTCTTCTTCCAAAAGTGGATTAATTTGCATGGCTTTTGAAAGTGATCTTGAACAGATTAGGCACCCCTGTCTAAACGAAGTTTCTAGAGATGATCACAAAAGTCTTTTTGACTACTTTTGTCACTGGAGCACCACCTTGGTAGCAGAGGTTGTACAAGAAAGAAGGAGTTAGACTGAGTTGTAGAAACTTGTAGTCATTCCTCCCCACGCAGAAACAATAAAATTACCACTAGTTTGTAAAAGAAAAGAAATATACGTACACAAATACCATCGGTGTTCTCTTTTTTTGTAATACCTTTCATTCTATTTCAAAACATACAAGTCAGACTGGTAAATTGGGTACACCAATGTAAAACCCCTTTTTTTTGCAAACACAGCAGATTAAAAAGCACATAACATATAACACTTATAAACATATAAACAGTTTATTTTAAGGTGGCCAATTATGGAAGTTCCAATCTGGAACACGCCGGGGTTTAAGACTACATTCTCAGGGACTGATGTGTCTGCCAGAAATAAGGAAACTGACTCAGCACCAGTTATAGAACATGGACAAACCCGACTTTCTGCTCTGGTTTGGATCTGAAATGGCCCCCAAAGACTTGTGTGCTAAAGGCTTGTGTGCCCAGTGTGGTGCTATTGGGAGGTATTGTCAACTTTAAGAGGCGGGGCCTAGTAGGAGGTCTTCAGTTCATTGGGGGCATGTCCTCAAAGAGGTTTGTGCAAAACTGTTCTCTTTCTCTTCTTTTTTTCCTGCTTCCCGACTAGGAACTTGGGTGGTTTTGGTCTACCATACCTCCTACCATGGTGTGCCACAACAGACCTAATTGATCATGGACTAAAACCTGTAAAATTGTGAACCAAAAGAAACCTTTTTCTCTTTATAAGTTGATTATCTCAGGTATTTACTATAGTAATGGAAAACTGATTAATACACTTTCATCTTAAGAAGAAACATTTACTTTATTCAACACATGTTTGTTGAGATTTCATTTTGTGTTAGCTGTGTGTTAAATATGGTGACCCAACCCAAGACAAGGAAGATCTTGTTTTCTAAGTCAAACTGATGAAAAGTTAAACATCAACTCCAGAAATCATTGAAAGAAGACAGTTTATATAACTGTACCTTGTTGAACTCTTACCTTCTTGGTTAGTAAGGCAGGATCTAAGAAGCTAAAACATAAACTCATAAAAACTTTAGAGTGAGACAGCAGATAGAAAAAAGGCATAGAAGATATTGAGGGATGATAACTTGCAGCAATTTCATGTTACAACAATCCAACCAACAATATTCACCTATCAGTGATGACCATTCTTTATCTCAAAAGCATCTAATGATTGAGTCCTCTTACTGGGAAAGGTTAGGAAACACCAACAGATATTCCTGAGAAGTTTAAGCTCTTTCTTTTTAATGATTCCTTCCATTAATAACATAATGAGAGAAATGTTTCAAAGATTTGTTTCCTAGAGACTTTTTTTGATCCTCTACAAGCTGAGGCCATCTACTACCTTTCAGACTTGAGATGTCGAAATGAAAACTCACCAAGGTTGAGTACCACAAAATGTTCTAGGTAGCAGAAAGGTACACAGAGAGATGTCACCGGAAAGTCACAGCTTAGAGCCATTTTTCTAAGCTTTAATTTCTATTGTGTAGTCCAAAATTTCTTTTAAAGAGTATCCATAAATTTGAGCATTAAAAACATTAAAAACTCTTACCTGAACCCTCCCCCAAAATGATGGTTCTGGAATATGCCATCTTTTTGAGGATTGATTCTAAACTCAAGGACTCAGGTAGATTTCCTTCTCAGCTAACCATTCCCAGATCAGTCTTTTACTTCTGAACTTTTGTTGTGAAAATTGCCTGTATGGTAGCATTGTTCAGATTTAAATGCCAAAAACACAAAATATTTGTATAGCATTGTCAAATGAGGTTTGAAATATTTACATCAAGTTAAATATAGAATGTACTCACTGGATGTTCACAGGGGAAGCATTGTTATGTATTGGACAGCCATTTCACAGATATGCTGACCCATTTCTTTAGATGTTATTAAGTTTAAGAACCATTTCAAAGTATTTTGTTGAAAGATTGAAAGATATAAAGTAATGGATTCACACAACGTGACATCTAAAGACAGGTTGAAAGATTGAAAGTGGTGCATTGTTCCTTTTAAGAGTAACAATTTTGAAGTCAACAATGTATTCTTTTAAAAATTCAGCTTTGGAGCTGAAGAAATAGCTCGTGTTGCAGAGTACTTGCCTAGCGTACGCAAAGACCCCGGTTCGAATCCTGGCCCCTCAGAGGGGAGAAAAAAAAATTCAGTTTTTCTCAACAGGTATGTTTTACTGTAACATGTAATCAATGTAGCTGTAGATTTTGACTGGTAAACTAAATGCTCGTATATTTGAAGTTGACTTGAAAAAAGCCAACGGGCAGTCCTCCAAGGTCATGAGTTCTCAGCAACTAATAGAATAGTGTTCAGTTATGGAATCTGAAGTTAAAGCACCTTGTGTTGTCTGCTTTTAAAGTGGCTCAGTTTCACATTTAAAGCATAAAGAGTAACATTTTATATTAGAAGTTACATTTTCCATTCATTAGTGTACCTTGCTACCCTTTTTATGAGGAATGTCCAATGTTACCCCCAAGTCAGTTCTGTGCATAACCATTCACCAAATACTGCTGCTGTGATTGCATTAAAAAAAAACAAACAACAAACAACCTCGTGCGCTGTGCTATGATACACTGTCATCCTGCTGCTTGACCGATAAGTATATGAAGAATCCGATTCTGTGTGTTAATAGCACCTTTGCACACATAACAGGATATGCCCTTAAAGACCAGGAATGTGTATCAATGATCACTCAGTGATTTTGTTTAAAAATTGGTCAGTACTATTCTAAAGCTTCTGTGGTTTGTATGATGTTTTAACTTTCATCTTAAACTGCACAGAATAAATTAAAATTAAAAAAAAAGAATAACCATGAATTCAAAAAATTTTTTCTGCTTCATCTTTGTGTTGATGCTAGTTGTCAAGTAGAAGCTCTTGACTAAAAAATCTGTCGACTGGTGGTCATCTAGTGATGGAGGAGGGGTGGGTGGTAGCTTCAACTGGTCACATGCTTCTCCAGACATGGAGACCCTTAGAGAAGGAGCCAAGGGACCGGGGAGCTCCTTATAGCTGTTTTCTCCTCTTGACAATAAAATCTGGCCTAGATTCTGGTGCTGCCTGTTCCTGAAGTTACTTTGTATTAAATGAAACTTGTCATCCTGGAAAATGTCCTACGTTTAAGCCCAGTCATCACAACAAACGGTGCATCAGAAGAGAAATAGTGGGTACCCTGAAAAACGTTCTTCCTTTGGGGCACCCCACAGCTCTGGCGGTGCTATGTGCAGACAGCTGACCTGGCTTCTCCCTGCCCTGAGGGACCCTGCAGGCACAGCATGCACCCTGACTGGCCCGGACATCACTGCATGGCCACAGTCCCCACAGGGGGATCTGAACCAGGGTCCCAGTTCAGGTATCCACCAGGCTGTCTCAGCCCACGGGCTGCTACCCTGCTCAGGAGGAAAGATGGAAAGCTCTTCCCCTAAAGGTTTCTCAGGGTCTCTAGAGGACCCAGGAAATCAGAATGGATCCACATTTCCTTTTCCACCTTTGCTCCCAGTGGCTACTTTCAAGATGCAAACACCAAGTGTCCTAAATCTTTGACCTTTGTCTCATTTCCCTGGCTTTGGGAGGAAGCCTTATACTGTTATTAATCAACCAGGTAAAGACAATGGCTACTGGTTAACCACAACCAAGAGTGTTAGTGACACACTGTCACTGGGTTGGTAAGACCCGCCTATAGGAATTGAGGGTGGAGAGGAGGGATGGGGGAAGATCTGTAGGACCCTGGCATTCCTCAGACCTGTGACCTAGACCTGTCCTCACACAACTAGGTTTGTATTTACTGAACATTTTCTAAATTGTGATACATTATACACACTCTGAAATTCACCACTTTAATTGTTGTGTAAGTGTACAGTTCAGTGACAATGTCACTGGATATTCCTGGTATTACGTAACCAGGAGCACTCCATCGCCACGACTTTTACATCTTAGAGTTCTGCAACTAGTTCTGCTCCATAGGCAGCAACTCCAGACTCCCAGTCCCGGTAACCTCCATTCTATTTTTTCTCTGCGTTAGACTCTTCAAGGACCCTTACATAAGTGAAGTCAGACAATACTTATCTTTTGGGTCTGGCTTATCACACACACACACACACACACACACACACACACACACACACACACACAGGAGAAGACAACATAAAGTCACAGCGCAAACAAACCAAGCAGCGAGGCCTCAGAAGAAACCAACACTGTCAAGGCTTAGCTCTTGGATCTCCAACCTCCAGAATTGAGAGAAAATAAATTTCTGAACCCATTCTGTGGTTCTTGGAAGCTCTAATATACTTTTTTTTTAAGGCTGAAAAATATGAATGTGTATATCACAGTTTTGTTTATCCATTCATCCACCGATAGACATTTGGGTTACTTCTACTTTTTAGTTAATGTGAATAAGTCATGTATGGACGTGGGTGTAGATGTCTGTTCAAGTTCCTGCTCTCAATTTTGGGGAGTATATAACTGGAACTAGAATTGCTAGATCATATAGTAATTCTACATTTAATTTTTAAAGAATACTGTCTCACACATTTCATTTTCCTTGTCACACTAAAAGTTGTATAGCAACTGTAAAATATAATAATTTAAAAAATTTTAAAAATGTTTACATGGTATATTAGTTTGGACTCTGGAATTTTTGGCCTTCGTTCTGTTTTAAGGCAATTGTATTCTAATGACAAATTCCTTTAAAAGGCAGAATTGGTTCTTAGTCATTTTTAATAGTTATTTTGAGTCCCTTATCTTTGCCCAAACTTTTACTCAGTTTACAGCTCTTCCCACCCTTTGGTTAGTCTTTGTACCATTAAATTCAACCACTGTGACCCCTTTTCACTTCTCAAGCAATCACTCTTACAAGTCCACGTCACTGTCACTACTATATCTAGTTTAATCCCCCATTGAGCATCTCTTTTTCTACTGGTTAATGATCCATGATAAGAAAAAACAGTGGAAGGGAGCTGGGTCCCCATACCTCATAAATCACCCCAAGGAAGGCCTCCATCCTGCTCCCTTTCCCACTGGGAGAAGAATCTCTCAAGGATAGATAATTGTAACCAATACTCCAGGGCTAGCTCAGTGATGGGGGATGGTTGATAGAGGAATTTTTGAAGGGACTTGATGAAGAAACAGGTGCCCCAAATAGGCTAATTAATAAATAATAATAAATAATAAAATTATAAATTATAAATTAAACAAGTAAATTTTTTCTTTTAAAAAAGCCATTAGGGGCTGGGGAGATAGCTCAGTTGATAAAGTGCTTGACTTACAAGCACAGGGCCCTGGGTTTGATCCCCAGCCATTAGATTAAATGTACAAAGGGATGGTTTGTGGGGGCCAGGGAGATTCAACAAATAGAATCAAACAGAGTTGAAGAACACCATGCTGGTACTAGAGAGGAAAGTTTCCTTATGGCTCTTCGTACAAATTCACTTTGACAAATGGGGGTTAATAAGTGATAAGGGAGTTGGGGATGTAGCCCAGGAGTAGAGTGCTTGTCTAAGATGTGAGAGGTCCTAGGTTCAATTCTTAGCACTGAAGTAAACAGAGGATGGGGAGAAGATGTATGGGAGAGGATTCTATGGGACTAGCAGAAGTCTGTTTGCTGGAGGAAGCACTTCTGAAATGATAAAATCAGGAACTCTAAAAATCTACTCCTTCATAAAAGCATTAAGAGCACTGTGGAAAATTATCAAAATCAAATTTTTCAGAACTCTGAAAATTAACCAAAGGTTCAAAGCATTCCCTAGCAGAAATTGGGACAGAACAAGTTTGGAAGTCCCCCCAAACTACAATCCCCAGAGAACTGCTACTATTGATCTAACTGGAAGCTCTCTGAAGAGCTCCATTTTCAAGGTTTATCTTTACTTGACTTGATTCCAAGCTGATGCTGTAGGAATAAGCTTATCCCAAGGTGATTTGTTGAAAACAATCAGTGGCAATTGTTTACATCTGCCTAAGAAAATCTTTGCAAATCATATGTCTGATAAAGGATTTATATCTAGACCACACAAAGAATTTTTAAAACTTTACAACAATAAACTCAATTTAAAAATGGACAAAAAATTACATGAATGTTTCTTCAAAGATACATAAACGGCCAAAGCACATGAAAAGGTGTTTGACATCATTAATCATCAGGGAATTCAAATCACAGTAAGATACTTCTTTACAATCACTAGGATGTCTAGAACAATAAAGACAGACAGAAGTTGGCAAGAATGTGGAGAAATTAGAACCTTTAAATATTCCTTGTGGGAATGTGCAGCCATTCTGGAAAACAGTTTGGCAGTTCCTTAAAAGGTTACATGTAAAGTTACCATATCAATATCAATGCCATTCCTAGGTATGCACCCAAGAAAGTGGAAAACACATGTTCACACAAAAATGTGTGTTTTATTAATCAGCTTTTATCACTATAACAATCCACCTGAGAGAGTCTACTTAGGAAGAAAAGGAGGTGTATTCGACTCACAGTTTTGGAGGTTCAAAGCCCAAGTTCGAATGGCCCCACTGGTTTGGCCTCTAGTGACGGCATCACATCAGGGCAGCAGTGTGTGTGGGCGAGAGATCCCTTCTTGATACAGGAAGGCAGAGAGCTGGCTGGGGTCAGGTTCAGGCTTCTTTAACAATCCTCTTGAGAATACTACCAAGAAGTCCCACGAGAACTACCTTAATCCCGCCTGAGGGCAGAGCCCTTAAAGACCTAAGGACCTCCCACTAGATTGCTCCTTTTAAAGTTTCCTCCACCATATGAACACCATGGACACCAAGCTGCCAGCATGGGAACTCTTGAGAGACAAACCACATCCAAAAGAAAGCAGGCATCAAGGTTCACAGCACTATTAGTTACAGTCAGAAAGCGGAAATGACCCACATGTCCTTTGACTATGGATGACTAAACAACTTTGGCTAAACATCCTCTGAACACTGTTTGGCAATAAGGAGTAAAGTTCTAAGACATGCTGCGGAATGAGTGAACACTGACCACATCAGGCTACGTGAAAGGAGCCAGTGACAGAAGATCACAACCCAAATGCACAGAGCAAATTGTAACTGTAACACACAGAAAGGAGAGGTCTGTCTTCTCCCAGCTCTTGGGAGAAGAAGGGAATGAGAAACGACTAGCAGTGTGAGGGGACTTCTTTCAAAAAGAATAAAAACATCCTAAACTTAGATATTGGTGATATTCAACTCTGTGAGTACACAATACCACTTGTATATTTTAAAAGATAAATTTAATTAATATGTGAAACATATCTAAGTAAAACTCTTACAAAACAAGAAGGTGTTCTTTAAAAATCCCTTCATATCAAAATAAGAAAACATTAAAAAATTCCTTCATATCATTATTAGTCACAATTAATCCTACAAAGGGAAGGCAGTTTCCCAAGGCCTCCATTGCAAGTTTCAGAAAACAGGAAACCTTGTCTGTTTTGTGCATTAGTATTCCTCCAATATGTAGAACCACAGCTAAAACATAAACACCCTTATGTGAACAAGTAAATAAAGATATTAAGAAGGCTTTTCAGAACCTACACCTCCTGATTTTGGGTTCTTCTCTTTCACTGTGGTTATGTGTGAAAGACAGTGATGTCAAAAATAAGGAGTGAGGTACCCTGACCAGGACGAACTTACAGAATCCTTATGCTCCTTACTGGGGACTGACAGGCTGTTTATTTGGGTGGATGTGTTCTCTATTGGGACATACATGCTGTTTGTGGGCTAGGTGGCTGTAGACAGAGCATCCTGGCCATGGAAGACTCAGGTCTTAGTGGCAGGTAAACCTGATCTCAATTCCAGGCTCCGTCCCTTAGCACGTGGCTTGTCTAATCTGTCTCAGCCTATACTTTCTCATTGAAGCAAGAGACAATAATACTTCCCTCTTAGTATATGCATGGTGGAATACTAATTGAAGGGTTATGGAAAATAATATTCCTATAAGACAACTCCCCAAGAAAAATGGAGGAATGGTGTGGCTTGGGAGGAAGGAGGGAAAATTGGCCAAACATTAAACCTCTCCCAGTGCATTCTTTCCTGATAACAATGGGCCCTGGGGAAAAGGGGCGGATACTGAATGCTGGGTCCTAAACCTTGACCTTCCCCCATGGCAAATTAGTCCTAAATGACAATGGGCAAGATTTGAGTACTCATCCCTGGTCTGGTTTTAACCTGTACACCTTGGCCCTGAAGGTCAAAACTGCACGTGCACCGTTTCCCATGATGACATCATCCTCATTGTACCCTATAAAACCAGAATCCCCTCTGTAACTGTGGGCCATTTTCCCCATCCAGAAAATGGGTCCCACTGGCGACCGAGTCTGCGAAGGAATAAAGGCTTTTCTGAATCCGTTAAGGTCTGCTTGTCCTTTTGCGCTTACACTGATCAGCCACAAAAAGAATGAAATCCTGTCATTCATGACAACGTGGATGGAGCTGGAGGACATGCTGAGTGAAATAAGGCAGGCACAGGAACAAATACAGCGTGAGCTCACTCGCTGTGGAATCTAAAAAGTTGATCTCATAGAAGTTGAGAGTAGAATGGTGGTTATCAGAGACTGGGACGGAGGGGACCGAGGGATGGAGGAAAGGCTGAGCAGGGTACTGGTGAGCTGGTGTGCACAGTCAATGAGGCAGACAATGCTAATATATCGCACACTTCAAAAGAAGCCAGAAGAAAGGACTGCAAATATTCTCACCACTAAGAAATGATACATGAGATAGATATGTTTAACCTGACCTGAACATTATGCAATGTATAAATGTCATGTGGCACCCCATAGGTGTGTACAATTATTATGTGCCAATTTCAAAAAAACTAATACTTACCTGCTTCCTCATAGGTTTATTGCAAATATTAAATGAGAAAAGTACCCGAAATATATATCTCCAGTGGATAATACGTGTGTGCACATACATGTATGTGGGCATATATATATATTTTTTTCTGTGTGTGTGTGTGTGGATTCTGGGGATCAAATTCTATGGACAATATTCATAAACCGATAATATCTAATGAACAGATAGGTTTCTCAAATATCTCATTAAAAAATAAAAAGAAATAAAAAGGAAAGAAATGGAGCTAGGTCTGTGGTTGTTTGCAGACTTCACAGAGAAGTGTTTCCTGGGAAGTTCTGGGAGGCGGTGGTATTGGGCAAAGTGGAGAAAGCAAAACCTCCCCTCCTGCAGCTCCCACACCTCAGCAGCCCCCAGCCAGGTCCAAAACCAACACGATTCTCTGGAGGGATAAAAGGTATGAGACAGGAAATACCTCACCTCCTCTTGGGAGAGAAGGTCACAGCCAATTATACCCATGCCAACAGAATACTTTTTCTTTCTGTTTTATAATGGTGCTACATTTAATTCCTTGTTTTTCTAATTAAAAAGGAGCACATGCCCATAAAAATGCAAATTATGTTCAAGTACATCAAGTAATTGAAGACCAACTGAACTTGAACCGGTTCCCAACAGAAGCAGTAACCTCAGGTCTTTCTGTTCATTAATAAGAAAAATAAAAGCTTTCATTTTGCCTGACACCTGTTAATAACATGTCTATAGAAACAAGAAACAAAGCTAGAAAAGAACCTACACTTGGTGGGTGGAAAGAGTAACTGCAATTGTTTAAGCTGTAATATATACAGAGCCACCAGCAAGCGCATTGCAGGGATTCAGTAAATGGTAATGATTCTTCAAACGCCCACTTCTTGAAATGCTCTGTTGGCGCAGAGCGTGCTACCATGCAATAAACTTAATTGAATAGTGCCCCCCAGAGGCCACTGGGAATTCAACGGCTGGCAGATGAAGGACGGTCTGGAGAAAGACTGAAGAGCAACACAATTTAATTTTCTTTTAGATTCATGTGGAATCAGCACTCACTCGGGCTTGGTGTGCTAGGGCTTATTAGAACCTGACCATCTGCCTGACTTGTCCCCCACCAGTAACCTTTCGGCTGGGCGCATCTGTTTACAAGGATACTTTGTGAGGACACAGAAGTCTGGTGGAATCAAGTCCCTCTAGGCTGTGGGAACTTGTGCTGGGAACTGCAAGTCCCCTAGCCTCCGGACACACTGTCCCTTCCTTTTTTTCTGGGGACATTCTCTTTATCCTGCATGCTCACTGTGTTCCTCCAAAGGAACAGGTTTCCTCCTGATGTCTGTCCTTCTGTAACCCTAGTGTGTGCCTGTGGTTCTGGCTCTTTCTGGACCAGATTCTGGACCTCATTCCACTTGACCTTTCAGCTTGGTTTTTCCACGTTCCCAGGAGATAAAACTGATTGTCAGTAATGTCTAAGGACTGGGTTCAGTTTATCTACCCCTGATGGGTGGAAGTGGGATGTGGGACCGTGTGTGTGTGTGTGTGTGTGTGTGTGTGTGTGTGTAGGGAGAAAGGACCAGAGTAACATGATACCAAACAAATGGTCTTTTTCTATCAACAATGACCCAATATTTCAAGGGTTTACCATGTACTACAAACTCCACCAAGGGCTTTAAAAATTGCCTCACTTAATCCCCACAAACCTCCTATAGAATTTGACCCTGTTACTGCCTTCAGAAGTAACTACTAGTAATGTTTGCATATTTTCTGGTGATTTTTCTGATGCATTTTATTCCCATTTTAAAGATGAGGGAACCAAAGTTTAGACAGATTGAGTGAAGGTTTAAGCTGAGGCAGTCTGATTCTAAAGCTAGGCTATTGTCCCTAACCCCTCTCTCCCCCTGGTGCAGACCCTGTGGCTGGCAGATAATAGGGTTGGTGCAGAAGAAAATCAGAACGGTCTTGTTCTCAGGAGGTTATAATCTGGCTAAGGGAGACAAGATTTCCACACAGTGAATCAAGGAGTAAATGAATGAGAGGAATTAAGTACTTCATTGTCTGTTACCATTTTATTAGTTTTCTACTGCTGTGCAACAAATTGCCATAAATGCACAGACTTTGGAACCACACCCACTTATTAGCTCTGAGTTCTGCAGGTAAGGAGCAGCCAGAGACTTCCTAGGGCCTCTGCTCAGCATTGCTAAGTCTGGCATGAGGTGTTGGCCAGGGCTGCCAACAATCTCATCTGGGGCTCGGGGACCTCTTCCAAGCTTACCAGCAGTTGGCAGGGTTTGGTTCCTTGAGGTTGTAGGACTGAGGTCTCAGTTTTCTTGCCAGATGCCAGCTAGGAACTGCTCTCAGCTCCAAGACTGCACCCTTCCATCTGCTGCTCACAATGGGGACATTTACTTTCCTCCAGCAAACCAACCAACCAACCAACCCTTGCGGGAAATAACCAAACTCCCCGATTAATAAGTACAGATTTTTAAAAAAAAATCATACATAAATTTAAGTTGTAATGCCCAATCTGAAAATGCTCCTGGTATGCTGTTGCTCATGCATTATTAGTAGTGGAATAATCTGGTAAAACAATTTGTGAAAAGCAATTTGACAAAATGTCCTTTGACACAATAACTTTGTTCCAAGGAGTCTGTCTAAAGAGGATGATTCAAAGGGGCAAAAGGTCATGGTACAAACATTTCAAATGCAATGTTAAGAATAAAATTGAAAAACTGGTAATGACAGAAAGAACATGCTAAAAAAAAAAAAAAAAAGAAAGAACATGCTTGCCTAGGTAATTGATGAATATACTGATTAAGACCATTTAATAAGGAGGAACATGTTTAACTGTGTTAAGTGAAAAGAGGATAATACAGAATTCTGCATGTAGCATGAGTCAATATTTTAAAGATTATTCCTAGAGTGTTGAGGAAGGTAAAAGGAAAAGCAGTACTTTTTATATAGTCAGTTGGGATACAAATTAGTGTAATCTCTTGAGGGAAGCAATTTGCAATAAGAGTAACAAATTTTATAAGTGATTTGTTTGAAGATCCCATTTCTAGGAATTTATCCTTCACATATACTTGCACATGTAAACAGAGACATGTGAACATAAAATTGATTGCAGACTTGTTGAAACTGCAAAAGAAAACTGTACAATAAAACACCCATTAATTGGTGACTGATTAAATAAATACATTGGAAACCTTTAGCAGAATATTATACAACTGTTCAAAAGTGAAAGACAAAGAAGAATGGTCTTCTGACTTGAAATGATCTCTAAAATGGAGTTTTAAGTTAAAAGTAGTTAAGATGCACAACAGTAAGACAGTGTGCTCTCCCTAGAGAAAATAGAGCTAATATGCTCTTAAATATGCTTAGAGAATTCTTGAAAAGAAACTCTAACACCAGTAAGAGAGAGAAGTTTTGGTGTACAATAGTGATAGGGATAAGAGTGGGAGTCTGAATTAAGGAGACTTCTCTTCTGTAGTCCTTATTTCTGGTACCTTTTTAGTGACTCATGGATAAGTAACTCTACTTCATTACTGAAACAGAACCAAGTAGATTCCCTTATTGGAACACATGAAAATCAGCAGTATTTTTGTCTAACTGCATAGCAAATTCCCAACCCTGCATCATTCTCTCTAAAACTTCAGCAATGTTTCTGTGCATCTTTCAAAAGAAATTGCTGACAACAAAACCATGCATTTTATTTTGTACCTATATTGTTTTCCATGTGTTAGTCTAGTTATTTTTACCTTACCAGGAAGAATGACTGTTTTCCTAATGGTATGTGACTTTTTGTGGTAAGCCATTAAGTTAAAAAAAAAAAAAAAAAAAAAAACCCTCATGACAGGCTCCTAAATATTCAGTTTAGTAAAATTATGGCCTAGATTTAGTATTGCATAATTTTAAACATTGCTAGAATATTTTAAACTATTTGCATTCTTGTTGTGCATATTTAGATTTTAAATATCTCGCTACTCATGATAGCCTCATACCATCACTAAGCAGTATCTCAATGCATAATATATACATAGGGAGAACTTTGTCTTTGATGATACTGGTTATAAATTTGTATTTCACAGAGAGTCTTGATAGCTCCCAATTTTATCTTTTTGTCTGACTTCTTGGCAATCAGAACAGGCTGTTCCACTTCATAATGTGACTGAAGATGTACTGGCAGAAAGAGAAGTGTTGTTAACTCAGTCATGTTCTCATTGTTTGTTTATGTCTGCATTCATTGTATTATTATTATTTTGGGGGTCAGGTACTAGGGATTGAACTCAGAGGCACTCAACCACCGAACCACATCCCTAGCCCTACTTTTTATTTTATTTAGAGACAGGGTCTCACTGAGTTGCTTAACATGTTGCCGTTTCTGAGGCTGGCTTTGAATTCACGATCCTCCTGTCTCAGCCTCCAGAGTTGCTGGGATTACAAGCATGTGCCACTGCACCTGACTCATTGCATTATTTTTAATACTTTTTCATCCTAGGATTTCTTTATTTTATCTACCCATTTTGTGAAGTTTAATTTAGTTAAAATGAAGTCATTTTATCCATAAACCTACTTCACTGAGTGAACCTACATCAACTACAGTCCCTTGAAACAAGTCAGAAGTGAATTAACCAGTGATGACCTTTTGTGGATCTCTTCCCCTTCCCTCATAATACGTCACATACCACACAGGACAAGGGACCTTCTGAGGTATAGATTGAATAAGGAGGTTATCTTCAATCCATATTGAAAATATTAGTCAAGCTCAATTTCTTATTTTTTTTAAGCTAAAAAATATAAATCACAAGTTCAAGACCAGCCTGGGCAACTTAAAAAGACCCTGTCCCAAAATCAAAAATAAGTTTAAAGGACTGGGAGTGTAGTTCCGTGGTAGAGTGCCCCTGGGTCAATTCCCAGTACTACACACACACACACACACACACACACACACACACACAAAGTTTTATATAGTTAGATTTCTCCATGAGATTCTTCTTTGAAATGCAATCTTCTGCCAAAGATTTTGAGGACGTGAGTTAGGTTGCTAATAATTTTCCTGCTTCCCCATGGATCTTCCACTTTGGCAGTCTCCATTCTAGGGCATGAACCATTTTCAGGCTGACCACCACGTGAGTCTTCTCTGTCTACATAGCCAGGTCAGAAAAGGACTCTGCAGGAATGTATACCTGGACTACCTAAAACCCTGGAGTCAGGGAAAATAACAAGAATTGCCATGCAACTTGTCAGAGACTTGTACTAAATGGGTTGAAATTTTTTAGGGATCCACTTTCTATCTCCTACCCCAGAAAAGTTTAGAACATCCTTTGGGGACATTTGAAAATACGCATCTGTGATCCGAAGGGTCAAGAGCTTCTTAATAAATCCCAGTCCCATTGAAACCATCCGATCTTGTGCCTAGTATGTCAGTCAGGGAAATAACCCAGTCTTTGTCTTTCCCCAAAGGGAACAAGCTCAACTTAAGGCTAAGGGACATTGTAAATGACAGGGTCACCCTTTCCTTGGTGGAGGAAGTTCTGCACAGGCCCCTGTGGGATGAACAGAGCCAGGCAACAGAGCTGTCATCAGGGTCTGAGAATCAAAGAGCAGAAGCCGTGGGATGCGCAACACCTTTGTGTACTACTCTGTCAACACGGCTATGTCGTCCCCCTAAAAGCCACTAGTAGTCACATCTCCATGAACATTTTAAATTAGTATGACTTAAACTCACATCCTCAAAATCTTTGGTGGAAGATTGCATTTCAAAGAAGAATCTCATGGAGAAATCTAACTGTATAAAACTTCTTTTGTGTGTGTGTGTGTGTGTGTGTGTGTGTGTGTGTGTAGTACTGGGAATTGACCCAGGGGCACTCTACCACGGAACTACACTCCCGTCCTTTAAATTTTTATTTTTGATTTTGGGACAGGGTCTTTTTAAGTTGCCCAGGCTGGCCTTGAACTTGTGAGCTTCCTGTCTCAAGCTCCCGAGTAGTTGGGATTACAGTGGGGCACCACTGTACCTGGCTTAAAACCTCTATTTTATTTTATGCGGACCTGGGGACCAAACCCAGGGCATCACGCATGCCAGGTTAGTACTCTACCACTGAACTAGATTCCCAGCCTTTGTTTTCTTTTAAATTGTATAAAGTAATATATATTTGGTCCCTTAAGACATCAGGTTTTATTGCCCTCCAGGAGGCAGCCGGCCACAGCTGAACCACAGAAGACGGGGCTCAAGTCATTTTATGTCTGTGTTTGGCAAGCCTGGGTAGAATGAAAGCAAAGCCAAGCAATGCGGCGACCTGCCTCCACTTCAGAAGGGAGGGACAAGAGGTGAACCAGTGCCAAAGCTTGGAATTCAAAGCCCTTTTGGGGAAAAAAGCTTAAGAGTCATCAGGGGGCATTGGTACTCAAAATGAGAGAATAAAAATGCTTATAACTTATTTAATACCTGGACATGAAAGATGAGGTAGAAGTCAAGATTCCTGAAAACAGCCTAGGGGTGCCCGTAAATAGGAGGGTCTGAAGCCAGACCTAACACTATAATCACACTAAGACGCTTTGATCTTTTTTCTCCTTATGGTATCCAATTATAATTTGTGGAAGTAATATTAACCCTATAAAAGTGAGTGTCTTAAGTGAGCTGTTTGGTTGTCTGTCTCCCAGGGCAGAAGTCTGTCATGCAGCAGAGGCTGCACTGCCCGCTTCAGCTCTGACCTGGGTACCGGCAGAGAAGCAGGTCGCTGGGATAAAACCAAAGAGCATCTGTGGATGTAGTTCAGACACTCCCACCCTCAAATAATGAGAAGTCTGTCCTTTTATGTAAACCATTCCATCACACAAACAAGTGGGCCCCAAGGAACTGCTCTGTAAGTGGCTGGGGAGTGACTTGTGCTGTGACAGTGATCTCCGTGTGCTGGTTTCTAACAGACGCACGCCCCCCACCCCCATCTCAACACACACATCCACTGGCCTCGTGTTTGTTGCTGTTACTCACACTTTCCCTGGAAGACTCCGTGATTTCTGAGGCTCAAATTAGAGAAACCAGGTAGGGGCAACTCCCCCATCAGTCGCAAAGAGCTTAGTACAGGTGACCTTGTTGGATCAGCTCCTGATCTACCAGTGGGGGCCTGAGGGCCAGGGTGTTAGGAGGGATGGGGCGACCTCCTGGACTGCAGGAGGACACCAGTCAGGGAGGGGATGGCACCTGCAGATGGCTCAGACGTTGCCATTCTGGAGAGAGATATGAAGGCCCTAAGGGCACAGTTGTGAAACACAGAGTCAAAAGAATCACAAACCTGACCGCAGCTCCCAGCACTTTCTCTCGCTGTGCTCTGTTTCCACCACAAGGTGGCAGGCCACGGCCCCCTGATCCTCAGGCCAGGCTGCACCAGCTCCCGCGGTCCCCTCTAACCCTCATTTACACCTCTCATGAAGTTGCTATAAGCTAAACTCTGGTTGAGAATGGAACGTTCTAGAACACGTAGAACAACCCGATTTCTATCTGCTTTCATTATAAACGATAAACTACAAAACATCTCCTAATTTTATTGGTTCCTCTTTACAGTGTTGAGGGAAAATTTCTGGAATGCGAGTCAAAGGGTGAGGATTCCAGTCCTGGCTCTTTTCTAGGAAGATGCTTGACCCCAGGAAACCACTTCCCCAAACCTCAGTTTCCTCCTTGGTACGATGAGAAAACAGGACC
This sequence comes from Sciurus carolinensis, assembly GCF_902686445.1. Lineage (NCBI taxonomy): Eukaryota > Metazoa > Chordata > Mammalia > Rodentia > Sciuridae > Sciurus > Sciurus carolinensis. Next base: position 27,503,813 of record NC_062218.1, on the reverse strand, counting down.
CGGGTGAACTCTGGAACACTCTCCAGAAACCCAGGCATGAAACAAAAGAGCATGAGGAGAAAGCAGGCGGAAAAGAATGAAGCAGGACGCAAATGCTGGGTCCCGCAATGCTTCATTTACACGGCATCCTTGGGGAATGGGCTGTTCCACATGGTGAGTTTTCCAGATAATTGAATTTTAAATGCTGAAGCTTGTTTTCCTTTTAACCTTCTGTAATGGAAATCTTTCTAAAGTGTATTACATGCTTCTCTGGCTTCTTAAACAGTGTGCTGAGTATAATTTAACCTTTCCTTAATGTCCCCAGGTCATTGGGATGACCACCTCTTACATATATGTGTGCGTCATGGAGCACCAGGTGCCTCCGGGCACATTCAGGTGAACAGGCCCCGGTGATTGTATTATAAAGCTCTAACTGACCACTCCTCTCCTGCCTCCATCGCTACCTGTGGTCATTTCTCCAAGTAACACCTTTCTGTAGCTCTTGACACTCTGCTTCAAATCTGCTGTAATCCAGACAGAACTCAAGGTTGCCATGGGTAACCAGAGTCTAAGCTTGTACCAAACCTAAATTTAATTTTACAGACAATTTCAAGGCAATGGGGACTGCTGAAGGTTACTTCTGGCCAGGGCTGATACTCGGCTGGTCCTTACGGCATGGAACTCTTCTGTGCCAGTCAGCTGGTCACCCTGACCCCCTGAACCTGGCCCTTCTCCTGGGACCACAGAGACTCCTCACACTCCAGGAGCCCAACGGTGCTCACTGACCAGTGGGTTCTGGGACGCTGTTCCTACATGCCCCAGTGTCCTTTCCAAGTGGTCGGTGCCATGCCACGCCAATTGTGCAATACGGTAGTCCCTTCACCCATGGTTTCAGTTATTTGTGGCCAACCAACCACAATCCCAAAATACAGTACAGTATAGTAAGATATTTTGAGAGAGAGAGAGAGGGAGAGGCCACATTCCCATAACTTTAATTATAGTGAATTGTTATAAATATTCTATTTTATTATTACTTATTGGGGCTGATCTCTTACTGGGCCTACTTTAAAACTCTGTCATTGGTATGTGTAGGAAAAAGCATAGTATGTGCCGGGTTCAGAACTTCCCATGGCTTCAGGAATCTCTGAGGGTCCTGGAATTTACCTCCATGGATAAAGGGGGACTGCTGTAATTCGAGTATCTCCCCAGTTTCTGGACAGAAGATTATTCTTTGTCTCTCTGTGATTGACTGGTAGAGTTTGAGGCTATTCTCTTTTTCTCAAACTCAAAGGCCCTTTCTCTTGCAGGATGTACTCTGGGTTCAGGTTGCCTGAGGCTGGCTGGGTGGGGTGTGAAAAGTTACTTGGACTGAATGTCCACCATGCACCCAGATGCCGTGTTCAGTACATCGAGTAAATCATCTTCTCTCATCCACGGAACAGCCCTATTAAGGAAACAGGATCAACCTCCTGCAGCTGAGGTAATTTGCCCACAGTCACACGGCCAACAAGCAGTCTGGAAGCCAGAGCCCTCTCTCCCAGGCCTGGGTCCTCCGCACTGTGCTCTGTTCATGTTTATTAATATATGAATATGTCCAAAGTTCACATTCTGAAAAAAATAAATTCTAAAAGTGAAACGTGGGCCCTTCTACTTTTTAGAAAAGTCTATTTGTTTTGGTTTTGGTGTGTGGGTTTCATTTTAATTAATTCCACATTTCGTTACCAATTTGGAACAATCTGTCCTCGGGGAACAGATCTGGTTTACTTATAGAAAGCTAGCCGAGGGAGGAACTGGGATTACAAAGTATTCCTTGTAGGGAACCATGCTAAAAACCTTTGCAGTTCTTTTGCACTGAACAGAAGTAAATAGAACATTCCAGAAAATGCCGTCTTCCTCAGAGGGTGGCAAAAGAGCTCACAAACAGAACCTTCTTCTGTGAGTTAGAGGCTATGGCTACAAGATGGGTCTTGTGACATCAAACACGAGTGATGTCCTTGCTTCTCCTAGAAAGTTCTCTGGAAGTTCACACCAGGATGAGGTCATTAACACTGTAAAGAACAAGGACCTCCAGAACTCCTCGGGGAGCCTAGCACCCAACTGTGGACCTCAGGTGTGTGGGCCAGTTGAGAAAGCAGGAATAGTGCCTGTAATTCAGGGGTGGTTATGGATTCAGTTTCCCCTAAAGGTCTGGGGTTCAGAAGGACTGTTAACTCCATCCCTGACTATGAGTTTCCTGTTCTTTCCTCAGAGGTGAACATTCCACATTGATCCTAAACTAATTTTCGAAAGAAGCAAACCATGACCTCATCTGCACAGAGTGCACCTGCTCCTCCCACGCTGCACACACGTAATTCTCAAAGTGGCCTTTCCAAAAACATATACAGCTCCAAAGGAACCCGTGTCAGGGAGAAAACTGAAACTTGACTCAACGTGAGGTGACTGGGTCAAAGTATCACTGGTGTCCGTTTCCCAAGGCTGCTATAACAAAGCACCACACACTGAGTGGTATAAACAGGCGTGTTATTTCATGGTTCTAGGGTCTTCAAGTCCAAAATCAAGGAGACAGCAGGGCCATGCTCCCCTGGTGCAGGGACAGACCTGTTCCCAGGCTCTCTCTCAGCTTCTGGTAGTTCTCTGGCATGCAGCAGCATAGCTTCAGTCTTCACTTAACATTCTCCTTGTGTGCCTGTGTCCAAATGTGCCTTTTATAAGGACACTGGTCAGATGGTCATGCTTTAGTATGACCTCATCTTAACTCATTACATCTGCTATGGCGCTACGCCCTGATAAGGTTGCCTTCTGGGATCCTGGGGATTTGGACTTTGACATGAATTTTTGGGACAACCTATAATATCATCTAAGAGTTCTGAATTCAAAATCAAATGCAAGAGAGAGAGAAGACCAAATCACCCAAAAGAGTGCCACAAGCTATAGATGATTCATCAGGAGTTGGTGTGTTGACCCCTGAAATCTGTTGCTCACAAATAAGGAGGAAGAGGCTGAGGGGGCTGTTGGCTGAGGAGTAGGGAGATACCCTGGGTCCCTACAAAACCCTGATTTCAAGTCACCACTCTTTAGGATAAAATCCACATGGGTAGTTGGAAAATTCTCATGTTGAAAGAAACAGTCAGTTATAATGCATGAAAAAGGAACATTTTGAGAACACTCCAAACACTTTAAACTCCCCGCTACAGTTTGTTCTCCTTATCCATCAGGATTCTACCAACTGGATCCAAAATATTAAAAGGAAAAGAGCATGTATAGGCATTGTGTGTGTGTGTGTGTGTGTGTGTGTGTGTGTGTGTGTGTGTTCAGAACAAGGGATTGCTCTAAGGGATGCTTTACAACTGCCCTTTTAATTTTATTTTGAGATAGGGGCTCACTAAGTTAGCTGGCCTCCAGTTTGCCATCCTCCTGCCTCAACCTCTGGAGTATCTAGAATTACAGGCCTTGCCTGGCTAGACTTTTTTCTTGTTATTATACTCTGTATAATACAGTAGAACCACTACATACCATTTCCATTCTATTAGGTATTGTGAGTAATCTAAAAATGATTTAAAGTCTATAGAAAGTATGCAAATGTCATACCATTTTATAGAAAGGACTTGAGCATTCTTGGATTTTAGAATACACTGGGGGTCCTGGAACCAATCCTTATCAGATACAGAGGAACAACTGTACCTAAATCTCAAAGAACTTCTAGCTCCAAAGCTCTTGCTAGATGTAATTTTGCCAAAGGGATTCTGCTTGGTTTGGATGAGGTTTATGTATTGAAAGTTTGATTCCTAGTATGGAAATGTTGAGAGGGAGTGTGAACTGTTAAGAGGTGGGGCCTAATGGGAGGTCGGAATTTGGGGTTATTGTGGGACCCCTGTCTCTCCCCTGCTTCCCATCTGGTGACATGCTTTCTCCCTCACCCACCTGTTCCAGTCACGACACCATCCACCATTAGGCCCTCATCAGAGACTGAACCAATGGACTGCCCGATCTTGGACTTTCAGAATTGTGAACTAAATAAACTCTTTTCTTCATAAGTAGTCTCTGTCAGGCATTTCATTGTAGTACTGAAAACTGAACTAACAGGTTTTTTTTTTACCCCCCCCCCCCCCGTACTGGTGGTAGAGGTGTGGTCTACCACTTTTCTATTTTTAAATTTTGAGACAGGGTCTCACTAAGTTGCACAGGGAAACCTTGCACTTGTGATCCTCTTGTCTCAGACTCCTAAGTAGCTGGGATTATAGGTGTGTGCCACCATGACTAGCTTAATACAGGTTTTATATGAAAATTGAATTTCCTTTTATAAGGGGCTTCTGTTTTCCTTTTTTGGGTAGGTAGAAGCCTTATTAATTTGTTCTAGTAATTTCCTTGCTGGTGTCTGCAATTATACTGACATGAAATTATGCACAGGCCACAAGTCAACGAAGTATAGCTCAGTGGTTAGGAGCACAGACTGTGTTGCCAGACAGATGCAGGTTCAAGACTGGTTCTGTCTCTGACTTCAGTGACCTTGGACGAGATATGTGAAGCTGAGTTTTCTCATCTAAGCCATCCTCCAGAGCTGGGTGTTGAGTGAGACACTGGCTGGAAGCTGCTCCCTGCAGTAGACACTGCTCAACAAATGTTATCTCATAATCATTCAAGAGAGCTAAGAAGGAATCCGTGAAAAAAATCAGTCTAGTCCCCTCCGCTTCTAACTCAGTGTGGCTTTTCTCATACCCATTCACGTACCGTGTCTCCTCTTTCTTACCCCATGTTACAAGGGAAAATGGAAACACTGTGAATCTGAGTCCTCTAGGAATAAATGAAGAAAGAGAACAACGAAATATGGAGAAACTGCGACTCAGGGTATTCTTCCTTGAGATGATAAGGGTCGTCAGTGTCTTACCCACAGGATCTGTGCCTGGAGCTGCGGATCTGCATGTCAGACCCAAGTGGACCCCAGGTCCCATCCAGCCCCTGGGCCAGCCCACGCTCCGCTCGCTTACCTGGCCCCACTGACGTCTACTCCGACCATCAGCTGCCCATTCAGGGAGAGAATCTCGTCCCGCAGCCGGACCTTCCCGCTCTTCCCTGCCGGGCTGTTCTTCCTCAGCTCTGTCACCCAGATACAGCCCACATCCAGCACGGGGCCCTGGTGGGTCTTCCTCTTCTTGCCCCCTCTGCGTTTTTCACCATAGTCCCCGAAAACAGGGATGTTCCCAAAACTGAGGCCGACAGTCTCTGTGTCCCCCAGCTGCTTGGTGAGGTACACAGTACAGATCTCCATTTCTGGGGGGCTGTGGTCGGGTGGGACGGTACTCTCCTCCACGGCCAAGTTCAGCTGGATGTACTCCTGCAGTTTCTGGATGGCCGCCTGGCAGAGCCGCTGCTCTGGCCCGTCCCCACCCTCCCGCAGGCTGTTCTGCAGCCACTGGTAGAGGAGGGGCAGGTGCAGCCCGGCATTGTCCTGGGTGATGGGCATGGTGCTCACTCCCGGACGCCAGCATCATGAAAGGTCCTGCTGCTGGGGGCCGGACCCCACGGGGTCCCACGTCCCTTGGGAACCCTGGCTATCATCAGCTCTGCCTGTGTTCATGTTGAGGCTGGCAGATGAGCCTAGGGGCGCCTACTCAAGACTGGGCTCTTTACCTTGGTAGGAAGGGGATAGGACACAGTCAGGGAAACTGTGGAATGACCGCTCTGGTGCTCCTCAGGGGAAGGGAGGATGCGGCCACCCAGCCCTGGCTCGGTTCATTTCACAGCAGGGTCCACGCGCATCCTGTGGCACTTGGGCATTCCTGCAGCAGCATCAGCTTGTCCTTTCCTGGGCTCATTTGCACCTGGGAGAGGAAGAGGAAGAACAAAACAATCCAGTCAAAGTAGTCGGTCTTGTGGCACAGGACACAAGGTCCCTGTGTGATGGAAGGACCATGTTTGCTTTTTGAGCCAGGAACTTAAAGCCTCTCTCCATTCCCCAGTGTGGCTCCCTCCACATCCACGCACACATACACTTCTTTCGGACAGAAGCCTCTGGAATCCTGACCTTCTCTAGGAAGTATCCCTGATCAGCAGAGAAGTGACATGCTTTTTTCTAGATCAGCCCCCATCGACGTACCATCTAACTCGTATCCAACCAGAAGGTGGTGTGAAAAGCCCCCCTGGAAGGTCATAGAGAATTCTGGGCCAGTGTCTACCCCCTTGACAAGAATGTCACCTCTCCTGAAGATGCATGACTTAGCTGACAGGGGAACCAAGGAAGCTGGTAGATTTTAACAGCACAGCGATGGATTATCTCAGTAACAGAAGTATTTCTTTTGAATGCTGAGGCTGTCAGCTTCAAGCTACTCAAAACTGATTTAAATTATCATGGCTGTTTGTTTGAGATGGGAATCTAATTGGAGAATTACCTATGATAGACTGGGCTGGTGCAGTGGGCCTCAGCGTCCACCAGTTCTGCTTACAAATGAAATGGACTGATTCCAGAAGGAGACCATGACAGTGAGGATCTGAAATGTCCCCCCAAAACTCATGTCTTGAAGGTTTGGTCCCCAGTGCACAATATCCAGAGGTGGAGCTTTTGGGAAGAGATTGGCTCATAGGACTCTGATCAGTGAACTAATCCATGGATACCTGAATGGATCACTGGGAAGTGGTGGAAACCGCTGGGGCATAGTTGGAGGAAGATCACTGGAGCAGGCCCTAGGGGACTATATCTTGTCCCTAGTTCCTTCCTTTGTCTGTCTCTGCTTCCTTGCTGGCGTGAGCTAAGCAGCTTTCCTTTACCATGCCCTTCCACCATGATGCTCTTCCTTACCTCAGGCCCAGAGCAAGGGAACCAGCCAACCACAGACTGAAAGCTCTGTGCCAAAATAAAACTTTCCTCCTCCAAGTTGTTTGTGTCAAGTATTTTGGTCACAGTGACAAAACACTAACTAACACAGAGAACTTTTAGATCTTTGCACAGATCAGTCATGGAAGGACATCAGCCTTTGTAACTGCAGGTTTGTGGTCTCTGTCTTCTCAGGGTCAACATTTTGCTTACTGGGATATTTCACTGGGTGTTGTAGAAGAATAATACTTTTCATAGTACAGGTTGAGTATCTCTCATCAGAAATGCTTGAGATCAGGAAGTGTTTGAATTTTAGATGTTTTTGTACTGTCAATATTTGTGTTTGTGTGTGTGTATAAATATTTGTATATACATTGAGATCTCTTATGGGGGGGACCCAAGTCTAGACATGAAATTCACTTATGTTTCCTATGTACCTTTTATATGTAGCACGAAGGTAACTTTATATAACATTTTAAATAATTTTGGCATGAAACAAAGTTCCATGGTGTGAAATTTTCCACTTATGGCTTTGCATTAGTGCTCAAAAAGCTTCAGATTCTGGATCATTTCAGATTTCAGATTTTTGGATTACAGATGCTCCACCTGTATTGCAAAATCATCTAACTTTTTTTATGCCCCGAGTCATCTCAAATCACTGCAAGTGAATGAGGTCCCTCTACTTCTCTTGTTAATAGAAAACCCCCCCCAAAATGAATACAGTGAATAAGGGACTAGAAAAACTACTGGAAAATTCTCAATTATAGGCATGGAACTGAAAGGTCATATAGCCCATGAACATCTACATAAGAATAAGAGTGTCTGTGAGGACGTCGTGTGCTTCAACAATTTTTCCTCTCCTGAAAACTGCCTCCCTGTCTCCCACCTCCCAGGGTCAGAGCTTGGCTCTCAGCAGCGTTGTTATCTTTTGACCTCACCTCCTTGGCCAAAGCTGATTGGACTACGGATAGACAACTGGTCCAAGCTGAGCCAATCAGCATTGCTCACCTCCAAGATCAGAAGAGGACTCCAGGCTATATTCAATTGAAGTTTTGTTTTTCTTTATTTTCTTTTTTGTTGGTTTGTTTCTTTTGAGTAGTTTAATTTTAAAATGTAATTTGTGGTAAAGTTTGACACAGTTTTTCAGATTGAGGGGCAAGGCAGCAATGCGGCCCCATTCAGGATTAAAGCCAAGAGTGGGAATGCTAGGGGAGCTGGGCTGCTTTCTCTTCTTAGCCCTGTACCTCTGCACTCGAGGATCAACTTTATTCCTTGGCAGGATGACTTCTTTGCATCTCAGTTCATTCAGCAGGCAGAATATTGCTGCCCAGAGTTTTTAGTTCAAAAGTTTTTGCCACCTGCTGGAAAATAGAACCTTGTGAGTCTCTGTACACAATTCTCAAGGAAGAACTCTGTCCCAGCTTTGACGAGATGCCCCAATGGGGACCAATGGACATGGACTCATGAACTGACTTGTGTGTGTGTGTGTGTGTATGATGTCTGTGTGTGTGTTGTGTGTACACATTATTATTTGAACTTGGCACCTAGCAACTTCTTAATTTGGCTGAGGGTTGTCATATATATTACAAACTAATTTTCATTTATTCTAAGTTTTTTTGGGGGGTGCTGGGGTTTGAACCCTGGGCCATGTGTATGCTAAGTATATGACTACTGAATTACGCCCCCAGCCTCTAATTTCTACTTATTTGTGCTTCATTCCTCTATACTATGAATTCCTTCAGAGTAGGGAATTTGCCTTACTGATAACATACTCCCAGTGACAAGTTCAAGGCCCATTTATTAATATATGTCCTATAATTACTTGCTGAATGAATGAATATATGAACACAAATTGACACTAGGAAAAAGAAATTCTCTACTACTCTTAAGTTTGGTTTTCCTCAGACATATTGAAAGAGCATCTTGCCACTATATTCACACTGTTTTTATATATATGGGATCATCTGAATTGTGACCAATACCTTGAATCACAAGGCATTAAATATTTAATTTAAAGGCATTGTGATCGAATCACAAGGCATTAAACATTTAATTTAAAGGATCTTTAGAATGTTTTTGTAAATTATTTAGCACCACAATGTGATAGGTGTTGAGCTGGGGCAGGGAAGGTGCTGACAAATAAGCCAGTAGTATCAATGTATTTAAGGAAACCTCACCGGGTCTGAGAGACCTCACAGATCATCTTATAGATGAGGAAAAGGAGAATCATAAGAGCGGTTAGGCCTGATAAAAATGTTTTAATTTGCTCATAAGATTTTAATATATCTGTGAATGAAGTTATTTTTCAGTGAGAGGTGTTACTTATTTTGGCCAAAGGAGACATTCAATCTTTGCACATATATGAATGATCTTTTCTTTGATCTTGCATTTCTTTTTAATAGCCATGTGATTATGTAGGCATTTGCTAAGCCTTTGATTTATTTGGAACCAATTAATAACTGACACTCCAGTTCTTTGGAAACTCAAAGCACACTCTATTGGAAATCTCTTTTTGGTGACAGAGTAATAAGGTCATTTATTATTGACATGGCTTCTGACACTTGGCCCATGTGTTATTATTCCTTGTTAAATAAATCACTTCCTGAGAGGACTGGAGAATGTTTTCCACCTTGGATGGCATGGTTTATATTGACTTTCTCTGGGGGAGAGTGAAGTTCAGAGAGGAGAGTGAAAGGGCTCATTTTTCTGTATTTATGGAGAACAGAGGCGAAAGCTTTCTTTGATGGAGAAGGTCGGTTGGCAATGGAATTCAATGAACCTTTCACTGGGGAACTATTATGTGCCAGGCACTAGGCAGAACTCAGGGCATGTGGCTCAGGTTGTGTTAGGGAGACATACCTGCCACAGTTGGCCACACTGGCTGATGGTGGCATCACATGGTAGTCAAAGGAAGGGCACAACATCTTACTTAGACCTCTAGGAAAATATTTCCCTGGAGGAGATAACTTTGGGGTTGACCTAAAAAATGGTATGTTTCAACAGGTTACCAAAAGAAAAAGGAGCGAGGAGGCTAAATGTAGGTGCAAAGGTTCACGATTTCCTCCCAATCTGTGTGCTAACGATGGGAACCAGTGGCCAGGCTTAGGCCTGGTGATGCCCTAGGACACAGCCGAATCTCTCTGTGGTGCTGCTTGGCTCTTTTTCCTTTGGTTAACATCATCAAGGCTTATTTCTGGAATGAAGGGTCCTCCTGTGTGTACAGTTAGGCTGACCAAGGCAAATGAACACAGACCTTAACTTCTAGGAATGTGAGGTCTTAAGCCCATTCAGAACCTTCCCCAACCTTCCAAGGTCTTTTCACACACGGCCTATGGTTGGATGTGAGTTGGACGGCCTACTGATGGGACTGTCCTGGCCTTGCTCTTCTCCATCAGCAACCTGTCTGCTGCTCTGATCTCACCCTTGTGACCTAGTTCCCCCTTCACCCAGCTTGGTGGCTCCCACAGCCACCGATGGGCCTCCATATGATAAATAAACACACAGCTGGTGCCAGAAACTCATGGCTGTCCACCAGATATTCAGCCCCTCTCCTTCATTTTGTGGGAATGGCAACGTATTCCTCTGAAACACAGCCTCTCTTGCAGGTAGAGACATCTGTAAGACATACTTCTAGTCAATGAGATAAAAGTAAAATTTGGGGGTGGGGCTTACACAACACTCCTTAGAGAGTGAAACAGGAATAAAAGGAACAATTACCCCCCCACCTTCTTTAAGTCACTTTTACATGGATTCTGAATCCAATCAATTAGCTCAACTAAAAATCTCAAATAAATACAGAATTTGGTACCTGGAAGTGGGAGAACTAAAAGAACATAAAACATGGATTTGGTTGAGCCAGGGCAGTTGGGAAGTAGATGTGAAGAACATGGGTTTGCAGATTTGGAAGTGGTGACCTGGCAATGGATGTGAAATACTTGATCAAACTGCCAACTGCTGAACCTTGGAAAGTCATGTATGTATCGACTGAGGCAACGGAGTTAGGGAAAATGGTAGGAAAAAGTTAGATTGTTGGTAGGTACTGTGTCTCTCTCAGCAAAATCTAGAGCCTCAGTTTTGAAGGGACTCAGAGATGAAGAGAAGTACCACTTTCTTAAAGAAAGCATTCTGGACATTCAGTCTGAAATCTAAACTGCCCAAGGGCCCTGCATCATGGACCCTTGGAGTATTGCAAAACCAGCTTTCTCAGAAGGAAATAAGTGGCACCCCACTTGTCTGGAGTAGTGGGTTTTAGATTTGGTTGTCTGCTGGCAAAAATGCAATTATTCACCAAAAATCATTGGTTCAATTGCCCCCTAGAAGCACACATTCAGGAGCAAGTGTGAAGTTAAAATGTAGGGAGAGGGCACAACTCCTGAGTTAGAAAGTGAAGCTACACATCATCAGAAACTGACCAGAAACATGTAGACTAGACACCTCCTAAATTTGAGGGTATAGTCTTGCCTGATGCACCCCAAAACTGGTTTGCAATATCCTGGGATCATTCAATTCCTTTAGAAATCTCAAAATTCTTCCTCTCCTGAAATTCATAGCAATAAGTAAGCTTGGAAATATGTGTTTTTTCCCCAGAAAGGATGTCTTCCCCATGCCTGTGAAAGAGGAGGCCATGGAGGTTAATGAATGAGGAATAACCTGCCAGAAAGAGGCAAAGGCCACAGAGGGCAATGGAGCAGGGTTCCTTCCACCAGAGTGAGCAGCTGTCACCTGACCGGCCTGTGGACTCTCACTGTTCTTGGAGGATGTGGCCATTGCTACCCACAGCGACTGCTGTCTTCTCCATCCCTCCTTTGGTAAAGGCAAGTTCTACACTTTTCCCAGAAGTGTCTGTTGAGTGCACTGGGGCTTGTTGTAGGCATCGTATCTAGGACTGATGGACAGGGCCGCCCACCACCAGACACCCAGGGCTCTAATCTGGGTATGCTGACTAGATCAGGCTTGGGTGCTATCTCCACTGGGAATGGGGACTCTGTTTCATGCACGGAAAGAAGGGTATGTTGGTAACAAAACAAGGGGACTGAGGCAGAGGCTGCTAGTTGCCTACCCATTATTCCTTCTACCTCTTTCCTGTCAAACTCATTTGTGTTTGAGGAGCAAGTATCTAGCCAAAGAGCTGCTTCTTAGTGTCGCTTGAGAGAGTGGCAACCATAGATAGAGTCCTAGTCCATGATGTTGTTTGTTTGTAGGGCTTCCAGGAAAGTTCTTTTAAATGCAAACTCTTTTGCCTTTTCTCTTGCTTAAAACACAAAAAAGATGGCTGGTACTTTGGCAACCACCTTGTGATAAGGCAAAGGTCTGGTATTCTTTAGCAGCTGTACTAAACCCAGCCATTCTACCTCCAGGTTACATGAGAAAAAAAATGTACCTTATTGAAACCTTGTTAACTAGACATTCTGTTACAGTTGAATAAAATCCTTAATAAATGCATTATTTTAATTCACTCTTGACCCTCTGATTCAAGACCTAGAATACAATCCTGAGTCTTTCAGCTTTAGCCCTGCTACTTTAATAATTGGTAGTTATTGAGTTACTGTTTTGATTCGGGGGCACCAAAAACCAAACCAAACCAAACCAAACCAAGGCAAAAACCACCCAAAACAATCAGAACCATGAACGAATAAAACAAGAGCTGAAATCACACATGAATTCTTCCAGTGTTTAGTCAGCAGCATTGTGCATCCCCAGGTGTTATGACACGCTTACAAGAAATTAAGAAACATTGCAAATACAAGCCATCGCGACTCCTTAGGTGGCTTGTTTTGGAGGAGCCAAGTACTGACTGATTTTTATCTGTTTACATGGCCAACTGGCGACTCACTGGAGGACTGTGCCCATGAGGCAGAAGGATCTGATCGCCACTCTGATTCAGGCCACCACGGTTGACTGTGCCAGGCACTGTGTGGGGCTGGGCAGACCCGGGTTGGCTGAGCTCCACTGGAGACTAAAAGAAATGGCCACAACAAAATATGCTAAAGGTCATGAAAAGTGCATCTGGGGACACATAGTAGGTTCCGGGAAGCAAGGCTTTGCAGGGGCTGCTGGGGATGAGAGGTGTTCCCCAGATAAATTATAGAAGGTGAGGACCCAGAGAGGACTTCAGAATTACATCTGGCCTTTAATTTTACGGATGAGAAACAGACTTCAAGACAGACCTGAGTTCCTTTAGTTCCTAGGTCCAATGACCCGTAAGGGGAAAAATAAATAAAATGAAAAAGAACAACTTGACAGCTATTTTGAGACTCTATTACTTGCAAATACTGTCTGTCTTCCAACATGGACCACTTGTCCAAATAACAGAAAATGGGAATGAGTGGAAATTGAGGGAGGCTTATGAATGCTTCCTCTCACACAAACTGAGTGCAAGACAACGGTTTGGGCCCAGATAATCAAAATGAATATTAGAAGTAATTTCAGTTTCCCATCTACTTCTAAAGTATATTTGCCGTGACTTCAAATACTGAAACACGTGTGCGAATCTGCAGTTTAAGATCATTTACTTGAAATGTCAGGATGCGGCCAGTCCCGGGTCAGTGCTATTTCTGGAGCTCAGCTACGCCGATTCTGAAAGAGCTTGCCTAATAACTGGGGAAAGGCCATGGATGACGGGGTACATCCAGACAGTGCCGGTTCCACACCTGAAACAGCTGCTCTCTGCAGAACGGCTGAGAACAACGACAGCAGCTGTGTTAATTGCCAGACATCCAAGAGCTCACTGCGACACCCCTGGTAATCGGACCATCCTGTCCACCTTGAACAGACCGGGCAGCCACGATGCCACCAACCTGGCATCTACAACCCTGTGGATCACACCATCAACTCAGAGGATGCATTAATAAATTCTGTTTCCATTACACTGGAATGATGTTAAAACAACAACGGCAACAACAACAAAGAATGGTTCTTGTACAAATCCTTTTAGAACAACTGTGCTGTTTAGATGCTTCTGGGTGTGGACTTTTGGGTACGCAATCTAGTTACTATATTTAAATTCTTAGTATATAACTGCATAAGATCTGACCTCATCGTTAATTAACAAAACTCAAATATGTGTAATAGTCAGGAATGCACTTTGCTATTAGCTAGGTATAGTCTAGAGGCAAGTGATTTAAAATCTTTGAGACTCAGTTTCCTTAGCAGCCAAATGAGGTGGTTTTACAAAGTTTCTTTCCAGCTCTGGCATTCTCTTGAACTTAGGAGCTGAGTTAGCCAGCCAGGGATGGAGTCACTGGCCTCATTAAGAAGCACATACACAACACATGGAAGTTTTAAACTGCAGAGGAGATGGGCCAAATTGCTTTATCAGACATTGAGTATCTGCCAGGACAAAGGGAGGAGGGGAGCCCCAGGGGTGGTTTTACATTCATGTGCTTATAACCCTAGTCTAGCTCTTCCAAAGACAAGAAGAAATATATCCTAGTAAATAAAGGCTCTTTGGAGCAGCAGAAAGAATCAGAGTTTCAAGAAGTGGGAGGAGCTTGCCTGGGGGTGGGGTATGTAGGAAATCCAGTGTTTCCTCTGAGGCCCCACAAACTCTTCAACTTGGCAAGGGCCTAACTGGACAGGAGACCAGGCTCCAGCCCCTGCCTGCCTCTGCCGGACTGAAGGCTTGCAGGACTCCGGCCGGAACTCCTGATGCAGAAAGAATCCACCGAGGGAAACGAAAGATCACAGAGCACAAAGGTTCAGCCATGTGCCTCTCTGGGAGGGTCCCCCTTTCCCATCCTTCCTGTGGGAAAGACTCAGACAATGAGAAAGCATGTCAAAGTCCATGGGAGTGAAAAAAGAAGAGTCCTCGTTTGACCTCTTCCAGTCATGAACTCAGAATTAAGGAGAGGAAATGACTAGTGAGATGGACTAGCCCCCGACTCCCTCAGGGGCCCACAGCTACTCGAACACCCTCTTGGTCTTTCATAGGGGTGGGAGAGAAGTGAAGTAGAAAGAAGAAAACAAAAGATGGCATAAGCAGAGAGGAACTAAACTGAAAATGATCTAAGTAGGTTCTACTCTGGGTGTTCCACATTGACTTAGACCGTTAGGAAATGATCTAAGTAGGTTCTACTGTGAGTGTTCCACACTGACTTTGAGAGGGGTCTGGGGGAAAGTAGGAGGCTGGACTATTGTCATTTAAATCCTGCTGTTGCAGAAGCATGTGCACAGCTACAAGGTATGGCTGGTGGTGCACACCTGTAATCCCAGTTATTTGGGAGGCTGAGGCAGGAGGATCACAAGTTTGAGGCCAGCCTGGGCGACTCAGGGAGACCTTGTCTCAAAAATAAAAAGGGCTGGGGTTGCAGCTCAGTGATACAGTACCCCTGCAATCAATGACCAGTACTGGTGGATAAGGGTGAGGGGTGATATTGCTGGGGAAGGCCATTGGTAGATAGGAGGATGCAATAAGGTGACCTTGATCTTGGTGAGTTTCCCAACACTCCTGTCTTTAGGATCCTGGGCTTAGAATCATGAATTCTGTGAGCTTGTTGTAGAGGTATCCTCTCTCTTATTATCAGCAAGAGAGCTCACTCATTGATTTTCAATCAGGAACACAATTATTAAGTGGGCATAATGTTTGCATTGACCCGATTGATGCTTGCATTCCCTGAGGGCAGGATGCAGAGGAAGGCAAACTTCAAACCAGGAGCACAGTGGGCAGAGGAGGGTCCCAGAGTAGGTAGCCCTCTCAGCCCCACACCGAGGCTGCACTTTGCAAAGGAAATTGTCTGCACAGTCAAGACTCCCCTTTATTATGGACAACCCTGGAAAAGGCATTACTAACTCCTGGTTCCTAAGGTTTTCTTTCCTGTTCTCTGCATTAATCACCCCCTTCTATACCCACGCACTTTCTCCACACTGCCCATCATAACATCAATAAAGACCAATTTCTAGTCTCTGAATTACAGGCACAATTGTATTTCAACCCATCCTCTTCAGTTTTGGATTCTATGTTTCATGGACAGTCTTGGGTATTTCCAAGGCTGGCTTTTTAATCATGGATGTTGTATTCCTCAGTTTAATTCTCAAAATAAAAACATGTCTTCTTTATTTCTGAGTTCTGGTTGATGAGGAGGTGGTCTTACTGTTGCCCCCAAGTATCAATGGTCTGAATGTGGCTGCCAAATTCCTGTGTTGAAACTTAATCTCCAGTGTAGCATTAAGAGGTGGGCTGCGCTGGGCACGGTGACACATGCCTGTAATCCCAGCGGCTCAGGAGGCCGAGCAGGACGATCGCGAATTCAAAGCCAGTCTCAGAAACGGTGAGGTGCTAAGCAACTCAGTCAGACACTGTTTCTAAATAAAATATGAAATAGGGCTGGGGATGTGGCTCAGAGGTTGAGTGCCCCTGAGTTCAATCCCTGTACCAAAAAAAAAAAAAAAAAAAAAAAAAAAAAAAAAAAAAACAGAGGTGGGGTGGCTTGAAGTGACAAAATTGGGGGTTCTGTCCTCATGAATGGATTGGTGTCTTATACAAGGGTTAAAGGTAACTAGCCTAGACCTCTTGCTCTTCTGCCATTTGGGGACAAGAAGCCATCTCATTCAGAGGATGCTCCAACTAGGGAGGGCATTTTGGAGGCACAGAGCAGCTTTCACCAGGCATACTGTTGGTACTTTAATATTGGACTTATAGTTTTCAGAATCATGAGAATAAAATTTTTCTTTATAAACAACCCAGTCGTAGGTATTTTGTGATAGCAGCACAAGTGGACTAAGACGGGCACCTTTCAGATTTGGCATAACTACAGGAGACCATGAAGCAGTCTCCCAGTAGGCACTTGCCAGCTGTTTTGATCTGCTCAGAATGATGTGTGTGAGTGCCTGAAGAAGGTGAGGACAGGAGGGACAGAACTAAAGTCACAGAAGAAAAGCCAAGGGAATCCATGTTCTCTTTTCCACTCTTGACCCAGCGTCCCACTGAGGAACCTTATGCTGCTGAAATTCCAGACAGCTCCAGCATTTCCCAGAGCCCTGCGGTCCTGCAGCATCCCTGCCAACAGATGGGGGAACAGATTGAGAGGGGACCCGAGCCCCATGTGCCTGTGACGTCACTTGGTCAACACTCTTCAGAGGGCAAGGCAGGTTCTTGGCCATTGGCAAAGCCTCCCTCCAGGAAAATGGGAAATTAGAATTTTAAAAAATGAAAACTTTTATAGTTCACCGTATTAAAGAAAATGTAGGCACTGTGGCACATTTGTACATGGGAATATGGGCAATGGTAGGTTCTGGGTTTCAGTTTCAGGACCGAGGCTGTCTGGCCATTGCAGACAGAGGTGCTGAGGAAGACGTCTGCTCTCAGGTGCACTGCTGCTTTGGGGAATTGCTGAGCAAAGTGGCCATTACCTGCTACCCACCAAGTCCCACAGGAGCATTTCTGACATGCTGTAAGCACCCTGGTTGGATGACTCCAAGTTCAGCAGCATTCTTCTTGTGGTCCTGAGCCTGTGGACTGTGCCAAGTCTCATTCTAAAGGAATCATGTGAAAATATCAGAAGACTTGTTCTCAACTTGAAATCCCAAGTCTTTTTGCCTGAGGAGGTGATTAAAATCTTGGCCTGGGTCCCAATGTAGATGCTCTTGCCCCTTGCCTGGCAGGCCTAGGTTCTCTCTCTCCTGCTCAGTCCTGTTGGTATCCACTGTTTTCCAAGAATCTCTATTATGCCTTCCCCACAATCCTTTCCCATGTGTCTCAAACCCAGAAAAGGAATGGAAGTGAAGAGGCCTGTGCTTCTGGTCTTCCCAGATTCCATGTGATAAGCACTGGTTAAAATGGCGAGGAATTGTTCCCTCATTCAACAAATATTTATTGAGCACATCTTCAACCTCAGGAATTTAAAATCTGAAGTGGTCTTCCCAAACCAGCTGGGCCTCATCATCACCTGAGCCTATTGAAGACAGGCCAGATCCAATCTTTAGAGATTCTGATTCACAAGAATTGGGAGATGTGGTATCATGCAGATATCTGTATTTTTTAAAATTTTAAAATTTGTTCTAATTAGTTATGCATGACAGTAGATTGCATTTTGACACATCATACATAAATGGAGTGTAACTCCTCGTTCTTCTGGTTGTACATGATAGAGAGTTACACAGGTCGAGTAATCATACATGCACATAGGGTAATAATGTCTGATTCATTCTATAATCCTTCCTACTCGCCTACCTTCACTCCCCTCTGTGTAGCCCAAAGTACCTCCATCCCCCACCCCTTATTGTGAATTAGCATCCCTATATCAGAGAAAACATTTGGTCTTTGGTTTATTTATTCTCCAGTTCCATCCAGCAAATGCCCCATAATTTCATTCTTCTTTAACGTTGAGTAATATTCCATTGTGTATATATTCCAAAATTTCTTTATCCATTCATCTGTTGAAGGACACCTAGGTTGGTTCCATAGTTTAGCTATTGTGAATTGAACTGCTCTAAGCATTGATGTGGCTGCCTCACCATAGTATGCCGATTTTAAGTCATTTGGGTATAAACCTAGGAGTGGGATGGCTAGATCAAACAGTGGTTCCATTCCAAGTTTTCTGAGGAATCTCCATACTAGTATTCTGTAATTTCAATGAGCATTTTAGGTAACTGATGTGACAGGACCCTGGAAACTATTGGTCAAGTGGAATGGGAGGTTCTGGCAATGCCATGACATGACATTGAGACCGTAGGAAGAAAATCAGTTCTCACTTCCTATTGGCTCAGGAAATCTTTAATCACTCCCCCACGTAGGAGTGTTGGATTTCACAAAGAAAAGCACCCGGTGCCCAATTAAATGTAAATTTCAGATCAATAACAAAGAATGTTTTAAATATGTGTCCCAAATATTATAGTATGTCTGTATCCACAGTGTTCAGAACATACTCATACTAAAATATTATTCATCTATCTGGAATTCAAATTTAATGGGGTATCTGTTAATTTATGTGGTAATCCACACCCACCCCATGCTAAAATGAAGTTCTTAGAGCTTTTGACCTGCATGCTTTGTCTGTTCTATGTGACATATGGAAGCATCTCTGCTCTGATACAGCAGACCTTCACTTCCTTCACTTCCTCCTGGAAGCCAGTATCACCCAGGCCAGGCCACCCACACTGCACAGGCAGAGAGCAAGTGAGTCAGCTCTAAGGTCACTCAGAGGAACTCCATTCCTGGCTCCCCTTCATCTCAGCTTCTGGTCTCGTGTATCTAAATCTGCCACTCCCAGCCCAGCTGCCTTCCCTGAATGCCCCCATTTGCCCAAACCCTGTAAATACTGGTCCCCTCTGGCCAGCTGACCTCTTAGAATTGCCCTTGATACAGGAGATGTCTGTTCCACATAATACAACTTTGCCATAGAATGAAAGGAGATTATAGGAAAATGTTTGGCATAACCGAAGCAGTAACCTACAAGCAATTTTCAAATTCCAGTGTTCCACAGGTTTTCAACTTTAGCCGATCTGCTGATTTTGTTCATTTCATTTGCTTTTTCTTTGGGGTAAGATTTTATTGGATGAAGTTAAGCATTTAAAACACTGAAAACCACTGAGTATACAGTTGGTGACCAACTCTATGAAAGCTTATCTTGAGTTGTAGAGAACACCGAGGATTGTCTACCTGGCCTATTCAAACATTTACCCTGTACCAGGGAATTCTGTCATCCTCCTCCACACAGTGGATACCTCAGCTCGAGAGCTGGGCCTCTGTGATCAGTGCTAACACCCTGACCTTGCCAGCAGAGGTTTCAGGAGTGAACAAGTGACCCACCCTGGTCAATGAGTCATGAGGGGGGCCTTTTGGGAGTGTTCCTGAGGACCTTGCCTCACTCCTAAGAGAAAGCACCAAAAAGCCATGGTCCCTCTTCTTGCTCTGGATGTCATTGGAGTGAGGCACCTGGAATTGCTGTTGCCATCTGGTTACAAGCCCAAGATGAAGTTTAATGCTGAGGATAGCCCAGCGGGAGGAAAGATGAAATTGGGATTTGATGACATGTGGACATTGTAGGACCACTTAGTATCTTTTCTACTGAAGCTGGTTAAGGTTAAATTTCAATAACTTGCATCCAGAAAACATCCTGTTATATGTGTGGTTCTGTGCTTGGAGCTGCTATTAAGAGGGAATGTCTAAGACAGATATGCAAATTTAAACTTCTGAGAGTCAGAGCAATAAAGCCAGATCTACCTGCCTTTATTTCTATCCCAGAGGGCAGAAATAAGGTGTTTATTCTTATTTCTCCATAGACACTAACTTTTCCCTTTCTTTGAGTTTGAAAAAAAAAATAGCTCTGCTTTAATATTTGTTGATGAAATATGGAAAATAAATTTATTCCTCCCTCTGGCAAAACCTCCATATTTAAATATCCTCCAAACCACAAGAAAAAGCACATGGAATCTGAACTGTGTTATGCATGTTTTGGTGGAATACAGGAAGATGCAGAGGCCAGAGTCTCTAGGGCATCCTTAAGGTGTGGGGTCTCACAGGCCATGGGCAGAGCCCTGGGCCCTCGGCACCCACACTACCTACATGCACTCAATGTGTTTTCCTGCCCTCTTCGCCTCCAGTGACTACTGAGCTGGCGCCCTGGCTCTGAGGCTGGAACTCCCACTCTGAAAACTTTCTACCTTCTTTTGTTTCTGTAGAGCCTCTAAATCACTCTTCTGAAGAGGGCTGGTGGTCTGACTCTGGTCTGTTGACTCTGGAAAGGTGAACTTGCTTCTTAGAGCTTCAAAACACTATGGCAAAGCCACTAGAAATCAATAAGATCTTCAACCCACCAGCAGAGACACAGTCAAGTGATGTGTGGCTCTGAGTCAGAGACTCTTAGCCCTGCAGACAAGACAGAAACACAGTAAAAGAGGAAAAAATAAGTAATACAGATCAATCATGAACACTAATGAAAACAAACACAAGAAACTGACAAGAGGATGAAAACAGATATACCAAATTGAGGCCAATTCATTCCATAAATATTTGCTGAGGGCCTAGGACCTGGTGCCAGGCATTACACAAATTGCTAAAAGTACAAAATGAATAAATTCTATTTTTGCCTCTAGGAGATTCCTGACTTTTCCTAGGGACAGACATAAATTACTTAAGATGAACCTTAAGGGATGAAAAAGATTCATGATCTGGAAACCAGGGTGGTTGGTGTCTTCATAGAAGTCCAGTTGGCATGGCCCTTTCCTAGTAAACATGTAGGTGGGGTCCTCCTAGGACTGGCATGACGTACTGGCACAGAGGGTGAGCATGAAAAGGTCAGGGCAGGTGACATCTGGAGTTTGACCTGCTCCTTGAGTTTGACATTCCTCACATAGACAATGAGTGTGGGTTGGTGATGGTTTTATCTGTAAGCAGGAGAATGTTATAACCAGATCTGTGATTTCATTTTGGAAAAGTATCAATGTGGGGAAATGCTCACCATCACAACAAAGTAGTTCTGATTGCATGTCAGCTTTGTTTACAAGTGAAAACAATCTCTTGGAATGATATTCACTAACTGTTTTCATCTCAGATATGTTAGTTCATGAGTTGTTTTTCATCTTCCCATTTTTGGATTTTCTAGATGCTTATGAACATATGTTGGTTTACTGATGTTTTTAAAGTAGTATGTGGGCAATGGGGTCAGGATGCTGTTGGGAAGTCTCTGGACTGAGTGAGACCAGACAGTGGTGAGGCCTGTTGCGGGGCACTCAGAACTCTGGAGCTCTCTGCCTGGACTAGGGAGGAGTAGTTCAGTGGGAAGAGGTGACTTCTTGGGCCACTTCAGAGACAGAACTGACCAGTCTTGGTTACCACTTGCAGTTAGGTTGGTGGGGAAGGAGAAGAGATGTCAAAGATGACCCAGGGGACCAGAGAGACCTAGGTGCTCACCCAGTGAAAGGCCCCTTATCACACTAGCTCTGCCCTTTGTCTCTGACTCTCTGGAAACCTTCCTTTGGCCTTCTTGTCAGGTCCTCCAAACCAGGATCCATGCTTTCCTC
Source organism: Sciurus carolinensis (assembly GCF_902686445.1). Taxonomy (NCBI): domain Eukaryota; kingdom Metazoa; phylum Chordata; class Mammalia; order Rodentia; family Sciuridae; genus Sciurus; species Sciurus carolinensis. The sequence goes on along the minus strand of NC_062218.1, from coordinate 27,482,068 downwards.
TGTGCACACTGGTGACCCCAGCAGAGGGACAGGCCAAGTCTCTTCTTCTTACATGGTAGGAGCTTACTGCCTCCTCAAGGCCCACCTACAGCACCCTGCTCCCCATATCCATGAGATCTGAGTCTGAAACTCTTCTAAATGCACTGAGCCTGGGAGAGCCAGCTTCATTATCAGAAACTCATGAAGCTCTTTTAGGGCAGTGGGAGACTTTGGGCACCAACCATTTTTCCATCTAGCAGACCTGACCACAGATTTAATAGTCCACCAGCTCCAGAACCAACAGGGAGGCAGTTCCACATGCACACTGCTTTGGGAGCATGCTCTCCACTCCCTCTACCCCTTCCTATCTCCTGAAGATCCCATTTGACAAGGAAAACGTGGATCTGATTAGGAGATTTCACTTGGGCCAAACGGTTGCAGCTCTATTCTCATCAGACAGGCAGGAGATGGGGCCAATTTCCATCAGACAAGCCAAAGAAAATGAGTGACAACTTTAGAACTGAGATGGCCAGGCCAAGGAGAAGGAGCTGCAAAGAGAAAATTGCCTTGATTAAGTGGAAGGCATCCTTAGATAATGGATTAGAAAATCCGTTCCAGGCCGCCACACTCTCTTTTGCTTGATTTCATTAATCTAATTTTTTTTCCCAAATACATTTCTATTTCTGTCACTTAACAAAAAATTGTGGGTCCACTCCCCACTCATGCAAGGATCTGTGGAACATTAAAAAATAGGCATATTCTAACAAAAGGATGATATTTACTATTGGTTGAATAGACTATGACCCAGTTCCAAATTCCCAAAGGAAATAATATTGACTCCAAAAAGGAAACCCAATACAGACATTTTTCCAAAATTTAGGCAAAAAGACTTTTTTGCACTATATTGTGCGGGAGAAAGACTAATTAGAAACCAAAATTCAGTTGGCAGTACACTGGAATTGGCTCTTGCTGGTTCAAGAGTTGATTGTTAGATTTTTCAGGAAGTTTGCAAATTGGCTGAAATCATGTTAGCAGTTTGAAATCAGCAATGGTAGGAACTTAATGCCAGGGAAACTGGCGAGTGCTACCAGTCAGGACGGTGCCTTCCCGCCAGTCAGAGTTCAACCCCATATGATCTATTTTCATATTTTAAAAGGCTATGTATATATGCATTGATTTGTCTGCAAGAAGTCAGGGAGTAGTTAAAACATTAGCCATTTAATTCTGGAGGTGAGGTGAGACTAACAAGTAGTTTTTGTTTTCTTTTACTTCCTCTATTTTTTCCTATACTGAATATGTATTCTCTGTATAATAACCAATCTTTTGGCAAAGGGGAGAGGGAGCCATTTCTTTCCCTCCTGAGGTTTCTGACTCACCCTTTCCTCTCCTCAGGCTCCTCTTGAATCTCCTGCTGCCCTGGCCTCCCAGATTTTTCTTCTCTGCTGAAATCCAAACTGCTCACCTACCTGCAGGTGAGCAGAATTCCAGGTATCCATGTCATGAGAACAGATGAGCAACTCCAGACTCCAGGAAGACAGAGCCCAGACAGCCTGCACCAGTCTCAGCAGCAGGAGGGAACTGACTTCTGGCTGCCCTGGGCACACGGCAGCTATCACTGGTTTAACAAAGGAGGGCTGAGGCTAACAGGAGTCTCCGCACAGGTGACCCTGGGGCTCTGTGGGTGGGACCACACTGTTCCTCCAGGTGTCCACTTTCACCAGCTGCATTCCTATCGTTTGTGGAGCAAGACGCCCACTTTCAACACTTTGTGCATGATCTCATCACCTTCTGGCCAAAAGAGGTGCCCTTCCAATGAGCAGACACGTAAACCCAGGTACAGAGAGCCCGAGTTACTCATCCAAAGTCACTCCACCAGGGGCAGAGTTGGGACAATAATCAATCTGAATCTATTAATCTATTAATACTGAATTTCAGGGTTTTTTTTTTTTTTTCCTTCACTAGACTGTACTGAATACTTCTTGATATCTCAAATTTGCCACAGTATGGCTAGAATGAAACAATCTCCCATTGTCTCATGATTAAATAAGCCTAAGACAGCCTTTTTGAGTGAATGAAACAGGTCTACTAACCCCATTTTGACTTGGTTTTGGAACCAGTTTATGGTCTCTGCAGGAAGGTAAGTGAAATTCCACCTTATTTTTTCCTACTTCCTACATACTGCTTGGGTGAAGGCTTCTGTGGGGTGAATCTAGCATTACTGCCTGGCTGCTTCTCAACGCTCTCACTTCCTAATCCCATAGATTGTGAGTCTCCAGGCTCACCTGTTGCCTCCAAAATCCCGTTTCTAATCATGAGAAGGCTGGGACAGGAAGGGCTGCCCAGCACTCCAGAGACCTTCTCCAACAGACAGTGTACAACACACAGGTCCAGGGCATGGCCTTCTGTCTCTACTCTGCAGAAACTTCTGGCTCATCTGTGCGTGACAGAGAGGCCTGACCCTGTGAAGATGTGACCCTTCTAAAAACAAGAGAGGGTCCTCCATGCTGAACTATCTAGGAAACCATGAAAAAAGGCAACACTAATCCCAAAGATTTACTGACCGACCTTCTAGAATAGGAGGGGTTTTAAATTTTTAAACAATCCTCTATCTTCTAATGCTTCTCCTGCAAGGTTAGGGGACCACCTTGATGTGTAAGATAGAGATCAACATAGTGGGGGCTCAATCCTGATCCTCTCTGTAGTGACAATTGGATAGGGCACACTCACCTTTATTGATTTATACACTGGACTTTCTTATCAAAACTTAGGTTTAAGAAAGGATTCCAGTGCCTAATAAATAGGAAGTTTGAGAAACACTCCTCTAATCTAAGCATCTTATTTAAAAGACTGAAGAAATGGAGGCCCCAGGGAGGTGACGTCCACGCGGTGAGTGAAGGAGCCAGGTCTCCCACTAGGGCCACGGTCACTCTTGCCTCCACTGTGCTTTAACCTGGCAGGCCCTTGGCCTTGGCCTCGTGAGTCACTCCTGCCTTTCCCCTACCACAGCTCTTGTTCTTGCTGGTGAGGAAATGATCTAATCGTGTTCAGTTCTGGACCTGGCTCTACTACCTGGTCTCACCCACGTGTTGGCTCAGAGTTCCTGTTCATGGACCCTGGCCAGTCCAGCAGCAGACCTGCCAGGCACTTTTAACTCCACATCCCCTGCCTGTCCACACCATGTGAACAGACAATTGACTTTGGTGGCCCTGGTCCTGCCAAAACACTCCCATCAGCCCAGGATGTGGTAGATTACAATCGACTCCATGCCCCGTGTATGGTATACACTGACTCCAAGTCACTGGTGATGCTAAGTTCAAGGATGACTAGAGAAATGTGCATGAGATAAACACCAAGATACACCGCAATATCCACGCACAGACTGAGATCCCCTGAGAGTTTTCAGTAGTTATGTGACTCTTAAAATAGCCATGGATGGTCCCTAGATCGTTCTTTATTTCCTCTTGTCAAATACAGAGTACAGAACTATATGTGTTGTCACAGGGGTTCCCAGTTGATGAACAGCAAATACATTAGACTTACCCCCAGGCAGTGCCATTAAATTGTTCTCATTTGCACAACCAAAGGATTTGTTCCTTTATGGATTGTATCACTGTGGTGTTTCCATAAATAGCAATCCTCCCTAATGATTTAGTCATACATGCTTCTTTACAGAAAAAAGAAGAGAAAAAACATGCAAATATGCAACATCACAATTCCTGCAAACAAACAAACAAACAAAAAACAATAATGTGCACTTAAAAATGAAAAAATAAGGGAAAGAAATGAAAAAGGCAAAACCTAGAGCTAAGGACATTCATGGTATCTTGATGTTTTGTTTTTTTTTTTCAAGTTGTGGCTCACAGCACAGAAACTGCTCTGGTTTGGTGCCATGCAAATCAGGCCGCGCTCTGAACCCCTGAGCGTAGAGATCAGCACTGGGTTTAGTTTAGATCAGGCTATTCTGAGGTGGTCATCGCGTGCTGTTGACATTTTCCTCAAGGACTGTGACCTGGTCCAAGAAATCCCACAGCCCTAAAGACCAGTGGAGTTAGATTCTGAACCTGCTGAGTTTTCTGGTTCTGTTTACAATTCTTGACCCCTAGTCAGCAGTCAGTGAACTGGGAACTGGGAGTCAGGGATAACCTGGGATTAAGATGGCAGATTCCTCCTACCTTAGGAACCGCCCTCCACCCCCATGCTATCTCCCAATCCAGCAGCAATTGAGATCTCCCTGAAGCAGCGGGTGGGGTGGTGGTGGTGGGGATCCTGTTCAACAGCTACCTTGGCTCCCATTGCTGGGCATCTCTGAGCCTGGCTCAGGAAGTTTTTCTCTAAGCCTGAGCGAGACACAAGAGAGAGGGATGGTGTCAGACCCCAAGCCTCTGCCACCACCAGTTTGGCATAAAAAGCTGTGATAAAACTAGATTGTCTGACATTTCCTTCTTCATCCTCTTTTCTTTTTCTTCCCTAAACAGAGCAAGCTCCAAACGTGACCTACATTCCCTTGCTCTCTGATTATGCAGAACTTGCAAAGCTTTGTCTTCAACCTGACTAATATTTTCAGTGACAAGCTTTTCATCTTTTGGAAAAGAAGTGTTCGTATCCGCCTGCCAGAGTGCATAAGTCTTGGCGATGACCGAGGAGGATGAATGAGTTACCAAGACCACTCGGGGACGCAAAAGGGACTTTGACCAAGAATAAGAAAAATAAAACAAAACAGAACAATAACAAAATCCAGATCCGGCCCCTTGGAGGTAATTTGCATTTAGTTTGAAAGTTTTCATCAACAAGAATCAAGACATTATTGATTAGCTAAGTGATGTTACAGTTCCTCAAATCAGCCCAAGACCTATAACAGACTCTGTGGCCTAGGCCTGGAATTCTGCCACACTCCCAAACCCACTCAGGAACTTCCAAACTCTGCATTTTGCATTAAAGATTAATTGACTTCTTCCAACTTTTCAGTGACTCAGACTCAGAACACAACAGGGTTTTAAAGAATCAGGAGGAACAATTTAAAAATAAAAGCCAAGCACCCAGCTCAGGCGGAAACCTGGCTCTATTAGTCAAAATTAAGTTATCGACATTTTCCCCCTATTTTTTTTACCTTGGAGGCTGTGCATTTTTAATATTTGATCCGCTGTCCTTTTCTGACATCAAAACTCCCAATTACAAGTGGTAATTAAGAAACATTTGCTTGGTGACTTTAGAAATGTCATTGCTAGCCAGAAATTCTGGCACTAAGATGCTGATCCAAAGCCCTTCTTTTATTCTCAGTGAGGTGAAACAGAGCCTGCTAAATGTTTAAAAGAAACAGACTTGCAGCCTTGGGATCCAACTGTATTTGCTTCTATCCAGGTTAGTTCAGCTTCATGCCACATTCAAGTTGTCTGGTCAGCAAGGACTTAAACACTCTGCCCTATGGGCCTGGAAAGTCACTGTGTTGGAGTGCAGCTCACTGGATGCATCTGCCCTCAGCAACGTGAAGATGTGCATCTCCAGCTTCCTGAGCATTGCCTCCCTTGCAGACTTCATTCCCTCCCCACTGCAGTTAAATAGCTCAAGTCATCCATTCATTTGTTCCAAAGAGTTCACTGATGAACTCTTGGGGGTCAGCACTGTGCAAAAGCACAGGCAATACAAAAGTGAGCAAAACAGACAGCATCCCGACCTTTAGAGAATTTGTGAGACTGAAGACAGCAACTGAGGTGTTGCAGTAGAGGGTGCTCTCAGTTCCCAGCCTCTGTTTTCCCCTCTCCGGACGTGACATCTCTTCAGCCCTCTGGCCTTGTCCGCTCAGCACTGTGCTCATCTTTGGTGCAACTGTGACCTTAGACAGGGAAGACTGAAGAGTTGCTCGGTGGTGCCATTGACTCAGCATCAGTTTAGCCTCATCCCGGCTGGAGTCCTGGTCCTGCTCCTAGTTCTAACCACTGAAGCCTCTTCTTTTTCAAGTCGTTTCCCATAATGGCATCCGGAACATCACCCTGTCCCTTGAACTGGTGGTAGCAGTGTGTTACAAGCTGCCTGGCCTTCCCTTCACTGAGTCCCATCAGCCCTTGGAGACTACAGCTTGAAGGACCATGCTGTGCTGGACACTTTGATAGGCAATGTTCCTGCCTCACATTATGCAGAGACATTACTGCAGTTCACATCATGCTACCTACCCTGCCCGCCCCCCCCCACACCACACACACACCATCTTCTTGCCATTGGCTGAGTCAGTCCTCCTAGGTGTGTTGATGGCCCTGGGAGGAAAAGCTGAGCCTGCAGGTGGAAGGGGAGGCTCCCAAGGAAGAAGCTGTTGCAGAGCACAGTTTTTCCTGACATATTACTTTGCCCTCAAAAAGTTCCCAAAAACGTTTGGTGAGGAATCTCCCTACTCAAAATGGGGCAAAGTGAAAATGTTTAAACTGTAGTCACTGTAACAGACCAGGATAAACCCTCTCAAGAGGTATGGATCAAGAACAACCTGGGGCACATGTCTTCAGGCTCAATGGAAGTCCTGCTTGGAACAGGTGAGGCCAAAGGAAGGACACTGAGCCAGTGGTCAGGAAAACTGGCTGCTTGACTCGTGCCTGCACTGCCCGGCCAGTAGTGTACTACGGGCAACTGCTTTATCTCACTGGGTCTCAGTTTCCTCATCAGTAATGTGGCAGATGACAAGGCCATCTGAAGCTTGAAATACTCCTCATCTTGCTTCAAGTTGATGCACTGATACTTTCTAAGACATGGTCAAAATGGGCGGGTTTGTTCAAAATATTCACTTTATAATAGAAGTGAATATGAGGCATTGGGTCATCTAGTTTGAACACTCAACAGAAAAATGAAGGTCTTGGAATAGAGCAACAGGTGGACAGCAGCAAAACATTTTCTACTGAATAAATTCCAAGAGCTACTTCATTGAAGGAGGGTTCTTGTTAACAGACACATGTGAGAACAGTTGTCCACCGCAGTCTTCTTGAGTCGTCCTTCCTGTGGAAGTGCCTGGGAAGTCCTATACAGTGGAAAGTTCCTTCAAGGTCTAAACCAGAGCTTCTGAGACTTATTTGGCCAAGGAACTGTTTTTTATATTTATCTATTAGCATCTCTCAGATGTGTACATCTGGGTTTCACATTGTGGGAAATACCACTACTAAGGGAGTTTTTGTTTGTTTGTTTTTTAAACACAAAGAAGGGCTCAGCAAAAGCCAAGCAGGAAGACTCTTAATTTACCATTTTCAAACCTGAGCAACAGCTCACATCTAGATGCGCCTGGGTCTTCTTTTTCTTACCCACTGACTCTTGGGTGACTGCAAAGGCAAGCAGTGACCTCAGTCTTTGCCAGCCACTTCTCTTGAGGCCCCAGGACACACAGCACACTGTCAGCAAACAGACCAACACAGAACTAAATCATAGTGATGTCTCCCTAGCTCAGGGATGGCCTCTGCCTGCTCGGGGACAACTAATTGCTTTGCAGCTCAAGCTACATAGCTTTCTCACATCCATTATTCCCCAGGGTCGTATTTTCTCAAACCGCATTTTTTCAGGGAATAGAGCAGGAAGAAGGCAGGGGCGAGGGGGTGTGGAGAGAGAGAGAGAGAGAGGAAAGAGAGAGAGAGAGAGAGAGAGAGAGAGAGAGAGAGAGAGACTGCACACAAGTGCAATGGTGGGCAGGAATTCTTTTTTAAACTTCATTATATACGTGATTATTGTCTTTAAAACCCTTCACTTAACACAATCAATCCTTCCCCCTCAGATTGAAGGCTGAGACTAGAAACTGGAGGGATGTGTGGTCACCACCAATGTCCTGGGAGAAAGGGGGGGGCATCGTCCATTGAGGAGCAGGTGCATCGTCCCCTCAGGGGCTCTGATAATCTGGGCACCATTAGCAGCAGTGTGGGGGGAAGGCCAGCAATGCTCAGATGTGGCAGTGTGGACAGGGCAGTGGCTGAGACTAGAGAGGGCATGAGAGGAGAGGAGCCGTCAGCATGGGCCAGGGCACCACCGTCCAGTCTCTGCGCTCTTCCCTCAGGCAGTCCTGGAGTAGCGCTCCAGACTCTCACCACAGTGCTTCCAGAATCCGTGTCTGCTGAAGGAACAGGCAGTGAAAAATGGTGAGGGGCAGAAAAATCCAGAACATGTGTCTGAGGTAGCATGAGAGGGCATCTTGGCATGAGCATATACCCCTTCCCAGGAAGGTAAAGTTTCTCAGAGAGGAAACAAACGTCCCTTCTGCCTTCAGACTCCCTGAAAACGCCTAAAGAAGATGAAGAAGATTTGGTTTGTTCATCTTTGATGTCTATAGGAGGGACCCTCACCCGGTGAGGCAACTTTTCTAGGGGTTCCAGGAGATCATCCTAAAGATTTGGCAGGAAAAAAATAAATGAAGGAAAATGAGGGAGGAAAACTAGAAATTGGCGTGGAAACATAATCATCTGGAGTCCCCAAATTATTTTCAAGTCTTGAAAAGAAAAAGTAAAGAATCTTCTTCCTACAATTACGTTTAAAGAGATCAGAATCATGCTTACTTTATCATAAGAAATGTGGCCTTCAGGTGGACCAGAAAAGTCAACGGTGAGAACTGGGTCCCCTTAGGGGCTTTGATGCATTTGGTCAAACCAGAGCCCAAGGCACTACCCTCAGAGATTTAAGTTCTCCATGACGACACTTCATGTGTTGAGCATGTCTTTTCTTATCAGAGGGTTGCCTCTTTTTCTTTATTTTCAAATTTCTTTGACAACTGCCTGTGGTTGGCCATTTCCAACTTGTAGTCAGATGACTGGCTTGGACGTAGCTGGGAAAGCGCCCGCCTGAGGCACAGGGGTCTCCTCACTGGTTTCTGGGTCTCTTCCAAGGGCATTGGTCTGGGTATTGTTTTTGACTCAAAGTCTCCATGGGGGAAGGAGGGTGTAGGGCTACCTAGTCTCCCTTCTTGCTGACGTCACTCCCTCTCAGTCTCCACTTCTCAAAGTTTCCATGCTCCTAAATTTCAAGTTATATTTAAGAACGCACACATGTCATTAAAATTCATATGAAGAATTTGCCAAAGTGGTTCTTGCCTTCTGATTTCCTTCCCCCCAGTGCAGTTCGTAAACATCATTTGCTCTTTGTGGTCGGTTGTTGTTTTGTTGGGGTTCATGAGTTTCTTTCTTTCCTTTTGGTCTGGTCTAATCAAGAAACCACACAGCCATTAAGGGCACAGCTCCACGGCTGAAGGAGACAGCGTGCAGTATGCTGGGGACTGCCGAGGGGAAAGTTTCCCTTAGGAGGCACGTCAGCCTGACAGCCTGGTCCCAGGGGGCCAGTCAGGGCTGCAGGCTCTGGCACGGAGGTGCTCTCTGGGCAGGAACTGGGGGGCAGGCTGACTCTGGTAAGCTTCGTCCTGATGCTAAGAGCTACTGAGGGCTACTCAGAGTCCCTCAGCTTCTGAGAACAAGGACAATGATGTCTCAGTCACTGCCCTCATATACCATGAACTCTTATTCGAACAAAAAAAGACATTTCTGATTTCAAATAACCCTCTAAGCACTTTTTAAAAATCACATTCTTAATTACTCGCTCTACTGAACTCCACCTTGACTTCAACTCAAATTATTCCCAGTTTGCTCGTTGCTGAGGGGAAGAGTGTCGTGGAGGGCTGGGGGGTGGGGCAGGCGTGGGGCTAAAATATGCTTATAAATGTCAGGCTGATTTTCCACAGCAGACGGGAGCCCTCCCGCTGGGGAAGGACTAGGGAGGGCAGACTGGATTAGCTCTCAGATTCAGACTCCATTGAAAACTACTCCCTCCCCGGTCCTGTGATCAAACGCTTCCCTGAGATGACCTCTGACCTGTGGCCTGTTGCTGCACTCAGCCAGCTTCACCCCACAGCCACTATGACCCATGGCTCCCATCGAAGTCCACGTGCAACTGTGAACTGGTTGGAGTGTTGACTCGTCGCACCAAAGGGAAGGCATGAGGAGTCCCTGTAAGCCTTTCCTCAGTTGTGGTTTCTGAAATTTTGGAAGGGGAGTCAAGCTTAAGGAGTGATCGAGCAGGCAGCTGACTGCTGGGGTAGCCAATGAAGATGAATGACGTGAGGCATCTGGAGGAAGCTTGCTCTCTCCATTGACGGCCACCGGGGTTAGCCCCTGCACGGGGCTGTGAGACTCTTGCAGCAAATATTAATTTTGGTCAAACAAATGTTGACAAGGAGGAGGAGAAATCAACACCCTCCGACATGCTGGTGGGTGTGTAATATGGTACAACCGCTGAAGGAAAGTGTGACCATTCCTCGGAAGTTAAACTAGAATCATCACCTGGCCCAGCGTCTCCACTCCTCAGGTTCATACCCCAAAGCCTTGAAAACAAGTGTGGAAAAAAAACTTGTACATGAAAGTACATAGCAGCACGGTTCACAGTGGCCCATAGGTGGAAGCCATCCAAACGTCCATCAACTGATGCATCGATAAACAAAACATGGTATATCTATATAGCAGAATATTATTTAACCTTGCAAATAAATGCTGTACTCATACATGCTATAACATAGATGAACCCTGGAAGCTTTATTAACTAAGTCAAAGAAGCCAGATTCAAAAGAAATGCCTCTCGGATCCTTTTATCCTCTCTGCTCCCACCACAGATACCCCACTGGAAAAGTCTGGCTCTTCTCTCATCCTGCAGTCTCCAGAGTAATAGTCCAGACTAAAACATGGCTGCTGTTGCTATTTTTCCGGGTAGTTGGCTTCTTATTGTGGCTACTTTCCCACATTATCTCCTAAATCCAGGGCCTATAGTAACACATTTGAATCTTCCATCCTAGTATTCAGAATTCTTTACCATTGTACCTTACTTTTCTACCCTAGGGCTTCTAAATAACACTACCCTATCACCCAGCACCACCCCATCCTCTAATCTCACCCCATTACTGCTCACCCTACTCACACAGAGTAAATACATTCCTACCTCAGAGCTTCTGCTCAACTGCTGACTTCTGGAATGTTCTTTCTCTCCTATTGGCCAATGTGCACTGTAGCTACCCTGCGCTGAGGGGTGAGTGCTTAGGATTCATGAGCACCGGGAGCCTCTCCTTAGGATGCTCGCCTTCTGTTGCTCTGTGATCTGTGCCCTTGTGTTCTTCCACATCCACTCCTGGATCCCCCTTCCTCCAGATGTCTGCATGCAAGGCTGGGCATGCCAATTTCTCCCATGTTTTTGCTGTTTGTAGCACTTACTGTTGGCATCACATTGGCCTGACTCATCCTCTGGTTATTCCTCTAGGCCTGTTTCATCAAAGTCCTGAAGTTACTTTGGTTCACTGTTGTTCAGGCACCTCACATGTAACCAGTACACGCACAGTAGATACAGGTCGGAGAACAACTGTGCCTGAGTTCACCATCACAGCCACAACCCATTGGCCACTTTATCCACTAAGGGGACCCTCCTCTTCCTCCTCACTGACTTCTTTAAAGAGGTGCTGACCAACACTGTCCTCATCCTTCTACATCCTCAAGCCTCACCTGTGAGATGTTCTTCAACTATGGAGTCCTGAGATTGGAAGGTGCTGTGAACCACACCCCTTTTGGAAATTCATAAAGCATTCACTCAATTTTTTTAAAATCATCTTTTACTTTAAGACATTGGGATGAACAATAGAGACCAGTTCCTGCCCTCCCCAAACTTAGCCTCTTAAGAGTTCTGAGAAGTCCCTCAGTAAAGTGACTTTAGGATTGTTTGTTGATATGTGATTTTCCAAATCATACCCACCCACCCACCCACTTTCCTGAGAATCACCTAACGATGCTCCGGGCCACAGATCAGACTGTAGACTCCAATGAGAGAGCCAGCAAATCAGGCTAAATCAAAGTTTTGGATGAAGGAATCAAGAATTGATCTTTTCATTTCACACCAGGAACCTTTGATCCCCCGCAAATTCTTCTGAAAGAGCCGGTGTGTGTGTACCAAGAGCTGCTGAGATGCATCCTTTTTAAAGCGCACTGTGGTTGTGAGTAGGGTGGTCACAATGCACTGTGATTCTGTGGCAGCTCATGCAGTCTGTTCCCTCCCAGGCACCCAGAAATAACAACAATGGGAGCGATAGAGCACGCAGGTGGGGGCGGGTGGGCGCAGCCAGGGAGGCGGGGGCTGCTGGGGAGAAGTGCTGGCGTAGGGTGTTCACTGCTGACGGGTTCTGAGAGTCTTGCTATTGGGGTTAAAATTGGGGCAAAGCTAATGTCACACGGGAGTAAGCACCTGTTGGAGACTGAGGTGGAGGAGGAGGAAGGACGAGTGGGAACCAGTCAAGTGGGACCAGGAACACACTGTCATGAGTGAACCTGGGGGCGGCAGAGAGGGGCAGCAACTCTCTTTCTCTGACACTTTCTTATGCTACCATTTTGGTTTTAAGGCAGAGGCCACACACTTTCCACACTTTGGGAGGGAATGTCTAGATTTCAAAACAGACACGTTTAACTCCTGGGATGCTTCTCTATCCTTTCACCTTTGGGGAGGGAAGATGGAAGAAGTAGGTTTAAGATGATGGAGGGAGGGAAGAAGGGAAGAAGAGAAGGAGCGAGAAGATGGGAGGAAGGATGTTTTTCCAGGAGTCAAATTTTGGAAAACTTGCAATTAGAGGATTTCTAAGGTCCTTTCCTACTTGAAGACAACACATGATCTTGGGGTTATATCAGGCAAACCTGTCCAGGGCTGGAGAGTTAGAGGGAAATCCTCTCAGGGTCCATCACCACCCCCTAAAGGGAGGACCTTTAAGACCTCCCAGCCCAGGAGCCTGCATCACCCCAAGTGTGCTGCCCACTTCAAGGTGGATCATAGGCCTGCTCCTCCACAGTCTATTTCTGGATCCAGTTGCATCTGCTGTGCTTTGGGGTGTAACTTCATGGAGGCACCTCCCAGGGTCATAAGACCTAACTGCTCCTCTCTGAGCCGGGATGATTTCAGTCACGCGGGCTCTTTGTAAGCGTGACTGGCACATCTTAAGGTGGAGGTCTTCCAAGGTGCTTTGAATCATTCAAACCTGACTGTCAGGTTCAGAGAAGTATGAAATATAAAGTTAAGGACCAGGCCCTGGAGAGGGTTGAAATCTGGCGAGGTCGAGAGCAGGAGGAGACAGCAGCTGACAGAGGCACCTGAGAAGCCCCAGAGCTCCTGTATGGAGATGCGAGAGCCTGTTGGACAAGAGGACAAAGCAGACAGGCCCTGGCCTGGTAGACTCCTGTGGGCAGAAGGGATCTGACATGTGGAATGAATTAGGGAGACAGACAGGAGCTGGAATTAACAGCGCAATAAAAACAGAGTTAATTCACCCTCAGAAGCCAGAGCACTTACTGGGCACCAGGCGAGGCTGACAAGCCTGGCTGACTCCTTCTCCTGACCTGGGGCCCACAGAAAGGCAACAGTCCAGCATAACTGGTGGCTTTGGAGATGGAAAGAGACAGAGTGGACATTGATCCCCTAAGTGGCAACTCACAGCCTGGACAGGGATACTGTCTCCAGGGCTCTGGCTTGACCTGAGCTGATAACAAAACCACCTTGACCATTCTGTTTTGTGTGGAAACTCCTCCTTAAGAATGTGCTGAGCAACTCAGGAATATCACCAGGCCCTGGCCACCTCCATTCACATTCTTTTTATATGCTATAACCTACTGGCCCTGGTTCACTCTGATTTGACACAAAATAAAGTTCTAATATGTATGTAGAGGTATTTCAATTTTCTTTCTTTGTATTTGCTTCATTAATTAGATTTCTCATGGCACTGATGGTCCTTCCAATTCCTGCACCCACGGTTCAGGTGTTCTGCAAGTGACTCTCATGTCAGGCCACCTCTGCTTGCACCTACCTTCTTATATGCAGTTTCCCTGTTGGCCTCATGGGGTGCCCAGTATCCTTCTACTATATTCTTTTTCTGCATTAAGTATCCAGAGGGGGTCTTATTCCACTGGGTACCAGTGTCCTCTGATTTGATCCTGCCACAAATCCCCACATTGGCTACGGGACTCCACATGTGCCCAAGGGAATGGCTGGTCATCACTGGTACAAGGTCTCCTCCAGCTCCCCACCTCTTTAATTATTTTCAAATATTAATGACTAATAATATTTGTTGGTAGGTGTTGGGAAATGTGGTGATGAACAATCTGGAAATAGTGCTTATCTTGAGAAAGAAGATTGCCTCTGGTTCTTGGAGTGTACAATTGGCCTTTAGAAAACTCCTAAGTTCTCTCCACCTCTTCACTGCAGGCCTCATTCTCCAGGGTCTCTTAGGTCAGAGGTAAACGCATGGCCTCAAGCTACACATGGTCCAGCAGGTACTAACCTGGGCCTGCTGGCTTCGCCTGGACCTACCCTCTTGCAGGGGCTGTCCCTGCCTGTCCCCATCACAACCAGCCTTGTGTGTCACATTCCTCTGCAGCCTGGGGCATTTCTGAAGGTTTAAAGCGCAACTTTCATTTGTTAGTAGCCAGCAGCTTTTCAAGCCGCCTTAAGAAATCTGAAGACAATAGCCTTCTGTAGCTAAGACCTAGACCCAAAAATATTGACCCAAATTCTCAGGATCAGAGGCACCATGAGCAGCTGTAAATGGCCACTTCTAACTCCCGAGGGCCGTAAATGCAGCCTCTACTCCAGGCTGCTCAGGCTACACTCCTCTCGCCTCCTGCATGGCACAGCTGGGCCAGGCCATTCCCATCAACAGCTGATGTCTGCCATTTAGAAGCTGTGAATCCATTTCACAGAGAGATGGGCAAATTGTTTCCGGAAAAAGGTCATGCTTTCCCTTCCCAGCGTCCCTTCACTTATGTTAAGCTCAGTCCTTTTTAAGAATATTTACTTTGAAAGGGTAAGACCTATTAACTTCTCTTGTTCATGTTCCCCTGCAAAAAATGCAAGACACCACCTAACGATTTTATGAAGTAAAAGTGATGCTGATAGCTAAGATGTACTGATGCACAGACTGGGAACCTTCAGGAACAAAGCGTGCTTTTAGGAGGAGAGTCAAAAACAGAATAGAATTTAGCATCTAAAGAGCTTTATTGTAGTCAGTGCTTGTGTAATACAGAGTATCCTATGAATGTTACCTTCAACTCCACAAGCACCACGTCACCCCCAGATGCTGATCATGGCAGCCACTGCAGACTTCCAAGACGACAGAAACTTCTTCGGGCTCAGTGTTTCTCTTTTGACCCCCACCCATTCTTCTTGCATTATAATTTGCTCCTATCTACAACAAAAACAAAAAACCAGCCAGAAACAGTGGTAGAAGTAAAGGCAGCTCAGAAACCAACACAAATGAGGAGCTGCTTGTCAATGATGGTGAAACAGACCGCAATTTCTGAACGTCTGTGGTTTGTCCTGAGGGTGTGCCCTGGGAACCCTGCAGAAGGTGGCCCCCGGTCGGCTGTGGGCCACTGCTACCCTGTCATTGCCTCTGCTGCCTGTAATTTTCAAGCAGGATGCCCCACATCACACAACATCCACATCCTTCTCTGTGCTTTTTATAACATAAATGCTGAGATTTTGCTGAACAAGCCCTCACTTGTCCAAGCATTGGTTAGTCTGTGTATAACATATGTAGACTGGTATTTTGATTGACTTTTGAAACACACCAAATGTTGTTCAAGGAGTTTGGTGTCCTTTTGCAGAAACCCTTAAGTCATCCATTGCAAGCCCAGGAAGGGACTTTCATGGTCATGCAGTGTAACCTACTCATCCATCCAGTGAGGAAATGAGGTCAGGAAAGGTGAGTGAGCACCCTACTGAAGTATGTACAGATCATTCCAGAAAGAGTCATAATTAGAATCCAGGTTTTCTGACTTTAGAACCAGAGCTCTTTTCACTCAGAGACCAAAGAGCACGATCTAATCTTTTAAAGGCATGCTCTACTGGCCATGGTAAGAGAAAATGAGAAAAAGTTCCTTAAAATACAGAAAGCCAGGAGGCTGATGATAGCCAATTAAGTTAATATGCTCTCCTAATTAAACCTTCCACACAGAAACGGAATCATGGAATTTAAGTCTCTCTGTTCATCTTCCAGTAGAATTCCTAATGAGCTGTGCAGAGACCAGAGGTGTAGAAAGAAAGGAAAAAGGCAACCAAGAACCTTGAAAATCCAGTCTTGGATCCCCATGCCCAGGGCACCAAGGGATTCCCACCAGCCTCCTCATCCAATGGTCCTTGGCTACAGAGAAGTGTTCCATCCCTCACCACCCATTCCCATTATCATCCCCATTATCAGGATGGGGATGGAGATCCCTAACAGTTGTCCCCTCCTGAGGAGAGTGTGAGGATCAATGAGTTACTGGTTGCCAAGGGTTGCAAACTGCGGCTGAAAGGCACTGCATTAAGCCCAGCATCATTATTATTAAACCTACAATTTAAAACCAATTATACTTTGCAGAAGACTGCAGCCTGCATTTAAACCACTCCTGGAGGAAAATAAAAAGCCTGTGATGCAGAGTTCAAGGCAAGTGACAGAAGTGCTGTGCTACACGAAGCTGGGATTTGGGCACACATTGATAATAGTAACCCTGGGGTTCCCACTCAGATGGAAGCAGGACAATGAGGTGCAAATGCTAGAGAATAAAACAAGATGCAAACATCTCCTTTTACCAAAAAGCATCTAGAGAGATTTCAAAATAAATTTACTTATTTTTCTCAGAGGGGAGAAAGCATAATACCTCCATGTAAATCAGCCTCAGACTGGTAGCCAGACCCTCCCAATGGTGCTGTCTGGAAAAATAAAACAAACAAGCAAACAAACAAACAAAAATGGAATCACGTGCTAGGATCTTGAAATCAGGATTTTCCATGCAAAAAGTCTGAATTTGCAGCTGCTCTTGACAAAGCAATAACCCAGCAACACTGTGGCTGGAGCCAAGACTTGCCTGTCAACTTGAGACAAATGGATGGGCATCCAGTGTCTGTTCACTCAGTCTCCACCACACCCCACGTCTCTCGACACAGAGAACCTACATTCATGCCCTTTATGCTCATGCTTGTCTCCATGGTTGCTTATTGAAGCTCATGGAGAAAGTGAAATCTTTCTTATAATGGCAACTCTGCTGTTCTTATATTTATCCTGCTTGCATCTATTTATGTTATCCACATAATATGTGTTAGACATTTGTCTATGTGATTTCTGATTCAAATCTCCTTTAGGAGACAAGTTTCCTATAGCTGCTAAAAACTATCAGTCATAAAGGAAGTCCATTTCAATTTGAATAACCATCATTGAGTGCCTACTGGGGTCAAGAGGCTGGGCTGGCACTGGGGAGGAGCTCAAGGACCACTGCCTCCCTGTGGGCATTTCAGCTCAGAAGACTGGATACGATACTGGAGAAGATGATGTCATAGGAAAGGCATAAACCACTGTGAGATGCAGAGGAGGCAGAAACCACATCTGGCTGGGACATCAGGAAAAGCTACATGGAAGAAATAGTGTTTGGAACTCACTTCGAAGAAGGGGTGGTATTTTGACAAGTAGAGAAGGAAAGCAAGAGAATTCTGCTCAAGAGAGAGAGAGAGAGAGAGAGAGAGAGTGGGGGGACCTGGTGCAGAGGCAGAGAAGCCCTGGGGCGTGCAGGGAACGGTGAGTAACCCTGCCCTAAAGATTGATAGACTTGGGAAGGGAGCGGCCAGGAAGTGGAACTTTGGGTTCTGTTCCCATTTCTCCCCCAGCCCAGCTTCAGGTAGGCAGAGGCGGCATCTTAACTACCTGGTGACTGCTGAGTGTCTCACAGAGCCACCCTCACAAAGATCTCAAACAGAAGAGCACCCAAACCCCCTCCTGGATGCGGGTCTCAGGGAGTGGAGGGAAGCTCAGTGCTTACCAGTCCACAGTGCTGGCTGCTCATGGAGCCCGGTATTTAAGGCAACAGGGACTAGGACCAGTTTCTTGGGGTATGCCTCAGTGTGAGGCACGGTCCTGGTCCTCATAAAGGAAACTCACAAGCAGGCGAAGAGCAAACGCGTGGTTTCGGCATCATCTTTCCACTTAGGTGCTGATGTGAAAAGCCCTGGAGTCCAGCTGTGGCTCTCCATGCAGCCCATCCTCAAAACCCACTGCCTCTGCCTTCAGAAGCATCCCGAATCCAATCTACTTGGCATCTTCATTGCCGTTGGCTTAGCCCAAGACCCCATCATCTCCCACCAGGCCCTCTGTAAGAGCCCACAGCTGCCCTAACCCCCATAGTCTGTCCTCCACAATGGAGAAAAAGTCAATTTCATCACCTTCTCCTCCTACTCAAGGCCACCAGATGGCATCCCTTCATACTTAGCATAAAATCTGAGGTTGTCTTCAGAGTGGCTTTCTAAGCTGCACAGCTTGCCCCTGCCTCCCTTTCTCCCACCCCATCCCAGTCACTTCATTCTAGCATTCAGGCACTTACCTGGTGTCTACCTCCTGCTGCCAGGAAAACTCTAGGATCGAAGGTCCCCTTCTTCCCCAACGAGTGCAATGAAGATGCTCCGGCCTCAGGCACTTTGTGCTAGTTGTTGCCTCTCCCTGAAACCATGGATCTCCCTCACAGCACTCAGGCCTTCCCAAATCCCCTACCTGAAAGGCACCCTTTCAAGGCCCCTAGACTTAGCGGAAATTATGCATTATACTTACCGTCTGTCTCCTCCATTAGAACACAAGCCTCACGGGGACAGGGCTTTTGTCTATTTTGTTTACTGCAGTGTCCCTGCCTCTTATGAGTGCTCACCATTTACAGAAGGACTGATACAAGGGCTAATCTGCAGGGCGCTGCCTGAAGGAAAGCAGAATTCAGAAAGGGGGATGTACGGGTGAGCTGAAGGAGGTCAGGGGGAGTCTAGAGGGATGAGCTGGGTTTCCAAGGTCACTTAGAGTGGAGATCAAAGCAGACAAGAGAAAGGATTTTACACGTGAGAAAAGCCGTGACTGGAAGCGTAGAAGTCAGATTTAGCATGGCAGGGGCAAACTGGCCCATGTGACCCAAAGGTCATTTCCTGCGGACTCTCGGCAGACGATGACATCGGTTAGGGTGGGCAGGATCAGCTGTCATGATTTCCAAGAGCTGGTTGCTTTAAACATCACCTGCCATCTCCAGAAATCCTGAATCAGCAGCCTGGATGGCCAGGGAATCTGTAGCTCTAACAGGGTTGTGAGCCACTGTACGAGGGTATGCGAGCCCAGAGACAGATGATGCCACAGCAGGATGCCACTTTTCTAAAGAACACTGTACTTGCTGAGAGCCTCTCTGAGAAGGGGGAGCCAGGGACAGCTCAGCTGGGGAGAGGAGTTGTCCTGCAGGGTGGGTGGGGCAGGATGGCGTGGGGGCAGGATGGGGGTGGATGAAGCTTGCAGGACAACCTAAGGACTCCAGGGGGAGGCTACCCAGCCACTCAGGGAAATACCAGGAAGAGGAAGACACTAGGATCACACTGTCACTCACATCCCTCTGGAATCAGCTGGGGATGATGGAATGATGGAGACAGATGTCTATCCCAGACTTACAGCCAAGCTAATTACCTAACCTTCTCAGCTTCGTTTCCTTTTTCCATGCCACTCATGGAAAACAAACGAAGAAGATCTGTGAGCCTCCTACGTGCCACTGATCCAGGCCCAGAGATGCACAGATGACACATCATCCTGACACTTAAGTCACCTTGGGTTCCACCAGGAGACAGATAAAGAAACAACTTCAAAACAAGAAACCCTGGGACTGGGGTTGTGGCTCAGTGGTAGAGCGCTTGCCTAGCACATGTGAGGCACTGGATTGGATCCTCAGCACCACATACAAAGAAATAAAAAGAAATACAGGTATTGTGTCCATTTACAACTAAAAATAACCTCAAAACAAAACAAACAAACAAACAACAAGAACCCTACCTCTACCTTACACAGTATTGGAAGGATTTAAGAAGTGGATTTAAACTAAGGGACCCACATGAAATAGTGAGTTGATGAAGTCACTTCTGTCTTGCTTGCTTGCTTAGGGCTGCTTCTAATTTTAATATGAGCTGACAAGGGTCTAGTGTATCGGGTTTATTCCAAGTGCTATTCCACACTTGGGAGCCACTTTCCTAGAGGACCGTTTTAAGGTGAGATACAGAACAGGACATCCACCCACACCACCCATTCCTGGGAACAGTGAGCTCAGTCCCTCCAGAATTGTAATGCACAGATAACAGAAAATCTGTCACTGCAATGCACAAATAACCTTGCACCTGGAATTGCAACGCACAGATAACCTCACACCTGAAATTGCAAGGTATAGAGAGATAACCTAAAACCTTTTCTGAGTCTTTAGTTTCAACCTCTGCCCCAACCAAGCATGTGTGCTGACAAGCAGTAAACTGGAGAGATTTAAATTTCTTCTCCTTCTAATTTTCCCACCCACCCCCTGCCAGGAGTGCCTACGTGCAGGGAACAGCCTTCCCAGAAAAATGGCCAGAAGGCAGGCAGCGGGAGAGGAACATCACAGAGTCTGCTGCTGGGGGAGTCTGATAACCCCTCCTGCCTCCTCTGGAGAGAAACCTTGGGTTTAATCAGAGCAGTTCGGGTTTGGGATGTTGTGATTGTGTGCAATATTTTGAAAAGGGCCACCATTTCTGAAGTAGCTTGATGACCACTGTTCTGGTCCACACAGCGACTTTACAGATGCAGGATGGGTTGTGAGTCGGGGTAGTGACAAGCCTGGAGTCAGGATGCATGAGAGAGTCAGTTCCAGCATCTGAGCCTCCAGACTCCAACATGCTTATGTCAATATGGAAAGAAACTAAACCCCATAGCAACCACAAAAAGAAATGGGTATGCTATGGCAGGTCAAAGACATTATTGTCTGATTAAATATCTTGCTGTCCAGTCTGGGAAACAGGACTAATGATCACGGGTGGTTTATCTGAGCAGGGCCAACACACTTACTAGAAATACCACCAACTAGAAATTTCCAGAAGGAATGTCCCCCATCAAGGGTCGCTCACCCATTGCATCATTATTAATTGGTGACTTTGTCCCACACAGCCTGTGCTTATTCATGGTAATCTAAGAAATGGGGACTTTCTTGGGAATATATATACATAAGTAGATCCAGAGCTGTAATAAAGAAAAGCAAATGAATACCTAGGGAATCTCCACCTGCTCACAGTCAGCCAACAGGCTTCTGCAGTCATTCACTCGTGGCTGTGGGCCAGGCAGGAGTGCTCTGTCCTGGTGGAAAATGGTGCTGGCAGGTCCCAGGGCTGGATTTTGGGCTGGGCTATTGGGACTCCTGCTCTCTGGGGTGAGGCTGCACAGCCACTGGCTCTGGTTAACCTTCTCTCTTCTTGCACAGGGAAGGCAACCCTGGTATTTGGAAAACACAGAATGAGCACAGGAGTTGATGGTTCTGCCACCAGGGGGAGCTGAAGTCAACGTTGAATTTGCCCTGGAAGCTGCCAGCATTGGCAGAGAAGTCACCAAGCCACGGAGCTGCCACTGTGAACCCCTTGGTACAGCATATTGAGGACAAAAAGTGGATGCTTGGGTCACTCATCGTCAAGTTGGAGGGTTGGAGACCGAAGAGACTGAGGACGTGCTACCCCAAGGTACCTGAGCAAACAGCAGGAGCAGGAGGGCCACTCTCACCCTCCCCTTGCTTTTCTCGCCCGAAGCCATTCCTAAGGCCCTCATTCAAGTGGTGCCCTCCCCACGCCTGGGGGAAAGAGCGTCTTTATCTCTGACACAGACACAGAGAAGAATCTGAACAAACGGGCCTGGCGAGCCTCCTCTACCCGCTTACAGCATTAAATTGTGCCCCCTTGGTCCAATTCTATTTTTCCGACTATCACTCTTCATCAAGACACACAAGTTTATGTGTTTTCAAAAGCACATAAAACTTTTATTAAATAAATCTGTAGGCTAGTCTCTTGTTACTCTGTGTTTTGTTGTGGGGGCCGCAGCCATGAACCTAAGATGATAAGAAAGGAACCTTTCCTCCCCAATAAGACAAACTCACTCCAAACAAAGGGCCCCAGGAAAGAGCATGGTAGAAGTGACCTTGACCAAGTAGCCCCTGAAACTTGGGGCGAGGGTTGAGGGTTATTTGCAAAGAGCACAGTATTCTAGGTACTTATTTTCTCCCATTGTCCTCAGATAATAGCTCCCCCTTTCACTGTCAAAAATATCCTAATTTGATGAAAAACCATATGGCCACCCTAGTTACAGGGCCTTTTGTAATGCATTTTTTCCAGGGGTGGGGATTTAAAATACTATTTTTTAAGCACATTTTCTGATGTGCACCAAAGATGATAAACAGCTGGCACACAGTCCTCTTGCCACTTCTGTACCCATGACAGATGCTATTGATGGATCATGGCTCCCGTTCCCCTGATGCTAGATGATGCCACAGAATCTTCTAGAAACTCTTCTCAAAATAGCTAAGAAAATAAGTTGACTCATAAGTTGATACTGATTTGCCCTCTCTGGTCCACACCTCATTTGCTCAGGAAGCCACTCAGGAAGGCTTCAACTGTCTGAGGACATGTGGACAAAACCATAAGAACTCTGTCCTGGTTGCACCTAGGCATTTGTTTTGGTCAAAGCCAAGACTATTCTCTCATTTCTTTGGGGATTGGCAGTGACTCCTGCCCAGGATGCCCGGAATCCAACCAACAGTCCCTGACTTCCAATCAGACCAAACCAGCCAGAGTCCACAGTTCTATTTAGAGCCCTATATTTGGTTGTTTATGTTGCTCTAAGGAACAATCTATGCAGTGGCTGGCTGTAATTCTAGGCCCTTCACTTGGCTTTATGATCACATTTCACCAGCTTCCCCACTCGCTCAGATTCTGGCAATGGTAGAAGGCACAATTGAGACAAGTTCTGCTTAAATTTCACATGCTACTTCCTAGAACTTTATTATATTAGATATTAGAGGGAAAAATTCATTTGCATAGGTTAGAAAACACCTATCACAAAAGTATACAACAGTCTGGTGCAGTGGGGCATGCCTGTAATCGCAATGGCTCGGGAGGCTGAGGCAGGAGGATTGAGAGTTCAAAGACAGCCTCAGACACTTAGTGAGAACACTTAGCAACTCAGAGAGACCTTGTCTTTCAGTAAAATATAAAAAAGGGGTAGGATGTGGCTCAGTGTTAAGCACCCCTGGGTTCAATCCTCAGTACAAAAAAAAAGTATACAACCAACACTGAATATTTTTGCTCAGACAGGACACAATGACTCTAACTGAAACAGAAGACATTTGACCTTATAAAAACTCCTCACCTTCAAGGAGATGCCGGGAGAGGTGCTAAACAGGAAGGCTAAAATGTTAGTAGCATGTTTCACGTTTGGATCTGGACCGTCCCCCAAAAGTTAATGTGTTGAAAGCATGGTCTCCAATGCAGCAAGTTTCAAAGGGGACTTTTAGGCAATGGTTGGATCAAGAAGGTTCCAACCTCATTGATGGATTAATCTTTCAGTAACCAAATGGACTACCGGGAGGTGGGGCCTACTTGGAAGTGGTAGGTCATTGGGGGTGTGCCCTGGAAGGGTTTATCTTCTCCCTGGTCCCCTCCTCTCTCTGCTTCCTGGTTGCCAAAAACTGGGCAGCTTTCTTCCACCATGACCTGCCACCATGATGTTTTGCCTCAACTCAAGCCCAGAAAAATGGAGCCAGCTGATTGTAGACTGAATCCTCAGAAACTGTTAACCAAAATAAACCTTTCCTCCTCCAATTTGTTCTTGTTGGGTATTTTGGTCACAGTGATGAAAAGTTGACTTACACAGCATACTTTTCCAGAAATGCACAGATGCTAAGACGGGTGTGAGTGTGGAAGGCTGGGAGGTAGGAGAGCATGAGGGAAGGGTGAGAGAGTGTGGTTTGGACTCACAGTTAGTGAGACCTGGGAAAGGAGTCCCCTAGTGGTAAGAGAGAACTTCCTGGAGGAGGAGACTTTCAACCTCTGCTTGAATCCATCCAGCTTTTTAAACAAACTTTATTTGAGTACTTCCTGTGTATGAGGTACTATTTAGAAGCTGGGATGAAACAATTAACAGAACAGACAGAAATGAAACATCTACACGTGTATCCACACAGAGGCATTAAGAGTGTTTTTATTTGGTGGAATTATTGGTCTTTTATTTGGTGGAATTATTGTTTTTATGGTGGAATTATTGGTCTTCACCACCCTTGGATCCATTCATATTTTCTTATTTTTATACAATAAATAATTTGTTAATTCATATGAAGTCATTACTTAAATATTATTAAATTATTATTCAACATCACTTTATTAATTATTTAATTATTAATAAATATTTTTAAAAGAAGGCACTGAAACATATGAGACAATAGACATCTCCAGGACTCTCAGTATCTATTCAGTCAAATTATAAAGGTGGAGTCAGGCGTGGTGGTTTATGCTTGTAATCCCAGTGACTCAGGAGGCTGAGGCAGGAAGATCACAAGTTCAAGGCCAGCCTCAGCAATTAGTGATGCCCTAAGCAACTTAGCAAGACCCTGTGTCAAAGCAAAAAATTAAAAAAGGGCTAGGAATGTAGCTCAGTGGTAAAGTGCTCCCAGGTTCAATCTCCAGTGAATCCAGGAAGATAGGGATGAGGGACACCGAGTTACCTGGCATGCTCTCCTCCTCCAGTGACTGTGGACCTGAAAGTACCCCAGGTGAAAAGGGAGTTAGAAACAGAAATGGCTCAGGATCTGCCGCTTCTTGTAACAAGGAGCTTCTTATCCTACCCAAAGGAGAATTCTTTTTACCACTACAGAGCTTTTTAGTAAGTTTGCTAAAACCCTCTGGAATAATTTTAATCTATCCTTAGCCTTAATAATTATACATAAAAAAAGGAGAAAGAGAATACAGTGTTTTTACAATAAGATTCTTTCCTGTTCAAATTACAAAGGAGAAAAACTTTTTTTGAGAATTAGCATCAAGATAATATTGGAGGAGAGAATAAATGTCAAAAGTAAAAAGACTGCATGACTCATTTCAATGATATCAATATCAAAGGCACACTTTCTTTTCTTCCTCTACCTGCTTTGGAAATGAATTAAGATCCTGTCTTGGACACCAGCTATGACAGAAAGGACTTGTTTTCTTAACCTAATGAGGATGTGACAGACTTACTCCTTATCCTCCTCTGTTAGGGACCAGTAAACATGGGTAAGACAAGTATTACCCTAGCTCTGGAAGAAGCCCAGCTTACAATTTCACCTGAATCTCAAGGAATGTGATAAAGTTCCAGCATATGAGCGTGACTTAGAAATGGAAAACTTAAAGTGGAAACAAGATCAGAACAGGGTCAGGTTGACAACAAATCCATAGCCTTCAAAAGGACCATTCTTCATGGTTCAACTTTGACAAAGAAAAAATAAGCTCTTTAGAAAGAAACTACCTCAGAAAGTTCCAAGAAAACCTAGTTTGGTGGACTCTGGAGACCAGCCCTTTTTATTGCTGTGGCCACATTAGTGCACTCTTGCCTGTGCTAAGGGTCATAAAACAGTCACAATTAAAGGAAAAAATGAGAAGACCAGGACAGAAAACTCCACAGTTCATATTGCCTGAACTGAGCCAATTAACTGAATCTAGAAATATTTATTTCATTTTCTCACCTACAGCCTTTCAAAATGCAGAGATGGATGGTTGAAGGGACAGGCGAATGCCACTGTTATGAATTAGTTGTCCTAAAAAACCTGGATGCTGCTGTACCTGTTTCCAAATGAGCCTTTCACTGTTTTTTTTTTTTTAAAGCAATGACTTTCACTGTTTGTTCCATGAGCAATGAATTGATTATTTTCAACATGCTAGGCATTATGTAGGATACATGACAGAAAACTATGACAGAGTTCACACTAGTTGAAAAGAAAAGTCAGGCAACAATAGCAGCAGGAAATAATCAAATATGAAAGTGCATCAGAGGACTGAGGATATAGCTCAGTGGTCAAGTGCCTGCCTAGCATGCATGAGGCCCTGGGTTTGATCCCCTGTGTTGCTAAACAAACAGACAGACAGACAAAATAAATTTATACAGACTGAAGCTAAAGGGATTCAGAAGAGGTCTAGATCAATAAATATATGGCAAAACTCCCCGAGGGGAAAACAGTACTAGTACTATTCTTCTCAAGGAAAGGATGGACTGGCTAACCTAAAAGAATATTTGAAAGAGGGTCTGAATTTACTTAGAAAACTACTTTTTCATTCAGAGCTTCCAAATAACATGGCAGAGCAATTACTAAATAGATGGATAGAGAGGTAATCCACCTCTTCCAGATGCCTTCAGAGACCAAGTGGGTAACTCTGACCCAGTGCCTCTGTGCCAGGCACTGGTCTAAGTGTATCACATACATGCCCTACTTAGTCCTTGCCACAATCCTCTGAGAAGAGACAAATATTTTCCCATTGGACAGGTTAAGAAAGAAGAGTCCCCAGCAAGTTAAAGCTTTACAGATTTAATGTGTTGGCAAAAGTCACACAACCAGCAAGTGATCCACCAGGGACTCCTCAGTCCAACCCTTTACCATCCCCTCCTGGAATAGACCCGAATGCAGGGGGCATAGCAGTGCAGAGGTTCAGACTCCCTTGATAGTGAACAGCCATTACTGGGCTCTAGCAAACCAGTGCCAGGCCACAACACACAAAACCAGGCACAATTTTAAAAATCCTTAAAAAAACTATACTTTAAACTGTGAAATTCCTTGATTTTCAAATATTGACAATAAATTCAGTCAAAATGTAAAAAGTAACCACACTTCAAACCCATCAAAACCATCTGCAGCAAGCTTAGCCCACGTGCTTCCCAAGGGCAACCTCTGCCTTGTGCTTCGCCAAGGATCATTTCTTGCTTCACATTTCACAATACCCCTGTGAAGGAGGCATCAGAATGCCTGATATACTGATGCAGAATCTGGTTTCAGAATAAATGACTTCTTGCAAATGAACTCATTTAAAAAAGGAGAACTTCAATTCCAAGTTCTGGCCTCAGGAGAAAAGCTGGGCTACCTGAGCACCACCATGCCTTGGCTGTATTCCTGCTGCCTGCAGTTTGCAAGAGAAAGCTGTCCTTCACTTACAGGATGCTTCTTTTTCCCTAAGAAAGAAGCCATCTCTAGGCAGGGTCCTGGGTTCAGTATCCGCTGATTGTCACACCTCATATCTAATGAATATGTGTCTGAAGGAATGAACCAGATCCTTCCCAAGAGCAATCTTCCTCAGGAGAGCGTTGCATCTAGGCACTGAGGTGGGCAGCACTCCAAGGGGAGAGCAAGCCCCTAAAGGGAAGCAGAGGCAAGGCACTGTGCACATCAGCTGCCGAGAACTGGCCCTGGTGGTCTGTTCCTCTTCTGAGAGACGCGGCAATGAGAGCGACTTGGGCTGCCCAGGGTTTCCCAAGGCTCCTGGGCAGTAAGAGAAGGAAGGCTGGGTGGGCGCTGGATTCTGACTCCAAGTCTTATTATTATTTTTATTTTTTGCGGGGCTGGGGATTGAACCCAAGGCCTTGTGCTTGAAAAGCAAGCACTCTACCAACTGAGCTATAGCCCCAGTCCTTCCAAGTCATTTTTATTGCCTGTGGGCTAAGCCCTTGTTTACCACAGCAGACCAAAGCTCCCGCCCATTCAGTTAGACCATTCAGGCTCTGGATTCGAATATGTTATGGAGCTGTGGATGCCCATGCCCAAGACCCTTATTCTGAGAGGAGATTTTCTTCTGGGGGGAAAGGTAAGAGCTGGATGCCGTGGTGCACACCTGTAATCCCAGTGACTCAGGAGGCTGAGGCAGGAGGATCACAAGTTGCAGATGGGGCAACTTAGAGACCCTATCTCAAAAAGAAAAAAAAAAGAATGGAACTGAGTGGTAGAGGGCCTCTGGGTTCAAAACTCAGTAACACACACACACACACACACACACACACACACACACATGCAGGGGTGGGGGAGTAGGGGGAAGAGAAGAGGGATGGAGGAGCAGAGACTCCTCTTAATTAAATAGATCAATTTCCATTTCTAAAAGAAAAAAATTGGGCAAAATAGAGAAATACATAAGGAGAATAAAGTTACCTACAATCTCACCAACCAGAGACAACCATAATTTTAGATTTCTTTAATCTTTTTCTAAAGTGTGTGTGTAGTATTTTATGCTCAACTAAGATCATTATATATATGCAATTTTTAAAATTGTATTTTCACTTCTTTTATCTTAACATTTTATTACAGCAGTATAATTCTTCGAAGTCTAACATCTTAATAGCTTTATAATGCTACAACAAATGGACCACCATATTTATTAATTATGTGTTGCTGGGAATTTAGGTTATGGTTCACTTTTTATGATCATAAATGATGCTTCAATGAATATAAAACTGTCTTTATTTTGGATTGGTTCTTCAAGATGTATTTATATAAATGGAATTAGTAGGTGACAGGGCATGAACTTTGAGTTCCTTGGTATATACTGCAAACAGGTTTTCCAAAAGGGTTGCAGCAAGTCACACTAAAATTGCATAATTAAAAAAAAATTTGTCCCTTAATCTTTCTTGACTTCAGCACCAACAGCTCTTCTGAAGGGGTGGGGTTCTCTCCCCTTATGTCACTAAACAATACTTAGGCAATGGCTGCAGATGTGTCCTTCCCAGAGAAGCTTTTATTTCATTTCATTTCATTTTTGATGATCAAATAAACATGCAACACTTGCTAAAAGAGGGAAATTCACTTTCTTGTTTTTCAAGAGCCTCTGGTGAGTGGGCTGTTGTGAAGTTCCGCGAAATGGCTGAGTTTATCCCAGTCATATAAATCAAGATGCGCGGGCTTGAAGGAGAAGCATTCCATTTGAAATGGCAGCAGCGGTTTAGAGCTGTGTGGCCAAAATGCCCATTAGCTGTTTGTCACGAATATTTTTAGAAAGTGCAGAACAAGACTGGAAGGAGAACTGGCACGACAGTGTCACCCTCTCCCCAGGATCCGCCTGCAGCCTCAGAAGCCTCCTGTTCTCCCTGGATCCTCTGCACTAAGTCCGGTACTCCCTCCCTCGAAGCAAAGCAAAAACCTCAACTGAACAAGGACACACCTCTGCCCAAATGCTCCTGCAAGGATTGTCAAGGTGTTCACTTACTGCAGGCAAAAGAATTTCTGGTATCAGACCCTGTAGACGTGAGAAAGTTTGAGGTTAAAGCTGAGGACCCTACCTGTGGAGAGGGGGACTATCGTTTTCTCAGCTCTCTGGAACAAAATGACTCTGGGACACATTCCCATGATCTAAATGCATCATAGGTTTCATACCTTGCAATCTCAGCAACATTCTAAAAATGTGATTTTCATTGCTGTTCTTCAGGACCGCTGTCTTCCACGGTGATTGATACTCAGTAGACCTGGTAGCTCTGAGACGCGTTTCCTCATCAGAAAAAGTGGGGCCTCTACCAATGTCTGACTCATATGGGGTTTGAGAGAATTAAATGAAATGATCCACATAAAACAGTGAGCAGAACACCTGATCCAAAAAGATCAAATGCTAATTTTAATTTGCATGGTTGTGGTATAGTTCAAGAGCAGATTTATTCAGCTATAAATAATCAACACACTTCCCTTCTGGATACCACTGCTTTCTAACCTCCGCAAAGGGAAAGAAAAGAAATAAAATCTAAAGAGATCCATCTGCATTATTTTAGCCATTCCTGTAAGCCACTGAAAGGGAGGAGGAATTTATAATAGTAGCTAAAAATGAAATTATTGAATGACCTGTGGCTATTCCAGTCCCCATTTAGCATCTCTCAGAAGATATGCAGACACACAAAGAGTGTACCTTAGTGTGAGCTTATAGCTGACCGACTCTCTGGATCCTACCTCCTCTAATCCAACAAGGAAGACAGCCCTGAAGTTCCATGAACTGGCTCAGTCCATCCCAGCCCTAAAGTGAAGGTGACCATACCAATAGCTTAGCACCAGAGACCTGGGTCTAGTCTTATTCTGCCAACTTTATCAATTCCCCTCTGTGATAAAATAAGGTGATGGAATTAGGAGGCATCCCTAAATTTCTCTTCAGTCATGTAATTGTATGTGGTGCTATCCTTAAAGCAATTTTGAGATCTAAAATATTTTCCCCTGTAAATTTTGTCCAAGTCTCTGTGTAGTTGTTCACATCAGGGTGAACAAATGAGTCAAAGAAGGTTAAAAAGTAAAATGAAGCAAGGTTATAAGGCTGCTGGCAGACCACTGGGATTCAGTGCAAAAATCTTGCATCAAGTGAGGTCAAGTCCCAGGTGGTGCTGAAGAGCTACCCTCAGTCAAGCAGTGGAGCAGATTCTCTTACCTTACTGTGGCACCCCCAGGCCTGGATGGACTTTCAGGCAGAAGATGAACAGTAATAGCAAGATAGGCCAAAAGCAAGGAAGTTTATTGATAATTTTAATGATATTCTCTTGTGTTGACTTCAAACTTATCAAAAATCACTAAATGTTTTATCGAAGAATATTTCCTATCCAGTAAGTAGCTAAAGATCCACATAGCGAAACACAAGGTCCTGTCAACATCACCTCCATTTTAGATGATTTGGTTTAGTGCATTCCATTCCCAAGAGTGGACCACCTTAACAATTTCTATCCTGAAACTGCCACTTTGGAAAGCCTTTGTGTGCTTTGCAACTTGGAATTTTTAAAAATACAGGGTTTATATTAAATGGATAATGGAAGGTCATGATGGGGATCCTCCTGGTTATTTCCAGCAGGCTGGTAAGCTTCCATCAAACTATATGCTCTTTTTGCTTGTACTTCTGTCTTATGGACTTAAAAAAGCATCCAGATCTATCTATGTACCAGGAGAAGGGAGGAAAGTGAGAGCACAAAATGTCCCCATCATGCCTTCCCAAATGAGGATACTGGGCAAAAACAGTGCTTGATCTATGCCAAGACAAGTTCAGAACTAGTCCCTCTGCCCATTCCTCCACCCAGTGGCCACTGTGACAGCCCCCACCCCTCCCAGCCTGGCTCCTATGTAGAAGCTACCATGATGCCCTTCCACCGGGCTCACAGAGAGACTGAGGGCTACATCTAAATATATCTCATGGTTCCAACTGACCTGGCCACACAGGTCCAGCTGACCTATTTTAATCAGCTGGAGCCCTTGGAGGCAACGGATAGAAACCCGACCTGAAGAGCAGAGCAGAAAAGGGGATTCACTCATGCTTGTGAATGAGAAGTCCAGGAGGAATAGCCATATTGGGATTTGTTGTGAGAAATATATTTTTGCTCTTTTTCCTGTTTCCTGGCACACAGCTCCATAAAACCCTTGAGTTTTCAAAATCAGTGTCTTTTTGCAGACTAAGGAGATGACTGACTCCTGGGTGGCCGTGGGACGAGGGATGGCTCTGAGAACCAATCTCTAGGGAAGGGAGAGGGGCCAAAGGTGGGGTTGATCACCAGTGGCCAATGATTTATTCAATTATTCCAACATAATGAAGCCTCCATAAAACCCCCAAAGGACAGGGCTTCAGAGAACTTCCACATTGCTGCGCATGTGGAAGTTCTGAGTGGGGGTGCACCCCAGGAGGACCTGCCCGTCTTCTCCTAGACATCTCCTCATCTGGCTGTTCATCTGTATCCTTTATCATACCTTTTATAATAAAATAAACTGCAAACAGAAGTAAATATTTGCCTGAGTTCTGTGAGCCATCCTGGGAAATTGCTGAATCTAAGAAGGAGGTCAGGGGGACCCCAGTTTTATAGGCAGAGTCAGAAGTACTGGTAAGCACCTGGGGCTTGCGGTGGTATCCAAAGCAGTCGTGTGGGACCACGTGCTCCACCTGTGGGGTCTGATGCTAACAGGACGAACATGTAGGACACTCAGTTGGAGCCATGTGTCTTAAGAAACTTGCAGTTGGTCACTGAAGTGTCCTGGGGAATGAGCGCACAGTAGGAGAAAACAGTTCATTTGTTTTCCCTACATCACAGGAATGGAGATTGCTCTCAGCACAGCACGACCTATGTACTCTGCCACTAGGAATCTGGACTTCTCTGTCTTGGGTGCTGGCTTCATTCCAAGCTGGCACTCTGCACATGGTAGCAAAGACACCCACTAGCAGCACCAAACTTCTATCCCAACAACTTAGATGCCCCAACTGAGAATGTGTGCCTCTTTCCAAGTGGTTCTAGGAAATGTCTTGGGTAGAATCCTCATCTGACTTATGTCCCCATTGCTTAACCAGTCCCTGACTCATGTGCCTGCTTCTGGGGACAGAGGATGCATCAGATCTCCGACAGTGGATGCACCAAGAGTGAGATGTGCTTCATGGCCAGAGAAAGGGGGACAGGGTGCCTGAGAGAGAGAAACCAAAGATACCCCCAAACGCAAGACTTAGGGTATCCAACTTAACCCCCACCACTTCTCCTTCCTTGATTTGATGCATATTAAATAATACTTGAAATTATTTTAAGTCACAAAGAGTGGCTCCCAATCAGGGATTAGAACATGCAGCACCTGGGGGGTTGATCCTCAAGCTCCCTTCTAGGTGTGAACTATCTAAAAGTAACCGATATCCTGCCTTTTATTAAATTTTATATAAATGGAACTATACAACAGGCACTCTTTTGTGATTGATACTTTTTTGTATGTCTATTATACTTCAATAAATGATTTATTTTAAAAAAGAGTTGCTCCTGATATTTTCCCACCCTATCAACATCATAAGTTGTGCAACTTTCAAGGACTTTCTCAGCTGTCTCAGAAATGGCCTTCCCTCCAAATGAAACAATCTCTAGATAGCAAATTCTCCTGGCATCTGCAGTGAGCCACAGATTGCCAAGGTCATGGGCAGCAGGGCCCCTGTGAGGGGCTTGCCATGTTTTGTCTTGTTTGTTTGTTTTGCCTCCCACCTCCCCCTTCACAGCCTTCCAGCCTCAGCTCTGCACTCTTACAGGTAGGCATTTGGGAAAACAGCACCCTTTGCTGGTCTTTGCATCTGTATGTCAGAGGTGAGTAGAGGGCAGCTGTCAATCAAGAAATGGTCTGCCAGAAAAATCTTTGAAGACTCAGGGTAGAAGAGAAAGATGACATCATTAGGTCACTCCAGCACATGATTTAGGGACTTGCTAAAGAAGGCCAGGCATGGTGGCTCATGCCTATAATCCCAGCAGCTCAGGAGGCTGAGGCAGAAGGATCACAAGTTTGAAGTCAGTCTCAGCAACTTAGCAAGGCCCTAAGCAACTTAGTGAGACCCTGAATCAAAATAAAATATAAAAAGGGCTGGGAATGTAGCTCAGTGGTTAAGCAAACTTGGGTTCAATCCCTGGTACAAAAAAAAAGAATAACTAAAATTACCTGTTCTTCCCCCACCTCTCCACACTGAAGCTCATCTAAGCATCTACAGATTCCAGATAAAAACTTCCCTGCAGAGCAGAACAAGGCAAGCTCTTAGGGCTACCTATCTGGAATGGCTGTCTTTGGGAGGTAGGGGTCCTTCTACACTAGGATTGTGTAAGCAGAGGATGGAAGGGTTTCCCTAAGGTTTGTAACAGACAGACTTCCTGAAATGAGTGAGAAGATGAAGGTTTTTCTACCTCTTGGATTTCATGATTCTAGCAAAATCCCTCTAATGGTCCTAAGAGCAGCCTGTGAGCTAAATCATTGAAACCAATGCTGATTCCTCACAAAGTTAAAACAGAACTACTATATGACTGGGCAATTCCACTCCTAAGTGTATACCCCCCAAAACTAAAAATGGGTATTCAAACAAATACATGTATTTGAATGCTCACAGTGGCATTGTTTGTAACAGCCCGAAAGTAGAAACAACACAAATGTCCATTAACAGAAGAATGGATAAACAAAATGTATATCTATACAAGAGAAAATAGATTTTATTTTCTTTTTTTCTTTTTTTGCGGTACTGGGGATCAAACTCAGGGCCTTGAGCTTGCAAGGCAAGCACTCTACCAGCTGAGCTATCTCACCAGCCTGAAAATAGACTTTAGCCTTAGGAAAAACTGGAGGTCTGACAGAGGCTGCAACATAGATGAAGACATTACGCTAAGTGAAAGAAGCCAGACACGAAAGGCCATGTGATGTATGATTCCACTTACGTGAATTATCCAGGACAGTTAAGTTCATGGGGGCGGAGAGTAGATTAGTGACTGTCAGGGGCTGGGGAGAGCAGCAGATGGGAAATAAGTTCTTAATGGGCACAGACTCTCCTTTGGGGGATGATGAAGATGTTTTGGAACCAGACATAGTGACAGTTGTGCCATATTGTAAAGGTACTCAATGCCACTGAATTGTACACTTCAAAATAGTTAATTTCACTTCAATTTAAAAAATATGTAAAGAAAGCCAATGCTCAATGAATGCACTCTAGGCTGCCCTGGGTACCCAGGTTGCCCAGAGAATCTATGGCTCTGTCATTTCAGGCCTCTTAACCAGGCATGCCCAAACCTATAGCCATTTTCTGAATTTGGAAATTTAAAACGAAAGGAAAACAACAACTTCAACAGAAACAGTAGCTATGCTGAAAATGCTCTTGAGCCACTGAACACAACATTAGCTAGAAAGAGGAGACATAAATCAGCCAATTACAAGCCAAAAAGTGGGCGAGTTAGGCTTGAAAATACCTTGGGAGCTCAAACAGGCAAGACAGATATTTTCCCTTAGACTAGAAATAAAACAAAGAAACTCACTTTAGACCAATTATGATGCACGCATCCTTGAGAAGACACACCAGCATTTGAAGGCCTCACAATAAAGTACTTTATTTAGGCAGAATCAGCAATTGCTGGGTCATGACAATTTGTTATGGGGCGTGACTTAAGAACAGACCGATCACCACTGAGAAGTCCAAATTTGAGTCTTTATTAAGCCGGCTGGCTGACTGTCTCACACAATGCCCCAAAAAATGGCTATTGGGAGAACAGCCCCAACCACAGGGTTGTAGGGGTTCTTATACCAAAAATTACATTAATCATAAGTGTTGCTATGATTCGAAATTACACATTAACGTCATGAGATCATCGACAGAGGGAGAAGTGGGTCAAAATGACCCTTACCTAGGTACAAACTAAAGAATGGTTACTAACATCCACACAATCACTGTTCACATGGTACATTGTTTAGGAGCAATAGGAATCAAAAGAGAGCAATTCTTTACTACATAGGAGTTGCCAATGTTTATTATTAAACATGTCACACCAAGTAACTGATGATGGGCACAGAGGTGGGGTATTCCCATGGGAGAAGCTTATTATGAACATGGAGTCTCAGAGCAAAATGGAGTCTGTTTAGTCATTTCCCTTAGAGTCTTGCTTATATCATTCTCATAGAGTCACATCTGTTAACCCATCACAATTATTGTCAGGAGGACTATTGCCCAGTTATCCACCCCTTTGTCCCTTTCCTCAAAGTTTCTTCTGCTTTCAAAGTGAGAATATTTTTAATTTATTCAAAGTATTAAACATTTTTGTTGTTGTTGTTGTTGTTTTTGCAGTATTGGGGCTTAAACCCAGGACCTAAAGCATACTAGGCAACTGCTCTACCTCTGAGCTAGATCTCCATTCCACATTGAATGTTCTAAAATGTTTTCAAGTATAAATAATTTCACGGTCCATCCCATGACCCAGCTGAAGACTTTCTCACTTTATGACTCATGTGAGGACCCTTCCTTCCCCAAAATACTGATTCTCTAGGTCTTTCATATGTGAGAACCCCCAGGTAGAGATTTCTCCCCAATCCCACCCCTTTTCTCACAATACACACAACACCACACACACAAACACACACACACATGCCAACTGAGGACTTGGTTTCCTGGCATAGATATTTCTCTCTTGGCTTCAGCAGAGTGGTGAGCTACCCCTCTCTTGTGGCCCAACTCAAGAGAGATGTTCCTCATGTCAGTCAGGTCCTGCAGAAAGAGCAGGGTGCATGCACAAAATGCCAATACTGACTCAAGCAACTCTCTGAACAGCTGCTCCTCCTGGGGTCTAAAATTAGAGGACAATGAAGAAATAATTCATCCCGGTAGCTAGGCTGTAAAGTAGAATTTCCATTCCTTAAGAGGAATGAAGAGTTTGCACTCCTCCTCCAGCACCAAACCTTGCCAGAAGTATACAGGAGTCGAAGAACATCGAACTGCAAGTAGCTGTTATCCAGCACCTCCTCTGGGCATGACACGGAAGCGCAAAGGGTGACAAGACACACCCCTGTCAACGTCAAATCTAGCATCTCTGTGGGTGAAGACATGTCTATTAAAAACAGTTATCTCTAGTTTGTAAAAACAACCCTCAGGTGGAAAGTAAGTGCTCTGACCTTAATGGAGGGATGAAAACAGTTGAGGACAGACCTCTAACTTCTAGCTTCACACTCCTTCAGTACAGAGCTCAAAGAAGCTCCTGTAGGCCTAACAGGCCAAGTCCAAACACCATCTTTGAAAGATGCTAAACGTTTCCAAATCTCACTTTTCCATCTGTAAAATGGGTGTTAAGATACTTATTTTGCAGGGTTCTTGTAAGCATCAAATGAGACCAATTGCTATAATTGCATTAATATAATTGCATTAATATATAAATATATATGTGTTAATCTATACAAATCAAACAAGATCTATAAATAGACCAGAGAAGACACACATTGCATAGTAGGTACACGATAAACACCACATGTATAGAAATAAACCAAGAATTCATAAAAATTGCTATGAAATGGAGGCTGAGGCTGCTGCATTCACTATCTTGACCCTCCCAACAACCACTTTATCAAATGCAACCTCATTTCATGGACAATGACTTTGTTAAGATAAACTAATCTTTGCAACTAAGGAGTATATAAATCTCTGAATTTTCCCAGGCCAGATAAATGCTACAAAGAAGCATCATATCAATGTGGTCACAATCATCTTTGCCTCACCCAAAGAATGTCTAGAAACGAGGCTCTTCTATATTCAGGCAGTCAGGTGACTTGCATAAATGCATTTGTGTTTTGTACTTAGCTAGAAGTACTTGACTCTTCCCTGTCCTCCTCCTCTGAATTCTTTGTATTTATCCTATTTAATATTTCCATTAGGGCAGTGTTTCTCAAGAGGTGTGTGCATAGGAGGTGGATTTTGTTCCCGGGGACATCTGGCAATGTCTGCAGACATATTCAGTCATCATGAGCATGTATCCGTGTGCATGTGCATACATATATGTGCATCTCAGAAGCATGGAGTGGGGGTTGTTGTGCTGTTGGTACCTGGTGGGTGGAAGCCAGAAGATGCTGGAAAACCTCCAGCAATGGACAGGACAGTCCCCTGTCCCCACAGCAAAGAATGATCCCACCCAAAATGTCACTAATACGGAGGTTAAAAAAAAAATCCTGCTGTAGGGATAGAGACAGAATCTTAGATTTCTTCTACCCTCACATAATCAGCAATTGCCTCCTAGTTGATCTTAAAACAAGAGCCTAGCTTCATGGAACGCTGGCCTGCATGTCTGCAGTGGGAGATGTTACTGCAGGAAAGGATTTCAACCAACCGCACACTCAGAGTGACCCAAAAGACATCTCACCAAGTTGAGCAACTCAGCACCTGTCCTCTGCCAGGCAATCTTCCCTTGGCTCTCTACTATATGAATGGTGGTTAACTTTCTGGTCACATGTGTGCTCTAGACCACTGTGGAGTGGGCAGGGCAAAGCTTCATACAGGGTGGTCACTCCCAGGCAAACTCATACAGGATGGTCAACTCCCAGGCTCAGGATCTGGCCTGCCCTGCACAGCCCATCTTTCCCTATCTGCTGAGAGGAATAGAAACTTTTTCCAGGCAACATTTCTATTTTTTTTCTTTGTTCTTTTTATGAATACATGATAGTAGAGTGTACTTTGACATATTATACATATATGCAGTATAACTTATTCTAATTAGAATCTCATTCTTGTGGTTGAAGATGATATGGAGTTACACAGGAAAATTATGTCTGATTCATTTTATTGTCTTTCCTATTTTCATCTCCCCTTCTTTCCTGTCATTTTCCTTTGTCTAATCCAATGAACTTCTATCCGGACCCCCTTTGTGTGTTAGCCTCCACATATCAGAAAGAAGATTTGGCCTTTGGTTTTGGGAGATTGACTTATTTTGTTTAGCATGATAAGTTTCCAATTTCATCCGTTTACCAACAAATGCCATAATTTCACTCTTCTTTATGGCTGAGTAATATTCCATTATGTGTGTATGCCACATTTTTTTAATCCATTCATCTGTTGTAGGCCTCTTAGGTTGGTTCCATGGCTTAGCTATTGTGAATTGAGATGCTATAAAAAATGATGTGGCTGTGTCACTATAGTATGCTGATTTTAAGTCCTTTGGGTATAAACCAAGGAGTGGGATAACTGTCAAATGGTTCCATTTCAAGTCTTCTGAGGAATCTCCTACTGCTTTCCAGAGTAGTTGACCAATCTGCAGTCCCACCAGCAATGTATGAGTGTGCCTTTCCCCCCACTTCCTTGACAGGCAATGTTTCTGATCTGTCTTCCTCATCTTCAAGTTAACTCTTCTCTTCCCAAATGAAGCTATATAGCATGTTGGGCAATATGCTTCTACTATACCCTTAGATTTGACCACAGGCAGGCACAAACATCAACTTGGTGACCCTGTAAGAAAACCTAGAGCAGGGACCTTGACTAATATTCTTTAAATTAGGAAAGAGAGGCCTAGAACAGAGTGAAGTTCCACAGCCCAGGGGAGGAAGTGAAGCTCCAAGCGAAGCTGCCTCCCAGCCTCCAAGTTCAATGCTCTTTCTACTCCTCCACGTACATGCAGGGAAGACCCGGGAGAGCCTGTTTCACCCCGACTACTCATACAGCAGGGAGTGGAGACCCATGCAGCTGAGGAAGGAGCCTGTGAGATAGGCTGGTCTTACTGAGACAAAGCAGGATGAAAGGCAGGTCATCCTGTATACAGCTGCCATCCCTGAGCATGCGGGTAGGGGAAGCTCAGGGCCTGGGTGCACCCTGGATCTGCTGCTGGGAGGGAAGCAGCCTGTGAGAACTCTGAGAGGTCAGTGGTAACCTCCCCAGCTAAAGTGCCCTCCAAGAGGAGCAGGAAGAGGTGGCAGAGGGTTTGGAGGGCCTAAATTGCTTGGTTCCTTCCTGAAATTCTCACTGAGCACTTTGGGCCCAGACACTGTGGGTACAGCTGATAAGATCTCCACCTTCTCAGAACAGATTCTAGAAGGAGAGGTACAAAATAAGTAAACCAAAAATATACAGATTATTGTGTTAAATGCCAGAAGAGAAATAAACAGGGAGCTACAATAAGAAAATACCAGTTTAGGGGAGGGTAGGGCACTATGTAGACAAAAAATGAGAGAGGCTCTCAGAGGAAATGACATTTAAGCAGAGACCTAATAGCTAAGCAGAAACCAGCTGTGTGGAGGGAGAGGAGGGGAGGGCATGGGCATGGGGAAGGCTCTTGTCCAAACATCCCAAGTCAGAGCCCAAGGGCATGCCCAAGCAAGGCTGGAAGTCCACCTGTGGCTGTTAGTTGGCCAAGAGTGAGAGGGAGGAGCCCACTAAGCAATGCGGTCAGGGCCACCTCATGGAAGGCCTTGTTTTGTCTCAGAGCAATGAGAAACCAACACTGGAAAGTTATAGGCAACAGACTCGCTTCTGTTTGGAAATCCCACTTGGCTACAGTGAGAGAAGTGGCCTAAAGAGGAACAATAATGGGGAGTGTTCAGGCTGGGGTGTGGGTCCCGCATACAGTCGGGGCAGGGCACCTGGAGAGGAGGAGACAAATTCCCGAAGAACGTGGAGGCAGAGCCCGTGGACTTGCTGATGGCTGCTTTGACGGGTGAGAGAGGGGAGCAAAGACTGTGGATTATCTATCTGAATGATGGTCATCGCAAAGTGATAGCATTTTATCAAGATGGAGAAACAGATTTAAGGGGAAGTTTGGCCCCCTATTTCTACTCTCTAAGCCAACAACCACAGACTTATAAATACCATCATTCTAGCAGGACACTATAATGCACACCTGTAATCCAAGCTACCCAGGAGGCTGAGGCGGGATCACAAGTTGGAGGCCAGACTGGGCATCTCAACAAGACCCTGCGGCAAACTAAAAATATATAAAGGCCTGGGGATATAGTTCAGTGGTAGAGCACCCCAGGTTCAATCCCTAGCATGGAAAAAACGTATTTACTGACCAAATACAATTTCAAAGAACTTATACTAAGTCTCACTTTTTAGGGAATTTAAGATAAGGAAATTAGAAAAAAAAATTGCAAAATGGTAGGCCTAATTTGATTGCATTTGAGGCCTTCGAAAAGCTAATGTGTAATATAGGTGCTAGTTATGGGTAGATTTGCATTCCCCACTTACACTTTTCTTAACTTAAAAAAAGAAAGCAAGAGAGGCAGGAGGAAGGAAGGAAGGAAGGAAGGAAGGAGGAAAACAGATGCACCCCTCTGGAGTCAGGTTTTGCATTTCCAAAAAACCCTTCTGAAGACACACTGCATACTTCTTAATGGAAGCTGTAACCTAGCAGGACATATGAAGGGAGCACGGTTGGGAGGAAAAGAAGACACAGTCCAAGTCGATTATGCAGGTAGCCTGTGGAGGAGGCCCCGAGCACTTTCCAGGCACTTCTTCCATGGGTCCCCACAAACGTATTTGGATTCCAACCTGCCTTTTCTTCCTGCTTCACCAGTTCCCATTTTTCAAATGTGGTTCACTCACTGTAGAAGCATGTTAGTCAGACAGTGAGGTCTTACTTGACTCCAAGACGTCCCCATCTAGGTTAGCCATCAGGATGAGCTCCATCACCCATTACCTCCTCCAGGAGTCTTCCCTCATTACCCGCATGCTACTAGCAACCCCTTCCCTGGTCCCCAGCGTGCACGAGCACGTTATCAACAATAGCATTTTCCCACTGTGTGCGGAATTTCCCATCTCGTGATCCCACACATCTTTAACAAAGAGGTCAGAATCTTGCTTTCCTAGCTTCTCTTGCAGCTAAGGTACAGTCATGTGACCTGAACTCTGCCAATCAGAAGTGAGAGGCCCAAAGCAGTGGCTATCTGTGGAAGCCATTTTGGCAAAGGTGGTTGTAGATATCCAACTTCCTGAGACAGGAGCAACAAAGGATCTTTGCTATGGTTTGAATATGGTTTGTCCCCACCAAAACTCATGGAGGCTTAATCCCTCAAGATGGCAATGTTGAAGGTGAGGAGGGTGTTTGGGTCATGGGGTTGGAGCTGTCATGAATATTAATGCCATTATGTGTGAGTTCTCTCTCTCATAGGCCTGGATTAGTTACCACACAGTGGATTACTATAAAGTTAGCTGGCCACCTTGGCTTTCTCTTCTTTTCTCTTTCATCATGTGACTTCTCTTTGCCTGTGGCTGCTTGCCTTCTAATTTCCTCCCTGAGTTGAAGCAGCAGGAAGCCCTCACCAGAAGCAAGCAGAAGCAGAAGCCATGCTCTTGAACCTCAGGGCCATCAAGCCAAAATAAAATTTTCTTTATAAATGACCCAGTCTTAGGAGTTCTGTTATAGCAACAGAAAACAGACTAAGACATCTTAAAATGCTGTCTGGTACTCAGTATCAAACATTATTGGTTATGCATCAATGAGAGCAGGAAGACTTCTACTAGAATAGTGCATTGCCTGTATTTGCTTTTGTGTTAGTCAGTTTTCTACTGCTGTAATAAAATACCTGAGATAAATCAACTTAAAGGGAGGAAACATTTATTTTGACTATTGGTTTCAGAAGATTCAGTCCAAACAGTTGGTTAACCCGTTGCTTTTGGACTGGTTGTGAGGCAGTACCTCACTATGGGGAATGTGTAGTGGAGCAAAGTTGTATATCTCATGGCAACTAGGAAGTAAAAAAAGAAAGGAAGGGGCCAGGGTTCCAATATTCCTTTCAAGAGCATACCCCCACCTCCTAAAGGTTTTAGCACCTCCCGATAGCTCCACTGGCAGGGGGCCAAGTGTTAACACATGGCCCTTCCAGAGACATTTCAGATCTGAACTTCAGCAGCTGTTTTGCTTCTGAGTTAGTTCTGCCTCTGCTGGGAGCTTCTTCAGTAAATTACTCCTCTGCTTAAACCAGTTGGAGTGAATTCTGTGGTTTGTGACTAAAATTCTTTTTTTTTTTTTTTCTTTTCTTTTTTGCAGTGCAGGGGGTCAAATCCAAGGCCTCATACATACTGGGCAAGCACCCTATCACCTGAGCTACATGCTCAGACCCTCAACCCAAATTCTTAATTGTTAATTCAGGGCCCGAAGGCAGGAACAGAATCTTATTCTTTCTCTATCACTAATATCTGGCAGAGCGTTATGAGTTTTTGCAAACACTAAAATCAATTATGTTGAATAAATGAAAGAATAGATGCAGAAGCCAGGTGTGATGGTGTAGGTCTGTGGTCTCAGTCATGCAGGAAGATCACAAGTTCAAGACCAGCCTGGGCAACTTAGTGAGACCCTCAAAATAAAAAGTAAAAAGGGCTGGGGATGTGGTTCAGTGGTAGAGCACCTCTGGGTTCAATCCCTAGTAACAAAAAGGGGGGAGTATTACTTTTTAAATTATAAAGACAGAGACATTGCTTCCCATTGCGATTCTCAAACTGTGTTCCTTTGGAATACTGATGATAGTCCCATCACTAAAACTGAATAATAGTGAGTTTCCCCAAATA
Organism: Sciurus carolinensis; assembly: GCF_902686445.1. Classification (NCBI taxonomy): domain Eukaryota; kingdom Metazoa; phylum Chordata; class Mammalia; order Rodentia; family Sciuridae; genus Sciurus; species Sciurus carolinensis. Next base: position 27,439,513 of record NC_062218.1, on the reverse strand, counting down.
CACAGAATTTATTTAACACAAACTTGGCATTTTGTCTGTTTCAGGTTTACTTTCAGAAACTTAAAATCTGTGGCACCTGCTATTGTTTTGTCAGCAAGTGCCATGGATGAAAAAATAACCGTGCAAGTAAGCAAATATTGTAGCAAAAACTCAAAACCGCCAGTCTGCTTAGTTCAACAGTTTTCCTCTCCCCGTGTCTATTTTGCTCACTGGAATTTGAGATCACACACTTAACACAGCATCCTATTTTCTGCTATTAAAATTGTTCCTAGTTCCTATAATGGAATGCAATGATCCATCTTTTATTGAATCGATACCCCTGACTTTCAGATTCTTAGCCACTGGAACATTGTTTTGGTTTAGATATGAGGTGTTCCCCCAAAACTCATGTGAGACAATGCAAGAATGTTCAAAGGTGAAAATTATGAGATATGTAACCTACACTGTGGATTAATCCACTGATATGGATTAACTGTGTGGTAATTGTATGCAGGTAGGGTATGGCTGGAGGAAGTAGATTATGTGGTAGGAGGTGTGTTTGGCATTTATATTTTGTCCCTAGTGAGCAGAGCTCTCTTGTTGCTCCTGATCGCCACATCCTGAGCTGCCTTCCTCTGCCACACCCTTCCACCATGACATTCTGTCTCACCTTGAGCCCAGAGCTATGAGTTGGTCTACCAAGGCCTGAACATATGAACCCCATGAACCACAAAAAAACTTTTTCCTCTACTAAGTTGTTCTTGTTGGTATTTTGGTCACAGCAACAAAAAAGCTAACTAAAACAAGCCTTTTTTGAGACCTGCAACTCTGAAGCTTTCCCACCACATGCTATCCTTCATTTATAGGTTGAATTTTGTGATCTCCCCTCAAAAAACCTTATATGAGGAAACTACAACCCTTCAGTACCCAAAATGTGTCTGTATTTGGAGATGGCATCTTTAAGGAGGTAATTTAGTTAAAACGAGGCTGGTGGGTGCACCCTAATCCAGTCTGACTGTTGTCCTTAAACGAAGGGAATCTGCCACAGGAGAGTCGTTTGCACACAGGGAAGGGACGATGTGAGGACACCATGGGAAGGTGGTATCTGCAAGTCAAGGGGAGGCCTCAGGAGCAGCCGAACCTGCTGACTCATTGATCTCAAACCTCTAACCTCTGAAACTGTGAGAAGACAAGTTTCTGTGAAGCCATGTTGTCTGTGATCCTTGGTTGTGGCAACTACAGCAGACTGAGACACCTCCCTTTAAGGCCTCCTAGCCTCCAAGCACAGCCTGCAGACACATGCCATGGAGTCTGGGCTGGAGCTTCCAGTGGCTTGATCCCCTCGCCCCAGGCAGGGCTCCTGCCTTAGTTTGTTCTCCACATCCCTCCCTGGAAAGGTGGAGGAACGGACTCTGACAATCTAGACTGTGCAAGCGTGTGTGTACACACACACACACACACACACACACACACCACACACACGTCCTCTTTGCATCAGCTGATTCCCACGTAGACCGTCCCCATTAGAAAGTCATTCTTTTATGCTTATGTGCTATGGCCTCCTTCTTAGGCTCTTTTCTGACACAAATACCATTGGGAAGAGTGACCTTCAAATTCCACTAATGTGAATGAGTTATCCAGAGGAGCTGACGGCACAGTCAGCTTGCACCAGACCCCTTTGGAAGGCCCAGGAGGGAAATTAGGAGAAGACACATACAAGAGGAGGAGGGAGGGGCCTGAGACAAACTGTCTACCTCAGAATTGTCTCTGGGTCTTGTGCTGGCTCCTGTCCCCTTCCAGAGACAGCCGTTTCTAGGGACAAGGGAGCATTTGAAAAGAGGCTCTGTGGGTGGTTCAGGCCCTGGGAGGGCTCCAGCCTTGCCCTGCCAGCCCCCCACCCCCACCCCACATTGCTCCCCTCCCAGATGCCACCAGCGCCTGGTGCACAGCTGCTGTGGATTAGCGCTCAGGGCTCTGCAGTGTAACAAAGGACAAGAGGGATGGGCATCCGGTCTAACCAGGCTGCTAGGAGAGGCTGGTGGGGCAGAGGGGAGGCCATCTCTGTCTTTCAGAACAGCCAGTAGAGATGGGGAAGAAGTCACAAACTTGACAATGGCAAAAGGTGCCAAACTTGATGGTTTGGGGCTTAAGAGGGAGAGAAGCAGGGACAACGAGGAATGAGGATCACTTACCTGGCGAGGGTGGCCCGGTAGCCTAGAGGCCATTCTAACACGACCCTAGGAGGTAATGAAGGTTTTTGGATTTTTTTAATGGCAGTCATCAAGTTATAAAAATATATGTGTGCATCTCTTTCTCAGGATGGACTGCATTCTCCTTGAGACATCTCTGTGTTCTAGCCAGGAGTGCAGAACATCCATTTAGCACTAAGCATTGGTTCAGAGCCCCCGTGAGCCCAGGACTGGAACTAGAATTGCAAAGGCCAGACCATACTTGGCACTGGACCCTTGTTTACTGTCTTTGGGTAAATATTTTAAAGGATGGTAGATTAACTTGTTTTCTTCTTTTCTGTATTCTTGATTTTCTGGTATTTGGGACCTTGCTGATTGGAGAGATGGCCCCTCCCAGGTCTAACTAGTTCTCAGCCAGCCACTGGCCTTCAGCACAACTTTCATATGCAAACTGATCAATCAAGGGGCCATATGCCTCCTCACCATAAGCTACCACCTTTCCCAAACTCTCTGGCACTGTTACCTCCCGCCCTAATTACCCCACTACTAGGGAGAGCCAACTAGAGATAGCCCGTGTGCCTCCAAGCCCACTGACTTTATTCAAAGCAACCAACACAAAGCCTGCTTCCTATCTTGCCCATTCCTTCCCTGGAAAGCCACAGAAAGACTTTGACTCATATTTTCCCCTTTTTCTCCTTCTGCTTCCTGATCAACTCTGTTGCTTCCCCACACAATCCTGCCTGGCACGCTGTGCCTCCTCTTTCTAGAGACCTGTGAGTAGAAACTTCCCAGGGCTAGGGATGTGTCTCAGTGCTTGCCTAGCATGTGCAAGACACTGGGTTCAATCTCCAGCACTGCAAAAAATAAATAAGTAAACTCAGGTATATTGTAAACTTCCTTCTTCATGACAGTCAAATCTGTCTGTGTGTCCTGTCACACTCGACTAAAACAAATCACGGGGATTTTTTTTTTTTTTTTTTTAACAGATGGCTAAATGTGAATAAACAGTCAGTAACTGTAAATTCACAACTGACTTCTTCTAAGCAGTGCAAAGCACATCTTCAAGAAAGAGGGGGGAGGTGTTGTTCTATCTAGCTTTATGCTAAAATTGAATGAAGTTAGAGAAGACGTTAGTTTGGGGAGAAGATGGACCAAATGCATGTCCTGGCAGTCCCTAAACTCACGTGAGATCACAGGTTTGGAGCAAGAATGGAGAGCGTTCACCTTGTACCCTGCAGAGCTTGCCTCTGCTGGGAAAATGCAGAATGCTTGCTGCATCAAAGTCAGGAACCTCCTTTTGTAGGAATGAATTAATTAAATGCACACAAACCAACTAAACAAAGAGAGGAAGGAAGCATCTCTCTTGCGTTGCTTATGTCTTAGTGGTGGCATCAGAAGCTCCCATTAACCCCAAACTCTAAAATGAGATCATGGTTACGGAAAGCACGTGACTCACAATGTCGGTGAACACTCAACAAGGCAACACAACAAATTAGAAGGGTTATTTTTGTTCTTAGCGATTGGTGAGCAGATTCTCTAAGTGGCATTTTTAGTAAACAACATTGGATGACCCGTTATCAAAAACGAAATTCATTCAGCCTGATGACTGGGCTACGTATAATTTAATCTTCCTTGGATGACCCCGAATACGTTTTAAGATGTCATCCGGTTTCTGATGTTGCGAATAACATTGACTGCCTCTGTATCTTCGTGATCATAAAACATATCCTGATTATATTTGGTTTCTGAATGTGCACTTGTGACTCAGTGAGGATGTCAGGTGGCCCATAGAGTCACTGGACCAGGAAGAAGCTTGACAACAACCACGGAGCATCCAAAGCACTATGACCCTTCCCAGCCATGTGAGCCATGTACGGGCTTATCTCCAGGGAAGAACTAAACTCATCTTGCAGCAATGCTATCAAGGCCTTCTCTACTAAGAACCTGAAAGCAATACACAGAAAACAGGAGTCTAAGAGCCTGCTCCCACCTGGATGTTGACTCTCCCTCCTTACCCCAACCACCATGGGTCTACCCAGGTTCCAGTCAGGCATTTTAATTATTAGAAATAAAGTCACATAAATTTTTATGTGTTTTTTCACATTTCTCTCCAGGGATTTTATATGCTCCAAGAGTTGAACCCAAATACAGAAACAGATGATTCAAAGGAATTCTGCCAAATCTGCTTTCTTGAGTTCCAGATATAGGGGTATAAGCACCCAATAAACCACAACCCTCCAGAGACAGAAAGAAGCAGTCTTTCCCATCCCACAGGACCTTCGAAAGTCTCACTGTCTCCCTGGCCACACAATTTCCCTCTCTAGCGTCTTTGAACATCTACCAGAATATTGACTCGAGCATTTTCAGACTGATAATTCAAACAGGAAACAAGGACAGTGGGGGCCTGGACACATGTGGAACCCATGGAAATGTCATCAGGAATTGCAAATGTATCAGCACTGGCTGCCCAACCACCTCAGCCACATGAGGGTCCCTGACCCAATATAGTCACTTATTTCCAGTCCAGGCAAATTCTCCTGAGCCCAGCCTGTGAATATAAACCCATTTCTACCACTGATGCCTGTCTGCAGGGATAGAGTTAATATATTCAAATCCTCCTCATATGCTCAAGTCACTACCATCAGGAGGAAGGCCTAGGTACCTGGAGTTAAAAGAATAAGTACCAAGATGTGTCTTTGACTTCAAATATCCAACAACCTAATTGGGAATGATAAGCATGCAGATGAAAAGATAATTAACAATGCTTGAAGTGTCTAATGGCAGAAAGTCTGCCTAACGCTATAGAAATCTAGAAGTTGGTTGGCTCTGTAGATCTTGGAGGAGTAGGCCGACCTTGTAGACCAGGCAAGCTGCAGGCAGTCACCAAGGAGGAGATGCAAATGGAGCTTGTGGGAAATCAGAAGGCAAGTTTGGGGGCCGATATCTTCCTTTTGGTAAGAGCACAGCATGGTTGGACCCAGGTATGGAACAGAACCGAATAATACCTGTGATGTCCCTCGTCAGCTCCATGTTCCAGAGAGACATGGCCAACACATCATGAAGCTGAGGCTTAATGTGGCCTCAGAATCCTCCACACAGTGCTCCAGGCAGCCACCAATAACCAGTTGGTACTTGTGACGAAAATCACTGCTCTCCCTGGTAGAAATTGGCATAAGCCCAGGCTGGACAAGGAACTCCGGGGCTGGATGTGTCCAGATTAGGGAGCAAAGAGAGTTCATGCAGCTATATCTTATTCCTGGAGTTAGAGGAATACTGATCTTGTGCGGTAGTAGGCTGATACCCTTGCACCTTCAAAGGCACTGTGGCATCGTTGCCCTTGACGATCCTGGAGGTGACCCTGGGCTCTGACTTTTTCCATTCCTCCAAAGGGGACTTGTAGTAGCTCCTCCCCAAAGGTGGCAGTGCCTCTCCTTCCTGTGCACACATGCCACTTCCCTATTGAGAGGGTCCCTTTGAACCTGAGCTGCTCTGTGATTGCTCTATCAATGAAATATGGCAGCGGGGGCACCATGCCAGTGTGTTTCTCACCTTTAACAAGATTAGTAGTTGCTTCCTCTCTCTTGGGAGCCCTGAGCTGCCATGGAAAAATCTGGTGACCTGGCTAAAGAGACCACATGGAGAGACAAATGGAAAGGAAGAGGCTCTGTGACCACAGGGAGAAAAAGAAAGAAAAAGGCTTGGCCACACAACTAGTAAGCCCGCTGGACTCAGCCTTCCTGCTCCTCCCTGCTTAGCCTTTAACCTGAGAGCAAAAGTCTTCTTAGAACCACTGGACCAGTTCAGATACAAGTTGGATCCTACCAAGGGGTCTAAGTCTATGCCACATGAAGCAGAAAACTGCTTAGCCAAATATTGCCCAGATTCCTGGCCCAAAGAATCTTGAGCAATAAATTGACTGTTCTCTTAATCCACTAAGTTTGGAGAGTATTGTATTGCTCAATGGCTAACCTGGTTATCTGTGCACACACTCCGCCTACTCCACTGGCAAATGCAAGTACTTCTCAGGGCTCTGGGTTCTTATACTGGTTCCTGCAAGTCCCCAGGGCCCTCCCACATCCAGGACAAGCCAGGAACCTGTATTCTGGACCAAGACACCAAACAATTGATCACCCACAGTCTTGGCCTTGGCTCACTGCCAACTTCTCTCCTTTAAGTTGACATGTACCATTTCTCAAGAACCCAAGTTAATTACTGACTTCAAGACACAAAGTTTCCAAGGGTTGTGTAGTTGTTATTCTATTTTTAAGGGATACAAAGGGCAACTGTCTCCTCCCTTCTGAGGCTGGTGTCCTTGAGAGCTGCAGTCAGTGTTTGGACTAGGGACTGGAGAGAGTGCTGGTTTAATCCACCAAGAAAAGACTGTAAAGCTGCTGTGGATGTCTCTGCCCTGCCTTGGCCATGGGATGTGGGCACACTGAGAATGTGCCCGACTGCTAAAACTTGGCATAGCCCTCGGCTCACAGGGGCGACCATCTCACTGTACATGAGAGCCCTGAGACTTTACATGGGATTTAGATTCAAAGAGGAAGTTGGTGAGGTGCAGCCAGACACCCACCCAGAGTCACAGGACAAGGAGTGACCTGGTTCCTCTACCTCCCTGTAAGGAGAGCCATGGAGGCTGAAGCTCTAAGGAGAGCTCAATGAACACCTCACCCAAGGCTCCCTGCATACACTGTGGTTTGTGTGTGTCCTTTAGGGCCCCCTTGGCGTAGGGCAGGTGCATACAGCTAAGCACAGGTTTGCTTCTGCTCTGGGGTCTTATTGTGGTTTGAACTGGGGAGTGTCCTCTGAAGATCTATATGTAAAGACTTGGGAGGTGGTGTTGGGAGGGGTGTAGACTTGTTTGTTGTTGTTGTTCACTTTCCCTTTATTGCACTCTCTAGTCTTAACGAATAACCCTCAGGTGAATGTGGACTCTTGCCTGTCGCCCCCCTCGCTTTACTCTGGTGCTTTGTTCTTCCTTATAAGGAGACTCTGCTTGTTTGGGAACATTTCCCCTGGTCTTATTTCACTTGATCCCCACTCCATCCCAGGAGGTGGGGAGAGACCACAAGCTCTGAGAGGGTAAGTCTCTGTCCAGAGGAATACAGTTGCAGTGGAGATGTCTGGTCAGGGGTCTTCTGAGTCCCAACCCCTGCCTCCCATGTGCCTTTCTTGCTGAGGGACCCCACCCCAGGTGCAGATGACCCTGCTGTGCACTGAAGCAATGCTGGGCTTGCCCAGAACAGTCCTGACCTTTGCTGTTTCTTGTTTTCAGGGCTGTGGAGGTTTGGATGGTTTGCTAATAAGTCTCACTAACATATGATTCCTGTAATTGTCACTTGATTATTATTTTGCTTCTGCCCTCTTTCCAGTTCTGATAGCCAGATGCTTGCTTCTCTGGTTAGTTATTTGCAATAGCTATATTGATCCAGTCTATGTAGTTGGAGATGACCCTGGTGAAGACAGAGGGCTTGTACTAGTAGTTGTAGCTGAGAGTGGACCTGAAGCTGATCACACTGTGCACTTACCATTGGTTGTCAGCTGCCCAGAATCGCCATTGCAGATGGCGGTCACACCATCACCCCCAGCACAGACTATGTTGGTCTCATGGAGTTGCTCCACCAACTAGAGTGGGGCACCTGGCATAGTCCACAACCAGCAGCTGGCCACAGGACGTTGGGAATAGCCCTGTTGGCTGAGTGAGACCAGGAAGAAGGACAGAAGGACTCCTGAGTAAAAAGGAAGTAGTGACACATGTTGGGTTTTCTGTCCAGCCCCTTTCTTTGTGGCCCTTGTTTCTCCCGGGGTTGTAATGGGAGCAGTCATGTTTTTCTGGTGCTGTAGACTTTTAAGACATGAAGGCTGTTGGGAGGTCCTTCGGTGCTCTGGGCACACCCTCAGTGGGGATCGTAGGATCCCCCTCTCTCAGCAGTCTCTGCACTATAGCTTAATATGTGACTGTTTGCTTTGACGTGCACCTTGCCATTGCCATTGGGCATACTTGCCAGAGGCTTTAACCAATTGAATCGTTCAGTCTTGGAATTGAACTGCTAAAAACATGAGCTAAATAAACCATTTCTTTTTATTAAGTTAGTTGCCTAAGGTATTTTGTTGGAGTAATGCAAAACTGACTAACACAGTTGTCTCTGCAAAAGTGCAATGAAAACCTCATTCAAGACAAAAGAAAAAGACACTCTCCTCTATTTTAAATCCTCTTTCCTATCCTCTAACACACACACATACAGTAGCTCAGGTTATAGTTAATTTTATGGTTTCATGGTGTGCATGTGTACCCTCTACTCTTTAATTAGGTTGGATTGCATATTCTAGTGCAAAGCCACAAGAGATGAGTTTTTCTGGTTTTGTTTTAGCAAAAGGGAAACCCAGATTCTTCTACCAAGATCCACTTACTGATGAGCATCCTGCATGGACCTGGCATCTAGACAAGCCTCTAGCGTTCTGACCCCGGCCTGAATACTAAGACTTGGAGGCATCCCAGAGACACTCAGCAGATCAAAAGCACTCCTCAAATCACAGTTATTCTCAGATGGGTATCATTGGAACTTGTGGAAATTTGTACTTTTATTATAAATGACAACTCCCTGCATGCCAAAATGCTATGCTAGGTGCTTTGCAGATGAGTTATCTCCCCATAATAACCTGACATGTGGGGCTCTAAGATCTCAATTCTTTAAGGATAAGAAAGCTGAGGCTTGAAGAAGTTTAGAAAAGGAGTTGCAAGGAGAAGACCAAAGCAGAGTGCTTTCCTTAATACTTTATAAAAACAGAATGAGAGAGGCTGGGACTGTGGCTCAGTGGTAGAGGGCTTGCTAGCATGTGTAAGGCACTGGGTTCGATTCTCAGCACCATGTAAAGTTGAATAAATAAAATAAAGGTTTTAAAAAATAGCATGAGATTAAGTCTGGGCTATAGGGGACCCCAAACTGACCTTAGCCTGATGCAGGGTTGCAAGTCCAGACTCAGGTCCACAGTGTTGCACAATTCTAGCAGATTCATGATGTAGACTTGGTAAATCTTGCTCCCCCAAATTGATCAGGGCACATGAGTATAAAACTTTACAAACAAATAATGATCTTTGGAGAGAGCATTTCCACTTATGACAAAAGAGAAGCATCAATTTTGCTTTAAAAATAGCTTTGGGGGCTCTTGAAGCCAGATGGAAAAGAATGAGCATAAACCAAACTCGGAAGACAGCAAAAGTAAAACAAATGCCCAGGCTCCTGCCATGTGGTCCCTCCCTGAAGGCACCAGTTTCCCAGGGGCATTTATGGTTGGGACCAGATGCCATAAGTGAGGGGTATGCAGTGACCACTGTTGTCCCCCTACCATCTACTCCCATGATGTACAATTTTAATTTATAATTGTGGGTGAGTCATATCTGTGATCAGAGTGGAATAGGGATGGGCCACGAGGGGCCAGGGATTTAGATAAAAAGGTTGCAAAAGACAGAGTGGAAAATGCCAGACCAAAATTGAAGAGACTGAGCTCCATCAGTCCATCCTGTATGGGCATGGCCTTTCCTGCCATCTTTAGCCTGGTATTGTGCATCCTTTTGAGCATAAAGGCCTCTGTGAGCTGCTGTTACTACTGTAGGGAGGTGAGGCAGCTCCCAGATATGCAGGAACAGAAAAGAGAATTGATCATGTTTCAAGCCTCTTCTAAAAATGAACAACTCTGTGATGCTTTAGGCTTCTGGGACTAAATTTGACTTTTCCAGTAGTCTCCAGCTGGGTGTGAATCTGTCTTCTGTCTTTCTGCAGAGGGTGTATTCATTTGCTTGGCTGCCTTAACGAAATACCACAGATTGGGTGGCTTGAACAACAGGAAAACTATTTATCTGCTCTCAGTTCTGGAGACTGGAAGTGCAAGATCAAGGGGCCAGGATTTTCTTCTGTGTACACATGCATGCTTGGAAAAAATATGTGCCTTTAGAGATTCTTCCTTTTGGATCGGGGCTCCATCCTTCTTATTTCATTTAATCTGAATTTACTTTTTAAAGGCACAATCTTCCAGTACAGTCATACTGGGTGTTAGCGTGTTAGCACATGAAGTTTGCAGGGGTCAGGGACACAGTTTAGTTCATAACAGAGGGTAGAGATCTGGGAAGAAAATGATGGGGCTACTTTGCTTTTAAATAAGTTTGCTTTCTGCCCAAGTCAGGAGGCTGCTCCCCACCCTCCACATGCCTACCTGCCACATAGAAATTGTCCGCTCCTCTCTACACACAGACATCCCTTCCAACTGGGACCACACCTGCCCTTCTCTTTGGACTAGAATCCCACTTTCTCCCACACACAACCAGCTCAAATCCTGTCTCCACCATTGTTAAACCTGTTCCTTACTTATAAACTGTGGTCATTTTTTAATATGTTACCCCATGTGCTGTCTACAGGAAGCTCAAAGTCAAAACTGCATCTAACCACTAGCAATGTATATATGACCATATGGCAAACATCTTGAGCGCCCCTTTCATTCATCTGTTCTTTCATGCAACAAATATGTATTAATATCTACTACATGCAGTCATCAATCCAGTTGTGTGGGATCAGAGAATAAAACCAGCAGAAACCTTACATTCTTTCTATCTTATTCTTCCTATTCATATTTTTCCTATGCCCTGATTTCTTCTTTTTAAAAAAGTATTTATTTTCCTGTGTCTATTTCAATCATTCTGTACTCACAAATACTTCCAAATTTATACTTTATAAATTTATAATCTTATTAAACAGCATATTTTGTAGGAGTTTCATGTCTCTTTAGCAATAAATAGGGCGACTGTAGGGAATAAATGGGTGATATGCATAAAGCAACAAACACATGGTAGGTGCTCAATACAAGGTAGTTTTCTGTCTTTCCAAATCCCAGTGTTCTTTAAGATCAACTTCAAATCCCATCTCTCTGCAGAAGTCTTTAATGGTGACAGAAAATGCAAGGATTTCCTTTTATCAGTCTTCCCTCAGTACATATTCATCCACCAAAGTTTGACACCTGGTAGTATTCTTTTATCTTGTAGTATTATTCTTTAATTCTTACTGGTGTGCATATCAGGTTTCTTTGGGGGCAAACAGTGAACTTTGGGAGGGAATGTAGCACATACTTGTATTCTCAATTCACACAATACAATCCAGGTTTACACAAGAGAATGTGCAAACATTCTGCCTCCTGCTCTCAGTCACAATTTTAATTTTAAAATCTGACCCTCTTTATAAAACAGAACATGGTTCCTTAACTAGGATGAGGGATTTCTCCTAATTTTCATTGCTAAAATACATCCATCATTTACCATGGGAAGAAAGCAAGGATACTTCAAACAAAAGAAACATTTAACATAATTAAGAGTAAAGGGGAAGAATATTCTAGTATTTTCTGTAATAGGAAAAAATCTGCATTCAAAGTACTTGAGAAAAAGAGGACTAGTTAAATCGCTTGTGGGGCATCCTCTGGATAGAGTATTCCATATTCATTTCTTTTAAGAAATACATTTTGAAAGCTCCTTAATGAAACTGGAATATGCACACAATGTACTGTTATGTTGGTATGATCTCAATTGTGTTAGCATTCTATTTACATATACATATACACATGGGGAAAAAATTGAAAAGAAATGTCTTAGGAATGAACAGTATCTATGGGTGTGAAATTATTAATGAAAATTGACTTCATTTTTATACAGCTATTCCTTCTACAATCAGAAAAAAAGAACACATATTGTGTTGAAAGCTGAATCATCCTTTTGGGGACAGGCACAATGTTGGGGACCATGAGGATTACCAGTGACCTTGTGTGGGGTGTGGCTCTTATCCCTGCTCCTTTAAGTCATAGGGCTGTGCTTCCTTTAAAGTACCCTGTAATTCAGGCTTTCCACAAAATCCAATGGACGCTCTTCACAATTAGGGCAAACACTGTTCTGGAAGCAAAAAACGAGTCCCTTATCCTTCCCACTTGGGGAGGAGAAAAACCATTGCTGTTCCTCATCAGGTGGAGTTAAGAACACCAGTTGGCAGCCAGTGGTCACTTCCAAAAGAAAACAAGGAGGCCGCATAGAATCCAGCATTGCAAGGGCACAGGCCATCCTATCCTGCTTCCTCTCCCTGGTCCCAGCAGGCTGGGAACGGAATTCATAGCCCCTCTGAAACATCCCGCCTGCGTCCTCCAAGCCAGCATCCATGTGGGTATTTTTAACAAGGCATAAAACTTGCAATTCTATTAAAAACACATGTCTCTTGTTTCAAAGCATGGTTAGCAACAGACACTGATATTCAGTAAACACACCATCTACCAGGGGAACACACTCATTCAACTCCAAGTCTCAAATTCGGAGGATTATATTTTTATAGAAGAAACACGGGCTCTTCTGGGCTGGAATAAATTTCAAGAATTTCTCAGGCTTTCTCTTTGACTTCTAGAGAAGACCATTCAAACTGCTTGGAAATACTTTTTGACTGTTTCTCAACGAGAACAGAGAAGAGCAATAGGGCAGAATATTAGAAGTGAGATGGGATGCGGAGAGAAGCCTAGTGAACTATGGAGAAGGCAAAGCAGATTCCCAGAGTTGGAGGCTGACCTCTTCTCCCAGATCTCCAGACAGCCAACTGGTGTCCACGAGAAGTTCCTCTCCACGCAAGGGTCCCATGGGAAGTCCCTATCCAGGTATGGGTCTTATTTGGACCTTTTTGAAAAGGGGAAGATTTGGGAACAGCTAAAGCAGCTTAACTTGTCTAAGCCTAGGTTTTGCCTTCTGTACAATGGGGAAAAGCAACAATGGTCCCCTCATGGAATTGCTTAAAGATTGTCGGAGACAAAAAGTGCCACCAGAGGACTGGGCACCAAAAGCCCTATAACTCCCACCTCTTCTCTATCCCCAGTAATGCTGCCATAAAGCTCACAAGAAAGTAAACTTGAAGAACAAGTAAGGCAAGGTTGGGGCTGGGGGAGAGAAAGAGAATCGACCAGTGAAGAACTGAGAATTGACTCCACATCTGTGAGCTGACGTTTCTGTAGGCACATAGGCCCCGGGTGGCAGGGAAGCCAGTTCCATGCACGCCAATTACCAAGTGTCTAAATGCTTCCCCTCAAATCCTGATGCTTGGGGTGGAGGAGAGAGCAGGGAGGGAACCTCCAGATTTGGTATTTTAAACTGCAGGAAAGGAAACAGAGAGCTTTATTTATCTGGGCTCCCCAGCTTGCTAATTAACTTGCGGACTGGAAACTATTCTCGTGTGCCGGTGCCTGCACATCTTCTCATTATTAGAAAAACATCTGCTCATCATCCCCATGGTTTCTGAATGCAAGAAAGGACCAGAGTTACGTTCCCAGATGCAAATGTGTGACATCAAAGCTGCTTCGGGCACTGGCAGCCCTGTGCAGAGTGTGGGCTTTGGGAGGTTAGAATGGGTATTGGATTTTCTAAACAGAACAGGAAGCCATCCTGTCTGGGTCTGCAGAAGGGACTGTAAGCGGAGACACCTGTGTGTATGGCTAGAGGTCTGCTGTTGAAGAGGTCAGGGAAAAGATTTATTCAGCTTTCCACTTGGTCCCTTTTCCATGTGAAACCCAGGTCACTGGATGATGGTGGATCCATTATGTGCTCAGTACTGGGTCTGAGCTCATCCCTGGGGATGGGGACTCAGGTCTCAGAGAACATGTGACTCTAGCTTTAGAAGAAGTCCTGTCCCCTGCTAGGGCACAGCCAGAGGCAATCTGTATAAAACCTGGCAACTGTGTCCCAGAGACAAAGGGACAGGGAGCCTGTAGTCCAGCAGCCCCCCTGGGAGATGGGAGCCTAAGTTCATAGCACTGCTGGTTCTTCAGAAAGACTCCTCCCTTTTCCCATCCAGTCTAAGGTGTGGCCTGCTTGAAGGATTTCTTGGGATGTGGGATTTCTAATGTTAAAACAAGACTAGTCTTGGCCAACTTAGAAGGCCCCCCCACCACTTCTCTTCTTTCTGGAAGAAAATGCCCATCCCTCAATAGAAAATGAATAAAGAACAGCTTAAACATTTTGCCTCTGTCTGCCTATATGTAAAATGGAAAGAATGCAAAACTCTCCATCCTGGGAATAGCAGCAGGGCCTTGCAGGGCATGTGCCTCCCAGGCGTGAGTGAAGTGCACACAGGGATAAGGCAGGGGCCACCTAAATGGAAGGACTGGCAGCATGAGATTGGGGGGAAGGAGGATAGAAGGGAACAGAAACATAGGAAGGGAAAAGGGTAGCAGGTTAAAAATAAAGTCCTCACAGTTTGCACCTAGAACCACTGGAAACCATCCTTCAACTCCCCTGCCCTTCATGCCCAGTCTCCTCCAACTGGTCTACCAGTTCTCTCCTTTGCAAACTCCCTCCGTGGCCTCCACCTCCTCCTCTGTCTCCCCCACCTCCTGGAAGGCCCCACCATGCACCCCTTGCCCCAGTCCATAAGCAGGTATGGCCTTTGCTTTCTCGCTGTCCTTTTTCCTCTGGGCCCAACTCCCCATCTCATAGCATTGGGTGCTCCTCCTGCTCTTTCAAAAATCTTGCCTCCTCACATCCATGCCCACTGCCTCTGCCCAGCAGTCCCAGGACAAGTCTTCTCCACTCCAGCACTTTTCCTGTCTGTCCCGCCCAGGGCAGCCTCCACTCAGAAGCCAAAGGGTAGTCTTTCAATCACATGGAGCTGATCCTTAAAATCTTCAATAGTTCCCCAAGCTCTGGGACCACAATCGTCTCCTCTTAACCACAGGGGATTCGTTCCAAGATTCTCAGTAGATGCTTAAAACTACAGAAGGTACTGAACTATATAAATATATATACTGTTTTTTCCTATACCTACACACCTATGATAAAACCACAGATAAGTGGGGATCACTTCCATTCAGACACCTTCGTTTATCACTTAGACCCCTTTCTAATCAGGCACCCCTAAAATGTCCAGGCTGCCCTTGACCCCTCGCTCTCAGCCATCATGAACCCTGTGTGGTTTCCTAGACACTCTGCTTCACACCTCTGCCCTCAAAACTCAGATCAAAAATTGCTTCCTCTGAAGAATGAAGGAACTTTGGATGATGTAGAGGAAAAAGGGGTGGGAGGGGGTGGGGGACAGAAAGATAGTAGAATGAAACAGTATTACCTTATGTATATGTATGATTACATGAATGGTGTGAATCTACATTGTGTACAACCATAGAGATGAAAAGCTATACCCCATTTGTGTACAATGAATCAAAATGCAGTCCATAAAAATACAAAAAGATGTTAATTTAACAAAAAGATAAATGGAGAATTAGGCTGGAAAGCATCCCTTCTGTCCTCTCATTCTTCAGCTTAGCCCAGTGGATACAGAGGCACCATCAGCATCCAGCAGGCAATGCTGGTGACCAGGTACGCTGCTTGCCCTGTATTCCCCTGTGATCACTGAGGACAGAAAGGAAAGAAATCAAAGTGATATCAACCTGGTGCAGAAGTGATGGAGCCTGCAGTGTAGAGCTCCTCACCTCTTACGAACGATGTAGGGTGGAACCTTCGGAAGTCAGAGCAATGGTATGAATTACAAATGAATGCCATGGCCAGCTCCCTCATTTCCCTTATGGTGGACCCTGGCAGGTATGTGATAGGAGACAGTCCTAAGCTTTGGACTCAGGTAAGTCCAAAGCCACATGGAGCTCAAGAAAGGCTTCCAGCACGTGTAGCCTGTCCATCCTGGGCCCATATCCAGGCTGGGTCCCAGGGGAGATAAAAAAAGAGGTAAAGAGTGAAGACTGAGGTCAGTTTCATGACACGACACCACTGCGGCCCCAGCTCCAAAAGCAGCCCTTGTACTTAGGGCTTGATGATCTGCAGTTACCTCTTAATTTTTTAAAAATAATTTTATCTTTATGACTGAATAATATTCCATTGTGTATGTATACCACCGTTTCTTTATAGACAGACATCATTTTCCTATGTACATGTATGATTACACGAATGGTATGAATCAACATCGTGCACAACCACAGAAACGAAATGATGCACCCCATTTGTGTCCAATGAATCAAAATGCAGTCTGTAAATTTTTTTAAATTAAAAAAAAATAGTTAAAAAAAATTGCTTCCTCTGGGATGTGATCCCCTAACCCACCCCACGTCAACTTTCTTTAGATGGCTCTCTTTTCCTGTCCCTTACTCACTGCATTTACCACAGTGAAAGACAAGAGTATGTGCATGTCTTTCTACTCCACCAAAATACAAATTCATTGAAGGATTACCTCACTTCCTATCACTAATGACAGCTCAGTGCTTGGAGCATATTACAAATATTTGTGGAATGAGTAAATGAAAACCAGCAGCTTTGTATGCATCAAACACCACCAAACCCCAAAGCAGGTCAATGTTCAGGAGTATTCTTTACTGATGAAAGAACAGAAAACACTACAAGCAAAGGTCAAAAGCCTCCTCTTACCTTCAACCCTGTCACAAACCACAGTGGGGTGACGAACCAGTGGGCTCTGAAGGCAGGTGACCACACTTCTTATGTAGTACACCTGCTTGAATTCCTGAGTCCTGGTTTCCTCATTTATAATATGGGGGCAATGATCCATGCATGTCATGAGGAGCACACGCAGCTATGTATGGAAAACTGCTAGCACTTAGTGGACACTCAGTGCTGGTTCTGCCCCAGCCCTCTTTCTTCCAGTGGTACCCAAACAGGGACAGAGCCTAATAAAACCTGTGTCCACAACCCACCTCAGCAGCTCCTGCCTATTGAAAGGTGATGAAAGAAATAAGGAAGGAGGTGAAGACTTGCATCATGGACTAAGGACCTGGAGGCACAAGGCCACTGTCCAGAGCATCCTGGCCAGAATCAAGTCGCTAGGTTCCTTGACTTG
This sequence comes from Sciurus carolinensis, assembly GCF_902686445.1. NCBI lineage: Eukaryota > Metazoa > Chordata > Mammalia > Rodentia > Sciuridae > Sciurus > Sciurus carolinensis. Next base: position 27,422,484 of record NC_062218.1, on the reverse strand, counting down.
GAACGCAGGAGTCTCACAGGTCTCCCTGTACCCAAGGGGCAGCTGCAGGGGTTTTGTGCCAGTGTCTCTCTGCCCTGCCCCCTGGTTCAGAGTTAGAGGGCTAGATTGGGAAGCAGAGCAAGCAACAGTTCTTCCCACTTACAAAATCATCATTTTCTGCAAAGAGACATGGAAGAAAGTATGAAGAGAACATGAGAAGCTGTTAACTGTGGTTATTTCCAGGGGCAAGATTATAGGTGACTTTTCATCTTCCTTCTATTCTTATTTTCTAAACTGCCTACAGTGAACCGCTTCTACTACTCAACAACACTTATAATGTCTGTGTTGTACTTGATAAAGGACCAGTTTCCCGGACCCCTCACAGACTGGGAGCAGGTCTTGGCTACAGGTGAGCCATGCCCTGTGAGTACGATCAAACAGTAACATCCAGTCTGGTCCTAGAATCTCTATGCAGGAGAGTAGGAACTCTGTGGCCTGAGATTCAAGGATGCATGGATGACACTGGACCCTCAGGGGCCATGGAGAGAATCAGGAGAGGCTTTGACAGGTGAGCTGAATATTCTGTCCCCAGCACAGGATGGGCTCTTTCAGACACCTTTTGTTGTCCCCATTGGTCAGTGATTCACTAACACCTCCTCCCACTATACCCATCCCCACCACCACTCAGAAGAAAATCTTAAGGAATAAGATTTAAGATTTAAAATCTTCAGGATAAGTGGTTGGGCCTTTGTTTTGCTCAGCAGGTGCACAAGCTGAGGACAGCCCTGGAGTACTGGGGTTTTTTCTAAGAGGCTAAGGGATTGGGGAGATAGTACAGCTGGAGGGAATGAAGAACTTTGGAGAAGAGAATTAAAAGTTGCCTAAGGTAGAATTTTCAAGATGTTATGCTCCTCTGCTTCCCCCATGGAATCTTCTGTAAACTACACAACCGTCACCAAATGCTTTTGAGGTTGGACTGGGCAGGACACAAGGAAGAGCTATTTCTGTACTCAAGATGAGGAGGAGGGGAAAGCAAGGGCTGGTCGAGGAGGCTCAGTCAGACCTTTATTACACCCAAATCAAAATGGGCTGTCCCTGCCCTCAGAGTTCATGGGACACCCTGAAAACAAATAAGCACCAAAGGCAGTGTATATGCCAAGAAGTGGGTCAGAAGGAGCCTTGGGCACAAAATAGAAGGAAAATCAGGAAAAAAAAAAAATCAGTCACCAAGATAATTGATATCTTAAAGCAGCATTTTACTAAATCAAAGTCAATGCAAAAAAATGCATGATGAGCAAAATATTAACATTGTAGATAAAGACAGGTCCATGGACAGGGCTGGGGTAGGTGAGGTGAGTGTGTCTGAGTCATTCAAGTGGAGGGTGAGAGTGGGTCTGTATTTTAATAGATGCTGCTATCAGGTTCCATATAGATTTGTTAGCATTCATTTTGAGTTTTAAAAAAATATACCACTGAAATATTATTTACCTTGACGACCAAGTTTCTGTGACTAGGTCTCCTCTTCCTAGCCCAGCCCTGCTGGAGCACCTAGAAACAGAGGACCAACTTAGCCTCAGAGGCTAGAAAAGGCTTCTGTGAGGACCCAGCAGCATTCCAGGTGGATTCTGAAGAATCAAACATAATCTAACATATTCAAAAATAGATACAGCAGTGAATAAATAAATATATGCAAAAATGCCATCCAGGCCAAGGGCACAGCCCACACAGGGGTGGGAAGAACAAGACACCAGCAGAACGTAAGTGGAGCGCACGGCATCATTTCCTGTCCACGGTCTCCTTCCTCACAGGTGATACAGGAGGAGAACCCAGGTGACCGTTGAGTCACTCCGCATTTCCTGGAGCACCTCCAGTTGGTGTGGATTTGAAAACATGAGCTCAGTGGCAGAGCGCTGGCCTAGCATGTGTGAGGTACTGGGTTCGATTCTCAGCATTACATACGAATAACTAAAATAAAGTCCATTGTCAACTAAAGAAATATTAAAAAAACAAAAACAAAAACCCATGAACTGATGCAGAAGGGACCATCCCTCCCCACTAAGAACTCATGTCAGGCCAAGACACCCTATGGCCCAAGACAGCCCTGCAGCCATTCTGGCTTTTAACATTCTACGAGTATTGCTTTGTTTTTGACATTCTCAAAGTCATTCACTATCATTGCAAAAGCACTTTAGTTAGGAGTTGCCCACATTATTATCGTTTTCTCTAAAAACCATATTTTCAATCCTGTGCAGTTTTGTAGGGATGATTCATTCCCAAAGGGCCTGAGAAAGGAAATGCCGTTTGCTCCTCTCCTAAGCATGGGCAGCAGGCTGGGGTAAGATCCCTCCCACCACCTCATTGTCCAGGTGAGACATCAAAAACTTGGTGTTTTAAGTGACTTCCTCAAAGTTTCCTGACCTTAAGGGCAGAACTGAGACTAGATCCAAGTCTCCCATCTCTGGGCCAGAGGCCCACTCTCCCTTTATTGATTTGTAGATGGGAAATGAGCAAGTGAACTGGAAAGCAGTTCTCCTCCAGTGCCATCTAAACTTTGCTTAGAAAGCAATTTGTGGTTTCGAACTGATCCCTGGAGGCTCCAAATGCACACAGACACTTCACAAGGGTCACTCTGAGCTCCCTCGTTGGGGTGCTAGGAGACTGCCCAGCCCCCAAGCTTTGTTGATAAAGGAGACAGAAAAGAAAGAGTTCCCCTGATCTACGCCACCTGCACCTGCAGGCCCGAGCAGGCCGAGGGCCCAGAAGCCTCACTAGCTACACAGCAGGCCCCCATCCTGCTGCGTCCTCTCCACCAGGGATTTCTCTTGGCACACCAAGGGCCTTGCCAGATCCAAAAGCTGCCTCTTTCCACCCTGAAGCTGTTAAACAAACAAGCCACCAAACCTATGCCAAGTGGTGGCCATCTGGACAGCAGCATTCACAGCTGCAAGGGAAAGCTGTTCCACAGAGCAGCCTTGGGGAGTCGCTGACTCTCTAGGGTCTGGATGGCAGGGCATCCTCCTGAAAGCCTGGGCAGTGGCTGGAGGCCAGCTGGATGAAAGTGCTGGATCCTGGGCAGCACCACGGCTCCTCTCAGCTGCTGGCCATGGGCCTGGCTGGGACTGGCTGGATAAAACAGGCCGGTTGGACTGCTATAGTCCTCACACAGGAGGCCACTGGCCTGCAGAACAGCACAGCACCTCTACATTCTGACGATGTGAGCCGGCCTGGGAGCCTACTAGTCTTGGGAGTAGAAAGCCTCAAGGGGCCAAGCTGACAACGCAGGGGACCGTCTAGCATGCAAGAGGAGGGCAGGAAATGAGTCAGGCCAGAGCCTGGTCCGGGCAGTGGTGCCACCTCTGGCCACGCCCCATGAGCCCCAGTCTCCCCTTGCTTCTCTTTTGCTTTGTATTGTCATTGTCATCATCACTGTCATCATGGTCTCAACACCATCATCATAAGCACAGGTAGCACTTATTATCACCATCATTGTCACCACAGGTGGTATTTACTGAGTGTAGTGGGCTGGATGGTGGCCCCCCCAAAAAAATGTCCACATCCTAATTCCTGGAACCTGCGAATATCACCTTATTTGGGAGAAGGGTCTTTGCAGATGTGATGAAGTTAGAATCCTGAAAGAAGGTGCTTGTCTGGGATTATCCAGATGTTCCGTACATGCAGAGAGGCAGAGAGAGACTTGATGGAACACAGAGAGAAGAGGAGGTGGCAGAGGAGACTGGAGTGACACACCATAGCTGATGAACATGTGCGGCCATGGGTGCTGCAAGAGGCCAAGAATGTTCTCCCCAGGCCCTTCAGAGAAGTGTAGTCCTGTTGACCCTTTGACTTTGGATGTTGGGCCTTCAAAACTGTGAGTAAAGAAATACCCATTGGTTGAAGCCACCTGGTTTATTTGTTATAGTGGCTCCAGGAAGATAGTGCCATCTTGCGTATCCTCAGCATATGATGATGAGGGATATTCTGAGCATATCCAGCATGGTCCAGGCCCAGGCAGTGTGCAGGGTTATCCAGCAGCTCCATGAGTTATTTCCACTTATCAGATGAGCAAACTAAAGCTTGGTGAGGAGTGCCAGGGTGGCTTGGGATGCAGTGGGAACAGCCCTACAGGACTGTTCTCTCCAGCTAGATGACCATAACCACTTGGACAGTGTCCTACTTCTTTGCAGCCACCTCAGGAATTTGCACATGGGACTTGAACTTATTTTTGATCCCAAGTGATATTTTTACCAGACTTATCTCTGAGGCTTGGCTTGTTCTAAAAGTCAGGGAATGACTAACTGTGGGGACTAGAGACAATGTCTCAAATGACCTGAGTGGTGTTTGCCAGCACCTAAATAGCTGTGATGGGTTTGTGGAAATTTATCTTTCTTCTTCCTAAGGAAGGACTTTGAAGCCAAGACCCCACCCAAAGATGCCTTGGCATTGACTATAAAAGCAGAAAAATAGCATAGTACATTTGCCCTCTTTTTAAACAGAGATTATGATAAACTGGACTCACAAGGATAGCATCATAACTTTCCAGAAGTCTCTCTGACCCAGAGAGCAGTGCACCAGAGAAGATTCCTGAAACTTCTCTGGAAACAGAGGAGAATCTTTGTTAGTGTTGAATCCAGTCAGGAATATATGTATATAGTCTGTGAACACAGGTCTCAGTGTGTGTGTGTTGCAGGGGGTTGGGGGTGCATCATAGGAATTAAATTTAACACACACACCCACACACTTTTGAAATAGGGTCTTGCTATATTGCCTAAGCTACTATCAAATTTACAGGCTTCCTGCCTCAGCCTCCCAAGTAGCTGGGATTACAGGTATAAGCCACTACACCCAGCTAACATCAATATTTTAGCTTGCCTTATAAGATAGCCCACATATACATGAAGGGTTGGCAGGCTGGACCTACAGTTTCAGTTGCTCCATAAAACACCTTATGACCAGAAGTGGTTTTATCTGGAAATAGGGTCTGGACTAGTCTATCCTGAATCCCATGGATGCTAGGTCATTGGTTTCCAGGTCCTGCTGGTTCCCAAATACCGAGTAACATTCTTCTGATGTTTTCTTTGATTCTGCAGCTTAGGTAACTAAAAATGCTAATTACTCCCAGGGAGATGTGTAAACTCAACACAAGGCAAAGCACTGAAGGAACAGTTTTCCCCTATTGTAACATGGCTAACTACCCCCTGCTTAAAGAAACCCAATTCTCTCAAGCAGAGCAAATATTAAATCAACACTGCCATATACTCATTCAATCTTCATTGAGGAGAAAAGAAAGGGAAGCACCCTGGGAGGTAATCAACACCTTGAAGTGGTTCTCCACAGCTTTCTAGAGTGAGAAGACAGCCACTGGGCCACCCCCTCAGCACCCAGGCTGTGTGTCTGCCCTGCTGTAGCCAGCTCCTACCCTGGGTCGCCTGGGAGCTGGGAGGGTGTTCTTATTTGGAATGGAGGTCCCATTGAGGGTGATGACGACGATGTCTGCCAAAGAACACAGACATCGGAGACCAGGCTCGGAAGGCACAGATCTAATTTTACTTAGGATTGTACAAGACAGATATAGGCACATTATCCAATCAGGTTAAGACGCTTGTTAAAACATAACAGAACCAACCTACAGGTAAGCTATAGTCGTACTAATGTAAACAAACCAAGTAGCCCTAGGTGGTCTTGTCTGGCAACAAGTCTGAGACAAAGGACTGGGGGAAGGGCAAGCTCCAGCACACAGCAGGAGGTGAGGCAGCCTGGGTGAACTCACACACAGCTTGCTGTGATGCCTGCCAAGCGAGGCCTTCCCTCAGCTCGTAGCTCAGCCTCAGTAACTGCATAGGCCTGCAGTCCATGGTGAGTCTTTACCATTTCCTCAGTTTCCCCATCCAGACTGTTAGGTTTATTTAAACCATGGTGTCAGTGAATGCTGTCAAATAAGCTTGAGGAATGTTCCCTACAGCAGGGGAAAGAGGCTCAGAAGGTAACTCTGTGGGTCTCTCCCACAGGGGTGGTAAGGAGCATGGTGCCTAAGGTGCTGGGGTGCTCTAAGTGGACACCCTCTGAGGAATTCAGTGGGAGCCAATCCTGGGAAGGGAGCCAGGGCTGCTTATCTCTTTATTGATTCCCTGGGGGTCATGTATTTAGTCCCACCAGGGCCTTTGCTTATCCAGGTCCACAGATCCTGTCTGCAATCCCCTAATCCAAAAAGCTTTGGCCACTGGGTTTTGTAAGGCATGTGATAGCAAAGTTTTGCCTGATCTGAACTGCTGAGGTCCTTATTCATCCTGCTCTTGTAATAGTTTGACATTGGACTACTGAAATTTTAATTCATTTGATTACAAGGTGCTACCCCAGGCCTCTCAGGAAGTGTTACATAACAGAGTGTAGGTATTGAGTGACCTTTCTAAAGACTGCCAAAAAGATGAGTTCTAAACACATCTGGGCCCAAGAGTTTTCAATAAGGCATTGCAGATGTGTACTCTCAAGGTTAAATGTTTCTACGGACTGAATTGGGCCCCCTCCATTCATACACTGAAGCCCAAACCCCACATGACTACATTAAGAAGAAGCATTTAAAGAAGTGATTGAGATTAAATGAGGTCAATGAGATGGTGAGAGGGAGACGGGTGATTCCAAAAGAACTGGTGTCCAAGAGACACCAGGGGCCTGACTGGCTGGCACTTTCTTTCTTCCTCTTCTTCTTCCTCTTCCTCTTCTTCTCTCTCTCTCTCTCTGTCACATGAGGACATAGTGAGCAGGCACAAGACAAGAAGAGGGCTTTCTCTAGAACCTGATCATGTCAGCACCTCCGTCTCAGACTTAAGTCTCCAGAACTGTGAGAAAACACCTTTCTGTTATTTGAGTCACCCAGTCTATGGTTTTTTGTTATGGCAGTTTGAACTGACAAATACAGATTCTGATACCAAGAAGTGGGGTATTGCTGTATCAAATACCTAAAAACATGGACGTGGGTAATGGGCAGAGGCTTGAAAAGTTTTAAGGTGCATGCTGGAAAAAGCCTTGATTGCTAGGACAAGAAGGTTGGTATAAATATGGATGTTAAAGATCATTCTTGTGAAATCTCAGATAGAAATGGGAAATACACTGTTGGAAACTGGAAGGAAGGCAATCCTCATTATAAAGAGACAAAGAACTTGGCTGAACTGTGTTTTGTTATTGGCAGACTGAGCAAGCCGATACATGTTCCTGTGTTTTTTTGCCAGACTTGGGCCATCACCAAGCTTTTACTGATTAACCTGATCTTGCTGGGAACACCCCTTCCTTCAAACTTGGTAACTTACTTTGGACTCGTGAATGAACTTCTTTTGCATTATGTAAATGTATCCATTTTTTTTTTTTTTTTGGTACAGGGGATTGAACCTAGAGGTGCTTAACACTGAGCCACATCCCCAGGCCTTTTTTTATATTTGATTTAGAAACAGGGTTTTTCTAAGTTGCTTAGGGCCTTGCTAAGTTGCTGAGGCTGGATTTGAACTTGCAATCGTCCTGCCACCACCTCCCGAGCTGCTGGAATTACAGGTGTGTACCACCCTACCAAGCACAAATGTATCATTTTATGTCCTACCCAAGATGAATAAAATTCCCTCTGATATCTAATACCTGTTTTGAGTCCCTTCTAGCCCCATTGCACCAACTAAACAACACTATGTGTGTATTGCAGGTATGCAAAGATTCTCGGGTTTAGGCCCTTGTCACACTTACTTCAGAATCCTGCAACTACAGTCATGAGAAAACTAGAAAATTCTAGAAACAATAGGAAAATTCAATATGGTCACAGATTACAAAGATAATATATGAAAATTGTTAGTTTTAATATTATAAAAAATAAGTTTGAAAAATATAATGGAAAACAATATTCTTATTTACAATAGAAATTTTTAAAAAACTTTAAGCTTTGCTAATATCAATATCAAAATTTCAACATATCAGTATTCAATAAGAAATATAGATTTATATATACAAATATATATTGATAGTCAATAAGAAACATGCATGAAGAAGATAACTTTAGCACTACAGGTAACAAAATATTATTGATTTTTTTGGTAAAATAATGGAATTATGGTTATATTTAAGAAATAACTTGCCAGGTGTGGTAGCACACACCTATAATCCCAGTGACTCAGGATGTGGAGGTCAAGACCGGAGGATTGCAAGTTTGAGGTCAGTCTCAACAATTTAGTATGAACCTGTCTCAAAATAAAAAATAAAAAGAGCTAGGGATGTAGCTCAGTGGTAGAATGCCCCTGGGTTCAATCAGCAGTAAGAGAGAGACAGAGAGAGGGAGAGAGAGAGAGAGAGAGAGAGAGAGAGGGCAAGAGGGAGGGGGGGAGGAAGAGAGAGAGAGAGAGAAAGAAAGAAAAGAAAGAATCTTCAACACCTCTACATAGTGAAATATTTACAGATGAAATGATAGGATGTCTGGGACTTGTTTGAAAACTATATGAGAGGGAGCATGTATGGGTACCGACGAGAGACACATGGCCAGCAACTGATGATGTAGGGGCTGTTTGAAGGATACAGCAAGGTTTATTTTACTGTTCTTGCTACCTTTGCGTATGTTCTCAATTCTCTATATTACAAATTTTTAAAAATTCTATTGAGGAACCAGAGAAAAAAATTTAAGAGAAAGGTCTAGCTTGCTTTTAGATTAAAAGGTTCAGTGATTTTTTTTCCCTCCAAATTAATCCATAAATTCAGTGTGAACCCAATTAAAATGCCAACAAGGAGTACTTTCAGAAAATTCCTCTGGAAAAAGAAACACATAATGGCCAGGAAAATTATGAAAGAGAAGGAGGTTGTGGGGCATTGGGTAGAGAAAGCCTGTTCTTACAAGTATGAAAAACTTATTATGAAGCTACGGTGATATAAGAAATTTAGTAACTGAGAACAGATAGGGCAGTGGCACAAAAGAAAATTCTAGAAAAAAAGCTCAAGTGCCCGCAACATGTCAGGCTCTATTCAAGGTGTTGAATAATTGGGCACCTAACAAGACAGACAGAAAGTCTAACCCTTAAATAAGTGAGCTTACAAAATCCATAAAGTGTTAAGTGTTGACAGTGGAAGCAAGGCAATGAGATAAAGTGTAAGGAGGGCCACATTTGAATTGAGACCTTCGGAACAGGCCACCAGGAAGATGATCCAGGGGACGAGCATTCCAGGCAAAAGGAAAAGCAACAGACAAGACCCCCAGGTTGGAAGGTGCTGCGTGCATGACAGAAAGGTGGTCGCTGATGTCAGAGAGGAGGCTTGGAAGGCAGGTGAAGGTGGGACTGTGGAAGCCTCACAGGGACAGATGCTGACTCTAATTGAGATGGAACAGTCATTCTAGGGCTTTAGCCTGTAGAGTCTTGTATCTGCTAAGCATTTTTTAAAAATGACTCTAGCTACTTGAAAGAGAGAGAGAGAGAGCTCTGTGAAGAACAGAAATGCAATTCCAGCTTCCCCTGTGATATGGTTTTAAAGAGTCCTCCCAGGTTCATGTGTTGAAACTTGATCCCCAAGTTTTCATGGTGAGAGTATTTGGAAGAAGAGCCTTTGGGGAGGTAATTAGAGCTATATGACGTCCTGAGGGTGGAATCCCCATGATGGGATTAGCAGCTTAGAAGATGAAAAGAGGCCCGAGTTTGCTTGTTCCTGCTCTCTTGCCACGTGGTACCTTCTGCTGCCATATTATGATGCAGTAAGAAGGCCCTTACCGGAGGCAGATCCTCAGTCTCAGACTTCCCAGCCTCCAAGACCTGTGAGAATTCAATTTACAATTACCCAGTCTCAGGTATTCTGTTGCACCAATACAAAATAAACTAAGACACCCTGCAATGATTCACCCAAGAGGTGATGCTGGTGTCATCGAGGAGGAAGTGATGAAAACATTGGCAAGGCTGATGTGGGCTGTGGCTTTGACATAGTTTCAGTTGGCTGGTTGGTTAGAAGTGAAAGAGGAAAAATAGAAAGGAAATCAAGGATAGCTCCTGGTGCTTTGGTCTGAGTTATCTGGGTAGATGATGGCACCATTAACTGAGAAAGAGAAAATGAGCAAGAACAGGTCTGTCAGTGGGGGTAATAAACCAAAGAGTCTGTATCATACCCATCCATCACTGGAGACACCTATCTGAATCACACAGCTGTCAGCAGGCAGGTGCCTGCTACGTGGTGGCGGCTACAGTAGGCAGGTGGCTGCTAGGTGAGGAGCAACTCCCTGTGGAAATGTATATTTGACAGTCACTGGTATAGAGACATGATGAGGGTAGATTTCAGATCTCTAGGGAATACAGAGATTGTTTGGTGTTGGGATAATTGATCTTGCACTTGGGAAAAAAACCCTTGAATTCCAAATTCAGGCTTAGAGCAAAACAACTTCCAAAGGGACAAAAAACAAAGCAAAACCAAACCAAATCTGAGTATATATGGCAAATAGCTCTTGTGGGGATATAATTTCATGCAAATTTTCTTAGGGATAACATGTTATTTTGGTTATCAAATTTAAAATGTATATTTACTTTATCCCAGTAATCCTACTATTGCTCTTAATTTATCCAACAGATACAAGAATACACATGCAAGAACAGATACACATGCGAGAACTTCCTGGGACATAGTTACAAGGATGTTCACTACAGATTCACTACAGCAAAAGAAATTATAAGCAAGCAAAGCGTGCCTCAACAGGAAACTGGCTAAGTTAATGATCATATGTTCATAAGATGGACTACTTTATAGATAATAGAAAAAGTGGAAGAAAACTTTATGTGCTAATATGGAACTATCTCCAAGTCACATTAAGTGGAGATCTGCAAACAAAACTTGAGTTTTATATCCCTCGATGTAAATGTGTGTGTCTATGTACAAAGTCTTTCAATTTCCATTTGTTCTCATTTGGCATTGTTTGAATTTTGTAATCATGTACATATTTTTCATTTAAAAATGAACCAATAAGAATGATCTGAACAATAAAATTATTGGTCACCTTTTGTTTTTTTAGAAAAGCACCCTTAGAAGAAAAAAAAAAAAAAACTGAATAACACATATGGTCCCACATCCTACTCCCTAAGACTGTGGTCACAGCACCTTAAATCTGCTTGAAACTCATGACCTTCTTTTCTAATTCTTGGTGGTTTTTTTTTTTTTTTTTTTTTTTTTTAATGTTCTGATCTAACTGAGATTTTGTACCTTCAGGCTCTGTTGGAAGCAGCCTGTACCCAAGGCCAAGCTGTAAAAGTTGCAGGGGAGCTACAGAGCTGCCAAGGAGGGTATTTAATGAGCAAAACTTAAGGGTCAAAAGCAAATTACTAGCAAACACCAGATGGCAGGGGTCAGGCAGGAGATGGCCTCAGAGAGATAAAGTCAGAGCCTTGGTTGGGTCCAGAGAAAGATAAACGACTCCCATCTGACGGGGGTGGAGTGGGGAGAGTGTCCTGGGTTCACGCAGCTGGCTCACACACTCCTGCAGGATTGGGAGACCGGGTCTTTCTACCTTGGCTCAAGGCTGAAAGTCAAGGGCAAGGAGTGACCGAGGATGCAAAAGAATGGGGCAGCTTGGGGCATAAATGGACTGTCTGAGCCTATGCAAAAATTCACCTGTGGGGCTTTTAAGGTTTAGCCATTCCGAAATCCCAAAATGTCTGAACCATGCCCTCAGGTACATCCAAACACACATGTGCACACACATGCACATACACACCCCAAAGATTGAGAACATGCTAGTTCGATTTAACCTTGGAGGAAGAAAAACAAACAAAATTTAATCAAATGGTTATTAAAATTTTTAAGTGGGGAGGGAAGGTGCCCCATTAGCCTTCATTTTCACATTTCTGTAGGCTTTATAAGTGTATGCCTTATGTAAGTACAACGTTAATAGTATCAGTTGGTACTAACCTTATTTGTTGTAATAAAGTCTTTTTTAATTGGAAGCAAGAGTGTACCATTCCACCTCTCCCAATTAGCCACCTTTATGGGAAGCCAGACTTCCGGAAACAAAGCTTTCACTAAGGCAGTTTCACTGTGTCTCCTGAGATGCAGTTTTGCCCTGACTGTGGACATGGGACCTTGGAACAAATATAAGGATTGACATTGGCCTTGCACACCCAACTTAAATGTGACCACAGACATGTGAGCTTCCCAAGCAAATGCTGACCCCTTCACAGTCAAGTCTATCCTAGGTCCCTGACTCAGCTGGATAGCTCTCCCCTCCTCCTGGTGCTACAGGAAATGCAGACCAGCTGCTTCAGACCATCATCTCCACCCTCACTCACCTCTTCTCAGTCCCAGTTCCTTTAAACTTCCCTCTTGGGTCTAATTTTCCAATCATATAATTATCTCTGTGGGTCGTAGGGGAGAAGAAAGAATATGGTGTTCCAAAAAAAAATTATACCCTTCTTTTGGTCTTATACTATACATTTTCTGCCACTGGTAAAGGAATTTAAACTATGCTACTACAATATGTTTAGTTGGAGTAAACATCTCTCTAGCATTCTTTCTTTAAAATATATTATTCCCTTCTTTGGAGAAACTAGCTCTTATGAGCTGGAGTTTTTAAATGAAGTCTCTACATTTTCCAAAAGCATCACACACCCTAGGAGCAATAATAGTCGTTAAAATCAACTTACGTCTTTTTAAAAAGGTAAACCTTTTATTATAAAAACTAATTTGAAAAGATTACAGCATTTATGATTCAATATGGCAGGAAAGGTATTTGTTGACAGGCAGAGAAATAGAGGCACATACAGACATGTATGTTTATGTTTTACACACATATGATGTACCTATGTATGAGAAATGTATGTAAATACATATGTATACTATATGAAGAACATGAAGCTCAGTGTTGTAGTTTTTAGGGATATAAAACTAATAAATAGAAGGTTTCAAATTCAAGTTGAATAATTAGCCCTATGGAAAAATCTATGACATCAATAATAAATGAATAACAATTGCTATTCACAACCCAAGATGATGGATGTCAGCCAAGTTTTGGTTGTTATTAGAAAAGAAAAAATGTATTCCCTGTAAGAGAACTTCCCAAAATCAATATTGTTCACTTTTTTTTTTTTTTTAAACTGGGGATTGAGACCCAGGGGCTCTTAACCGCTAAGCTACATCCTCAGCCCTTCTTTTCATTTTGTGACTAGGTGTAAGTTGCTGAAGTTGGCTTTGAACTTGTCCTCTTGCCTTAGTCTCCCAAATGTCTGGGATTATGGGTATGCACCACCTTACCTGGCTCTTTCGTTCTTTTATAATGTCCTGAGCTAAGTAAGACACTCTGATATTAGGCAGTGATGTTACATGCACTGTGGTATCCTGATTGACTCCTGGAACAGCAAGGACATTCATGAAATCTGAATAAAATGTGGAGTTTAGTTAGTGGAAATGTGCCATTATGGTTTCTTCATTTTGACAAATGTACCAGGTTAGATAAGACATAACAACAGGGGAAGCAGGGACTAAGGATATGGCTCGGTGGTAGAGCGATTGTCAACCATGTCATGAGGACTTGAGTTTGATCTGCAGCACGTCCCACAACAAAAAGGGTGGGGAGAAAGAGGGATAACCTCCTCTTCATAACTTTTCTATTAATCTAAAATAATTCCAGAATCAAAAGTTCATTACAAATACGACAGATGTTAGGTATCAATAAACCAACATTCTTAAGCCTTTCATGTTTATCACATATTAAGGAAGGAAACAGAAGCAATTTTCCACCCAAGTGGCAGTTCAGAAACATTTAGTGGTCATCAGGCAATAGTCTCTATTCACGGAAAAAGCCAAAGTATTTGCATATATGGTGGTAATTATTTTACAGGTTTTGACCTTGAGGACAAGAAGCATGAGGGAGTCCTGAGAAAGAATTCAGGTTTGGCCAATCCCCAGGATGGGTGTCAACAGTCAATCATGGTCCGTGAAAGCCAAGACTGGTCAGAGAAGCACAAGCTAGACCAGTGGCTGAGGGGCGTCTCTCTGAATGGCAAGAAGCAAACTGCCCGGCAGGGCAAAGGCGCTCTGCACCACAAGAGGAGGCATTAACAAACCGGGCAGGGCCTGGTGCCAGGTCAGGGATTTCAAGGTCGAGCCAGCCTCATTTCCAGAGAGCAGCAGAGTAATTAAGCTCATGTGTCCAGATGAGAAAGCTGGCAGGCCAGGCTGTGGAGCCGCAGGCCAGCTCCTGGCTGCCTGCGTGTGTCGCCACCAGCCTCTGGCTGCAGAAACAGGAGCCACGTGCGGAGTGATTCCACCTCCTCACAGCAGCGCAGGAAGACCTGCCTTCCCGAGGCTGGCATGAACGAGGAGATTTTTTTTATTTGGCTTTCGAAGCGTGAAGTTCCTCCTCAGCTCTCAGGAGGCCAAATGCCACGGCCAGCCCATTCTTACCTCCCTTGGCAACTGGTCTCAGAGATTTTATTTACGCCCAGATCTAGTCTTCTTTCTTCTCTGATCTGATGGATGGGTGGAAGTCTTTCTTTGCACTGTCTACAAAGCAAAGGTTTGCCATCTTCAGAAAACCAACTCCATTTAACTGAAAACAGCCTTTGCTGCAAAGGGAGACTAGAGTCACCATCAGACTTGTCCCCTAGGATCCTAGCAGATCCTGGCGGTGGGTAGTGTTCAGAGGTTCCTGTGTTGGAAGCTTGGGTCTCAAGGTGGTAATATTAAGAGGCCCTACAACTTTTAAGAGTGGGGCCTAGTGGGAGGTCCTGAGGTCATTGAGAACACGTCTTTGGAATGCATTAAAGTAGTTTTCATGGGACTCTGGGATAGTTCTTGTGAGAGCAAATTTTTATAAAAAAGGAAGACTGGACCCTAGGTCATGCTGTGGCTTCGTGTCTTACCATGTGATGATTTTCTCTCATCATTGTGATACCAAGTGCTATGAGACCCTCACTAAAGTTCAGTCAATGCCAGACTTTTAGCTAAATAAACCTTTTTTTCCTTATAAAGGTATCCAGTCTCAGGTATTTCATTATAGTAACAGGAAACATAAAAGCAGTCAGTTGAGAGCCTTGTCCCCTCCAGGTCCACTCACTACCTAGTTCTTCAGTGACATCTATTCTACCTGTAAATGAATGAATGAATGAATGAATGAGAACTTCACAAGTCTTCTCAATCATTTCATGAACTCAAATAACATCATAAACAAAATAATTCTATGTCTGACATCTAAGCAAGAAGACACAGAAGATGCATTTAAACTTCTGGAGCTGAATATTTGGGGGGTTATGGTAAGCCAAAATTTGACAAAATCCTATAAACTCTGTTTTAGGGATTCCCCAGACACCTGGATGATGAGTTTAATGATCCTTGGTTTATATAGTCTCTGTATTTATAGGATCTAAGAGACTTAATCAGAAGGGAAATCTCCAAAACTCTGATACTCATTCAGGGGAGGAAATAGATTTAAAATAGATAAGTAGATGTAAGTATATGACTCTCTAAGTCTATAACCCATTTGCTAGAGGTCAGACATAATTGTTTTGTGTAAAGGTGCTTATTTCATGAGCTGCTAGAAAGACTAAGTTAAATTAGCTAATATTTATAAAACATGGGAACAGTACCTGGCACACTGTTTGTTACATTAAAAACACAGTTGATCTGGGTGTGGTGGTGCGTGCGAGCAACTTGGGAGGCCAAGGCAGGAAGATTGTAAGTTAAAGGTCAGCCTCAGCAACTTAACAAGACCCTACCCCTCTCAAAATGAAAATTAAAAAGGGCTGGGGAGGTAGCTCAGTGGAAGAACACCCCTAGGTCCTAGTGGATACCGTACCATAGAGTACAATGACAAGTATCTTTCCAGGTTGCAACACCCCACAAGATACCTGAGAGCAACCTTGGTGTCCTTTTCAGAGTCAACATCTCTCAGGTGAAAGACAAGCTGCCTTAACCCACTTCTAAGAAAAAAAAAAAAAAAAACCTCAATATTTTAGAGGGAAACTTGAAAGCATGAGCTACTGGAAGTGACTTAAAGCATAAGCTGCTTTGCAAAAGTGAAAAAAGTATTTTGCTTTCCATCAGAATATGTGAAATCTGCCAATTCAGCATACATCTTTCAGTCAAGAACAAGGAAATGAGGAAGCACCTGTCAAGTCATCTAAATAGGAAGGTGGCACTCTGAGAAGCACAGTCATCCCCCTTAGCTGTGGGGCATTAGTTCCAAGACCCCAGAGGATTTCTGAAACTGCAGATAGTAACAAACCCTAAAAATAAAATGTAATTTTTCCTATAGATACACACATACTTACCTGTGACATAGTTTAATCTCTAAATCAGGTATAGTAAAAAAAATTAACAATAACAACTAAGGCTAAAATAGAAGTATAGCAGTGTATTATAATCAAACTTGTATGAATGTGGTGTCTCTCTTTTAAAAGACTCAAGTCAAGTCAGGTGCAGTGGCACACAGCTGTAATCGCAGTAGCTCTGGAGGCTGAGCAGCAGGATCACAAGTTTAAAGCCAGCATCCAAAACTTAGCAAGGCCCTAAGCAACTTAGTGAGACCTTGTCTCTAAACAAAAAATAAAAAAGGGTGGGGGTGTGGCCCAGTGGGAAAGCACCCCTGGATTCAATTCTTGGCACCAGAAAAAAAAAAAAAAAAAAGGAAAAAAGAAAAAAGAAAAGAAAAGAAAGAAAGAAAGAAAAGAAAAAGACTCAAGTCAAATACTAATATTTTCAGAACCAGGTTGGCCACGGATAACGCCGGAAACCATAGAAAGTGAAACAGCAGACACAGGAAATACTCTTTGTCTCCCACACAAAACAAGAGAGCTCTTCTTCTTGACTAGTTCAACAAAGGGAGGCTCTGAAGCCAGAGACAACCATCTTGCCCACACCACCCTTCCCCAAACAGCCTGGCAGGGCAAAATATTTTATCACCAAGGGCTTAAAAATAGAGCTGGGGATTATCTACTGAGGACAGGACCTAAACCTGGTTAATTCTCCCTTTGCAGCAAAAAGCAAAAATAAGAAATAAAATTCGAAATGCCCAGTTGCTGGGATGAACCCCAGCTCAGAAGCGTCACACAGCCCTTAGCTGCCAGCTCTGGGGGAACTGCCCCTGGCACTGCTACCAAGGCGGGAGTTTGAACCGCCCGCTCCCAGAGTACAACTCCAGACGACCCTTAAAGGCTCCCAGGGGGTTGGCTGATAGTTTGCAACCCAGTTTCTCCCTCTGCCTAGTCTCACCTCCTGTCCCTCTCTATAAGGTCTGACCATGAAAGTCCTCCCAGGAGCTTGTGGAAATATTTACCCCTTGGGATCCTACCTGCCACACACACAGGCCCTGGGGAATGCTCATCTTGCCAACATGTTTGGGGTGTAACAAAGAGCTTTACTGAGGAATCACTGACGTGCAATAAATAAACTTAGTTGCAGCACACAATTTGATAACTTTTAACGTAAGTATATATCTATGAAACCATCATTACAATTTAGATAATGAGCAAACCCATTAACCCCCCCAAGTTCTTTTGCACCCCTTTATAATCCTTCCCTCCCTCCCTTCTGTGCTGTTGTCTACCCAACCTCCCCATCCTCCCAGCAAACACTGGTCCTGCTGTCTGCTCTTCAAGATGAGCAGGAGCTGGGCATGGTGGCGCCTGCCTGTAATCCCAGCAGCTCAAGAGGCTAAGGCAGGAGGATCACAAGGTCAAGGCCAACCTCAGCAACTCAGTGAGGGCCTAAGCAACTTAGTGAGATCTGGTCTCGAAGTAAAAAATAATGTGTCTGTAAAAATAAAAAATATTTTAATGAAAATAAATAAATAAAAAATAAAATAAAAATAAAAATGACTGGGGACATGTATGGTAAAGTGCCCATGGGACCAATTCCTAGTACTTCCCGCCTCCCCTCAAACAAAGATGAGCCTGTGTTTTCCAGAGTTGCATATGAATGGATGTCTACAGTGTGTACTCATTTTATTTGACTCTTTTTCATTGGGCATAAGTACTCTGAGATTCATTCACACAATTGCATTTCTTTGTATTACTGAGTAGTATTCCATTCATGGATATGCCTCTTGCATGGTTTTCTCTAAATTGTTCCCCAAAACCTGACACAAAACCAGGGAGGGCAGAATGTGATCATTGGCTGCCATTCCCACCTGCCTGGGCTGTCCTGGGCTTGACGGTAACCTGGCCCCTCCCAGCACTGAAGCTTTGAAAGCAGTAGGTTCTCACCAGCAACCCAGCAGGATGATCTCCAAACTGCTTTCCACTCTGGTTGCTTCTCCCCAAGCAAAGCCCTGCTCATTTTGTTCCTCATGCAGGGTGGGCCCTCACTGAGGACACAGGGAGGCCAGAACCATGGAGGACTCCGAAGTCATCTGGCAGGGGAGGGAAGAAGATCCTCTGACCTTCTTGAAAAGAGTTCTCAAAGTCAAGCCCTTCTCTTTTTTAACTTCCCTGGGGAAGTGACATGCCCTTGAGGAGTCACTTGAATTGCTCTGTAAGTTCCTTTTCTTTTGCTTTTGTATTTCCACTCACCTTCATTTCAGGTCCCACGCTGCCCTCTACCTCAGTTGCATCCCCATCTCTTTGGCCTTCACGTCTGTTTCAAGTCCATGCTACCCACCTCTCTCAGTCCCTCTTGTGTACAGATTATTCCTTCTGGACCTTTGAGGCTTTGGTGTGCATACAAGAATACTCTATTAATCCCAGGTTCTGTCTTTTTGAGTAGGTTGAGTTACGAGTGCTTTAAATACAGAGATGTATGCCCTTTTTGTTTTATCCTCTGTACAGCAAATTTACAGTAAGTGATTGATAAGCTCTGGCTAAATGAATAAATGACTGCATGAGTGAATGAATTAAATAAAAAGCAACATTAAGGCTAAGTCATAACCAGTCTGACATTTGTTCAAAAGGGTGAATTTAGCACAAAATAGGTCATTTTTCCTTCCTTTGATGAGTTAAGTACACATAGAAGACTTTCTAAGTTTTTGTGGATAAGGAATTCAAAGTTCTTCAAGGCATAAGAAAATGGATAGAATTTAAGTCACCAAATGGACCACACATTTCCAGAAGGCAAGGCCTTAGTAGAAGGGACACCTGAATTGGAACAACTGTTCTTTTGGCTTGTTCCCTTTTGGGAATATATTTTCTATATCACATAAAGTCCTTGGCACAATGCCTGGCTCCAAATCACTGATCCTGTTATTATGATTCCCTTGATTAGAGCCCATGCTGGCAGAGGCAGAGGTTAGTATACACCAAAGTGCTTCTTCCTGGTGGTGGGCATGCCCTGCACAGTCGTTCCTCCCCATCAGAGAGCACAGCCAAACCTCAGGGGTGAACTTGGGAAATGGGGGTGGGGAGGGAAGGAGCCCACCAGCTTCTAGGCTTCAGTCCATCTCCAGCCCAGACACAATTGCATAGTGTGATGTGGGGCCAACGCAACCAGAAACAAATGACATCCAGTAGCCAGCCAAAGCCCTCTGCATACAGCGCTTTCTTTCAGGAGGACTGGCTGGTAGGAGATGGGGTCTGCGAGTTTCTGGGTTCTTTGACTAAACATTCTCATGATCTGTGATCTGCTCCTTCCCTTTGCATCATCTCCTCTCAGGCCCCACCCACGCCACAGTACCCAGGTTCCACAGATGGCGGAGCAAGAGAACAGCACCCTGGTGCCTTCTTGGACTTTAGGCCACCCGAGTCCACATGCGACTCCCCCACACTGCTTGCTGAGTGCCGAGGCCAGTGCTCCCCTCTCTCTGCCTGCACTGTAATCGCGAGGTAACATCAGCACCAACATCACAGAGTTATCACGTGGGTAAATGAAATCATGGAACTGGAGCTCACAGAACTGTACCCTCGACAAACAGCAGCCATTAATGTTTTTATGATTATGACTCCCAAATGCTCCATCTGTCCCCAGACTTGTTCCCTTGCCAATTTCCGCGTTCTATAAAAGTTCCCTTTGTCACCAGGTTGCCCAGATGCAGAGGCACCCAAAAAGCCAGCCCCAAAGCTCTGTCCTGTCCTCCTTCCATCCCTTCCCCTCCTACAGCTACCAGCCAAGTCCAGGCGTTACCATTGCTGGTCTCCACTTTCCTAATTGCCCAATTCGGTGGTTTATAGACATCTGGATTTCACAGGCCAATAAAAATTTTATAAATTATTGTTGGAACAAAACTATTTCAAACTTTTTTTTTTTGGCCAATAAAGATACCAAATAAATAAATATCATTGAGAAACACCATACTTTCATTAATGACAAGACCATTTAACCTCTTCTGAAGCAGGAAGGCTGTATGCAGAGCACAAAGCTCATTCTTTAAAATGAATATGTTTAGCTTTAAGAAAAACTCGCTGTGTTGACCTTATTCCCCTCATTTTTCACCAGAATGAAACTTCTGAGCAGGATCTGTTCACAGATAGCATTTGGGAGCCTGCTGGTCTATGTCATCTTTTAGGCTGTCTTAGTCCATTCAAGCTGCTCTGTCCAAGTACTGTCATAAACTAGGTGACTTTTGAACAACAGAAGTTTATTTCTCATACTTCTTGGAAGTCCAAGATCAATCAACCAGCAGATTCAGTTCCTGGTGAGGGACCTATTCCTGGGTAGGTCTTCACATGGTGGAGAGAGAGAGGAAGCAATCTCTCTGGTGTCCCCTCTCCATGGGCACTAATGTCATTGTGGGGGCTCTACCTCATGCACTAATCACCTCCCAATGGCCCTATCTTGAAATACCCTCACAGTGGGAATTAGGGTTTCAATATGAATTTTGGAGGACACAAACATTCTGTCCTAGCACCGCCTGACCTCCCTGCCCTCTATCCCACATAAATCTTCGTAGATGTGCACCTCCTTCCTACTAGAAGACCAAGGGGCTATATTCTGTTAAGGGTAGGGCTTGTCAAACACAGCATCCCAAGTCCAGCCAGTGGGAGTCCTCAATGTAGCCATTTGCATTTTAGGAATTGGAATGCTTTCCTTCCACACCCAAAACACCCTGTACTTTAGGAAGCATAGGTCTGTCCTAAAGACCCTACTGAAACAGTGACCACACCTTAGAGACTTTATTCCACTTGCGATGTCCCCATGGGGAACCCCAGCACTCACCTATAGAGACCAGCTGCCCATTCCCCTCTCCCCATACCAGAATGCCTTCTTTGGGAACTTTGCCAGATAGTAGCCACTTTTCTTTCACCTTACTATCTCAAACCATCTCACCAAAGCAGGCAGAAAAGGTCTCTTAAGAATTTTTACTGTTCCTAACAATAGGAAACAGACAAGGGCTAAAAATAACAGTGGGCAAAGTGACAGCATTTCTAGAAGTCTGCAAAGAGTTTCATTACTGGAACAACTCCTGGGGTTCGGTGATGTGTAAAGGGAGCCCCACCTCCAGCCCCATCTGCCTCAGGCCTTCCTGGTTCTGTTCCATAATTGCAGCTTCTTCTCTGGCTGTGAGAATTGCCCCCTCCCTAGGCCCCCAGAGACTCCCTAAGACCTCCAGAGTTTCAGGTTGGCACACTTGTGCTTCTGACCTTCCATAAGGGAAGCTCCTTCCTTCTATTTTCTACCTTTAAAACTCATTTTATAAAATGTAAGACTCAAAAGTACAAAGTGGCTCTCTGGGGATTGAGCATGTCCTGGTGAGATCCCTACATATCTAGGGAAAACAGACTTGCTGTCATTCCCAGAGGAAGGCTCACTCCTCTCTGGACAAGCAGGGTAGGAGCCCAGCTGGAGGAGGGCCTGGTAGGGGAGGGGAAGCAGCAGCCACAGATTTAATCAACCCTGGAACCCAGGAGGTAAGCAGAGGGACTGACCCAGTTACCAGCACTTGCACGGACAACTTCATACCTTGAGTTCAACCAAAGCTCTCCATTCACAGAAGTGTGGACTGTGCCTGCTTCAAGTATCCACCAACCAGCAGCATCAGCATTACCTGGAAGGCAACAGAAATAGACTCAGGCCCCTCCCCAGACCTGCTGAATCAACATTTTAACAAATCCCCTGCTGATTCACATGTACACGGAGGTCTGGAAAGCAGTCTTCTAGAACATCTAGGTTGGGGATCAAGTTTTGCCTCCTAGGGGGCCAGTGGTCACTGACATTTTAGGTTGTCATTATAGAAGGTACTTCTGGTATCTACTGGGTTAAGCTCAGGGGTGTGACTAAAGGCACAGGCAGCCCGCAACAAACAATTATCCAGCCCCAGATAACCAAAATGCCCAGAAACCCTGATGCAGGTGGACACAGCCAGGAGAGAAGGAATTATCCTGGAGCCTTGCTCTGCCACGTGGGACTGCAGCCCAACTGCTTCAGGAAAGGAGGGAGCCTGGTAAATGCAAGCGTCTGGCCTGACCCACGACTACTGAACCACAACCTCTGGAGGTGGCCTCGGGAATCTATTTTAACAAGTTCTCCATGTGATCTGCATGTTTTTTTTTTTTTTTTCTTCTAGATTTTGCACAGAGGAGCATTATCATGGGCCATGAGGGCCTATCCTCTACTGCTATCACAAAGCTCAGGTTCCACCAGGTGGGCCACCTGCCCAAGTTCCACACCAATAACAATGGAGATCTGGACCAGAAGAAGGGCTAGCTCTAGAGGACAGGCAGGGCCAGGGGGCTGGCACCAGGCTCTTTGCTACACAGTTTCAAGGGCAATGGCTTGGAGGTGCTGGCTGCTGTGAGCAGAGCATGCCAGGCTCCTCGTCCTGATGCTGATCACAAGGGTGTCCTGGCATGACAACACACAGGAAAGAACTAAATGCTCTGACGACAAGGGCAACTCTTCACAGTGTTACATGCTGTGTCCTAGTGATGAGAGTAAGGAAGACATCAGCCGTGGGGGCTATTTTTAATCTGTCCTAGCCCTTCAGTGTCACCTCCTCTGGAAAGCCTTCTTAACGTCCCCTGATGAAGTCATCTCCTCTGGTTGCTCTTCTCCACGCCTGGGGCTCATCTTCTCATGGTCCTACTGTACTGTGAATTCTGATAATCCTCCTGCTCCACAGGACTGAGAGTTCCTCAAGGGCAGGAGCCGGATAGTGACAGAGCTGGTTGTCCTAGCCACCCTCCCTGGAGATCTCCTAAGGACAGTTCTCGAATTTGACCTGGGGTTCTTCTGTCTCTGCCTGGGGATGGTATCTGGCCTGGAGGGGTACCAGGGAGTCAATGTCCTCAGAAGCAATGTGCGTGCAATGAAGGAATAGGGTAGGAGCCTGTGGCTAGATAACCAGAGGCCATTCTGAGGTGTGGTCCACACAATCTCCTAGATCCACAGAGGAAGAGAGCCCTGGCTGACTGCAGTCATTTCATCAGCAGCTTCTTATCAGCTTCATCCCTTCTTCCCCCACCTCCCCATTCCACACCACAGTGTCTGTACCAAATCTTTGGCCAGGGTCTGCTTTTGGGGGAATTATGACAAGTATTTTGTTCATTGCCGAATCCCCAGTGTTTAGCCATCTCCCTGACATGGTAGCAACTCACAAAAAAATAAGTATTTATGGAAATTAAATAAAAGTCTTTGAAAATCTTTAAACAATAGCAGTCAAAACTTTAGATTATGTAGAAGGAAGTGAGGGGGGTATGAAAAATGGTGGAATGAAACAGACATCATTACTCTATGTACATGTACAATTACACAAATGGAACGAATCTACATTGTGTACAACTGTAGAAACGAAATGATGTACCCCATTTGTGTACAATGAATCAACATGCAGTCTGTAAAAAATTAAAAAATAAATAAATAATTTTTTAAAAAAACTAGCAAAACCCCCTTTGGTGGCTAGTGTAATGGAAACCAGCAAAATAACTACATTTCTTCTCCTTGAGTTTTGCAAAATACTCTAAAGGGACTGGGGATGTCACTCAGTGGTAGAGCACTTGCCTAGCCTACGTGAGGCCCTAGGTTTCATCCTCACTACTACAAAAACAAACTTAAAAAAAAAAAAAAAGTTCCTACGTACAGCAACCATTTAATATCTAATAATCATGTAGAAAAAGAGGAGAGCTCTGGAATCCAGTAGAACAAACCTGGAATCCTAGCCCTGCTACTTCCTTATCTCCTCCAACTTTAGTTTTGTCACCTGTAAAATGGGAATAAAAACTGTACGTGCTTGCAGGGTTGTGGGAAAGATTCCACTAGAGAAAGGAGTTTAAAAAGGATTTAGTATAGTGCTGGTCCAGAATAAACTTTCAATAAATGTTTTCAAGGTTATTATTACTATTATTATTCTTTCACTGCCCCTTTTAGGCAGTCTGCGTGTTTACTCAGGTGATGAATGGGAGCAGAGTGCCAATTATATAATAGATGCTCAACCAATTATTACTAAATGAACAAAGCAATAATCCAAAAGTAGAACACAAAAAACCCACAACGCCGCCTTCTTTTGCAAAAGCTCTTACCAATTTTTTCCTGTTCATTGATTCTACCTCCATTACTACAAAGCTGTGTGAACTTAGGAAAGTCACAGTCTGTCTGAAGTCCCACCTGCAAAACTTGGATCAGGATTAGATCATTTCTAGACCCCATCCAGGCCTTCACTTGGAGATAAGAGAACTGGGCAAGGACAGCCAGCCCACACAGGTCAGCGGAACAGGAGCCACCAGGCACAGCTGCTCAGTCTCCCCACGACTGACTTTAGGGGCCGGTCACTCTTTGTTGAAGCAGGCTGTTTGTGCATTGCTGGATACTGAGCAGCATGCCTGGCCTCTACTCACAAGATGTCCCCAGCACTCTCAGTGATGAAATCAGCCCAATGAAGAACCCCTGCGGTAGAGGTGACCCACAGACAGGTAGGGGCCCCAGGTTCAGTCCTAGCCCACGCAGGGGTGGGCCAATGCTGCTCCCTTACTTTGTTACTTTGGTTGGTCTGTTTTCATTTTTATTAGAACAGCAACTAAAAAAAAAAAAAAAGAAGAAGAAGAAGAAACAGCTACCTCTCTCTACCTTTTCCCCTAAGCTATTTCTATCCTTTTCCCCTTGTCCTTCATTCTCTTCTGTACTTCATTAAAAAACAGGCACTTCGGAAACAACCAAGCATTCACTGCAGAATTAGAATTATTTTGTTTTCCCCAGTCTATCATTAGCCATATTTGCCTGCAAATAAGATTGATGTTTTTAAAGCTCATCTACTCACGAGCCCAGAACATAATCCCCTCCTGGGTTATCACTATCCACTTATGACATTAGGAACAGCAGGAGACACAAACTCCAAAACCCAAAATGATCCTGACATGCAAATATGTCATAAAACTCAATGAAGGCAGAAGACTGCATAGGATTTATTAGCAACAGAGCTGCCGTTAACTGGAAAGATCAGAGGAGTTTTCAGGCAATGGTCAAGTTTGAATTGGACATGAGATCAGAGTTCTCTGCTGAAAGTCGAAGGCCCCCGGGGGCCAAGGGCTGGCCTGAGGGTGCACGGCACCAAGGATGGAGGAACAGAAGGAAGCAGTTCGATGTTCTACCAACTTCCAAGTGGACTTCTCTGATCAGGGACCACAAGGTTCATCAATTCCTCCCTTTACACCAAAGAGTAAAGACTGGACATCAGACCTCCAGAGCCGCACGTGTAGACTAAAGAAAAAAAGAATTTGTCAAGGAACTCTGCTCCCCCCATGCACTTCCTTCGACCTCCTGAAGCGGGGCTCAGCATGGTTTCTCAAGTGGCACCAGCCCCACTGCCTCTTGCCCTCTGGTGATCTGGGGTCACGGACGCCATCACTGGCCTTCAGAGAGGAGCTGTGACAGGGAGGACCCCTGCAGTGGGGCAGCTGTGGTGACAGGGAGGACTACCAATCCTCTAAAGGCACGCCGCTCTCCCTCCCACTGGCCCTGCTGGTTGTGCCCTCTGGGTCCTCGCACTTGCTGTCTCTTCTCAGCAGTTTCCCACTCCCTGAAATCAGTGACCAACTCCTTCCCCTCATCCAGGCCTCTGCTCAAGCGTCACTTTCCCACAGCAGCCTTCCGCACCCGCACTCTAGCCAAGTCCTAGGCATCATTCTCTGACCCTTAATCTGCTTTACTTTTCTTTAAGCAGCACTCGGCTCCCTGAAGTTAGTCGGCAGGCACCCTCGTTGACTTTTTATGCCTTCCTCCTCCTGGAACGGGAGCGCCCTGTGGGCTGGGGGTTCTGAGTGCCCCGCTCACCCGGCAGAAGCCACACAGGAGGTCTCTATCACTATCAGGTGAGTGACAGGGTGGACATCAGGGCTTGGGCTGTGATCACAAGAAACACTCAGGCAGCTGAGTCCCGAAAGGCTGCTAATGGAGAAGGGCCCCACTGACCTTCAAGATTAACCCCTTACCTTGGATACTTCATCTTCAGTTGGCATCTGTGTTTATTCTCATACCAAAATGATTTTCTCATGGTATACTGGCCCAGCCCATGCTTTAGTGGGGAAGAAGAAATGGACAGTGTCCCGCAGAGAGCCAATGGGATTCACATGGTCTTCTTCCTCATCCATCCTACCAAGTTTTTTTCTGAGCACCTACCTAGTTCACTGGTCTATTTTTAGGCAACTTCAATGGTAACCTAAGCCACAGAAACAGCCATCACCTCGTAAATGCAGGTCAGCAGGCCCCTTGCATGTATGAACTTGTCAAAATAATCACACAAGATACTTTTCCTGGAGATCATTAAAAGTAATTAGTAAGAAAATATTCTTTGAATAAGGAGATAAGTTCAACTGCAGGAGAAAATGCTCATTTCTTATACCCTAAATTAAAACCCGATGCTCCTTTGTAAGATCCATTTGGAATAGGAAAGTGCATTCCGTGATTGCTCTGACCCTGGAGGATTCTACACTCTGCCCTCCAGCTTCAGTTTCAAGTCCAAGGTTGACTGGATAACCATCTCCTTCTCTTCCCTGGATGAAAAGGACACTGTCACCAAGCAGAGCATCTGCCCTCATTTAGGTGTTTCATTCCTTAAACATGTGGAAAATTGCTTCAATTATTCTCTGATGGAAGTGTAGGCTCCTGAATTGAAGTAGCCTAGGACCCCTCAGGCTGCCTCTCCAGCTGCAAAGACCTGAAAGGCTCTCCTTCCAGCTGCTGAAAGGTGCAGAGACCCCTTTCTTACTCCCCCATGTTCTTTTGGCTCCCTTGCCTCTCGCTTCTGTCTACATGTTAGCATGTAAACTTTAGAATGTGAAACTCCAATTTGATTAGCAGAAGTGCCTTCCTGTGGGCTCTCAAACCCCAATAAATAAAATCTTGCTTTGCCTTCATAAAAAGGCAGAACACACACCTGCAACCTGGATTTGTGGGTCCAGGAGAAGCCTCCTGGAGAAAATGCATTTGACCTTTGTCCCTGATGGAACACTGGGTCAACCAGAGGAGGGGAAAGGTGGAGAGGGAGAAGCATTCTGAGGAGGAAAGATGCATGTGTGTGATAGGGAGAGGAGGGCAGGTTGGAGAGCTGAAATCAAGCTCAGGAAGTGAGGGGAAGGAAGGAAAAAGAATGGGTGATTCCAGGTTAGGTACCCCTCTTACATGCCTATGTGGCATCCAAAAACCTTCCCAGTAAAGTACTTAGCAAAACCAGTGGCCAAAATTCCACATATTCCCCAAGTTCCAGATATTCCCTTCCATCTAGTGTAGACTCATCATGGGCTATACTTTCCAGCCCTCTTTGCCTCTGACCAGGAAAACATGGTGAATTCTCAGCCATGAAATATTAGAGGCAGTAAAGTGTACCACTTCCAAGCCAAGGCATCTCAGAAGCGACCATGCCTTTTCCCCACTCTCTTCCCTGCTACCAGCTGCAGGTAGATTACTGCAGCCATAGGAAATTGTGGCAGCACAAGACAGAAAAGCCTGCATCCCCGAGTCACCATGTGGAGGAGAGCCACCTGCTGATCGAGAACTCCTGCACGAGGCTGTTATATGACAGAGAAATCATTTTTGTTAGGTTAAATCAACCTACAGCTCCACTAAAACTCAGAGGTCCATGCTTGCTGTGTGATAATACACAGACTAGGCAAGAGTTATTTAATTGTAGGTAATCTCCTCTAGATGGAGGAGTCCCCATTCTATCATGAACACCTAGCAAAATATTCAAAATATTCAACAAACATTTGCAGAATGAAAATAGTCCACATTGTTAAAAAGAGGGCTCCAATCCTACTAAACAGAAATCTTTACTTTGCCAGAAGGCCATCTCATACACACACACACACACACACACACACACACACACACCCTCCATGCCCATGTACCCCTAAGTTTCTGCATCAATGTTACATACAGTTCATGGCCAAACCTGCTCCGGCTGTCTTGTGATTCACATAACAGCAGAGACCATCTTCAGAACAACCCTTTCAAGGTTCTGTTGCCCAGCATGGATATCATACAGAGAGCCAAACACCGCAAAAGAAAATTGGAGTAGGAAAGAAAAAGTCATCAAGAAAAATAGTCCAGATTTCTCATGATCTCACCCGTGAGTCAGATTTGCATTTGGGATAACAACTAACCGAGTAGACCAGAACAGTCTGTCTGCAAGATGTTGGCCTGCCAATTTCAACAGCACGGGGAAGGCACACTTCTTAAATTGGCTTAAAAGGACAAATCTAGTACACTTGTTTATTTTTTTCCCTTAAAAAAAAATTCCAAGGTGAAATAGCCTCCTGTTTAAAAATAGCTCTCTTGGAAATTAAACTATAATTTTCTTTTAAACAGTGAATGCCAGGTACCTTTTTCTTGGCATGTGGGGCAGTGGCAAAAAGTCCTACAAGAGAGTCTTCTTACTGTATGCCCCTTGAAAAGCTGCCTCTGCTCTCTGGGCCTAGATCTGTTCACCTATAAAATATGAGATGACAACAGAGGATCTCTAAAATAAAGTCTAAAGCAGAAATCACTTTTAATGGAGGGAAAACCAATTTTTGTATGCTTGACAAATCTTTTAATATTCACAGAACTTAGTCCTAACAGAAACAGGGTTTTTTGGTTTTGTTTTACAAGTTGCTTAATTTAGAGGAGTTTATTCATCCAGGTCAGAGGGTGGGGTCCAAGCCACTGTGCATGTGAGTGGGTCTTTAGTGAGGAGGAACGGGATGATCCCGCTCAAGTGACAGGCAGTGCTATGGTGTAAATGTCCGGCCCCTCACCCCAAAATCCTTATGCTGAAATCCAGTCCCCAAGATGATGGTATTAGGAGGTGGGGCCTTTGGGAAGGCAATGAGGTCATAAGGGTGGAGACTTCACTATTGGGATTGGTGCTCCTGTAATAGAGGCCCCGAGAGCTGCCTTGCCCTTCCACCACGTGAGAAGCCAACAAGAAGGCACAACATAGAGCCAGAGAGAAAAAGCCCTCACCAGAAACACAATCTGCTGGCCCCTCGATCTTGGGCTTCCCAGCCTCCAGAACAGAAATAAATTTCTGTTGTTTACAAGCCACCCAGTTTATGGTATTTTTGTAAGAGCAGCCCAAAAGGACTGAGACAGGCAATATGTGGATTATGACGCTCCAACTGTATGTTAGGACATTTTCTTCTTTTAGAGATAAAAAAAAAAGACTGTAGGAATTATTAACTGCAATTGCTTCCTTTTAAGTATCAAGAAACCAGGACTCCACAAGGCCAGACCCCTTGCCCAGGTCCCACGGCTACAGAGAGACCGTGTTGGATTTGTGTGCAGGGCGGACTGCTGGGCTGCCCATCATTTCTTCCTACCCCTCCTCCTCCCTCTCCCACTGTGCACCTTGTACAGTTTCAACATGTACAGTTCTGCCCCTGGACTGCTCTGAAAAAAGGAGGATGGAGGCGCTGGGTTATTCCTGTCTGTCTTAGCGTGGGCTTTATTGCTGCATTTTAATTACTCAGACCCCACCCACTCCTCAGACACACAGGCTGAGCAAGCTCTCTGAATGATAAGGTAGGAATCAGGTGAAAGAGAGAAGGCAATTGTCTACCTGTGAGTGTGTAAGAGGATAAGCTCTCAGAGCTCTGCGAATGGCCACAATGAGTGCTATAAAAATAACCATTACAGATTATCAGCAAGTTGAGTCTCTGCAGTGTGGATTTCAGATTGCAACTCAACTGTCCCCTTGGACTCCTTTCTCCTGCCCAGTTACTATCCTGCACTGACTGCCTTCCATGTTGGCACTTACCTACTATTTTAACCAGACCTCTGATTCCTTCCAAGATGCTGTATTACAGGCAAAAATTAAAAACGAAGTAAATACCTGCATACATATTATTTTTAGAGTTCAAGTTCCTCTAGTATATGGCACCTCCTTTTTCTTTCCAGTTTGTAAAGGAAAACCCAGGATGGAACAAGCTCCTATTCTGGCAGCTGCCAGGAACATCTGAAGCTAGGACCTGCATTTAATTAAAAGCTGTTCTAAGCAAAGGGAAGAGTTAACTCTTTCTCATTTGTTTCTTTCCAAGCTTCTGGAAACTAGAGGTGATGGGTCATAAAGAAAATTGCATTTGGCATTTGTAGAAATGAAGAGGAAGGGTGATATGCCAATAAATACGGTACATTTTTAAAGAGAGCTTAGGCTCTGAATTTAAGCTCTGAACCACAGAATTACTTCTTTCTATTAGCCTCAAAGGTTTAATGGTACCAAGGAGGATATTCAGCTGACTGCATTCAATTGAATTGAAGTTTATCTCTAATGCCAAATGGAAGGCAGTAGTTTACTAAAAACAGTGGACTTTGGGGATACCAGGTTCCCCATGGAAGTTTAACTACCCAGCTGGATCACCACAGGAAAATAAATTACTTGACCTTCTGAGCTCCTGGCTCCTCATCCATAAATGGAGCTAATAATCTATATTGAAACCTACATGAAATTATGTAGGCATATTATATAGAAAAGGCTGATTAGCTACTGAATTAAATCTCAAGTTGGTAGAGACATTAGAAGTCACCCAGCCTAATCTTGCAACATCAGTCCTCTATCTCCTGTTTGATGTCTGTGGTAAAAGGAAGTTCACAAGCTTTCAATGCAATCTCTGTTGTCTTGAAAGAGGGATATAGGATAGAATATTTTTCCCATCATGGGATTGTTCCTCTTGCCCTTAACTTCAGCATGTTGGTCCTTATTCAGGCTTTTGGACAAGAAATAAGTCTTGGCAGCCCTGTACAAGAAAGCCACTGAAATATTTTATTTATTTGGTCATGTAATGAATTGTAGTTGCAAATCTCCAGGTGCAAGTACAGGGACCATATGGAGGGGAGAGATGAATACAAATTTCTCATTTGGGGGGGCAGCTGGTAGAGTCGGGGTGCCATTGGCCAAACGAGGGAAAGAAGAGGAGCAGTGTGTGGGGCGAAGGTGATAAGCTCAGTTTGGGACATGTTGCTTTGGAAGAGCTGAGTCACCCAGATGGACATTTCAGGTAGATATGTGAGTCCAGAGCTCAGGAGGTTGGGACTGAAGGTACAGATCTGGGAATGATCAATACATAGGGGGTGGCTGAAGTTGAAGATATGGCTCAAATTGCCCAGAGGGGAGATGAGAACATCAATTGTTATGAGGCAAAAACAGAACCCAATAAAAAAAAAAAAAGAGGGGTTATAAAGTTTGTTGTAAAAATTGAATAGCTCTATGGAAAGGAGCTCAGAGATGAGACTGTGTACACTAAAGAGGTGGGAGGAGCTTCAGGTGGGAGGTGCTGTGCTGTCAGAGAAGCCAGAAGAGTAGTGCCTGTTGAGAGGGGGACCATCACAGGACAATTGAAGGTAGTGTTGAAAATCTCCCAGTGGATTAGCTGTAGGGGCCACAGGTGGACACCACAAGGTAATTTCTCTAGATGATGGGAGTAGAAATCTGACTGTACAGTTCACTGACAAATTAATGAGAGATTAAAGAAGTGAAAACAGCTAGTAGAGACCAATTTGTCCAGTAACTTGGTTGTTAAGGATTTAGGATAAAGGGGTCTTCATTGAAGGGTGGGAAGAGTAAGGACAGACACTGGGGAATTTTTCCCTTTGTAGGACTGGGGTCCTATAAGGGGGACTGGGGGTCTGATGAATTTAAAGACCATTATGCTGCAGTTGCACCAATCCAAATAGCTGAGTGGCGAGTGGTTTTTCTTTCATAGAAAATGTAGCGGCCAGGACACAGTAGCAGAAAATGCAGGTGGTTTAACTTATTTGGTGCAGAGACTTGGGAAGGCTGAGCAGCTAAAAGAAAGGAGATTGGGGAGCTTATGGCATTAGCAAAGGAGCAGATAAAATGAGGGACCTCAGGGCTACCAGCTGGAAAGGAAGACTCTGGAGGTGGCCACCATCTTTCCATCTTTTGTCTTTGCCTCTGGGTATGTCACTCTACGCTGCACATTGCCCAGAACGGCACACAACAGTATAGACATGTGGGACTAGTACAGAGCTCAGCACCATGTTTTTGGGTCCCTCACACCTGGGAGTTAACTTATTAAGAGTCATGTCACAGTGTTGATGTGCATTGACTAAGTCCTTTCCACAAAGGCTGCTGTTAAAACAGTCTTCTGACCATCCCATAATAAGCACAGAATCTTCACTTGAGCCCCTTGGCTGACTTTTGCAACACTTGGCCTCCCCTGTAGGTCTATTTAGAATCTACTTCTGCTGTGAAATGAGGTCACTATGCTTTCCAGATCTGGGTCATAAGCAAATGGGATAAACATGTCACCCACATCTTTATTCGGGTTGTTGATAAAAGTGCTGAACAGAAGCAGGATAATGCTAATGGCAGAACTGTGCCTGACTCTCACCCTGCAACCCTCTGCCCTCATGGACCCCGATCCATCAGCCCCTTTGTTTGGCTGCAAATTCATGTGCTGCTGCTTCTGCCTGGTCCACATTTTTCCATTTACCTATAAGGATGTCACAAAGGACCATCCAAACACCTTGCTGAGAAGTGTGGACATGCAAGGTCAACAGTTTTCCTACGATACACTGGTCTAGTAACCTTACCCTGTTGTACAAAAATACAATGCACTTTTTTCTTTGCTGTGTCTCATACACCTACGACCAGATGGAAATCGGTTTATGACATTTTACAGCTTTATAACATTTCCTGTCTCACCATGACATCACTTTTCTCTAAGCCAAGACCTTCAAAAGGCCACAAAGGTGTTAAGAACCTAGTTTTCAAAACAATGTATCAGGTTACCTGATCTCCCAGGCTCTTGAAATGAAAGAATGTTAACTTGATAATGACACCATAATAGGAAACTCCCTGCTTCAAATAGAAAGAGAGGGGCCCTAGAAAGTGGCCCCAGAAAGTGGCCCCATGCCCTTCTTGGAGCTTCATCTCCACAGTCCTAAGAGGCAGTTTAATTTTTATTTCTTTGAATCTGATTTTCAAAATAAAGCCAAATGTGATTTTTTTCTGAGCTTTCTTGACTATGTCATTTTCAAACAGGTTATTGAGAACTGGGGTCTTCACTCTTACAAGCTATGTTTCAGTTGCTTCTAAAAAAAAAAATGAAAAAATAGAAAGACACAGATCAAACCAGGGTGAAAAATTCCAAGGTGTTTATGAAGAGTATAATCCCTAATTATGATGAGCGCGGCATCCTCCCCCGCAGGCCATGCTCCTCGGCGGATGCTGCCAATGCGTTAAACAAGAGTGGTTTAACTAATCCGTCAACATCTGTTTACTGCTTGCTGCTGGGAGCACAAAGAGGTGAAAAAGATGGCCCAGTGCCCTCAGAGAGATTACAGTCTAATCTGAGAAGAGCAAAAAAAGACACCTACAGCAAAGGGTCTGCCGAACAAAGCCACACGGGCTGGATGCCAAGTGAATGTGCCAGGTGTTCTGGGAGAGTCTGTGGGGTAGGGAGGGTGGGGTAGACTTCTCAAAGGGAATGAGACTTCACCTGGGCCTCAAGGGAGGGATAGAATTTAAACAGGGGACTGGTGGACATTTGGGGGAGATGGAATAAATGTGAATAGTCCATTTAGGCAAATGAAGTTTACAATTAGCCAGGTTCAAATCCCCTCTCAATTTTCCAATAAAAAACAAAAGTCTGACGTTCAGCTGGGGAATTAACAAAGAACACACTTGTCCTCCCCCATGGAAGTTCAGCCAAGGTCGTACAGAGATGAATGTCCACTACATTCACTCTAAGGAGATGCCCCAATTAAAACCTAATATGCTATCACACACAGTACAATTCCATTAAAACCATCGCTGCAATTTAAAATTTAAAACTAATGGGTTTTCTAAGAAAGCAATAACATATGCCACAGGAGGTAAAATTCCAAGAAGGAGAACAATGACACAGAGTTCAGATGACAAAGCAGTGGTTTGCAATCCTGGCTTCACATTAGAATAACCTGGAGAGGTGTCAAAAAAACACCAATGCTTGGGCTGTACCTCATGCCAATTAGATCACACTCCCTGGGGCATTACATTTAAATTAAAAATACCAATGATTCTCATTCTCATTCTCTCAACAAATATTTTCTGAATGCCTACTATAGGCTGGGCATTGCTCTAAATATTGGTGATATAACAGTGAACGGAACAGAACCCCTCAAAAATACCATCATCGGTTTTACATTGAATCTGAAGCAAGCAGAAAAGCAAATTAAGTCAGTAAAATATGTATCAAAAGACTGACAATGTGCTAAGGAGAAAATAAAGCTGAGAAGGGAGTTATGAAATCTTAGGGGCAGGGTGGCACAAAAGACTTCACAAAGTGCCGGGCGTTTGCATCAAGATCTGAAGGGATAAGAGAGATCTCAGCCACAGGACCTGAAGGAAGAGCATTCCAGGCAGAGGAACAGCGCGGGTGGTGCCCTGGGCAGAAGCAAGCTGGTGAAGCTAGAGCGGAGGAAGGGCGGCAGAGGTGGAGTCAGAGGCGGAGTCAGGGACAGAGGGCACCGGAAGGAGGGAGAGCTCCTGCTGGGCTATGCGATGAGTTTGGCTTTTACTCTAAGTGAGAAGGGAAGCGACTGGGAAGACTGAGCAGAGAAGTGACATGAAATGATTTTCATTTTACTAGAATCATTCTGGCTGCTCTATTGGGAATAAACTATGCGGGGAAAGGGAACAGTAGCAATTAGGAGAGTCTTGAGTCTGATTGAAAGATGAGAAGTGATGAGCGATGACTGAATTCTAGGAATTTGGGTGCTGGGATAGAACCCATGGCCTCATGCATGCTAAGCAAAGCATTTTACCACTGAGCTACATCTCAGGATGCAGATTTTCAAGGACTAACCAGAGACAAGCATCCGGAAGGTGTCAGGGTGGGAATCAGGAACCTGGTTTTGGATGCTAAAGTTTGGGAAGACTTAGCCATTCAGCAGAGATGTCCAGTAGGTCATTGCGTGTCCAAGCAGTACAAGATGGAGGGACACTGGTGGGAGTCCTTGGCTTACAGATGGCATTTAAAGCCAGAACAAGTGACATCATAGACAGCAGTCAGAAAGACAAGAAGTTCAAGCGCTGAGTCTGAGCCCTGCCGGGGTCAAAGAGAAGAGCTGGAAGCCAAAAAAACTAGAAGGATTCTGGCAGGTGCACAAGGAGGAACACCTGGAGAGCTCATTGCTCAAGAGCCAGGAAGGAGCGCTCAAGGAAAAAGAGGGATGGACTGTGAAGTCCAAAGGCTGTGAGGGATCTAGTAAAAGACTCTGAAGTGATCCTGGATTTAGCAAATGTGGACATCATTAGTGACCTCTATAAGAGCAGTCTGCCATGCATAGTGGGCTGAGAACATCTCTAGGGTGTCATGTTCTTTTGGACTCAGCTTAAACACATTGCATGTTTGTCCTTCTTACTAGAATATAAGGGTCTAATCATGGTAGCTCAAATATTTGATTTACTGAATGCATCAACAGGCTGCACCAGGCTGATGTTTAATTGGTAGCTCATGAAATCTTCTAAAATGATTAGTGTGTAGTTGGGTGCAGTGGCACACGCCTGTAATCCCAGAGACGCAGGAGGATTTCAAGTTCAAACCCAGCCTCAGCAACTTAGTGAGACCCTCAGCAACTTAGCAACACCCTGTCTCAAAATAAATATAAAAAGGGCTGGGGATGTGGCTCGGGGTAGAGTAGAGCATCCCTAGATTCAATCTCCAGTACCAAAATAAATAAAATGATTAGTGCGTAAAATGGGAATCTATTCAGAAAAACAATTGTTGATGGAAGGATTACTCTT
Source organism: Sciurus carolinensis (assembly GCF_902686445.1). Lineage (NCBI taxonomy): Eukaryota > Metazoa > Chordata > Mammalia > Rodentia > Sciuridae > Sciurus > Sciurus carolinensis. The sequence continues at coordinate 27,386,444 of NC_062218.1, read as the reverse complement.
CAGATGCTTTTATCAGAAGATTCACCTTCCCATAGACCCTAAATCCTAACTAGTACTGCATTTCCTATCTCCCTCATAAGATTCTATGTTGTGAACGGTTTGACCACATCGGACTATGGGGATCCTTGCGTATTAGCTGTGAATATGACCTGGTTCTTCTCTCCCACCCAGATATGCCTATTGAACTCGATTTCATTCATTTAAAAAAAACTTCATGAAAGGACTACGATGGTCCAGAACTGTACTGGGTGTTTGAGTCGCAGTATCACGTAGGATACAGTCTGTCCATGAAGGAACCTTCTAGTCTACAGTTTCTGACCCTCAGCTGACATCAACTTAAGATGTGACTCCAGCTTCACCTCCAATGATAGTTCACATCCCTAACTGAATCCACAGGTGATAGAGCACAACAGCCTCAGATTCACTCAACCCTAGAAATGTATCAGGGAATATGCCAAGGGGGCTCTCAGCCAGTTCCAAGGCCTCAACAAATGTCAAGTTCAGAAGACGATGTTCTTTTTTTGTCTATGAAAGAGCACGCTTTATTGGGAAGCAGAGAGCAGCACAGTGACCAACAGAAAGTGCCCAATGGGTGGGCATCCTACTTGTCATACTCAAAAAGATACACAGGATGTTTTGCTAATAAAAATCAACAGGAACATGGATTCCTCTGGGCAACTTCTCCATATTCAACCCTCTCAAGGGTCAAGAAAACTCTTGAAGGCAACTATGGTTCACTAGAGATAGAACCCCTCAGGGATGCCTTCTTATTTTTTATAAAGAATATTTTCTTAAGATTTTTGAAGTCTTCATTTGTTACTTTCATTCTACGTTCTCTCAAGGCCATTAGACCAGTTTCTGTACAGATTCCTTGATGTCAGCACCAGAGGGATCATCCTTTGCCATGAGCAAATCGTCCAGTGTCATCCTGCTTGTGTGAATCTGTAAGATGCGCTTCTTAGTCTTTTCATCAGGCAGGGGGAACGCAATCTTCCTGTGGATGCGATCTGGTCTGATAAGTGCTGGATCCAAAGTTTCTATTTGGTTTGTGGCCATGATAACTTTCATGTCTCCCCTTGAATCAAATTCGTCCAACTGGTTCAACAATTCCAACATTGTTCGCTGAATCTCTCTTTCACTTCCAGAGTGTGAATCATATCTTTTGGTCCCAATGGCATCGATTTCATCAATGAACACAATGGTGCGTGTTCTTCAGCAACTCAACATAATTCCCATACGAGTTTAGGCCCATCTCCTAGGTACTTCTGAATAAGTTCAGAGTCAATCACTCTCAAGAGAGTGGCCAATGTTTGGTTTGCTACTGCTTTGGCTAACAAGGTTTTACCTGTGCCAGGTGGACCATAAAGAATGACCCTCTTAGGGGGCTTTATACCCATCTCTTCATAGTATTCAGGGTGGGTGAGAGGAAGCTCCACAGCTCCTTAATTTCCTGGATTTGGTTGTTCAACCCCCCAATATCTGCAGAGGTCTCCTGGGGGGCCTTTTCCACCTTCATCACTGTGACCAGGGGATCTGTGTCATCCATCAGTACTCCTGTCACGGCATGTACTTTGTGGTTGAGCAGGACTGAGCAGCCTGGTTCCAGCAGATCCTTGTCCACAAATGAAAGGAGGCTGACATAGTGTTCTGAACACACAGATGTGGACACGATGGCATGATTGTCATCAATGATCTCTTTCAAGGTTCCTACTAACATGGGGGTCCCCCTCAGATCATCCACCTTTGATCTTTCCTCCTCTTGCTTTTCTTCTAATGATTTCATTTGTTCCTGATTTCTAATGAATTCTTCTTCCATGAGAAGATAGTATTTAATTCTTTCCAACTTCAGCAATTTCAAGCGGCACTGAGTGTGAGGTGTCACCAGTGGTAGTTTGCTGGCAGCATCTGCTCCCTTTGTTTTCTTCTTCTTTTTCCCAACTCTGGTTGGTAGAGGAGGTTCCTATTTTTTTTTTTTTTCTTATCCTTGTCATCCTTCTTGCCACCTCCAAGATCAAGATCACCACTCTGACTTTGACCCATCTTGCCACTCTGGCTGCTGCTGCAGGAAGTGGAAGATGTTGTTCTTGAAACATTTCTCCATTTTTCCTTCCCCTGGCCCAGACAACAGTTAGACATTTTGATATGAATGATACTTCAAGGAAATCTGCATTTTATTTTTATTCCCCATATGCAGAACAAGAAGTGTATATATCCTTTCTTTGCAAGTCATGTAATACATAAATATTAGTTGAACAAAAAAAAAAAAAACTGAGTTTGAGGGCATTGAGGACAAAGTAAAAACTCTAGGAGAGAACTGAGCATCATGTTGAGAGGGAAAATACTACCTCCTTCAAATGTTTGCTGAGCTTTCACAGCTTTCAATGGCTTTACAAGAAGCTACCCACCTCCTATCTGCAGGATCACCATTATTAGCAAAGCCTACATGCTGTGTCAGGATGGAGATTAGAACAGCAGTGGAGAAAGGGTTATTAAAATATAGTAAGTCCAACTATCCTAGTGTAGGGGTTCCAGCAAGGATTTTAACCAATGGAATTCCAGAAGTACATCTTGATCCAACAAATGAGAACTGTGGTGGGTGGTGACATTTCACAGGAGAACAGCACATCAATTCATCCCAGCCTCCATTATGACTACCCACCTGCCTGTTAGCAGGAACAATGAGCTGCTCCTCTTTGGTTTTTGCTAAAAATAAAAGGTACTACCAATGAGTGACACTTTACATGTACAACCCTCAGGCAGAGTTCTGGTTACCATAGCAAACCCTACTCATGACAGCAGAGATGGAGCTCATGACATATCCAATGGCCAGAGCCTACCTTCCTGCAAGAAAACAGCTATCTTTTGCAGATACAATAACCAATTACCATAGCCCTTCCTATGAATAAAAGCCTAACCAACACTTTTAGGTCTTGGATAAGCCCACAATTTCTATTTGTCTGAAAGAGTAGGTTTATATCTAAAGTCTACTTACCAGGATGCTGATGGAATTCTCAAGATGGACCTGATTTTTAAAAGAGGGTCTAAGTCGACATGGTGATATGTATCTGTAATCTCAGCCACTCAGGGCACTGAAGCAGGAAAACTGCTTGAATCCAGGAGTCTGAGGCCAATGTGGACAATATAGAGACCTCATTTCCAAAAAACAACAAGCTGCTTTCTCATTCTTCCGATTTGCAGCCCCCAAGCTCCATACCTGGTGAGAGCCTGACTTTGGCCTCTTCCATAACTAACCCAAAGCTGGTGCCAGAAAAATGGTCATCCTTGAGCAAGACCCAGTGGAGGGGGTCTTGTACCAACCAATTTATAAAGTGATGTCCATGTTCTTGTTCTAGGGCTGTATCGACTGAGAAGAGATATGGAGTCAGAAAAGACCAAATCACAAAAAAATGTTCATATGTACAGAAAGTCAGGAGCAGGAAGAACTCAGGGCCTCTTCTGAACACAAACAAATGCTATCTTTGCATATAAGGACTTTCCTAGGCCATCTTGGCCTTTCCTTTAAGCATTCAAGGAAGAGGGTTTAAACCATCAACTCTCAAGATGAATCATAAAAAGTCCCAAAGTCAAGAAAACGCAAAACTAACTTCTTAACTTCTCAAAGATTAAGTCCCAGTCCAGTTTTTCAGAGAAATAGTACACTGAGTATCTGAATAAGTATCTTTCTTCTTTGTGTGTTACCTGTGTCCTAAATTTATAAGTAGGAAAATGAGTTAGAAAGCTCAGAACTCTGTAGAGACTTCAGGGTTCCTGAGTAGTTACTGCTTCTTGGAGATTCTGTATGAAATAGTTGTTGAGAATACAGGATGGCCAAACAGATCTGGTTTCAAATTCTTGCTCTGAATAGATAAATACCTCAGGAAAGTCAGTTAACCTTTCTGAAACTACATTTCCTCATCTGAAAAATAAGGGTAACTGGGAACAGTGCCTAAAAGAAAGTACTCAGTTTATTCAAACAAAATAAGTATTTGGTGTCTGCTTTATACCAGGAACTGTTGTGTGCACCTGAGATACATGAACAACACAAGGTCTTTGCTTTAATGATGCTTACATTCTAACAGGTGAGAGAGAAAAATAAACTACTATATCAAAGACTTTATTTCAGTCAAGAATTAGTGATAGAACCCCAGGAGGAAATAATTTAGATTATAGGTTTATAGAAAAGATGCCTTGGAAGATCTCAGCAAAGGGCACTGATATGAGACAGAACATGTGTTGCAGAATGGAATGACAATGTGTCAGGGCACAGAGGGAGGACAATGAATGGTAAGAGAGGTGGACCAGGGAACCTGGATCATATTCATCATTACTTTGTATGTGTGTGTGTGTGTGTGTGTGTGTGTGTGTGTGTGTGTGTGATGCTGGGGATTGAACCCAGGGCCTTAGTGCATGTGAGGCAAGCACTCTACCAACTGAGCTATATCCCCAGCCCCTGGATCATATTCAAATGACCATGAGAATGCCCCAGTGTTAAGCTGGGGAGTGACATGAACAGAGATTTTTACAAGACCCCTCTGGGACAGAGGTGCATGAGGGACAACTAGGTAGAACACAGGGAATTTTATGGCAGTGAAACTACTGTATATGATACTATAATGGCGGATTCATGTCTTTATACAGTTGTCCAAACAGCAAGAGTGAACCCCAATGTAAACTATGAACTTTGGATGATAACATGTCTATATAGGCTAATCAGTTGTAACAAAAGTACCACTCTGGCAAAGGATGTTGATAATGGGGGTGGCCATGCATGTGTGGGGGTAAAGTATATAAGGGAGGTCTCTGAATGCTATTACTATGATTTGGATATGGAATGTCCCCCAAAACTCATGTGTTGGAAGCATGGTCCCCAATGCAACAAGGTTCAGAGGTAATCTAAGGCAGTGATTGAATTGTGAAGGTATAACCTCATTAGGGGATTAACCCATTTGATGGATTAATAATTTAAATGGACTATCAGATGGTAACTACAGGCAGGTGGGTGTGGCTGGAGAAAGTAGGTCGCAGTGGGGGCGTATGTCTTTGGGTACTATATCTTGTCCCTGGCTCCTCTTTCTCTTGGCTCTGCATCTGCCACGAGCTAAGTAGCCTTCCTCCACCATGCCCTTCTGCCATTAGGTTTCTGCAATGAAACTGGCTGACCCTGGATTGAGACCTCTGAAACAGAAGTCAAAGTAAATCTTCCTCCTCTAAGTTGTTCCTGTTAGGGATTTTAGTCAGAGAGATAAAAAACTGATGACCGCAGTTCCTTTCAACTTAGCTGTGAACCTAAAACTGCATTAGATAAAGTCTTTGGGAAAAAAAACAAAACAACAAAACCCTCTGACTGTTCTGAGGAGAAAGGCCTAGTTGGGGCATCGAAAGTGTCCTCAGGAATCCCATTTAGGAAGCAACTGCAGCAGAGATCCAGGGACAGGATGGCAGTAACTTTAACCATGTGGCTAGAGGTGGGGAGAAGGTGGATGCTAAAGGAAAGGATTACCACTTACAGATTTGGACGCAGGGCATGAAGGAAAAAAGAAGAATAAAGAATGGTTTCTGGATTTGAGGGGGGTGAGTCTTTCGGTGAATGCCATTTACTGAGATGGAAGGAAAAGAAAAGAACTAGGTTGGAGTAGAAATACCATTTTGGTCATGTTTGGTTGAGATGCGCATTGACACACCTATATGGAAATGTTAAAAGGGCAGTAGGGCACATGAGTCTGGAATTCAGTGGATAAAGACAAGGACAGAGACATTAACTTGGAAGGCAAAAATCTTGAGATAGTTGGGATCTTCCTGGTAGGGAGAACAGTGAGAGAGAGAGTTTCAAGGTCATGTCCTGGGATAACATCATAAAACAATGAATATTAGTTGTTGTTATTTTCAATACATTGGGAAGGAGACTGTTAGCTAACTATAGACTCAGCATTTTAAAAAAATAATCTATCGGGGCTGGGGAGATAGCTCAGTCGGTAGAGTGCTTGCCTGGCAAGCACAAGGCCCTGAGTTCGTATCCCCAGCACCGCCAAAAACAAAAAACAAAAAACAAAAAACAAATTCTCAAAAAATCATCTATCGACTCTCAACCTGCCATCCATTCATATCATGAATGAGCATATTTCCTGAGAGGTAGTAGAGAGTAGTCATCAAGAATGCAAGCTCTGGGCCGGGAGCAGGGGCATATGCCTGCAATTCCAGCAACTTGGGAGACTAAGGCAGGAGGATCACAAGTTTGAGGCTAGCCTCAACAACTTAGCAAGATCCTGGTTCAAAATTTTACAATAAATTTTAAAAAGGGCTGGGGATATACCTCTGTGGTTAACTGCCCCTGGGTTCAAACCTAGAAACACTCCCCGTCACACACACAAAAAAAGAATGAAGAATGCAAACTCTAGAGTCAGGCTGCTATATTTAAATTCCAGTCCCTCAGACTCAGACCTGTACAACCTCAGAGAATCTGCTTAACCACACTGCACCACCATTTCTCCATCTGCAAACAGGGATGTAATGGGTTGAATGATGGCTCCCACCAAGATATGTATATGTACCAGAACCTACGAATGGACCTTATTAATAAAAGGATCTTTGAGGGTATAATTAAATAAAGGAGCTTGAGATGGGATCAGTTTGGATTATCTGGCTATCCCCAAATCCAATGACAAAAGTCCTTAGAATAGACAAAGTCAAGGAGATGGACATGCAGAGAAGGCGATGTGAAGGCAGAGGCAGAAGGGAATGACTCAGTCATAGGAATGTCAACAGCTACCAGCTTCCAGAAACTGGAAGGTACAAGGGAAGATTCTCCCCTAGAGCCTTCGGAGGGAGCACAGCTCTGCAACACCCTGATTTTAGTCTTCTGACCTCCAGAACTGAGAGAGAATAAATTTCTATTGTTTTAAGCCACCAAATTTGTGCTACTTTGTTATGGCAGCCCAAGGAGGAATAATAATAGTCTGTACCTCATTGGGAGGTTATGAGAACTGGATGAGTTGATATATATAAGATGTCTAGAAAGTGACTGCTGGGCTGGGGATATAGCTCAGTTGGTAGAGTGCCTGCCTCGCAAGCACAAGGCCCTGGGTTCAATCCCCAGCACCACAAAAAAAAGAAAAGAAAGTGGCTGCTGAATAGTGAAACTGAAACCATTTTCAATTCTACCCATGACTGGACATTGTACTGGATCCTGAAGGGTGGAGGGGAGAGACAGTTCATCTTCAGAGATACTCCAGATAAAGATAACACTCTGGAAGCTGGGCAGGTGAGGGACCAGTAGAAAGAGGGCTCAGGTGCCATAAGCATTTCCCTGGTGCCCCCAATTGCTGACCACTGCTTCACAGCAGTCACCAGCAGAGAAATCAATCATTCTCACATCTGCTCGGGTTTTCAGAGATAAGTACTAGGTGTAGGCATGGGTTAACGCAAGCCTTTCCAATATCTTCCTCTCATCTCACCATTCCACTGCCTGCTCTCTCAAGAGAACCTGTGCTGATGAGGACACTTGGTGCACATTTTTTAGGGACAGCTGTCTCTTCTTTTAGCCTAATGATATTGGGATTAACAGTGACCAGGGCGGGGTAGGAGTGGAGAGTGGGCAGCGGCAAACTGTGGAGGAAAGTTATGCCAATTTTGTATGCTGAGTGATTTTGTAATAATATTTGCATGGCTGCTTTATCCTTGGAAGTTAATTTTCTTCACCAGGAGACCCATTATAGCACAATCTAGTTTTACCCAAATCTCTATAAAATATACTGTGCCAAAAAAGAGGGGGAGGCGTCTGTTTTGAAACAGCTGAAATCAGACATTTTATGTGTCATTGGCCAACATACAAAAATGTAGTTTATTGACATCTTGTTTTATTAAAGTTGGCTCTATTCTCGTCTTCTTAGTTGCAGAAAACGAAACACTGAAACACTTGAAGAGTTTAGGATTGTTTTTGATCACCTGCATACAAACCTTAGTAGTGTCAAGACCAATTAATCTTCATCATACAGAGGGATCAAGCTGTCGAAGGCACTTCTGGTAGCCAAGTCACTGGAACTCTTCCCGGGTGAGTTTCCTTACTGGGTGTTCAAACTTGTATGTGTCACCCAGAACATCACAGCTGACCTGAAACACACGTGTCTCTGCTCTCCAGAAACAGTCTTACAGAATATTGGAATTCCAATAACATCTCAGAATGTTTAAACAGGAGGACCAGGCTGGCCTTTGTTGAAAGGGGCAAGAATTGCTGCTTATTCTGTCTTCCCCCTTAGGGATCCCCAAATCTCCTTGGGAATGACTAGCCAGAAAGGCCCCCAGGGGTGTAAAGCTCCCTGGTTCCCTCTCTCCTCCCACCTGCTTCCTCTGGTTGGCCAGAATCCTCCCCTCTGCAACCCAAATCCCTGCCTCTTTCCCCTACTGTGTATACCATAATCCCAAATTGCTCTCTCTCCTACCCTGTACCCAGCTCAACTCCTACTGCCTCAGGGGGCAGGTCCCAGCCAGGGAACTGACTTTGGATTTCCACAGCACCAAGTGTGCCTCCTGCTCACAAAGGAATCTTATCCTGCATTATATGAATGCCATCTTTATTTTTAGCAAAGCAGGATGATCAGTCCCCAGATGCCAGGACAACAGGGTATGTGTGTTTTATCTTGAACGAGTGGACTGAGGTAGCAGAGTGCAAGTCTAGTGCTTGCAAAGCCAAGTACTAGAGGTGCCAAAGTATTGATAAAAATGAGAGCAGCCCAAACTCATTTCCACTCTTGCCAGAACACCTCAAAAGACCTTGTCTGGGGCAGCATTCTGTTAAGTGCAAATATACCATGGAAGCCTCCTCCTCAGGAAGCTGTTAAAAGAGCACAGATCCTAAATGGAAAGAGCTACATCTACTGCAACCTCAAGGCAAGAAATTGGATTATGCTCCTTCATGGATTCACAGATTCCTAGGAGTTTGTGATTTCTTTTATCTGCGTATGGACATCTGCACATTGCAGGCTGCTTCTCACAACAGAACTTCCTCTACCTCCTTGCTATTATTTCACCCAAAGCTTGCAACCATTGTGTGTGCAAAATAAGTTCACTTTGCTGCAAAATCAGTTCCCCAATCCTGCCTCTTCAAAATCTCTTTGCGTGCCCTAGAGGGCTTGATGAGCCACAGAAACACTCAATAACCTAAAAACAAATAATGCAAGAATAACTTCATCAGCCAGATGTTCACTGCTATCTGGTTTAGTTAGATTGCATCATGAAGAGAGTTAAGAATCTTAAGTTTCTGATTTTCTGCAAGTTGAGAGCCTAGTCATTTCACTCAGAATGTAATCAGGTGGGCAAGGCAAGCATGGAGTAGCCAGGTCCCCTATGGATGGGGACAGAAGGTGCCACTGGTATCTGAGAAACCAGGCCAGGGGAGGCCTCTTCCCAGAGGTGGAGACTCTACAGGTGAAGATGTCTTCTCCGCACAGTTGGTGCCTTAACGAGACCTCTCTTGGCTCAGCTACCCATCACATCACAAAGGGCCTCTTCGACCATTGAGTTTTCGACCCACAAATAATCCCAGTGTTTTCTTGAACACATTTGTCAACAGAATGCAGAACTCTTGGGCTCACAGAGAGAGTGAATCAAATACCCTAGATGGCTTCAAATCCTCCTGCTCAGAACCCACAAGAAGTGTATGCCTTTCCAATGCTTTTTTTTTTCTCCTTCTGAAAGGTGAATAGTATGAGATCAAGAATTTCAAAGTTTGAAATGCCATAAAAGGATCTATCATTTTATATACTTCCTATGCACAGTCCTAAAGGACAACATAAACTAGACAAAAATTATCCAGGTGGAAAATAAAAAAATAATTTGAGAAATGTTTTTTATACTTTGATTTTCTTTAAAAATTATTCACATTTCTCTGAAATTTCATTTCATTTGGAACACGTGTATGGAGTGTTTACTAAGTAAAGTTAAGCGCTCCTTTTCCTCTCCCCTTCACTAACAAGTGAGAATATTTATTTAATCTTTCCATGTGTAATCAAAGACCCATTAATAAAGCCCAGGAGGTATGCAACTGTTTAAATTCTTCCTCACCCACCTTGCACAAGTGAGACACCAGTTCCTCAGACCAAGCAAGTATAGTCTGGGATTCTAGTTCTGGTTGTCCAATGTGGCAAGTTCTCTGCTTTTCTGGGCCTTAGCTTCCTCATGGCAGGAACTGGGAAGTCTGAGGGCTTTGTCCCCTTCCAAACCACAGAGGACAGGGAGGTTGCCCAGGCTCTCCCTTTCAGTCCCACAAGATTTTTACGTAAGAAGGAAGTGAAATACAAGATGTAGCCACTGCTATATGCCAATAGATTAAAAAAAAAAGTAGACATCCTGAAAATTTCTTAAGGTGGGAACAGGGAGGCAAGGCTGCTCAGAACAGTCCAAAGCTTTTCATTCAAAGATAAATGAAAACTGGAGTTGGACCATTCAAATGCCCTGCTTTCTGTATTCACCTGGGCTCTGCTGACTTTGGTGAGAGGTTTAGTCATCTCTTGATGCACTATTCCAAAAGAACCACCACGTGCCAGATGCTGTCATTGAGGGACTTGCATACACACCTCAGTACCTCTTTGCATACTGCCTACGAACAACTCTGGGAAGCAGCCACTGTACCAGTTTTACATGTGAGCAAGCAGAGGCTTCAAAATTCCAATGAGCTGGCTGGTAAGAAGTTCTCTGCACTACCTGGATTCTAGTTAAGTCTCTGATCCCAGTTCAGTAACCTTCCTTTCCCTCTTGGCCAACTCCACAGGTGCCAGCCACCTCCTCTGGCCAGCAGCAGTAATGCAGATCCTTCCTGCAAGCCCCCCAGCTTCACCAAATGCATTCCCAGCTCTGAGCAGACCCCCCTCCCGTTTCGCTGAGAAGACTCCGCACGCCATTCCCTCAGCTACCCGCCCTTCGCAGTGCAGGCTCCCTCTCTCCAGGGTCTCACCCACCCTTGGCTTCTCTCCCACTTTCCAGGGACAGCACAAGCCAGCCCTCTTCTTTCCCTGAGCTTTTCCTGCTCTTTACTGTCCCTGGACTCTTCCCCCCTCAAACCACTTATATAGCTTCTCTATTCTCTTCCACTTCTCTTTTGCTTACCAAACAATGACTGGGAGGGAAATCTGGGGACTCTCCTGAAAAGCCTTCCTTCAATGTGTCTTCTCCTCAAAATACTCTGATGATTTGCAACCTGTACACTCTGGATGCGGTTTTGATATCTTGCCAATCATTTTCCTCTCATCCCTTGCATCCTGGCCCCAAAGTCGTCCTTCACTGTCACTGTTCTCTGTCTCTGTCTGTGTCTTTTTCTTCCTCCTTCTGAGTATTGGTCCTTCTCACACTTTCCTGCCTGTCTACCTATCTGCTACCTTCCTCAGGGACCTGCCTGCCTAGCTCTTCCTGCCCCTGAAACAACTCTGTCCTTAGCATCCATCTTGGCACTGTGGAGATAACCTCTGAAAACAGAAGAAAAAAGTTAAAACTGCCGAGTCTCCAAGTCTGTGTTCTGGAAGAGATGCAGTCTCTCTGGGTTTGGTCCTGACCTTATGTGGGTTCATCTTCCTTGGAATTTTTCCCTTTGTGATTGTTGAAGTAGGAGGGACATGGGGATGCCACCTACCACTGTAGTCTGAGTCACTTAGGCCCACGCTATCTAGGGCAAGGGAGTATCCACAGCTCAGTATTATCTTGTCCAGTCCACCAGGTCTGGATCTTTCAAGTCACAGTTGAGAGGTACCTACAGTACAACCGACCTCCCTCTGCTTCTCTCCCTATCTAGCCTGAGGAAATTGATGGACAACTATTCCAGGCCTTATCTGGGCATGAATAAGATAAGGTTCTAGAGAAGCAGGCACGGGGCAGCCTGATGAGCGCTCACAGGGCTTTGTAGGAGCAGAGGGGCACACGTAAAGAAGGACTACCCAGCACTTCCTGGAGAGAGCAACTCGACCACCCTACCACTGCCACCAAAGAAAAACAGCTTTGTAAAGATGGAGCCATGACAGGTCAGGAGTTCTACAACTGTGTGTGTGTTGGGGGACACAGCAAGTGAGAAGTCTGAAGAGGCACAAAGGATGTGGGACTTATCCCATGAGGCCTGGGAGCCTCAACAGGTTTTACAAGAAGAGGCAAAGTGAGAAAGAAAAGCCTAGAAGGATTTCTCCAGGCTTCTAGTTTATCAAACATTAAAATTCCCAATTTCAGTTCCCTGTGTACTTGTTCTCATAACCTGCAGGGGATCATTGTTTCTTCTCTCCAAATCCTACCAGTGCCTACACTTCAAGTCTGACAAATCTTCCCTTCTTCTTAGCACTGCCACCCACCAACTCAGACCTTCACAGCTTCCCCCCACCATCTTATGACAAGAACCTTCTCACTAGGCTCCTAGCCCCTCATCTCCTCCCAGTCCCAATTCTTTCTGCAAGAGATTTATCACCCAGAGGCACATATCTGATCATGATAGTCTCTTGCTCAAAAATCCCAAACATTCCCCTACTGGTTGGAAAACTAAGTTCCTGAAGTCCTTATCTTAGCCTCTTCCCCCATAGTACCCTGAAGGGCTTAGTCCTAACTCAGGATCAACTTTTCAGCACATATCTCTTTTCCCTAGACCTCCCCACAAAAGCCTTTTAGATCCCTTCAGTCATAAGTGACCTCTTTTCCTCCATATTCCCAAAATATTTTTTGTTTTGTTTTCTGGTACTAAGACTAAACCCAGGGATGCTTTACCACTGAGCTACATCCCCATCCCTTTTTATTTTTTATTTAGAGACAAGGTCTCACTATGTTGTCCAAGGTGGTCTTGAACTTGCGATTCTTCTGCCTTCCCAGTAGTTGAGATTATGGGCATGTGTCACCTTGCCCAGCTCCCAAAATGTTTTATTTGTACAGACACTTTAGTTACTTTATTCATTCAATTATCCCTTCATTCCTTCATCCAGTAAACACAGGGCACCTACTACATGCCAAAATTGCACTGTTTTGCATCATAGCTATTTCTAGACTTCTCTCTCTTTTAGACTGAACCTTTGACAGTAGGGAGGGAGCCTCTTTCATCTATGCACATCCCCTGGAAACTCTAAGCCCAGCAAACCACAGGTAATCCAAAAATAAAATGATTGAAATGAATAGAGAAATTATCATAAGTTTCCTTAAATAGTAAACTGCCGTAAGTGCATGCAAAATCAATTTCAATGATAGATTTAAAGTATGATTCAATATTTTTCCAGGAGCATATTAACTATGTCAAGGGAGGTGCATTTATATACTTTACATGGCTCTGATTCTTCCTTTCCAGCACCTGCCATGGCCCCCTACCCCTACCTCCACAACACATGAATGCACAGCACTATATGGCTTTTATAGAAGCAGCACTTCTTGGCCCATTCTAATGGAAGAAGGAATTGATGAAGCCAGAAAAACCACCTACAGTCAGGGGTGTGTTCTGAGACATTCTATTCCACCCCCACAAGCAGCCCTCCCACACCACACCTGCCAACTTGTACCTACTTGACTCCCACCCAGAAGTCACAGACCAGAAAAGCTGGCCCAGTAGAAGTACCCAGGCTCAAGCCCAGAGCAGGCTGAGTGTGGGAGACCTTCCCTGGAAGGAGTCCTGAAAGTCCAAGGTAAGGTTTGCAAGGGTGAGTCATTTTCTGCAGCTGCTCATCAGCCACCTCCAGTAGCTTCATCACGATTTGTCAAGGTAAACACATGAACCCAAAAGCCCTCACCTGTGGGGGAGGTAGGAGGCTGCAGCCAGCTACAGGGGATAGAACTAGACCCAGTTCTATCTCCCAACACCGGCCAATCTCCAGTCCCAACATAGGTCTGGACTCTGGAATGCCCTGATGCCTGTCTTTCCAGTCTCTGCCACCAGTCCATGCCAGACCTTGTGTTCTTCTCACCTCAGTGCCCCTTATCAAGGTCTCTGCACAGATCAGGGTTAATGACGGCAGGCTTCTGGACCCTTCCCCTACTCAACTCAGTTCCTTGACTTCAATGGATTATCCAAAAAAATTGAGAACAGGAGCAGCCAAAGACGTAAAAGGTAAATGCAAATCCGAGAGGAGGGATGGGGCAGACACACACCAGGTTTTAGGATCTGAACTCAGCTTGGGAAGGAGAGAAAGATTTCCATATTGGTATGTACCCCATCTCCCTGGCAAAAGCCAATAACCGCCCCACACATGCCCTTGCTCTTCAGGAGCCTCCTCCACTCTTCGCTTCTCTTCTGGCCAGAGCGGGAAGGAGAGGCGAAGAAGCGCGGGAGGATGGTCCGGGAGACAGACCCCAATCCCTGGGCTCCGGGTGGAGGAGGAACGACTGCTCTGAGATAAGGACTCCTGGCCATGTCCTTAGTGTCCCCAGCAGTACATCTCCGGTTGTCCTACTGTTGTAATCCCGCTCTGCCCAGCCCTCTCCTCTCCAGCGTGCTCCCTTGCCCTCCACCGGATGGGAGAGGAGTTTTGGGACCACCAAATGTGGGACCCGGTTGGGCGCCCCCACTCATCGCCTAGCTGGGGCTGGGATTCCCTCACCCGATTTGTCACTGAACTTTCCCGGGCACACAAGGTCTCTGGGTGCCAGGCTCCCCCCGACCCCGCACGCCCAACCGGAGACCCAAGTCCCGGCAGCAGCGGGACGGTGGCTTCACCTGCTCGCGGCTCGGCGGAGGCTCCCGCTACTCTTCTTGCGTTCAGACCCAGGCGCCGCCCGGCGGTCCCCGCGCAGAGCAGCGGCGGCTGCTACCACCAGCGCGGACGCCGCGAGGGTCCGGAGCTGCAGCGCCGCGGTTTGCAGCAAGCCGCGGGAGGCCAATCCCCAGCACCTTCGGCCGGGTCTGCGGCGCGGCGGGTACCTGCAGCTGCAGTCCTGCCGCGTCCCCTGCCCAGGGCCAGCACGCACTGGAGCTGGGAGTCGGCTCCTCGCGGCGCTGGGGATCCACCGAGCCTCCAGGATGGGCGGGGATTCCCTCCCTCTGGTTGATTCGAGGGGCGGGAACTCCCTTCCTGGAGTGACAGAGACAGGGGGCGGGGATTCCCCTGCAGGAATGACAAGGTGGGCGGGGATTCCCCCCACCCTACCCAACAAGCCCCTCGCGGGCAGGTAATCTCTCCGGATGAACCAGCAGTCCTGGTGCTGAGGGTTCAGAAACCTGGGGATCCTGGGAGGAAAGGATCCGGGGAGAGGGCAGCTCATAATTCCATACAGGCGGGGCTTGGGGCGCCATCTATATGGAAGTGTGAGCCAGGAATCTGGAAGTTGCTTTTGCAAGGCACTTCACATAGCACCGAGAAAAATGTCAATTGCCTTATCACAGAATGAGGTGGAGAGGCCAAAGGAGACGGGAAGAGATATTCACCCACCTCAAGTTACCTTTGCCTTCTAGTGTCTTAGGATACCAAAGTTAATTTCGCACTGGTATGAGAATTTCAGGAGAAGGGACCTCTTGGCACCTCAGAGCTGCTTAATCCCCCATTTAAGCCCCTGAGGGAAATCTCAGGGCCCCGGGTGGAGGTTTTGGACCTTGTAAGCACTAGACAGGAACTCCTGCTGAGTGTTCTGTAGGAGCTAATGCCAGTCGCCCTTGGCCTTGTTCCAGGTCACTCGAGGAACAGGAGCTCCAAGCTTTTCGAATTCTTGGTTTCCATGAATTTTCAGGAAGGCCTTCAAATATTTTTCGTTCTTTTTTTGTCATCCTTGTCATCCTGCCTACCACAGGGAGAGGATGATAAGAACATAATAGGGAGACTGCACAGCTCTGCAAATTAAGCTCTCTTAAGAGGAAAAAGCTGGTCTTTTTCAAGTGCTAGGAGATAAGAGTAAAAACATATGAAAAATTACAAAACCTGGGATAATGAATAGTTGAATAATGCTTTTGACATTTTCTGCAGAGCAATAATTGGAAATCTTTGCTTTGAGGGGGATGGGGATGGGGTGGGACACTGTTGGGTAGCGTCTTTGCCCAACAAGGCAGTAGGCTCTGGTCTCTTGGAAGAGCAGATAGACATAAATCACCTGCATTGACTCCACAGAGCTGTCTCACAGCCTCAGGAGGCCAGAATGGTACCAAGGCATTTGGAGATGGTATTTCCAGCAGGGTTTTGGGTGGGGAAGCACTTGGATTCGGCTCTCCTTCAGCTTTTTTCCCTGGCCCCCTGCACTACTGGCAATTGACCCCAGGGGTGCTCTACCACTAAGCCATAACCTTAGCCCTCTTTATTTTGAGACAGGTCTTGCTAATTTGCCAAACTGACCTTGAACTTGCAATCCTCTTGCTTCAGCCTCACAGGTAGCTGGGATTACAGGCCAGCCCACAGTGCCCAGCTTCTTCTTCAGCTTTTATAATTACCAGGCTACTGAGATCAATGTCTGCACAAATCCAAGCATCTTGTATTAGGAGTTGTGCAATCTCAGGCACCCAGAGCTTCTCTCCCTATCTGCAAATGCAGAGGTCTCACCATGACTGCTGAAAAGATCAGCAGTAACACAGCAATTCTGAACGGCACTTAGGAGATGCTTACTAAAATGATAACTATTGTCTAGAAAGGTGTTATTGGGATACCACACACAAAAAATCTTTCCACAGTTGCTCAGGACTGGTGCTTTCTGCTGGTTTCACAGACCTAGACTGATTTTCCATCCCTCTCTCCCAATCACAAGAACCATGAAGGGGCAACCCATGTCTTCTCAACACAGTCTTAACAACTTTCTTTAGCACCCACTGAAAGTTTGCTGAATAAATGAATATGCAAATGGTTTATCACTGAAACCATACTCCCTGTTATTTCTTACCTACCCCATTCCAATCCTTTCACTCCAGGCATGTACTTTTTTCTTTTTTGTCTTGGTATGGGATTGAACCTGTTCCACGACACTGGGATCACAGGCATGCACCACAGAGTTTAACTTCCAGCCCTCTACTTCTAACCTGTAATTTATGTTTCCTCAGCCAGAATGACATTTTTCACTATCCTGTATCTGCTGAAATCCCAGAGTTCAATGTTATTTCTTCTGAGAGGGCTTCTCTGATCACCAGCACCAAAATCAGGTGTTTTTTCTGATTAGATCATGTTTGTGTTTCTAAAGCCTAGTGTCCATTCCAGAAACTACTCACTAAATACTTGCTGAATTAAAATAAATTGCTAAGTACATATGGATATGTGTTATATATTATCTATTATCTACAAAAATAATAGATGCAGATGTACTATTTTATCTATCACCTTCAGACATTGTCCTGTTGACCTGCTTAAAATACTTCTGGTTTCAATCACTTTTTCTCTGATATTTTCCTTTTATTTTTTTGGTAAGTTCTTACTTGCTAATAATAGCTCAACTCACAAGGGGTCAATCAAATGCATGGAAAATTTGTTTTGCCCTTGCAGTCTTGTCAATTTGGAAAGCTGACAACTGAAGGCATTTATTTTCCAGTGTTTGAAGATCAAAAGGTAAATCCTTTCTGTCCCCTTGTTAAATATTTAGTCACAGATTAGTATTTCTGTCCAAGTTGCCATTTTAATTTATTGCTTGTAATGTACATGATATGGAAGAGGAGGTTGTATATAGAAAAGTTAAGTCTTAAGAATGACAAAAAAATGAAAATAATGAACAAAATACTCTATTATCCTGGTCTACAATATATTGATGACAGGTAAAAGAATGTAGTGTCCTTTAGGTGAGTTACATAGAGTCTCATGGACTGCAATTGCATTCGGTTTACCTTGAACTTTCTCCCTTTATGAAGAATAATCTCCCCACCAGGCTGCTGAAACTACAACTGTAAGTTTCATTAACTTTTTAAAAAGACCCCTTTCTACCTGCCCTTCTCAGGGGCTCTTCCTAGTATGTTTTTAGGGAGGAGGAGAAGGAACCTGAGTCAACTGGCTCGATTCCCTTTCTCCTCCCAACCTCTGTGGGTTCATTTTATCTCCAAAACAGATTCTAGCTTCCTGTTTACCTAGGTAATTGGCCTTCTTTCTTTCTTCGGCAAATTCCTGACCATTAAATCTTCCATTCGTGACTTCATGTTGCAATGAGCCATCCCCTGGTCAAGGAAGGGCTTAAAAAAAATAAGTAGCAATGATAGTCAAACATGAATTCAGTGGATTCCAGTCTGGACTCTACTTAAGGATTCTCAGGAGATGGGAAAATTCAGACAACCCAGCCCTCCATCCCTGACACCACCATGATCTGGGTCTTTGGGATGGGGTCTCAATGCTGCATTGTTAACCTGAACCCCGGTGACTGCAATTTGGTTGGCCCATAAAGCACATTTGGAGAAGCTCAGAAATAGAGTGACTTAGAGAATGAGAAGACTAAGTTCACCTTATAATATATAATCATAGCGGTGATAGATTTTATTGTAAATCCTGATGAAAATTTTGTAATATCTATTTCTTAGGCAGAATCTTTTGTTAACCAGTACACAAAATGTACCCATGTTTGATGTGTGTTCTTTTTTTAAAAAATTTTTTACCATATTTTTATCGGTATATTATAGTTGTACATAATGGGATTTGTTGTTACATATGAATTTGTTGCATACACTCATTTGCCATATAAATATGCCATAAAATCTTTTAAAATATACATTTAAGGGAAAGGTTAAAGTACTTTTCATTCTATGTATATTAAAAATGATGAATTTTGCTGTATTGACAAGCATGACATTGGAACTTAGACAATTGTGCTTTGCCATTTTCAGTGTTTTATAATATTACTGCACATGCAAAATTTGTGATTTTTCTCCTGGACTTCCTTTACAGAATATGCTACTGTATTTATTTAAGCAACTAAGCCAGTTTATTATTTATCGCTTTGACTCCCAACCTTCTATTTTTACTAAGGGAGCATTGATTGCCAGGGTAACTTTTTCATACATTTTTTGGCAGAAAAAATAATTTATACACTAGCAAAAACAGATCAGACAGTACTTATCACTTTTACTATATATATATATATATATATATATATATATATATATATATATGATTTTATCGTTCTGTAAAATCATATAAGAATGAAGTGTGAGTCCAAGTGAACTGTCATGAACTATAGTGACATTTGGCTCAGCTCTGAGCTTACTTGCTCCACAAGTTTAGGGCACCAGCAAAACAAAGCTACTAAAAATTAGAATGAAAGAGAAAAAGGGAGAGGTTCAGTTTTATTAGCATAACCAGTACTTTGCAATCAGCATATCAAAAAAAGAAGTTATCGTAAGTTACAGGACATGTAGGTTTTATCTTATAGTTCGATGTTGTCTTTATGTTTGGAGAAGAGAAAGGACTTGGAAGTGTGTTCTCGGGGCTCATGGCTTCAATCACTTTGGCATAGTTGTGCTCCCCAGAAGTTGAGAACCTCAGGTCCTTCCCTATTCCCTGGTCCCACATTGTTGCAAGTCAGTCAAATCATCCTGTATACAAATTTGTAAACTGTTCGGTTATTTGTACATATCCCATCCTCATTCCTACTTCTTGTCTCACCTACTGATCATTCTGCTCTGAAACACTTATTATGAGAAAGCATCCTTTTAATTCCATCATGTGCTATTTACTCCTTCATCAGATACTTCTACCTCCAGATAACCTCATTGTATAACCTCCAAAAGAGTAATTACAAATATATTGTTTGTCTTTCTGTTCATTTTTCTTTTTTTGTTTTTTATTTTTACTTCCTATTCTTTTGCCAATCTTAGCACCTGTTTTTACTGCTACATCTACTATGAACATAGAAATTAAAGTCAGCTCAACCATACCCAGTCCAAAAGAGCAACAGAGATCAATAGCTATGCTTTGCAGTGTGTGTGTGTAAGTGTGGGAAAGTTTCTCCAAAATGGGGATAATGTTACTCACCTTTAAAGGTTTCATTAGGATGTTAAGTTCCAATGAGAGCATAGGTATGAAAGTACTTAGAAAAAAAATTTAAAGTACCCTTTAAATGAGAGATGTAAGAACAGCTATCATTTTTTGAATGGTAAATTTAGTTTGTCACAAAGTATACCTGAATAAATAACATTTCATCTTAAAGTACATCAGGAATCACCAAAAGCACTTGATAACACCATTGATAAATGGCCATTCACAACTTCTTTGCATGATGTCTGAAATAGTAGGACAAACATAGAAAATGCATTTTACCTTTTTTCTGTGTTCTAGAGAACCAGTCAATGAAGTCCAGAGAACATAGGACCTTGAAAAAGTCAGATTTGGTCAAAACAAAGTCATTGTCTATTTGTTTATTTGGTTTTAGCAAATGCTGACAGCTACTTCCCTCTCTCTGTCTGTCAGGGTAGAATCCCTATTAGTTGCTGCTTGAAATAAATCCAGACGATCATGTTTTTGGTTGGCCTTTATTTAATTCAGGAGTCCATCTCATTTCTGTTTCATAGAATGCCACACACACACACATACACACACAATGTTTGATGTCCATTTCCTCTGTTTGTTAAATTTTTCATGAATTCTGGAAGAAATAAATCATCTTTTCCCCTTATTATGTACTTACCGATAAAGCAAATAACTGCTTTAAGTAAATAATTTGCTAGTGTAATCTGGATAATCAGACCACCTGGAAATAAAGAGGAAAGAAACAAAAGAATGAAAGTCAAACACAACATAACAATCACGGGATTATACAGCCTGAAGGAGACACCTTAGGAATCAACTTGCCTAGTGCAGTTCTGTGACTTACCTAGGAAGCACTCTTGTTGGGGACACAGCATATACTTCAGAAAGGCAGTGAAGATAGTCCAGTGACCTCTCTTTTGCCCATCAAATTGGCAATGCTAATTCTACTACTGCATAATATATAACACCTGATTTCACAATCAAGACACTGAGTCTCAGGGCTGTGGAATCTGAAGATGGAGACTGACATCAAGGACTGAGGTCATTCATGTTCCCTGTCATTGAAGGGTGCACACATATCTGTTTCATGCCCTAGGAGAGGAAATATTCTCCAATGAAGGCAGCAGACTTATAAATTAATTCCTTATGATAAATTCCAAATGCTCCTCAAAGAATGTTGTTTTTCTTATTAAAGTCTTTTGAAATGCCCGCTATCAGTCAGAATGTCATGGAACTTATCAATATTGTATCTCCAGCATGAATCTGCAAAAAAGTGCTTTTAGAGATCAAAAGAATTCACAGAATATGTGATAATGCAGAATGTCATGTAGCAAAGTTTTCCAAACTTTCTTTATTGTAGACGCTTAAATATTTTTTTTTTCTCACAAGGGCTCGTAAGCTATTCCCTAACCAATCCCCTCATCCCTGAATTGTTAACTGGCAAACCTTTATCCAAAATCAGAGTGAATGGTCCCATCCATACCACTGCATATTACAGTTCTCCTCTGGGTCAGAACTAGGGTGAGGCAACAGAGGTGCTAGGGCACAATGGTTAAGGAGGCACCTACTCATAGGAGCAGACACAGCCCTGTGAATGGATACACAACATCAGGAGTGAGTGCCTCCTTAAAATTTCTGCCATCGATGACTCTCTTACCTCTCCCCTGTACAGGTCCCATTTCTCTGAAGGAACACAGAAATGCAGAAGACACCCTGGAAGGTTTGGGTGCTAATCAGCAGGGGGATGCACAGCACAAGTATGCTTCTAACCCCAGTGATTTGGGCGGCAGGAGGTTCACAAGTTTGAGACCAGGCTCAGCAACCTTAGCAAGACCTGACCTCAAAATAAAAAAAATTAAAACGGACCCAGGATGGAGTTCAGTGGCAAAGTGCCCGTGGGTTCAATCTTCAATACAAAAAAACAAAACAACAAAAAAAATAAGTGTTGAAAACCAGTCTAGGCTTTGCCAACAACTACTGGGGTGACCATGGGCAAGCTGGGTTCAGACATCAAACTCCATGATGCAATGCTTTGGCGCCCCACCCTGTCCTGCCCTGCCCTGCCTGCCCTGCCTGTCTCCTCCATGCTTTCCTCTGTTCCTTCATAGATGACCACACACTGTGAGCACAACTGTCAACACTTCACAGATGATTACCAGAGGCTGGGCTAGCACATCCATGTTTTCTATTTTCTACACGTCAGTTGAATTCAGGGAGGTGTGAGAGCTCAGAAGCCTGACAGACATGGAGATTTGAATGATAGCTCTTTCTTCACTTTTTCGCCAGTCCATGTTCACGTAAGTCTTTGGTTAACCACCATTTACCACGAGCTCATCCCCGTAATACCCTGTCTCGACTCTGATGCAGTTTCCTCTCCATATTGCTTCCTGACCACGGTGCCAAGGAGCACACCGCTCCATAACTAACAGGTATCCCCATTTCCTCAGCTGCTTCTCTGAACATTCCTCCCCATCTCCAGACTTTCATGCTCCACTGAAGATACAGCTTCCCCTGCAGCTCTCTTCAGTGAGCTGAAGACTCAATCTGTCAGCTAAAGCACTGATGGAAAATAGTAGAAATCTGGGTGGATGGTGAATTCCTGGTTGCCCATATCAAGTGGCTTATGACAGTGCCAGTACCTATTTCTCTGGTTGACCCACTCTTCCATTTATGCAATAGGTATTTCCACCATATTCAAATTTCTGACAGCTATGACTTGGCTTTTTAATTTTCAGATAAAAGTTTTGAAATAGGAGCTCCTTGAACTTCCTACCTTCAGGTTGATAGGTCTTTCCTGAATCAGACCCCACCTTTTCCTTCCTTCCTGGAGGGGGCTTCTCTCCACTTAGATATCCCTAGTAGCCTCAAACTACTGAAGTACAAACTGAATTCATGATTTCTTTCTCAAAATTTCTCTGTCTTTAGCTGTCCTAGTAAATAGAACCCGAATACTCCTTACTCTGAAACTCCAGTGTCTCTCACCTCTCAAACCTAAAAATATATCCTATCGGTTCTTTCTAAAGTGATGGTAGGGTTGACCGCTCTGGTCCAAGTTCTCGTCTTTTGTCTATACCAGAGGGTGGCAAACAAGTTTTCTTGGAACATAGATATGCTCATTCATTTATGGATTGTCTATAGCTGCTTTTATTGCAAAGGTAGAGTTGAGTAGTTGTGACAGAAAATATATGCCC